>NC_091036.1:2204007-2804007 GCF_041296385.1 Aphelocoma coerulescens
CTGGGTCTGGGTCTTTCAGCAGAGCAGAGTGAATCCAGAGGAGGCCACTGAGGTGGTCCATGGGCTGGAGTGTGTTCCACTGTGTGGAGAGGCTGAGGGAATGAGGTTTGTTCAGCCTGGGGATGAGAAAGCATCAAGGGGGATCTCCACAGCCACCTACAAGGAGCTCACCAAGAAGGCAGACCCAGGCTCTCCGCAATTGTCCCCAGCAGGAGGACGAAGGCAACAGACATGAACCAGAACAACTTTGGACTGGGTACAGGGGGGGAAATTTCACCATGGGGAAGGTCAAACCTGGCTGCGAGTTGCCCAGAGAGGCTGTGCAGCCTCTGTCCTTGGAGGCCTTCAGGACCTGACTGATCTTGGAAAAAAATCCCTGCGCAGCCTGGTCTGACCCTGCTTGGAGCAGAAGGTTGAATGAGAGACCTTCAGAGTCCTTCCACCTTCAATTTTCCTGTCATACTGTGCTGCTGCAGGTGGGGTGGTTTTCTTTCTCTGTACAGTTTTCCCCTTATTATATCTTCTGTCTGAATTCCTTAAAAAGCCATTTCACTGTTGAAGGAATGTCTTGGGAATGGCTTTGTGCTTTCACTTCAGGAGCATTCAAGATTGTTTCCATTTTCTGGTGGCTTGGGGGATTTTTCACACCCATGATTGATAGTGTGCCACATGCAGCAGATGCACGAGCACTTAAGTTGAAAAGCAAAGCAACTCCAACCCACAGAAATGCCACAAGTGACACAGTCCACAAAACCATAACTGTGCCTTCTTATCCATATTCAGGCTGCAGGGTATTTAATTACGAGATCCCAGATTATCAGCACGCACTCCTGCCTGGTTCAGTGGAGGAGGAATGATGTGTCTGGAATGACAAAGCTGTTCAACACTTTCTTTTCCTTGGTGCTCGTTCAGTGAATCACGGGATCCTACATGTCCAAACCTTGATAGGACCCGAGCTGGAGCTGGGCCAGGGCAGGCTCAGGCTGGAGAGCAGGGAAAGGTTCTTCCCCCAGAGGCTGCCGGGCACTGCCCAGGCTCCCCAGGGAATGGGCACGGCCCTGAGGCTGCCAGAGCTCCAGGAGCGTTTGGGCAGCGCTGCCAGGGATGCCCAGGGTGGGATTTGGGGTGTCTGTGCAGGGCCTGGGGCTGGACTGGATGATCCCTTTGGGTCCCTTCCAGCTCAGGATGTTCTATTCCTTCTGTTCTGTTCTGTTCCATCCTTGTGCTGAGCCAGGCAGAAGGATCCTGTGTCACTCTTGGCATGACCGGGACAGGAACCACCAGCTCTGTACTGACAAGGGAAACCATCAGACGTGTCAGAGTTATTTCTGCCTTCCTCCACGCAGCCTCTGGTCATCTCACCTCTGCTCCACCCTCCCATCTTCCTCTAGAAAATTAGTCTTTAATCCCGGGGATAGGTCCTGGGAAGCTCCTTTGCAGAGAGGGACGGGGCTGCGGGGCAGTGCCACACGAAGGGTGTGGCTGTGTGGGGTGCAGAGGGATGCAGATCCCAGAGCTGGGTCATCACTGCTGAGAAGGGAGGGGACCAGCCCCTGCACAGCCTGGCACTGGCGCCTCCTGGGGCTCGCAGAGGGGACCCAGGGCAGCGCAGCCGAGGGTCTGGGCCAGACCCTGCTCCTTCCCTGGGCAGAGCAGCGCCTGTCCCGGGGCTGGAGCCCGCGGCTGTGCCAGAGCTGTGCAGCTGCCTGGCACCCGCTCGCCATACGGGCATACGTGGGAGCGCGGGACACGCGTCCTGCCCGCCTGGCACCGCGCCTGGCAGGCCAGCTCGGGGCAGGAGCCAGCTGTCTGCTCCGAGCAAGGAGCGGGCAGGGAGCTGGCCGCACTCCACTCAGCGGAGAGCAATTGAAAAATCGCTGGAAGGCTTCCACTGAAGGGGGAAAAAAAAGGTGTCAGTGAAAAGTTGTTTAGCCAAACGGGCTTCCCTGGCACGAGGCTGAGGCTGGGCACCTCCCCACTTTGCCGTGGTCCTCGGCCAGTGCCAGGCGGGCAGGCACAGGCAGGGAGCAGAGGGAACTGGCACGGGCAGAGCCGTGAGATCCACACTCGAGGCCAAGCAGCTCCCCACAGCAGGGACAGGGACAGCGGACCACAGGACAGCTTGCTCTGCCACTTACTGATTTTTATTTATTTTTTATTAACTACAAGTGTTTTCTAGTGCTCAGCATCATCCCGGGAGCAAAGGTGGAGGAAGGGGCAGGCCCTTCTGAAGAGCTTCTCCCCCTCTGTGCACGCACTGCCTGTCCTGCCTGCAGCGCCCTGTGTGCCCACCCTGCCCTGCCCGCCTGCCCAGCGCAGTGAGGGGCTCCCAGCACCACCAGGAACCACAGCACTCGCTGCTGGGCCCCCAGAGTCACACACCCCAACAGCTGGTTGGAGGACAGGTCCTTTCCAGGGGACAAGGCTCTGAACCTGGGGGTCACCCAGCATGGGGTCAGCATGAGGAGGGCTCCAGCTCCTTTTGTGTTCTGTGGGGCTCAGAGCCAGCCAGGCCCTTCAGGCTGCTCAGGATTGAGAATCTTCTCTTGACTGTCCCTGGGTTGTTCCTGCAGCAGCTGAGGTGTCTCCCTCCATGCAGGACCCACTGGAGTTTCTCTGTGTGGGTGGGGGGTCTCCTACCCATTTCCACAGTCCCTCATGCTGGACACCGTGTCCCGTGGATGCTCCCACACAAGGTGCTCAGGTGCCTTCCTAGGCCTGGAAAAACACCAGTGTAGTTTTGGTAGCCAAATTTTGTAGCCCAGTTTTGTAGCCCAATCCATGGCTCCTGCCCTGGGGTTTGTCCTGGTAGCTTCCTGCTTCATCCCCCACCCCAAACCTGCAGGGGTTTCACCAGGGAGAGCCTCCCTGCTAAACGAGGCTGCCTGCTTGACCGGTAAAGGCACTGGCTGCTTGCCAGAGCCCTCACCTCCCTGCACCCCCCGCTCCAAGCAGGTTTCCCTCTCTGCTCCATGAGCATCCACGCCATCAGCAAGGACAGCTTCCCTGCAGGCAGAAGCTTGGAGCAGCCCCTACCCCAGCCTGGCACCCCTGCCCAGGGCCATGGGCCAAACCGGCTGGGCAGACCCCGGATCAGCCAAGCAGATGGGCTCAGATGCCAGCAGCCAAGAGGCCATGGAAATACATGTCCCATTTGGAGGGCAGGATTCCCATCAGCGCGTATCCGTCTGGCTGGGCATGTTCCGTAGGCAGGGGAATGCTCAGCTGCTAATCCACGTAATCCTGCTTTAGGCTGGATTCATTTTAAAAAATAAATAAGTGGCTGAGAGCAGTTTTTGGACCGTCTGACTCAAGTGCTGGGCTCTGATGGCGAGAGGCAGAACCACAGGAGTCTTATTTACATTGATTTTCATGGAATGTGCTGCTTGGATCAAGGAATTAAAGGACTACAAGGAGAGGGTAACGTGCAAATCAGGCGGGGGCATCCCAGTCGGCACACGGGATGTGAGATCTGATTACCACTTGCCTGGGCTTTAACCCCTGTTTGCTGCACCATTTTCATATTCACATGCAGAGCCCAGGCATGCATACAAATGAAACAGGCTGCTGGGCCCAGTCTTGGAAATGTTGGTCAAAGAACAGAGAGACACTGGAATAAAACACCCAAACCATATTGCACACAGGAGCATCCATAGGGTTGTTTCCCCCATGGTGCAGCACTGGGGACTCAGCAAATCTGCTGAGTGCTGGAGCATCCCCCAGGATGGCAGGATCCTCTGGAGCATGTGGAAAGCAGCAATCTGTAGGTGTCAGGGAAAGATTTCTCACCCTGGCAGAGATGGACAGGCGCTGTGGTGACCCACGCGGCCACCTCAGAGCTGTCTGCTCCATTCACCTGGGGCAGGACCTGCTCTTGGCAGCACCTCTGGGGTGTGCACCATGGTCTGGTTGGTGTCAACCTCTTCCCCACCCCAGGATGACCTCGAGAAGGGCAGCAGCCAGTCTGGCTGATCTGTGTTAAAGAAAATAATGTATCCTCTCCAAAGCAACTTCACTTTGCTCCCAGGAGCAAGGCAGCTGTGGCCATGAGGAGGAGCCAGGGCCTGAAGGGACTTGTCCCCATCAGACACCTTCAGCTGAAAGCCAAGTTTCTGTGATGATCTAAGGGCCAGATTCACCGTGGCAGCAGAGACACACACCCCAGCCTGCTGAAACTGGCAGGAGGCAGAAGCCAAGAGGCTCCTTGCAGAAATTCACCCATGGCTGTGGCAGCCAGAGACAATCCAGGTGCTCTGCCCGTGTCTCCAGGTGCCCGGGTGCGCTGCCGGTGCCCATGTCCACCCATCCCCAGTGTGGGAAATGCCTGACCCAGATTCAGGCCTCATTAGCAAGTCAAGTTCCTCGTGAAAAGCAGGTTCCTGATGCTGCATCTGACCATGAGTAACTCCACATGCTTGCACAACCCCTGCCTGTGCCATCTCGCTTCCCTTTCCACCCTGACGAAACCCGAAGCCCGGGCATCACCCTCGGCTGGTGCTGGCAGGTCCCTGTGGCATGTGGGTAATGCCAGACTGAAGACACCTGCAGGACTGGGGCCACTAGTTCTGTCAGGTCAGGAGAACCTGTTTTCCAGGTGAAATATCCTTACTTTGTAAGGAAAGAGGACCTGACTCTGAACCCTCCTCACCAGAGCCCACAGAGGAGCCCTAGAGCTGTTTGGCTGCAGGCTGGTTATGGGGAAGGGTAGGAGAGCCTGGAGGAGGACAAGGCAATGTTGGGATGCACCTTGGTGTCTGGCACATGGAAAAAGTGGGGGGTGTGTAGGAGGATGGAGAACCTGCCCCACTGGGAGTTTCCCCTGAATCCTGGCCAAATAAAATCCCACAGGAATTAGCCTCATTGGTGCCAGAGGTGAGAACATCTCTGCTTGCTTTGGACACCTCTGGCTGTCCTGCAAAGAGAAGACCTGGCAGGAGCAAGGTGTCCTGGTCAGATGAGCAGTGGGGAGAGGCAGCCCCAAGGACAGGCTAGGGGGCACAGCCCAGCACTGCCAGCCCCAGGCTGCTGATCAGATGCCTCCTGCTTGTCAGACTGGTGCAGACTGACAGGTCCTCATCCCTCATCAACGAAGAATTCACTGTGCTGCCATCAGGATCAGTGAATTGCATTAACTACCCCCTGGAAGTCTGACACCCCCAGGAGACCTGTCAGAGGGCGCAGAACCAGCAACACAGAGGCACAGGACTCACAGCCCCAGTGTGGCTCTGGCTGCCCCAAGCATGGCTGTGCCCCTTGGAGCATGGAATCGTAGAATCACGGGATGGGTTGGGTTGGGAGGGACCTTAAAGCTCATCCTGCTCCAGCAGCCCACATATCTCTTTGCATTCCCATGGCCTAGGTCTTCTGAAGGCCATGGAAGATGCTGCACATGCCCACAGGGTGCTGGGTCACCACTGAAGGTGCAAGGGACAACCAGAACGACAGCAGGGTCATGCAGTGGAGCTGGAGTGTGATGTCCCTGTGCTTGCTGCAGGGTATGGGAACTGCCACGAGGATCCCTCTGAGGCCACCCAGGTCCTTCCCAAACAGTGGCATGTGAGGAAAGCTTGCAAGACACTCAAGGAAAAGGGTTTTGCTGGTCCATCTTGTAGATGAAGCTTGACAGAAGTGTCTTGCAGCAGGTGAGTGGCCAAGCACATTTCCATCACCTTGTCTTTGCTGGACCGAGGCCTCATCATCACTGGGAGGGATCAGAGCCCACAGCCGTGGGCACACAGAGCAGTGCTCGTGGCTCCTGCAGAACCACCTCACCACACACACGGGGGTGCTGAGCAAAGGGACTCAGCAGCTGCATCCCCAAGAGCAGCACGTGCCCTGGAAAATGCCCGTTGTCTGATGTGAGAATGCTGGAGCTGATCCTCAGAGCAAGATTTCACTCCAGGGACACCAAAGACTGCAGGAACCCAGTCCCCCACTCCCCACGAGGACCAGAGGAAGGCAGCCCCCCTCTCATCTCCTGCTGCCCAGTGGGACACCTTGGAAGAGAAACCTATTTCCTCTCACAGCAGCGCCTGCCAACTGCAAACCTTTCACTGCCTGGTGATTTAGCTTCCCTTCTGCTCCGAATTAGGGAATAAAAAGCAAAACTTTTAATGTAATGGAAGCCAGCACGGTGGCCTTGCAAGTTGTTAAAATTTAAAAAGGCAACAATAAATCTGCTGAGCTAAGAAGACCTCTCAAAGAAAAAAGGTAGATTTGTTTTCTGATTATTATCTTGCAGGTGATTTTCAGGCTCACTGGTATTTTATTTCTTGTTAATTGTTCTCCTCTCTGAACTGAGGGCTCTGTCACCCCCAGAGCCCGAGCAGGCAGGAACACCAGGCAGGGGAACGGCAGCAAGGTGAGAGTTAATTCCACACCTGCCTTCCCCGGGGAGGCTCACCCTGCTGCTGGCTCAGATGCTGTTTCTTACCTTCCTCCTTCCCCAGATCAAACTGAAATGTTCAAGGTCGTGTGTTCTTTCCCAGGGAGATCTAAACCACAGATCTTTGAGCTGCTCTCAGTGACAGGGCTGAACCCTGACCTTTCCTGCTGCTGCTGGGCAGTGGGGGCTGCACAGTTCCCCTGGTCCTTCCTTGGAGGGCTCACAGAGCTGAGCACGCCCGGGAAGCTCTGAGCACCTCCAGCCCCGTGGATCGGGGCTCTCCCTGCTGCCTGGGCCAAGCAGGGCTCAGCCTGGATGAAACCAAGGTGGGAGCCCAGTTGTGGTCGGGGGTCCCCCAGCTGGACAATGCTGTCCTGTCTCACATCCCCCCATCCCACCCCCTCCTCTCCCAGTCCTGCCTGTGGTGGTTCCCCTGAGCCACGGAGGGGACATCTGGTGGGAAGGGATTCGGGCTCTGGGGTCTCACCCAAAGCTGCTGAGCAGCAGGAGGTGGGAAAAGACAGGCGATGCTGAAGGCTCATCTCCTTCTCCTCCTGGGAATATCCCGTTCATCCGTTCATTTACTGCTCCCTGACACCTGACAGCCAAAGCTGGAGCACAATGTTCAGTATCAAAGAGCACAGACCACCAGACCACAGAGAGCAGCTCCAGGACTGGTCACCTCAACCCTGGAAGCCCTGGAGACCTGCAGTGCACAGGAGGGTGCAAGGGAGGAAACAGGTTGGAAGGGTAATTGGGATGGACAAAGGGGGTGTGTGGGGATTCACCACCTTCTTCAGGACCAAGGAGACAGCTAAAAGTCCACCAGAGACTGCAAGCCAGGTGGCTTCAGAGTCTGCATCAGCCTGGGGCCAAAATTTGGTCTTTTCTGGAGGAAACTGGCCTAAAAGGCCCAAGAAGGAAAAATTACCTGTGTGTGTGTGTAATTGCTCCCTTAACCTCACATGGATCAGGAGCTCTGGAATTTGACATCCCTTATTTCGATTCTCCAGATGACGAATGTTCACAACACTGCCCAAAATCAGCGGCTCCTGTTGGAGAGCACTGAGGTAAAGTCTTCATCTTCCTGGACACATCCCTGTGAACCCCTGACATGGAGGATTAACCACAACCCCAGGGATTTATGAGCGCTGAACTCACCACAAGCACCGGCAGAAGCTGCCAGCAGTGCTGGGTTTCCAGTCCCAGGGAGCACCAAGCACCAGCCCAGCACGAGAGGCTGTCATTGGAGATGGCACAAGTAGTCAGGAGCAAGTGGCTCTGAGCACGTGGCACGTTTCCATCCCAAAACTCCCCTTTAAAAACACCCTCCCTGCAGGAATCTCCCAGGGAGAAGGGTGAGGTTTGCACACACCATGGGAAGGAAGAGTTGAGCACATCAGAGCTGCTGGGCAGGGAAGGGTGGGCTCTGCATGAGCTGCTCAGAGGATGATCCTACAATCACCCACATCCCAGACACTGGGTCCAGACTGCTGCAGACAAAACCCTCCCCTGACAAGGACCTGATGGGCAAGGCCGAGGCCAGGATCAGGATGGAGAGGAGAAGGTGCCACTGACTGGCAAGTGGCTGTGGGTTGTGGCCTCCCCATGAGCGTAAAGAGGGGTCAGAAACAGGCAGGCAAGGAGAGAGGGAACAGGAGATAAATCAGAGGCTGGAGGCATCACGGAGTAGAGCTTGGGCAGTGGAGTCCATCCCCTGTCCTGGGTGGGTGGGAGCTGCCAGGTTGCCTGTGGGTGATCTGAAGAGCCAACAAGTGTCTGTGCTCCTCCTGCAGCAGGTGCTGGGGGTCTGTGAGCAGTTCTGGGGGGTGTCCTTGAGTAATGGGGGTCCAGTGCATGGTGGAAGTCCAGAAACAAGCCTGGGATGCCCCAAATGATGGAAGGCAGAGTTTGGGATGAGGAGGGGGAGATGGGGAAGGCAGAGGCACAGACAGGGATGCAAAGGAGTGGCAAAGGGGACAGAGCAAAGGCAAGGACTGGGTGGAGGAGGTCAGTTTGAGATGCATTTGAGGCTCCCACCTGCTCTCTCAGCACTTGCCCTGCATCTGTGAGTAAAACAGGGCTGCCCCAGCTCTGGACAGGTTCAGAGAACACAATCCCACAGCACCATCCCCTGCCACCAGCTCAACCAGCACCACACAGCTCTCCCCTGCTCCATGGGGTTTGTGTGCAAGGCTTTGGTAGCAGGGGCCTCTTGGAGAAGCTGCCAGAAGCTTCCCCCGTGTCCAATGGATCCAATGCCAGCTTTCTCCAAGACATCTTTTCTGCTGCCAGCCCAAGGCTGAATGTTACATAAAGACCCTGGCAGGCTCGAGCCTTCAGTCACAGCCCAGCACCAACCAGTCCAGATTTTTATATTTGTATGAAAAATTGATCAGTGCCTCGCCAGTACTGGAAAGTTTGATTCTAAGACTGGAGAGGGCAGCAAATGTTGGGTTGAAGGGGTTATTTTCATTCACAAGCTGTGCCATTAAAATCTTCAAACACCAGCAGCGATACCCAGTAGCAGCTCAGCAGATAACACAGGGGCTGTGCTGCTGGGAGCCTTGTCACCTGCTTGTCCCCCTGCTGTTATCTGCACTTCCCCCAGCCACCCAGCTATCTGATCAGAGGGTCCTGAAGGCCCGAAACTGCTGCTGTTGACTTCTTAAATGATATCCAGAGCTGCTTATTGACTGCAATGTGCCCCCCCAGCGCCCCGAAGGACTCAGGTAACCGGAGGCTCTGTGCAGCGTCACACAAGTGCTGCCAAGCGCCGGCGGCAGCTCCCGCCTGCGCCTGCCTCGAGCATCTTGTCATCAGCCATCTGCATCCACAGTCATCCAGACAAACCCTGCACACGGCCCCTTGCCCCCAAGCCTCTCTCCTCCCTCCACGGGGATTGTGGCTGAGGATGCAGAGCAGGGAGGGCGTCACTGGCACGTGAAACCAGGACCAGTTCCCAGCGCTGCAGGTGACACGGAGTGGCCCCTCCACGATTGTGGAGCCATGGCCACTTGCTCAGCCCTCAGGGCTGAAACGCTGCAGGGCTTCACCCAGCGGTGCTGTCTGGGGCTGGGGTCTCCTCTGAGGTGGGCTGAGAGGCTTAAGGCCAGCGTGATGTGCTCCAGGCACGGTGGGAACACAGGACACAGGCGCCCCATGCTCATCACCCGTGGCCAGGGAAGGGAAATGTCCTCTGGAAACCACCACCGTGAGCTGCTTCCCAAAGCCGTGTGTGCAGGGCAAAGCTACCAGGACTCCACCCTGCACCTGTGAACAGCTCTGTATCGAGGAAAGCTGCACAAAATAGGGGATTTGTCATGAAAAATCACTCAGCCACACACAAGCAGGGATCACCTGCCTGGGGAGAAGAAGGGATTCCACAGCAACTGGATTTTGCCCACTGCTGTGAAGCTGCAGTTGGTCCCACAACACCTGTGACCCCATACCACACCCCAGCTCCCCCGTCAGGGACCTCCACTGCCGAATCCTGCTGAACTCTGATCCCCAGCCCAGGACACACGAGCATCCCTGTCTCCCCTGCTCCCAGTCACCAGATCCCCACAGCAGCTTCCAGGCAGCTCCTGTGACACTCACCTTTCAGCTCTCCCTGTTTCCTTCTTTCTGGGCTGGGGAAAAGTGACAACGAAAGCTGAATTTTCCAGGGAGTCACCTGATTCCAGAAATGGAAGCTTTAAGGAAGGCACCAAACGTTGCAACAGAATAAAAAGGTTTTGTCCACGTTTTTCACCCCAGGAACACCAGTGGTTGGGGATGTGGGGAGAGAGCAGGCCCAGGAGGCAGCTCAGCTGGAACCAGCCCCCCCTCCATGTGCATGTAATGGGATGGCATGAAGGCAAGTGAGCTAAAAATTAAAGCCTGGCAGATCCTGCCAGGAACGACTTGGAGGAGCAGCTTGCTAATGATGTAAAAGCTGGTAATAAAAGCTTTTTCAAATACATCAGAAGCAAAGAGCCTGCCAAAAAGTCTGCAGGGCCAAGAGATGGTGAAGATGTAAGAGAAACACTCGGTGAGGAAAAGGTCACACAGATGAATTATCTGCATCATCGTTCGCAGGGAGAGCTGCATGAGGTCCCAGTGCCAGAGCAGTTCTTTGGGGATGGGGATCTGGGAAGCATTTCAAACTGAAACATCAATCAGAAGCAAGAGCAAATCATCAGGACCAGGTGGGTTTCGCTCTGGAGATCTGAGGAGCTCAGTGGTGAAACCTCTGAACTGCTGAGCCGTGACTGCCCGTGGTACCACAGCAGTGGGGAGGGCAGAGGTGGCACCTCCTGAAAAGGTCAGGGACGTGACCCAGGCAGACAGAGCAGGGCCTGGCCTGGGCTGGTGGGGAATGCAAGGCTTGGGGGAGATGCAATATCAGCTTATTGAAGTGAATTTTCAGCACACAAAGCTGGAAATCTGCTCTCAGCACTGCAGCTCTTGTGCTCCCATCACGCCCACCCTGAACCTCGTGCCTTGCTCACTGAGGAGGAGGAGAAGGAGGAGAGCATGTTGCCAGCCTGCTTCCCAGCTCCTCAGCCAGAGCAGCCTCTGCCCGAGCTGGTCGTGACCCTTCAGCCCCTGGAGCGGCACAGCTGCCCTGCCTGAGGCGCTTCGCTCTGGATGAGGTGAGCTGTGCCTTGGATGTGCTGCTCTCCCACTCCTCGTGGGGAAACCTGGATGGCCACAGATCACAGAGCTGCTGGGGTTTGTAGGATGAATCCAACCAGGAGCTGCTGGGAAATAAAACTGCGTTAAATTCAGCACCAATGAATACAAGGAATGCACATGGGAAGGAAAAAGGATACAAACGTGTGCTAGGATGGGGAAGTTGTGGCTGCCCCATCCCTGGCAGTGCCCAAGGCCAGGTTGGACAGGGCTTGGAGCAACCTGGGATAGTGGAAGGTGTCCCTGCCCGTGGCAGGGAATTGGAACAACAGGAGCTTTAAGGTCCCTTCCAATCCAAACCATCCCACGATTCTGTGATGACTCTAAATTGCCTCCTGTTTCTCAGGGAAGCAGGCAGAGAGTGCAGCAAAACCATCATCACAAAACCCAGCCATGGTCCAGAAGGCAAAGTGAAGGAAAGGCCCAGAGAACAGAACCCAGCACATCCTCCTGCAGCTGATACACACAGCGAGCCCTGCCCTCAGACAGGGAAACACAAACGGGAGGGCACCAAAGGCAGACCTGGGGATGAGGGGATGCACAACCTCCACCCAGCTGGAAAGAAATCAAGCTCTCTTTGGCTGGGGAAGGTGTGAATGAGAGGTTTGCCAGCAGCCTGTAAACCCATCAGCAGCCCCAGGAGGGGAGCATTGGTATTTCTCACACTGCAGGAGCTGAGATTGCCCCACGGACAGATGGGGTCAGACCAACACACCTGTAACCATCCTGTGGGATTCATGGCCACAATCCATGGAATTGAAAATGATCTTTGGGCTGAGACTGGCATTAGGAACCAGAGAAACACAGGATCACAGGCAGATTTTGGCTGGAAGGGATATTTGGAGGCCTCTGGTCCAGCCACCGTCTCCAGTGGCAGATGCAAAGCTACAGAAGGTTGGTTGGGGCCTGGTCCACTCAGTTTTTAAAAATCTCCAAAATGGAGACACCATCTCCCTGGGGCGCCTGCTGCCGCTCTGTGCTGCCCTTGTGGCAGGGAACGTGTTCCTCACTTCCACATGGCATTTCCCTTTTGGCAATATGTGCCCCTTGCCTCTGGCCCTCACCCTGCACGCCTCTGGTGGGAGCCTGGCTCCATCCTCTCCAAACTGTCCCTTCC
Source organism: Aphelocoma coerulescens (assembly GCF_041296385.1). Classification (NCBI taxonomy): domain Eukaryota; kingdom Metazoa; phylum Chordata; class Aves; order Passeriformes; family Corvidae; genus Aphelocoma; species Aphelocoma coerulescens. Next base: position 2,216,187 of record NC_091036.1, read on the forward strand.
CGGCAGTGGAAGATGGGCCACTCCTTTGAAGTTCTGTGTTCCACCATCCTGGGTTCTGTGCTGAAGCCCCCTGAGCATCCTGGTCGCTCCCTCCACCTCTCCTGTACAGAGGGTCCAAACCAGGGCTCCAGAAATGTCACCCCCAGGGCCACAGAGGGGAGCGGGACCTCACTCCAGCGTTCTGGCTTTGCTCCTGCTGGTGCAGCCCAGTATAACCTCAGCCTTCACCACTGTGGTGACACACTGGGGATGACAGGTCCATGCCACAGGGTGGCCCAGGTGTGACCACAGTCTCAGAAAGTCCAGAAGCTGCTGCTCCAAGAGCACAACAGAAAAGGTTCCAATTCCTTTGCCAGGCACCCACCCATGGCTGTTTTTGCAGGTCCCAGCTCATGCTGAGCACAGAGAGCTCAAACATCTGTCCACAGTGAGGGTCTGCATCTGTGGGGGGATGCCCAGGATCTCCTGTCACATTGGTCACTCTGGAGGCACAGAGACTGATGAGTGACTTAACAAACCACTTGAGTTCTTTTTTCTTTAGCCTTTTCAAAGGGCACTGAGACATTCAAGCCCTGCCCCAAGAGCTTGGGAGCAGCCTGGAGCAGAGCCTTGTGCTCTGAGAGTGCTGGGGGTGGGTTTGTGACCCATTTGTGCTGTCCCAATAGCAGCCACACAGTTCCTTAGGTGGGGAATCCCACAGGCATGGTCTGAGCTCTGGAAACACCCAGTGGGTTTGGAGCCAGCACAGGGCTCTGTTTGTACTCACCCCTGCAAGTCTGGCTGTCCAATCCCTTCCCTTCTCAAAATCATCTGGCTCCGATATCACTGGCCACGAGAAGAGAAAAGCCTGGAGAAAAGGAGGCTCAGGGGGACCTTCTTGTTCTCTACAATGAGAGGAGTATGTAGCCAGGGGAAAGTCAGGCTCTGCTCACAGGGAACAAGGGACAGGACAAGAAGAAATGGCCTCAAGCTGTGCCAGGGGAGGTTTAGGTTCGATATTAGGAAAAGATTTCTTCACTGAAAGGGCTGTCAATCCCTGGCACAGCTGCCCAAGGCAGTGGCGGAGTCCCAGTCCCTGGAGGGCTTTGAAAGACGTGGAGATGTGGCTCCTGGGGACATGGGTTAGTGGTGAAGTTGTCAGCGTTAGGCAAATACTTGGATTTGACGATCTCAGATGTCTCTTCCAACCTAAACAATTCCACGATTCTGTGTTTCTATAAGAATATGGTGCAACTTGCACTAAAACCCCCAGAGAGGGCACCTGGCTGAGGGCAGCTCATGGTCCCCAGGGCAGGGGCACCGGCTGGGAGCACCCAGCCCTGGGGACACTGGAAGGGTAAAGGCTTTTGGGGCTCTCAAAGGGGCCTGGGTGGGGACCTGCTCACGGATGAATCCCTGCAGATCTGCTTGGAAGGGTGAGAAAGGGGTGAGGAGGGTGAGAACAGCCCCGGGGCAGCCCAGGGGCAGCCCAGCTGTCTGGGACCAGAGCTGGGAGCGGGGATGTAGCTCAGAGAGCAGAGCCCTGGGCCCAGGCTGCTGTGCCAAGTCCCTGAGCTGAAGGATGGAGAGCTGTGCTGCGAGGCGCCAGTGCAAACCACAAGAAAGCCAGGCTGGGCTTCTTTGTAGCACTCCAAGCTTGACAATTAATGCATGCAAGCCACTGAATTATAGGCTGGAGACACTGGGAGCCCAAATGGCAGCTAACGAGGGTTGTTGATTGGCTTTCCGGAGGCCATGGAGACACAGACACTTATTCTTAGAGACACGGGTCCCAGAGGGGCCTGGGCGGACACGGGAGCCTCTCCACAGCACTCACATCCTCCCTGTCCCGGCGCTGCTGCGGCCCTGCGTCCCCTCACTGGGGGAGAGGGGCAGGAATGCAGGGAAAGGGGGCAACGAGCCCTCACCCACCCTTTTGTGCAGCCTCAGACGTCCCAAATAACTTTACTTGCTCTTTCCATGCCATGTGCCTCCGCCCTGGAGGGCAGAACTTGCCTTTGGGAGGGATGGGCTGTGAGACCAGCAGGTGCCAGTCCCCTGAGGGCTGGGCAGGGCCCTCAGGTGCTCTTGGAGCAGTGGGTCTGGGAGGGCAGGTAGGGAGGACCAGGAGGGGCAGCTGAGCTCCCTTAAGGCGGGTCAGTGTTGCAGAAAAAAGCCCCACAGTGTCAAGGAATGCCAGGAAAGCATCGCATCCCCAGTGCTGTGCACACTCACAAACCTGGGCTTCCAGACACACCACCCGGCGCAGGAGCATTTTACAGTCAGCGCATGTTTCCTGTCACACTACCAATTAATTGCTGAAGTGTTTGAATGCTGGCTTTTCTCTCCATCTCACCAGAACAGAGGCCGAGTGCTGCTGTCCTTCCTCTCATCGCCACGCTGGATTCTCCCTCCCTGATTATTTCTGTGTTTATGCTCTCCAAGCACCAGCCAGGCATGAGCCTGGCACCTCCTCCAGCAGGGCAGTCAACTCCAGCACTGACTGGAGCAGCCAAGGGCGACCAGCTGGAAAATCGCTCCCCAGATCAGGCACCGCTGCTTCAAGGTCAAGGCAGCCCTGTCCACGTCAGGCTCTGGCTCTGGGGTGGCTGCATCCCCTCAGGACATGTCTGGGGCGCACAGGATGGACTGGTTCAGACACTGGACCAGAGCAGACCGCCCCGGGCAGGACTGGACAGCCCAGGGCACTCGAGGGGGTTCCTGCAGCATCTGAGAGACAGATCTGGGACTCTCACAAAGGCACTGGTGGAGGTGAATAAACGTGTTTGTAGGGAAGGATTTATTTGCCAGTGCAAAAAACAAACGCCCAAATCCCACCACTGAAATGCTTGACTGGACATCTGAGAATGGCCCCGAATTGGATGCCACGTTTCTCAGTGCTCACAACACAGAGATATTTGGTTAGGGCTGAAAAGGCTGATTTCTGAGGTTGTCATCGGCTTTTTGGGCAAGGAGGATCTTTGTGCCTTTGGCAGTCGGGAGATGAACCTGTGTCCCTTGTGCCGCTCAGCCCTGTGCCCCAAGTGTCCCTCACCCCTGCTCAGGCACTGCTGGGACACAGGTTCACGTTCTGTCCCAGCTGGGACCTTCTCCCTCCCCCAGGCCTCAAATCCTTCTCTGGCTCCAGATGAGAGCTTCCAACTTCGCAGTTACCACTTAAAAAGAGAATAGCACTGATGCATCTGAAAGTGTGATGAGGTTTTTAGTGTTGTTTTGTTTTGTTGTTTCAGTTGGGGTTTTCTAAGTTTCATGGAAATTCATCCTCCTGGTGGGCGCTGATTTTCCAGGCACAGCAGAAGAAAGCAGAGAAACCTCAAAGCTTCCTAGAGCTGAATCGAGTTGCTGGGTGAGGGCAGGAGGAGTTTGGGTGTACTCAGCTCCTGCCCCTCCCCTGCCAGGCCCCAGCCTTCCCCAGGGAGGATCGTGCCAGGCTCAGGAATGGTGGCACTGGGCAGGAATCACTCAGAGGATGGGGAATTCTGGGCTTGATCTGACCAGGACAGACACTCTCATCCCCTGGTGCTGCCAGTGACAAGACCCTGCCATGCTCTCCACAGTCCTCTGCCTTCCCAGCTCTGGTCTGGGCAGCTCAAAGGCACCTGCAAGGAAATTCACACTCCTGCACTTCACTGCTGTGGCAGAAATTGGCTGGTGGGACCTTAAGGAACAAATCTGCAGCGTGTGTGCCTGAACACGTCTGTGTGCGTGTGCTTGAATCAATCAGAGGTCAAGAATCACGAGAATCAGGCCCTTCCTGAGCTGGAAGGACCCACAGGGATCATCCAGTCCAGCCCCAGGCCCTGCACAGACACCCCAAATCCCACCCTGGGCATCCCTGGCAGCGCTGCCCAAACGCTCCTGGAGCTCTGGCAGCCTCGGGGCCGTGCCCATTCCTTGGGGAGCCTGGGCAGTGCCCGGCAGCCTCTGGGGGAAGAACCTTTCCCTGCTCTCCAGCCTGAGCCTGCCCTGGCCCAGCTCCAGCCGCTCCCTGGGTGCTGTCCCTGGCCCAGGAGCAGAGATCGGAGCTGCCCCTCGGGAGGAGCCGCAGCCCCCGCTGAGCTCTGCCCTCAGTGTCCTCTGCTCCAGCTGGACACACCAAGAGCCCTCAGCTGCTCCTCGTGTAGCCCCTCCTGACCCTTCACCATTTCTGTGTCCCTCCTTTGGACACTCATGAACAGTTTTAGATCCTTCTCATATTGAGGTACCCAAAACTGCCCCCAGCACTCGAAGTGAGAGAGCAGCACCTCACAAACAGGAAGGTTGTTCACCATCCAGTGAAGAACCTGTTGGATGATGAGTGATGGATTCATTGCCCTTCTGAGGTTCCTTCCCTGTTCTGTGTTGCCGCCCTTGTATTGTGTCCCCAGCAAACCCCACAGCAAAGGCAGCAGTGAGATTAACACAGTCCTGGTGGGGATGGACCCCAAGACTCCAAGGGAGGAGCTTCCCAAAAAGGCTTTGCTGCCTTCCCGGCACAACCCACCCGGGAGACTGTGGTACCGCTTTCCCCAGGTGCCTCTGAGAACAACACTTTTATCCCAGGAAATTTACAACAATTTCCCCTTATCAAAAATCCATCATTTTGCCAAAACCCCCATGGATGTGATTTTCTTTAATTTTCCATTTGTTGCTGTTGAAATGATAATTTTCCTTCTTTCTTTCCCTATTTTCAGGGTGTTTTAGCAGATTGCTATTTTCCACATCCTTTTGTCAGACCCTGGTTACCACAGGATGAAGGGCATCAGCCTTGGTCCTTGGGGTTTTTTTGTAATTTTCCCTTTGCTAATGTCCAATTTTGCAAACTTCTCCACATTAAAAAAGTTGTAAAAAGGACTGCAAAGAATGAAGATGAAAAGCTAAAATAAACCCAGAGTCCTCGGGAAATCTGGGCATCACAATTTTGGGGTTACCGGTGGTGAAATGAAAGAAATGGGGAAGGTGGGAAGGAGGATGAACAGCCCAAATCTCTTCCACGTCATGGCTGGTTTAATCAAATAATTAAAAGACATTCTTCCTGCTGGGGAAAGAACATAAACCACAGACATTTGGGGCATTTCTTCCCCAATGCTATTGCTTTCTCCTCAATAAATTTCACCCCTGAGTGAGCTCGGTGCTGCCAGGTTCTGGCAGCTGTCTCTGAACGTCCCAGAGGCTGCATTGCTTTGCCCAGGGCGGTGATTTGGGGAGGAAAGCTGCAAATCGTGGAGAAGAATGAGGGCTGGAGCAGCTGCCCTTTAAAGGCCCTTCCAACCCAAGCTGTTCCGTGGTTCTGTGAAGGCACAGAGGGGTCAGGAGGGCACGAGCCCATCCCGCAGCCTGGCCCGGTGCTGGCAGCAGTGGGGAGGTGTTTGTGGGGCAAAGCCACGGCCCCGGCCATCAGCCACACAGCAGCAGTTCGGCACAGTCCCGTGACCGGTGCAAAGCCAGGAAAGCCCTGGCTGGTGGAGTCCAGCTGCAGCAGAGCCAAGCACACACTCACTCGCAGAAGGGAAGAGCAGCGGTGGCTGTGGCATCAGGAAATCCAGCCAGGCAGGCCCTTCCCTGTCCTCCACAGAGGCTGCTCAGCTCCAAGGGATCTCACGAGGTGGCCCTGGGAACAGGATCCCTTTTTGTGCCTGGGTTGGACCCATCTAGTAGAGACCTTTGTCTCCATTTGCATCCTGACAGGGAGGCTGTCCCCCATCTCCTCCTGGGCACCTCCCTCGACCAACATCATCTTGTTTGCAGGTGTCAGGACCCCTCTCCTTCTCCATATCAGGAATGTTCATCTCAAAAGCCAAGTTTCCAAACTACTTCGAGGCAATGATGAGATTATTTTGGGATGACAAACCTCCCTGGAAAAGTTACAGGGACAGTTCTTTGGCACAGGGTCAAAGCTGAGAATCTCTGGATTCAGCAACGTGGACGAAGGAGAAAGATCCCAGCGTGTATAAATCAGGCAGGAGGGTTATTTCTGAGGGGATGTAATACAGCCATCCTGACGTTACAGTAATTCTTGGGATAGGCTGACTGAAAGGAGTTCAGGAATTTGAAGTATGGGTGATGAGAAATTATTTTGGAACCAGCATATTCACTTTATTGAGAATAGTGGTAAGGTGCCCATAAATCTTTCTAGGAGCATTGCAGGTACTTTTATGACTCTTGCATGGGATTTATTGCATATTTTCAGAAAAAAAATATAATTTAAAAGGACATTGCTGAGCAGTTTTTATAGCTTTTATTTATTTTTAATCTCCATTGTTTGCAGAGCCCTCCTGAGCTCTGGAAAATGCAATTCTGCCCTGTTACATCCCCCAGACAAGGAATTTTGCTTTCTCTCTGTGATGCTGAGCAGGGACAGAGGTAGAGTGTCTTGGGCTGTAACTGGGCTGGGGTAGGTGGGGTGAGTGTCCCTCTGCAGAGCTCGAGGAGCACTGGACCTGCTGCAGTGGCTCCCCACAGAGGGACAGTCAGATTTTAGGACAGGCTCCCCATGTGATGGAGTTCCCTGTGCTGGATCTCGCTGTGGGAGAGTCACGGAGAGCTTTGACATTGCATTTAAAAACCCATTTTTTCAGCGATGTTGAGAAATCCCATGCAGCCCTGGCATATCCCAAAGGCTGCCTTGGAAAACTGAGCAGGTAAGGAGTGCTGGAGAGTGATGCCCATATCTGGGCACAGCTCTTGCAGAGGAGAGGATCTGTTTTATCTGATTCCACCAGGAGCACCTCTTATCAGTCATAGAATCACAGAACATCCTGAGCTGGAAGGGACCCAAAGGGATCATCAATTCCAGCCCCAGGCCCTGCACAGACACCCCAACAACCCCACCCTGGGCATCCCTGGCAGCGCTGCCCAAACGCTCCTGGAGCTCTGGCAGCCTCGGGGCCGTGCCCATTCCCTGGGGAGCCTGGGCAGTGCCCGGCAGCCTCTGGGGGAAGAGCCTTTCCCTGCTCTCCAGCCTGAGCCTGCCCTGGCCCAGCTCCAGCCGCTCCCTGGGTGCTGTCCCTGGCCCAGGAGCAGAGATCGGAGCTGCCCCTCGGGAGGAGCCGCAGCCCCCGCTGAGCTCTGCCCTCAGTGTCCTCTGCTCCAGCTGGACACACCAAGAGCCCTCAGCTGCTCCTTGCGTGGCCCCTCCTGACCCTTCACCATCTCCTTGTCCCTCCTTTGGACACTCTCTAATTGTTTCATACCCGGGCTGGATGTTCCCCAGCTCCACTGGAGATGTTTTCCAAACCTGCAGCACTTCTGGCCAGAAACGCAACCCTGGAGTTTTGGCTCCTGCAGCCTCCTTTGGAAAGCCTGAGTTTGCTTAGCCTTCCCTGGCCTTCCTGTTCTGAATTGAAATGCTGCTCTTGAGGCCAGTCACGTTGTGCTGGTGTCTCCTCTGCCTGCTCCCAGTTACAGGGATCCAGGACGAGCCAGGACCTACTGGGACCCTGTCACACACCGAGGGCCAGCAGCGCCTGGCAGGGAAAGGACGGGCAGTGTTGGCACTTGTGCTGTGCTGTGGGCAGGGGGAAGGAGCTGCCTGCAGGGGCTCCGTCCTGCTGGCAGGGAGCAGAGGTGCTGGGGCCAGAGGATGGAGTGGGAGGATGGACCAGAAAGCGTGGCTCCCAGCCTGACTCCTTCATGGACCTGACAGCCTCTTCCAGCAACCCCTTCCCAGTAGTGCTCCCTGGGGCCTCTGCAAGGAGGAAAAAGTTAAACACATTAATCAGGCAGGTCTGGCTCTCTTCCCCTTTCTTCATCATCATCACCAACCCCTCCAATTTTGTGGGTTTTTCCTTCATTCTCTCTCCCATAAAACGCTTTTCATTTGGTGGCTGTTGTTCCTTTAAATACTTATGAAAACTCATAAAACTATGTGGAAACAAGCAGCCGTTTTCTTCTTAGAAAGAAGCTTATGCCAGCAAAGCAGAAAAAAATCTTGCTCGAGTGATGCAGAGGAAAGGAAGAATAAAGAATAAAGGAAGCCAGGAAGCCAGCAGGGACACAAGCAAGGAAGGTTGATATTCACATGTCCAGAACAATTGCTTTGCCAAAGACTGTGACCATGAACATCAGCACTTTCAAGGCTTGTTCCAGAGAGCTCATGAAATCTAAATGACAAAAATGGGCTCTTCCATCTCCAGCTGTCAATTCCTAAAGATGTGGCATGTTCTGAGCAGAAAAACACAAGGTGGAAACCACCTCTCCTGTGGCCAGGACACTTCTCCTACCGACTGCTTCAGGCTGAGGGATCAGGATGGAGGAGGAGAAGGTGCTGACCCCAGACCTGCAGCCCTGGGGAAGCCACCGTCCTGCCACGGTGCCTTTGGCAGCAGTTGGGTGGCAGGAGGCTGAAGATGCTCCCAGCCTCACCTGCAGACTCTCCAGAGGGGATGCTTTGGTCAGGTTTGCTCATTAGCAAGTCCTTGATAGACATTGCCTGGGATGTGGCTTCTCACCAAAGGGTTTGAGCACCTCTGTCCCAGCCCTCTGGGACTTGCATCAAAGAAATACATCACACGATGGAGATATTCAAATCCAGCCCCTTGATTTCTCCTCAGGGCACCAGCTCCTCAGAGAGGGCAGGCTGGTGGCTTTCAAGCTGCAGGTGTTCTGCCCACCTGTGCTGATGTGAAGATGTGACCCTGATGCATTCACCTTGCCTGTGGTTTTCCTTAGCTTGGTCTTGCTCAAATCCTCCTGACACAAGATCCCAGGAGCTGGTGGTATCAATTTCCCAAACGAGGGAGGTCTCCTTGTGAAGTAAAATCACAGCAGCTAAAAAGCTTCCTCTGCAGGTTCATGAGTTTGTTTATTTCTGTTGCCTTTTATCTAGTAACTGATCTATTTTCTTGCATTTTCCACAGTGTCATTGGAAGCTGAAGCTCACAGTGGGCTCAGCAATTAGTGGTAGCACAGAAATATAAGGCAAAAACAAGTATTGCTAATGAGCTGACACATTAAACAATGAGTCACACTTCCATAAGGAGCCCAAATCGAGTTATAACCCTAAATAAACAAGCTGTGAGAAACAGTTTACAAAATATGAATGTGTTACTTATTTAACTGCTGTTGAGAAGCTGTGATCTGAACCCTGAGATGTATTTAAATATCTGGAACAAATACTCAGTGTGTGGTTTGTCAGACCGAGGCAGTGGGGGCTGGATGGGATTGAGGGACCCTACAGCAGGACGACGGGACGAGCAACACACTGGCTTGGGATTGTGTCCTTCCCCATCTCTGTGAGGACCAGGCAGGGGCTGTCCCACACCAGGGAATGGAGGCAGCAAAGTCTGAGAGCAGAGAGAGGCTGCAAATGGGAATGTTCCTCCTCTCACAGGTGCCTCTGGGCAATGCCAGCATTTTGGGAATTCTCAGGCTTCTGAAGGAAGTCATCCCAGGGCCAGGCAGAGCCCCTGTGACTTTTCATTTGGGGGCTGAAATGCAAAACTGAAGATAAATGATTAGTCCTAAATGGAATGAGAAACTTCCTTTACTTTTTATCAGGGCCTGTTGTGACAGGACAGTGGGGAAGGGGTTTATGTTGCAGAGAGGTCAGTTTGGATAGCCCTAAGGAAGAAGTTTTCTACAGTGAGGTGGTGAGGCCCTGGCACAGGTTGCCCAGAGAAGCTGTGGCTGCCCCTGGATCCCTGGAAGTGTCCAAGGCCAGGTTGGAGCAACCTGAGAGAGTGGGAGGATGAGATGACATTTAAAGGTCCCTTCCAACCCAAACTCTTCTGTGATTCTGTGGTTCTATGCATCTATGGATCTACTGAAAGGTCACAATAAGCTCAACCCAGAACCTTCTCCGGGCTGAACAATCCCAACTCTCTCAACCCCCACTCTCTCAATCCCCCAGAGTGCAGGCAGTTTGTATTTACCCCAAAGAGGGGACAGAGTACGTGCTGGAGAGGGGTGATGTCTCCTGCCCTCCACCCTGGCAGTCAGTTGTGAATCTCCAGCCTGCAGGTGCCACCAAGAGAGAAGGAGAAGGGTGACAGGAGCTCTGATGTGAGGATGCTGCGGCTGTGCCCTGCCCTGCAGCGCTCGGCTGCTCTGAGACATCCTCAGCACAAACCGGGGGTGTGACCACCCCAGCACAGCCCCAAGGCCCCCCACATTGCCAGACCCCAGCCTCGCCCCTCTCTGTGCTCAGTCTGCCCATGCCACCAGGGCCAGCTGTGGGGTTGGTGACACCCTCACTTCAGGCAGGCTCCAGCTGCCCTCCAGGAGGAGCTCAGACCTGTGGTCACAGCTCTGGTCCTTCCCAGACCCTCCTGGCACTTGCCCCATCCCTCCATCCCTCTCCTCATGCTCTCCATCCTCTCACATTGCTCCCTGCCTGCCCCCCTGGCCACAGAGTGACAGTCCTCAAATCACAAGTGGCAAAAGGACTGGGACGAGCTCCTGGGCTGGCAAAGTGAAGAGGTTTTAGAAGACTATTAGGAATAACAGAAACCCCAGCAATGGCAAAGGGTGCTGCTACACAGAGATGGTAAAATTGCTCATAACAAGGCAGGAGAGGCAGACGTGACCAGGGAGCATTTCTGTTCTGTGTGTTTAGGAGGAAGCACTTCCAACACGCAAGGACAATGAAGTGCTCTTCAGGCTGTCGGTACCTAAGGAGAATGTCAAACAACATCTACATGGGACAAACATTTTCAAATCACCCTAAAAATAATAGTAATCTCAATAATCAGTCCAATTTCACATGTCAAGAGTCTGAAAAGAGCTGGCTGAGGGTTTCTGCAGCCCTGCACAGTTAGTGCTAAATGATTTTATGACCAGAGAAATGAGGTGCATCATATTGGGCAGGTCCAGAGCTCAGACCCCACAAGCATCACAAGAGCACGGACGAGGCTCATGAGCTGCAGGAGTGATGAGTTCCTGAGATTGAGGCTGAACTGCCTGAGTGGATGTCTGTGTCCTCTAGGCACAGGTACCTTCAAGCAGGGGTTTGCTGCTGGATTCGGTGGTTTCAGACCCTGCAGACAACTGGAAGAGCTCTCTGGCAATGCCCACACCATGAGGGCCCAGAGGAGGTCTGCAGACAGGTCCAGTTTGCCTGGGACTGTTTTTCCCAACCGTCTCAAGGTCGCTGGGTTCATCCCAGGCATGGCCATGGGATGGTCCACGAGGTGGGGAGGTGATGGGAGCTGTGCCTACCCCAGGCTTTCCAGCTGCAGCAGGAGCTTGCAGGGCAGACCACGGCCCCTGCAGAGGGTGAGGCAAGGTCACCATCCTCCCTTCTGGAAGGCAGTGCAGGCCCAAGGGGGTTCAGGAGGGCATTTCCCTGGGAATTGTGTCTCCCACACCCCAGATCAGCAGCAAGAGGATGAGTTATCCACCCCATTGCACACGAGTAGCTCAGGACCAGCTGATTTCCATCCTGGAAATGCCCTTTTTTCTCCAATATCTGCAGGGGAGCCTGGGCTGAGCAGCCCAAGGGATCCACCCGCACGGGAGAAGCTGGTGTTTGACCATTTGAAGTCCCTTTCTTTCCACACACACAGAATCAGAGAATCAGAGAATTATTTAGGTTGGAAAAGACCTCTAAGAACATCAGGTCAAACCACACAGGGACCTTGGAGTGGCTGGACAGGGCCAGACCCAAGCTCCATCCAAGCCCTGGGCCATCTCCAAGCAGCAGCAGATGCTCAGAGATGCAAGGCCAGCACTGAGCCATCCTTTCCCACAGTGTTTTTCCTGGCTTCAGGAATGATGCAGGAGCTGCACATAGCATTTGGGCCAGTCCAGCAGGCCCTGTGGCAGTCACTGGTGGCCCTATTGTCCAGGAATTCGTCTAACCTGCCTTCCCAGACCCTGCCCTTTTTGGCCTTCGTGACACAGCGTGGGGATGAGTTCCACAGTCTAATTTCACACCACGTGGAAAAGCGCTGCTGAGGCAGGTACTGGGATGCTGGATGTGGCTTTGGTGTCTGGATTTTCTAGAGGATGTGGGAAGTTTGCAGGTGCTGAGGAAAGAGCCACAGAAATTATCCAAAACCCAGAAAAAACACCTTGTGGGGGGACATTCAGGAAGCACAACTAAACAGGAAGGATAAATTGGAAATCCCATGGCTGGCAGAGATCTTTGTCCACAGGGCCAGAACCCGGACCAGCCTGGACACTCATCTAGGACCAGTTTTGTTGGAAACAAGGCAGTTGATCCCAGTGCAAGGGAGTTTAGCTACAGAAGGGGGAGAGTCCATCCCAAAGAAGTTTCAGCTACAACCTTCGGGTTCAAGCTGCAAAACTGCTCAAACTGCCTGTCCAAGGACATGCCCAGTGACGGCTCCCACCAGGCAAAGCCGAAACCATCAGATCTCAATGGCCCAAAGGTTCCTTCTGTGGATTCACTCAGTGAATCACAGACCCTGCCCCACAGCAGCACTTCCTTCCTCTCTCAGAGCTGTCCCATCAGTGCAACTTCCCAAGAGCCACGTGCTTCCACCTGGGGCCCAGGTTGTCATTGTTCCCAGGAACTGAGGCCATTGTTGTGCTCACAGTGGCCACGATCCCAGTGCCAGGCTCAGCCCAAACCTCTGCTCCCCTTGTAAGTGGGACTTGCCTGCAGCCTCCTTCTGGGCACCCACCCCAGGGGCTGGAGTTGTGCAGCCCTGCACCCTGTGAGTGGGGGTCCCATGCCAGTGGCGAGCAGAGACCACCCAAGAGGGCAGTCTGTCCCTGTGGTGTGGCAGAGCAGACCCATCTCTGCGCCTCCACCAGGTCAACCCATTCCCACACGGTCCTTCCATGCAGGGGGCCAGGGATGGACAGGGGGACACTGCAGGGCCAGAGGGCAGGGAGCTGCCACCAGGAACCTCCTGTATCCACACGAGGGCTGGGACTCCTGCCAGAAATATCCTGGGGCAAAGCCAACATGGGACACATCCAAACGCTGTGAGGCCACAGCTGAGCAGACACCTTTGCCATGTGTGATTCCTGTATTCACCCATCTCAACCTCTCCCTTCATCTCCCATTTGGAAACACCCAAGCCATGGAATCAGGGGATAACAGAATATCCTGAGTTGGATAAGGATCAAGTCCCACTCCTGGCACAGGACAATCCCAACAATCCCACGCCGTGCCCGGGAGCGTTGTCCCTGCCTTTCTGGACAGTGTTCACCCAGCACACCACTGAGGGACTTTGGCCTCTGTCATCCAAGGGCAGAGGTGACCCCACACCCAGGCAGAGCTCAGCAGGGCTCCGGTGTGTGACGCTCTGGGTGTCACCCTGTGCTGGGCACACAGTCGAGGAAGCCATGTGTGCTCCTCTGGGACAGTCACTGTGACGGACAGAGGCCCCAGAGCGTTCCCAATCAGCCTCTGGGACACGGATGAAGTGATGGGACTCTGCTGGGAATGGTCAGCTGGCAGTCCTATCCCACAGCAGTGATGAGGAGGATGAGGATGCTGAGAAAGAAGTGAGGGTCGCAGTGAGAGAGGGAAAGGGTGAGTCCAGCCCACGGGGCACAGACCACATCCTAGGGCAGTGCCAGGCCCTGGCAAACTCAGCCAACAGAGAAGCATCTCAGGCAGCCCTGGCGGCTTCCTCTCTGCATCACACGGTTGCCTGTGCTGATCCAGGAGAGGGAATGGGGCACAAAACTCCCTGAAGCTGTGGAATGGGCAGAGGACAGACCCCTCCTCCTGGCCAGAGAAGCACCAGGAGCTCCAAGGCGAGGGGCTCAGAGCCCCATGGTGGGTGCTGGGTGCCCCTCCCCACCTTGGACACAGCAGGTGCCCTCAGCAGTGCAGGGAGAACTGAAGGGTCAGAGATGGAGCTGGACCTTGGCTGCCCTCTCCCACAGGCTGCCCAGGAGATCCCGAGACCCCTCCTGCCCCAAGCACAGCCCCATCCCAAGGCAGGGCATGGTCCAGGGCAGCAAGCAGCCCGGGGCAGGATCAGGGCAGGGAGCAGCTCCCAGCCTCCCAGCCGCTGGGTATTTTAATCTCTTTTTCCTGTCTCCAACCTGCCTGTTTCCCAGCTCTTTCCCCTCAGGGCAATTTCCTCTCCTGGCAGGGCCGTGTCAGGGAGGTGTGAGGGCAGCAGCTCCTGGCCCCACACCATAAACCACCCTCCATCCCTGAGCAAACAGCACAGAGCTCCCACCACGGGCAGCCTACCCCTGATAATTACCTCAGCACACACCTTGGGTCTTAAGTACATGGTTAGAAACAGATCAGTGTGAGACATCTCCTTAAGTCTCATCTGGGAATCGCTGCTATCACCGAGCCCTGCTTCCCCAGTCAAAGATGATTTACTCTGATCTGCACTATTGATTTTATTGTGGGAAATGTGGTGATACCTAGAGAGAGAGTGAGACAGAGATTTGACTTATGTGAGCATGTGGGGAAGGCTCCAGTCCTCACCATAGCGCCTGCCTTTTCTGCATCTGTACCAGAATTATTTGTAGTGTTTTATGCACCCATCTGCTCCCTGCATGCTCTCTATAAATCTCACTGGCTCTCTCACACACACACATGTTTGCTTTCCATGTAGATTACTTATGATGAGAGTCTAATTAGACCCGGGGAAGCCTGCCTACAGAGCGAGCCTGGGGAGAGCTTAATTAAAGTCAATGGAGAAAATTATAGGGGGGAAAAAAAAATTAGGGCAGCAAGGAAAAAATATCAAGAAAGAAACCAAGGGGAAAAAAGAGGCAGGGAAGTAACAGCACCAGTGAGGAAGCACGTGAGGCTGCCAGGCTTCTGGGAACAGCCACCCTGAGCACCAAGATTCAAGGGCAGGGCTCAGTGCTGCGGCCTGGAGAGCTCATGGGGTGTTTGTGGGTCAGGAGTGGGGCTGGTGACAAGGTGGGTGGGTGCCCTCAGAATTCCCAGGGGATGGAGCAGGGATCCTGCCCCCCTGCCCTCCTGCCCAGGATGGATGCCAAGGGTGCGTGAGACCAGCCAGCTCTGGATCCTCTCCACGAGTGCCTTGAGCTCTCCCAGTCCCACCCACAGCCCGGATCCATGATCTGGGCAGGCAGGAGATGTGCAGGGGTGCACAAGGCCTGGCTGCTGCTGTCTCTGTCCCCCAGTTCCCAGAGGGACCCACTCTCATTCTCGTACAGGAATTGCTGCCCTTGGGCACGTGGGGTGTGACTGAGGGAGAGCCTGGCCTGGGAGGGCAGCAGGGATTTGGGTGTCGCCACAGGGCACTGAGGGCATCCACTGTGACCTCTGTGGGGCAGGACACTGTTCTCCCCCAGCAATGGCCCTGTGGAACCCAGTGACACCTGGCTGGGGGAGAGCATCTCTTTTAGAAAGTCTTGATTTAAAGACCACAAATCACGGAGAATCTGCCACATCTCTCAGCAAATTGCTCCAATAGTTAATTATACTCCCTGCTTGAAAGATGCATCTTATTTCCAATTTAGGTTTTTCTAGCTTCAGATTCCAGCCAATGAATCTCATTACACTTTTTATCTGCTGGATTAAAAACCCCTCCATTATCAGAAATCTCCTCCCTCCGTAAGTATTTATAGACTATGATCAAGTTGCCTCTTAACCCCCCTTGATAAGGTAAATAGGCTGAGCCCCTCCATCTCTCCCCGTCAGTCAGGCCTTGCACACCTCCACCCATTCCCTCTGCTCTTCTTCCCTGAGCCCTTCCTGTGCCTGCACCAGCCTGGACCAAGTCCTGGGATCAGGGCAGGTGAGGGGGTGGTGTCCTGGGCTTTGACATTTGACAGAGGGCCAGGGAGGCTGGTTGTGCCACGGTGCTGCTCCAAGAGGGCTGGTGTGGGTTAGAGGGACTCTGTGCTCAGGGTGGTGCCAGCACAGAGGAGATCCTGTAGGGAATTCAGAGGGGGACAGGAATGGGGGTGAGTAGTTAGGAATCATGGAGTCATTGGGGTTGGAAAAGACCTCCAGGAACAACAAGTCCAACCTTTGACTGAATCCCACCGTGCCCACTGAACCGTATCATGAAGTGCCACGGTTCTTGGTTTTTGAACACTTCCAGGGATGGTGACTCCACCACTGCCCTGGGCAGCCCCTTCCAATGCTTGACCATTTGCTCAGTGAAAAAACTTTTCCTGATATCCAATCTGGATCTCCTGAGGTGCCACTTGAGGCCGTTTCCTCTTGCCCCCTTGTTCCCTGGGAGCAGAGCCCGACCCCCCCGGCTGCCCCCTCCTGTCAGGGACTTGTGCAGAGCCACAAGGGCCCCCCTGAGCCTCCTTTGCTCCAGCCTGAGCCCCTTTCCCAGCTCCCTCAGCTGCTCCTGGGGCTCCAGCCCCTTCCCAGCTTTGTTCCCTTCTCTGGACACGCTCCAGCATTTCAACGTCTGTCTTGCCCCGAGGGGCACAAAACTGACCCCAGGATCTGAGGATACACGTGCGGGTAAGAGAGAAACCAGGAGCAGAGAGGTGTGATGCAGGGAGAACATCAGCTGGGCAGGGGTGAGTGCAGCAGCATTTTGGGGGGCAGGAGCAGCAGCATCACAGTGCAAAGTCAGCTGGGGGTGACCCTGCTGCACCAAAATCGCTCAGCAAGGAGAGCTGGGCAAGAGCATCTGTGCAGGCAGCAGGGAAGGAGCTCTGAAGGACCCAGACTGACAGATCTGGGGGCTCTGCCAGCTCTCAGACATGGTCAGCTCAGGTTTAGGGTCATCTGTGCCCCTCTCAGAAGGTACAGCCTGGGAAACGGTGGAGACTTCACCCGAGTGAGGATCAGGACACCTGGAGAAGCTGAGCTGGGAAATCTCTTACATTATGGGCTGTGCTGCTGCCAGAGGTGTGACGAGCTCCCCCAGGACTGTCCTGCCTGGGACAATTTGGCACCAGCAGTGCAGACATCTCTTCAGCCAGCTGCTTGTCCTGCGGTCGTGTTGACAGGCACAGGCTGAGCTTCCCTCCAAGGCAGAGGGAGAGGCCCTCGGGTGATGCAGTGCCTCCTTCACAGGGCCTGCTCCAGCCCTGGAGCGCGAACAGACCTGGCTGGGAGTGGGGCAGGATGGGCTGGTGCCTTGGCATCATCATTATGGAGTTCCAAGCTGACATGTGCCCTCCACAACATCCTTTTGGCAGTGCTATCGCCTCTCCCACACAGCCAGGCACCTTCTCCTGGATCAGGGTCCTTGGGATCACTTGAGCCAGCCTTGGCAGGAGCCCTACCCAAAATGCTGGAATCTGATGGGAACGTTGCAACCTGTGTAGTGCTGCCCACAGGCTGGGAACTGTCTGCCTTCCATGGCCTGGCAGCCTTCAGTGCTTCCCCCTGCCCTGTGCCACCACGTCCCCCAGGCACAAATCCCACAGCTAAGTGCAGTGCTGTAGGGAACAGTGGGTCCCAGTGGCTCTGCTCCTTCCCCTTCTCTGTGTTCCAGACTGCCAAATCCTCCCCATTCAGGCTGAAAAAGGGGTTTCTTGGAAAGCAGCAGTACGGATGTGCTTCTGCTCACAACATCCAGCTGTGGATTCCAGTGCCATCAGCTTAACGTCATCCTCGCCGGCTGACAGCTGGAGCATCTTGGAGCAGGGCTGTGCCCAAAGCCACCTCCTCTTGGATGCTGGAGACCCAGGGATGCAGGGTCTAGGGCAGTGCAGGGTCCACCAGGCTCTGGGGAGCTGCTCCTGCAGCCAGGGAAATCAGGATCCTGCTGTGTGCACAGGCAGCGGGCGGGGGGGAGGCTGCCTCCAGCCCTGGAAAGCCTCCTCACACCCACAGCTGCAGACCCTGGCTCCTCCTGCCTGGTGTCAGATGCAATAAGGGAGATGAGCTCCCCCAGCACGGCCAGCACACACTGTGTGGTCTCCCTCTGGCTTTAGGCTCCCAGAATTTCTTCTTCTCTCTGAGAGATGTCAGGTTGAATAAAACTAAATAGATCCTGATGGAGGAAAACTGCAGTTAAGTGGGTTGGCTGACTGCTTGCCTTCTTTTTATTTTGTTTTCTAACTTGTCACAGATAGAAAGCCACCAGGGAAATGTACTGGCAGGCCCTCGGTCACGGTCCCTCGCTCTTCCAGGCCGTCTCCCCTGAGCCTGGTTAGCTCTGCCTCCCTGTCAGGACAGGAGGCCACTCCAGTCCCAGGAGGAGGGTCAGCACCTGACAAGTGTGAAATGAAACTTGTGTCACCTTGTGCCTGGATGATTAGGGAAGGATCACCCATCCCTGGTGGCTCCAAGCCAGCAGGGTCCTGCCCACAGCCACCCCTCCGTGCATGCTGCTCCAGGAGCAGGTGGGAGCCCAAGGCAGTGACCTGCTGGGAGGCAGAGCCCATCCCGTGGGGATGCCCTGCTGGAGGCTGGGCAGGACAAAGACGAGCCCTGAGTCCTTGCAGAGTGACCAGATCTGGTGATCTCAATGTGCATTTTGTGATGCCTGACGCTGCACTCAGCCCCTGCTGCCGGCATCCCGTGAGCCCTGGTGCTCCTTCAAGTGTGCAAGTTTCCAAGGCACGTGGTTTGGGGACTGATTGGGAATGGGATGATCGTGGAATCACAGACTCACGGAAAGCCTTGGGTTGGACCTTAAAAATCATCTGGTTCCACCCCTGCCATGGGCAGGAACACCTCCCACCATCGCAGGGTGCTCCAAGCTCCATCCAGCCTGGCCTTGGACACTGCCAGGGATGCAGGGGCAGCCACAGCTGCTCTGAGCAACAACGATGGATAAAAGCAGCCCAAGAAGGCAGGATGTGCTCCATCAGTTGTGTTGAAATCTTCTGATTCTTGAGCCAGACTTACAGTTCTGGGTGAGGCCAATTTGTGTTTTCCCTTACTCGGAAGCCATCAGCCAACAGGTCCAGAGCACCTGAGAGGCAGCATCCAACAGTCCTGATAAGGAAGAAATGCTGATGAATGTGAAATACTGGCTGTTGGGGAGCTGCTCCAGCACTGGCTTTCAACAATTTCTGAAGAGGCTGACCAAGTGGAACAGCAGGCAGAGGTGTTTGGGGTACACATGACAACATGCCAGAAGGAAATGTCATCATTTTGTGGAAAATGCTCTCTGCAAAACATCTCCCAAGGTCAGCAAAGACCAAGCACAGAAGTGCAACTGCACCAGGTGAAAGGAATTCAAAAATCTATGCTTCAAGACACACGTTTTGGTGGGGAGCGTGGTGTTGGTGCTGGGTTGATCTTAAGTGATCCCATGAAAATTTACCCCATGGCACTGGAGCTGCTTCATCCCATGCCCAGCTGTGTGTGCAGTACCTGGGATCAGCTCTGCTCCCACCTTGGCCAGACAAGATTATTGACAGCACAGGTACACCCCACCACGTGGGACCTCTGTAGCCAAAGTCAGGGACAGAGCAGAGGAGCTCCAGGGAAACCCACGAACTCTCAGAGCACCTCTGCCCCAAGGTGAGCACAGACTTGGGGGATTTTATAAAGAAAAACTGCTTCTTGTTAGAGGAACGTGACGCAGATTCCATGGAATGGTGGGGATGGGCACAAGGGGCAGAAATGCAGTTCTCTCCTGGAGATTCCTCTCTGGATTTTTAGAGATGCTGAGGACAGCAGTGAGGCTCAGCTCAGTAATTCCTTCCAGGTGCATTGGCTCGGGCTCACACCCAGGGGATGAACCAGCAAGTGGGGTAGAAGGAAAGCGCCAGACCCCAGTAAAACCCCGAGCATCAGCTGCCACCACGGGTGGGTGCTGCCCACAGGGCCCCTCTGGAGCCCCCTGCCCTGGGTCCTATCACATCCCCCATGCCCTGGTGTGTGCCAAACACACACTGCAGTGACATCACCAGGACCAGCAGAAACAGTCATAGACTTTTCCCTGAAATATTTTCTTATCATTTATTCCAGGTGTCCTCATGCTCCTCCCAAAACACACCTGGGGCTTTGTCTCTTCTGGTTTTTTTATTTTCTTCTCCTCTTTCCAGTCTTATCTCTTTTTCCTTCTTGGTGAAGGAGGAGATGACACCAATGGAAATTTTTAGGTCATTAAAACTGAGATCATTCCAAAACACTACCTTTCTTGTAAAGGACAGAAATTTAGTATAATTTCTGCTGATCTAATGTTGTAATGTTTCCCTCATCTTCAATGACAGCAGATTTCCAAGAGCCCCACTGGACACACCTTCTCTGAGACCTGAATGTGTCCAGACAAGATCCCAGAGCCTGTGAGTATTGTGGGTCCCACCAGCTGATCCAAACTTGTTCCATGAGCAAGAAATTGAACAAAGATGTCCAATGCAGACACCTGACAAGGGGCAGACACAGCCAGGCCCTGAGCAGGGAACCATCCACATCCTGCCAAAGTGGCACCACCTCTTCTGACCAGGCACCCAGCTGTGCCATCTTCACCCAGCACAGGTGTGTTTGAACCTCTGGCATTTCCTGGTACCTGTTTTTAGGTGCCCTTCTCTAACAGCCATGTCTGTGGTGTCAGCAGGAGCAGGAAATAAAGACAGATCTCCCCCCAGCCCTACCTTCAGACCATGAGGCCAGAAATGTGTCCATAACCGGACGGCAGACCATTGTCCTCCTTTCCTTTAGCGCTGAAGGTTCTCCAGTGTGGTTTGACAAGCCCAGTTTGTGTTCTGCTGTCAGAGGGACAGTAGAAAAGTTTGGACAGGGGCTAACTTTGCACTGAAACGTCTTACACCTCCCAGGGAGGAGCACTCAGTATTTCTCATGGGAGAGGGCACCTCTTTAACCACGCTCTTCTAATGGGGTCCCACTGAGGGGGCCCTGCCGCTGTTCTTCAGTCAGGATTTCTTCATGAGAAACAAATCCTGGTGCTGTGCAGGAGCCTCTGAGCAGCTCAAGAATCAGAACAAGTGCTGGAAATCAAGCCCTGGCCATGCAGGGCTGTGGGCAGCCGCCTCTGCTCACTGCAGCAGAGGTTAATCAGTGCTGATTAAACCAAGGCTGGATTTTCCTAGAGAGGCTTTGAAAACCTGAATTCCAAGCTGCACTCCCCCATGCCCCCCACCCTCAGATCATGACGCTGAACCTTCACAGGCTCGTTGGCTTTTTAGGGCTGAGCCCCTGATCCCTCTGAGATGGAGGCTCTGGTTGGCTGCCAGACGTCTCCAAAGCATTTTGTCCCAACCAGAGGGGTTTGAACATGCCAGTCTTCCCCAGACTCCCATGAAAGGAGAGTGGGAGAGGGGAGCTCAGGGCCCGTGATGGTGAGAGGGAGGAATCCCCCATGGATGCTGGGGCTTTGCTGGCACACCAGAGCGAGGTGCTGGTTCTTCCCTCTGATTTATTGGCAGGGCTGGTAGGTGTTGCATTGGGTTAAGTATTAACAGATCTCATGAGCCTCATTAGCTGTCCTCTTTTCACTCTCCAGCTGAAGAGTTACTGCTCCAAAATCCATAGTGCCTTGGCAGCTGCCTGGCTGATTCCCAGGTTAACCCTCACACAGCTGCTCCCTCAGGCTCTCCTCACAATCCCTGTGCACAAGGCGTGTCACAAACCACAGACATCCCAGTCCCGGAGCTGTCCTGCTGCTGGGCAGCAAGGCAGGAGGCCTCTTGGGTCACTGTCATGCACATGTCTCTGTCCTCCAGAAGCCAGAGGCCCTCTAGGCAGAGAGCCAGGCTTCCCCAGCTCTCCCTCAGACGTGCCAGCAAAGGCTGGCTCCTGGTGCAGACCCCTGGGCACTGGGATATCCCCCTGCTCAAGAGGCCTCAGCTGGGAACAGCCCACAGGGTCTGCAGGAGGGATCTGCCTGGCTGCAGGGGGTACCTGTCCATCGGCATCTGCAGCAGGGTCAGCTCCCAGCCCCTGGAGCAGAGCCCATCCCCCCGTGATGCAGGTGCCATCGGAACTCACCACCCCCGGGGCAGACACCAACAGGCTCAGGGGTCACGGGCTCTGCAAGCCCCAGAGGGGGTTCAAACTGCATCCACCCCCGTGCGTGGCCAGGCACAGCCCACAGCCAGGGCTCTCCTGGAGGTGACACAAACTGCTGGAGGTGTCACATCCACGGGTCACTGGGGCAGCCTCAGGGCTGCAGATCTCCAGGGGTCTTTGCTCCGAAGGCACCGAGCACAGGGCCAGGAGTGACCATGGGAGCAGCAGCTGTGACCCCTCAGCCACAAGCTGTGACCCAGGCAGCTCTTACAGCTGATGTGATCCCCAGGCCCCCCTCTGGTCCCGGTGGAGATGGGGGTGCAGTGCTGCCAGGACAGCTCAGCCACTCTGTCCCCACACCATGAAATGTTTGGGCCTTCCTCCTGCTGGAGTGTGCCTGGTTTCAGCTTCCTTGAGAAGAGGCTGCAGCCATCTCCATCTCACCGTGTCCCTCCCTGGCAGTCCAGAACTGCTTCACTCACACCAGATCCTTCTGGTCCAACAGAGGCATGAGCAGCAGGGACATTTCGTGGAGCCCGGCGGGTTTCCTGCCGCCCTCCAACTCAAACCCCCCCAACCGAGCACCCACAACCCTGGTGGTGCAGGAGGAGCTGGCAGGGACTGCAGGGGGGTGGCATGACCTGGTTCTCCTTCTCAAGGGCAGCTCTCGCTCCAACAAGCCTTGGACAGTTCCTGCAGCTCCCGGTAAGTCCGTGCTGGAAAGCACTTCCTTCAGACCTGTTAATTGTTAAACAACACTGGGCTTTAATTAAAAAAGAGTCAAGTACGTTACAGGGAGAGCTGGAGGTTAACGAGCTGGGCAAGGTCATTATCTGACCTGCTCCTCCCCTGCCCCTCCTGTGCCCTGACAGGAGTGGGAAGGGCTCTGCAATGCTGATGCTTTCCCATCCCTCATAAACCAGCCCATGCAGTCAGGAGGTGCCATGCCTGACCCCCTGACCCTGCCCAGGATGCTGCCCAGGACAGGCAGAGGGCACTGGGGGTTGCTGGTGGATTCTGGACACCGCTGCAGTGCCAGGGAAATAGTTGTGCTGGAGCATGTGACAGTGCAGGTAGTGACCAGGGTGAGGGCCAGTGTGGCTCTGCAGGGGCAGTGAGATCCTCAGGGAGCCTCCTGCTACCTCTGAAGGGAGCTGAGGAAGACTCCATGGGGTGGACAGACTGAGGTGGGCTGGAGAAAGGTGACGTCTATGGGGACCTGTGTTCAGGGAGTGTTCTCCCACAGTGCAGAGCTGGCTGGGAGCCACTGCTGGTGCCCACACAGTGACAATGTCCCCCAGTGTCTCTCCACCCTGCTGGGTGACCCTGCAGGTCCCCACGGCCAGCACACTGCCCACCTCGCCCACCTTCACAGGGCTCTCCTGGAAGCTCCCTTGAGGCAGGAACCAGCCCCTTTCTTCCTCTCAAGGACAGAAACTTTTGTTCAGAGAGGTCTGCGTCTCATCTGGGAGAAGAAAAATGAGATCTGACGGCTCTTAAGCTGCTCCTGTGGAGGGCCCGGTGCTTCCCAGAGGACTCTGCTGCAGCTCCCGGAACACACACGACACCAAGAAATCAGGTGCACCAAAAGCTTAGCACTTACTGTCACTCGTGTGCAGCTTCATGTGGCTAAATACCTCTGCAGGCACGGAGCTAAGTGACATCCTGAAGGTCAGTGAGGAGATCAGTGGGACTGCAAGCCAGGAAACGATCCCAGGCTGGCCACGCCATCTGAGCGCTGGGGGGTGTCAGCCTTTGGCCAGATGCTGCTCACCAGCCCATCAATAAGTTGGCAGTCAATACCAAATCTCTCCGGATAGAGTTTGTCGATGACATAAAGATTGGCAGAGTGGTGAATAATGAGGCTGTCACATGGAGCTGGATCGCTTCCCTCGCTGGGCCCATGCCAACAAAATAGGTTTTAATAGCCTTGGATGCAAAGCAGTGCAGGGCTGGGGCTGGGCTGGAGCCTGGGCCAGCACTGGCAGCGTGGGAGGGCCCATGGGAGGCTCTGGAGGTGGCAAAGGTGGGTGTCACCTCCCGGGATGGGCAAGGACAGGGCAACACCTGCCTGGGGAAGTGCTGGGACAAATGAACCCCTCAAGCTGAAGCACAGCAAGCCAGGCCTGAGACCACTGAGCCTGGGGGTGTCTGGCTGCATGCAAGTCCTGAGTGGGAATCCCAAATCCTTCTCTCTTCCTACTCTGTGGGCAGGAAAAACCTTTCTCTAAACAACATGGAGCTCCTAATGCTCAGCCCTTTGGTGAGGATGGCACCAAAGAAGGGATAAAACAACTGGCCAAGGTCTCCGAGGATACCAGGTCAGGGTCCCTGGCCAAGTCCCCGTGCTCAAACCCCCTGCCCTGCTGTCCCAAGGGTCCTTCATGCCCCCACCCCACAGCCTGGAGCCAGCCCAGGTGATTTGTTCAGCATCACCACAGGCATGTGAATGGCAAGGGAAATGGGTTTTTTAAGAAATAAAACCCCAGAGCATGTTACTAAATCAGGTTACCCGTCCCAATGCCAAGGAATCCTTTCTTGGGTCAGGTGGGTCTCCCTTCCCATCACCAGGTCCCCCAAGCTCCCAGCAAGCCCTTTTCCCAGAGCTCAGAGGTTGCTGTTCCACAAGAAACAGAAAACTCCAAGATCTTCTGTCACAGAATCACACACTCCTAGAGGGGTTTGCATTGGAAGGGACCTTTGTAGGTCACCTAGTCCCACCTCATTCCACCCCCTGCCATGGGCAGGGACACCTCCCAGGTTGTTTCATGGCCCATCCAGCCTGGCCTTGGACACTGCTAGGGATCCAGGGGCAGCCACAGCTGCTCTGGGCACCCTGTGCCAGGGTCCCAACACCCTCTGAGTAAATAATTTCTTCGGACATCTAGTCCAAATCCACTCCCTTTGATTCTAAAAACATCGCTTACTGTCCTGTCACAACAGACCTTACAAAAATGTTTGTCCCCATCTCTTTTATGAGCCCCTTTAGGCCCTGCAAGGGGCTCGGAGCTCTCCCTGGAGCCTTCTCCTCTCCAGCTGAGCCTGGCTCCAGAGGGGCTCCAGCCCTGGAGCAGCTCTGTGGATCCTCTGGACTCTCTCCAGCAGCTCCAGGTCCTTCTGACGTTGGAGCCAGGGCTGGAGGCAGCTCTGCAAGTGGGAAATCACCTGAGGGGGGCAGAGGGGCAGAATTATCTCCCTTGACCTGTTGGTCAAGCTGAATTTGATACAGCCAGGACACGACTGACATTTTGTCCAAACCTGGCTTCTTTGTCTTCCAAGACTCCCTCTGCCCATCCTGGAACATTTCAGCCATCCAAAATCCCTATGAACAGAGGCTTTTGGGGAGGATCCTCAGACTTGAGGGAAGGGGGAACAAGAAGGAAAGCAGAGGAGGATGAGCTCCAAGGAGCTGCTGCTCTGCATCGAAGGTGACGGGGCAGCAGAGCTGTGCTGATGCCGAGCTCCCGTGTTGGTGTCACTCGCGCTGTCCCCACTCCGTGTGATGGAAGCCACCCCTGATTCCCAGGGAAAGCCTGGCAGGCTCTGGGCAGCGACTGCTCCTGGCCAGGACCTGGGGGCTACTTCACTCGGACCCTGCTGGAGCCTGGTCACCGAGTGCCCAGAGCCCTGGCACAGTGTGCCCAGAGCCCTCCTGCCTCCCTGCAGCACCTGCTGTGGATGGAACCGTTGGAGCAGCCCTGGCAGGGTTTTGCATCCCTTGGAAAATAATTATGGGAAGAAAAGTGCTGGAATTAATCGGAGCCTCCATTTAAAGATTAACCACAACAAATGTGTTGCATGCAGGAAGTTTATTTAACAATGCTCCCATTGTACACCCCGAGAGCATGTTTGTCTTCATTAGTGCAGTAATTCATTATATGGCCTCTCTAACATTCAAATCAGAAGGAAGAATATTTAAAAAGTAATTATACTTTTCAAAGTAAAGCTTTATGGGTAAATTGTATGCAAATCGCTGTCTAAATCAGGGCGGCATATCTTAAGCAGATCTAAAAGTTGCAAAGGCTTCCACCGCATCATTGATATGTAATCAACATAGATGTATGATTCTGCTCCTTACTTAGGCAAATTTGAATGGCAATCCTCAAGTAGGTAATTGGTATTTATCACAATGGCTGATGGGGAGAAGCTATAATCTTGTTACGGGTGGGACCGGCCTGTCATAAATCAACCTGCTTGGAGGTTACTGCAAGACTCTGTCACATTTGGGTTTCCAGATGCTTTTAATCACCTTTTTTAACCTTCACCTCATTTGTAATATGGGCAAATAACCTTCAGGTCTTTGAAGGCCTCTTCTGCAGGTGTCAGTGCGTTCAGGGAAATAGCTGAGTGCCCTCACACCATTTGTCCACCCCGTGATGACAGCCCCTTTTCTCTAATCAAGATAGTTTAATGAGATTTTTTTTTTTCTTACTAAAATAGCGCTAGGAATAAAACATGAAATTGATCATTTATGTGCACCAGGGAAATCATGTCATTTGGAAAATAATTTAACAGGATTGGATGGTTCAGATTTACTGCCCAAACTGCAATCACCAGCTCTGGGGACTGGGATGGGAGAGCAGAGGGGCATCCCAGAGCCTGCTGGGGGAGCGTGGATGGGTGGAGGACACCCACCCACATGGCCCTGGGCACAGATGTCCCCTGCCACCTCATCTCCCTTGCGAATCCACGCTGCTTCCCCAGGGATCAGGGGCTGCCTGCAGGTGCTGGAATCCCTCCCCCAGCTCCTGGGGATGCAGCAGCTGCCCTGGGGAGCCATGGGGTCTGGCTGGGCCCCAGGATGGGGTCAGCTATCCCCGAATTCCCCCCCTCAGGTGCTGGCTGTGAGAGGGGTGTCCATGCAGCTCCCGTGTCCCTAGTGTCACACAACACAGGGGTCCCACAGGACTCTGAGGCTGAGCTTTGCAGCAGAGTTTTGGCTGACAGGCCAGGGCACCCCCGAACTCCCCATCACCACCCCCTCATCACCCCCCAGAGGATTCACAAGCCAAGTTTCCTGCAGGTGTCTTGGGGGTCACCGGCCATGCTGCTGAGGGACCACCAGCCCCATGTCCCCACCCATCCCTGGGGATGAAGACAAGCAGGAATGTTCTTCTCCTCTGGGCACAGGGTACTCAAGGTGCCAGGGCCCAGTTGTGCCCAGCCCCAGGCAACAAACAGCCTGAGGGAAGCTGCTGCCAGGCTGGGGTCACCAAAGGGGAGCCAAGGGTCCCTCTGTTCCATGCACTGTGACTTTTCTGAGCTGCCTGCCCAGCTCCTCCGTGCTGGCAGCTCCACTGTGCTCCTCCCAGCAGGACGTTGGCATTCCCGGGCATCCCTCACCCGCAGGGGACATCAGCATCTCTGCTGCTGCCAGGGAGCACCTTCAGTGCACCCAGCCCTAACACCGAGGCTGTGCAGGAATCTCTGCCAGCTCAGCACCCTCTCAGATCCCTGCTCTTTATCCATCTGGCTGCTGGGTGGGGTTCCCACCCCCTTTTGGGACACACAGGAGCAGATACCCCAGAAGGCCTTGCTGGTGTTGCTGCTGGACACGGAGAGCTGCATCTCGTGCCCCTGCCCACGGCAGGGGGGTGGAACTGGATGAGCTTGAGGGTCCCTTCCAACCCAAACCATTCTGGGATTCTCTGATTCTCTGATTCTCTGCTCTCCCAGGCAAACAGTCCCTGTGTGAAGCCCATCCTGTCTGAACTCCTGAGGCTGAGGCCTTGCACTGATTTAGGGGAGAAGCAGACACAGACCTGGGAGAATTCAGGGAGGCTGACAGGGAATCACGGCAAGAAAAAAACAATTCAAAATGTCCTAAGTGACTTGAAGAGGATTCACAGCTGAAAATAGGGGTGAAATGGTTTCTGCTGGTTATTAATGCCGTGCTATTTGTTCCATGTTATTAGCAGGCGATAACGTGCCGTGCAGAGGTGAAAAGCAGATACAGAAATGCATGGTGGAAATTCATCTCCTCCAGCATGAGGCAATTGCGGGGCTGAGCTGGGGCACTGCTGAGCACCACGAGCCAGCAGAGATCTGAATGCTGGAGAAATGAACATTTTTTTTCATCCCCTTTCTTTCTTCTCTCTTTTTTTTTTTTTTTTTTTTTTGGAAGGGGAAAGAGGTTGCATTTTTCTGTGTCAGAAATATGCCATGACACGAGAAAATCCATCAAATGACACTGCGTGTCAGGTCATGTCACAACATCATTAAAACATTATATCTTGTTGATGAGGCTCTTGCCATCAATTCAGAGAGTGACTGATTTGATCTGCAAAAAGTGGAAGTTTCTGTGCCCTGTTTGCAAGACAGCTGGCAGCTCTGTGAGAGGAAGCACTATTTCATATTCTATTTAGGGCATTAAGCCTTAATCCCATTAGAAGATTCATAGCATAGCCAGCTTCAGATAGAGAGATACTTCCATAGCTGGATGGATTTCTCCTACGACACCTGCACCACATGCTACATGGAGCCATTTGGAAAAAAAAACAAGCCTGTGGTCTTCCCAGCTCCTCTCTGAGAGCTTATCTCTTCCTCTAATACAGTTTAGTGCCAGGTTTTATAGACTGCTCATGCTGTCGGGAATGTTTGCTGGTATTCTGTTAACTTGATGCTTGGCTGTTCCAACACTATTCATTTAGGGCAAGCATCTGGCATGTAGCAACAAGATGGCTGATAGAATAAAATTAGGCAAGTTTATATGATTAACCATAGCTGGGAGCCAGCATCGGTCTCAGTTTAGAAGAGGTTGTAATATATCCTGTAGGTTATTTATCGGAGAGAGCAAAGCTGCGTTCGCACGTTGGGAGAACCCAGGGAAACGCACCTTTGGGGGATGCTGGCACAGCTTCCTGAGGGGGTTCTGGCAGCCCTGAGGCTGGGAGGAGGCAAAAGCCACGATGCTGCAGAGCAGGGGATGGTGGTGGCACAGGCTGGCTCTCTCTAACCCCCTGCCTGAACCACAGGGGATTTGGGAACCTGGTCTCCAGAGCAGGACCTGTGTGAGCTCGGGCCGCATACCCTTTGTCCCCATCTCGTACCCGAGTGCCAGGGCAGTGCCCCCCTCCCCAGTTTGTTTAGCCCAGAGGATGATAAACCCAGGGAACAGAAAGGCAGGTTTAGATGAGATATCAAGAAGTAATTCCTCCCTGTGAGGGTGGGGAGGCCCTGGCACAGGGTGCTCAGAGAAGCTGTGGCTGCCCCTGGATCCCTGGAAGTGTCCAAGGCCAGGCTGGATGGGGCTTGGAGCAGCCTGGGACAGTGGGAGGTGTCCCTGTCCATGGCGGGGGTGGAATTGGATGGGCTTTAAGGTCCCTTCCAACCCAAACCAGTCTGGGGTTTTACATGGCCACTGCCTTGGTTTGCTGTGACAGCCCAAGCCCTGAACCTGAGCAGGGAGAAGCACTCCCAAGGCTGCAGCCCTGTTCTGTGAGGGCACAGTGTCTCACATCCTCCTGGCACCTCCTACCTGCACCAGGGGGCTCCTGCTCATCCCCCTGGCTCTGTGGGGCCACCACAGACCCTGGACTGGAGGCTCCTGTGGATCCCAAGTTGGAGGCTGCTGTGGATCCCTCTGGCCAGATGAAGATCTGCCTTTGGTCCCAGTGGCTGAGCTGCTGTTTAAACTGGTAGCCCTGATGCTGCTGGGAGAGCCAGCTGTGAGCAGGGCAGGGTGCTGAGCTGTCCCCAGGATGCCCCGTCCACAGCAGAGGAAAACTGTGCCCCGAAGTATCCTGCCCTAAATATGGCAGCACTGTTGGGATGCAGAGCAGTGTGCCCAGTCCTGGCTGATTTGCTGGGGAAGGTCAATGTGACCATCACCCACCAGTCAAGCCCCCAGCTTTTGGGGAACAGTGCAGGCAGTGTGGGTGCAGGCCTGTAATGCAGGCACAGGGCAAAGAAATAGGTTTCCAAAAAATTAGAAATGAAGAAGGAAAGCAAATGCACAGTCCCAGCTGAACCCTGCAGTCCTGCCAAGCTCTGGCTGTTTAATTTTGCTTTTGTGCCATTGCACTGCTTGTTCAACAGAATTTGAAGGAAAAAGTCATCCTGAGCTGAGGAATGAAGCACTTGTGCTGCTGCTAAATTATAATTCCCATTTATTCCTTCCTTGAAAAAAGTTTTCTTTTTGAGGTATGGCCATTTGCAGAATTAAAAAAGAGGGTGGAATAATCCCAGTGCCTGGTCCCAGCTCTGCACCTCCCCGGGTCTGTGTGGGTATTGTGCGTGTCAGGCAAGGCAGCATCGCCTGGCAGGCAATAGAGCTGTGATTGATAAGTGTGTAACAACCCTGACCCAGAAAACCACACCTGTAACCTTCCCCCGATGAGCTCTGCCTGCGTCAGTCCCATCCGAGTGTTTAAATGCCTCACTGGTCTCTAAAGCAGTCAATTGACCCAGCTGAGATGAGATGGTGCTGCCGAGGTTGCTGGGGGGGTCTGGGTCAGAGCAGCCCCGTGGCTCTGCTCCACCTGTGGTGGCCGCTCACCTGTGGCTCTCTGGGTCCCCACCCATGGGTCACGTCTCCACAATGTGCTCCACTCTCCATCACACCCTCTCCTGTTCCCCACCTCCCCAGGATGCCCCTGTTCCCAGGGACAGCCCCCCACCCTGCAGCCAGAGGGTTTAGGGCTGGGAACTAAGAAACAAGGGGTTTCCAAGTGACATCAAACAGCGGCCAAGAACTTTTAAGAAAACCTCGAGATCAGCTCTTTTCTCATTTACTACGAAGGAACCAGTCGTGTGCCAAGCCCTGTGCTGGGCTCTGTCTGTCTGTCTGCCTCCCTGTCTCCCCCAGCCCTCTGACTCGGTTATCTATTTACCTATCTATTTACATGTATTTCTTTTCCCAGTGAATTATGTCAGGGAGGCAGTAAAGTGTTATGTATTTGCAAGCCCCATAATCTTTAAAAGCACAGTGATGCATGCTCCAGATGAGAAAAGAGCCTCCATCCAGTATGTTAATAGATAGCATTAGGGCAATAATGAAAAGCACTTGAGACAAGTAAGCCCCTATCAAAAGCTGAGTAATAGAGATGCACAGAATGAATCACAATGCACCTCCTCTGCAAAAGATATTAAGACGTCTGCTTTAGTGCAGGGTCTATTCACTCCAACAGCTGCTTCATTTCTCTGATTAAAATGGGAGTGGGGAGAGCTTTTCCAGCCATTTCCCCTTTTGTGCAGTGCCTCGCACACAGGCAGACGCCCACGCCGTGCCCACAGCGGGGCTGTGCCGGTGGCTGCAGCCCAGGCACGCAGAGGGCAGGACGCGCACGCCGCACGCCAGGCCACGAGCGACGCGGGCACACTGTACACGCGGTGACACAGACACGTGGGGACTGCGGCGGCTGCCAGGCACCGCCGGGCACCTCGAGGCTCCCCGCTGCACATGGAAACAGCCCCACACAGCACAGCGGCCTCGGACACACGTCCCACGCCGGGCACACACAGGGGCACTCACAGCCCTGCACGCCTCGGGTTCTGGCTGCCGTCCCCACCGCGGGTCCTGTGCTCCCACCCCCACCCCTGCAGGGCTGTCTGGAGCCACTGTGGGGATGTGGGCTGCAGAGACCCTCTCCCCCACCAGTGCCAGCCTGGCCCTGATGTGCAGCGAGGAGGGGAAGCCAGACAGGCTGAGGGGTGCAGGAGGAGATAAGGGTCTGCATCGGGGATGCAGGACAGCCTTACTGGGAGACCAGACAGCAGCCATGGATGGGGGTGTTGGATGTGCTGGTGCTACAGGAGGGGATGGCAGACCCCTGGTGGCACCATGCTGGAGGTACTGAACGCACAGAGGAGGGAAATGCCCCGCTGCAAGGCCTGGGAGGGCTCTCCAGTGGCCTGATGGACCCTCGGCTGTGTTATTCCCCAGCAAGTGCTCGATGCTGTTGCTAAAGCTTGAGACACCATCTGGGAGCATCACTCCAAGACACCAGCCAAGTGCCAGGCTCTGCTCTGGGGTCACCAGTGGGAAGGGAACCAACCCACACCATGGGGATGGTGAGGTGCTGGTGCAGTTTACAACCACCCTGGCAGTGCCAGCCCAGCCTTTGCCATGAGTCCTACAGGCTCCAGGGCAGGAGCATGGGCAGGCAGGACTGGAGGTGTGAGCCAGGGGCCTGTCTCCTGCAGTGCCAGACAGGGCTCTGGCCATGCTGAAGGGCTGTGGGCACACCCAAATGAGCCGTGTGCTCCCCCACACCCATGGCCTAGAAGCTGAGGGGCTGCAAGCTCATGATGCTGAGGGTCTTCCTGGGATATCTCTCACTCACAAGGCCTGTCCCCATCTCACTGCTTCCCCAGGGCACAGCACAACACGCACGAGCGTCTCCAGATGCACGTTACTAACTACAGCAACCCTGCTTAGACCCTGTCCAGGCTGTAGCAAGAGCAGGAGATGAGACAAATACCAGGAACAGGCAGACTGCTGGCAGCTAACAGCCATAACCAGCTGGGATATTCCACCTGTGGCCAGCTTAGTCTCTTTTCTGTTTACCAAATTCACACTCAAGGGTAAATCATTCTGCCCTGCCCACTGTGGGCTTTTACACCTTCCCCACTAGCACCTGGAGAGGGCTGGGGCTGCAGGAGCTGAGGAGCAAAGCCTGGTTCATCCCAGTAACTCCCCATCCTTGGCACTGTGGATGCATCTCTGGCCCAAGCTCTGCTGGCCCTCTCCCTCCCCCTGCTCACCCACATTTCTTCCTCAGGTTTTGGAAGCAGCAGCCAGGAAGAGCAGATGGGCACTGGTGATGACAAAAGTGCCTCTGGCTGCAGCAGGGAATAGGCCCAGGGAATGAAAACCCCCCTGGCAAGGGGGAGAGGGCTGGGGAGCAGCAGAGGACTGAGAGAGAATGGTGCCACATTGAGGTCCTGCACCACCAGTCACTGTTCCCCTGGTGCCCCCAATGCCCAGGCAGCTGCTGCTGGGCTCCCACAAGACTTGTGCAACAAGGAGAGAGGAAGCCACTGAGGAGAGCTGCCCTGATGACAAACCCCAGAGCAGTGCCAGAGCCAGGTGAGAAATAGAAGAAGCACAACTGTGTGTTGGCACAGGGCAAAGCAAAAGCTGGACGAGCTGCAGACAGGCACAGCCCAGGCTCAGCCCAGCACTGCCACATCCCCAGGGCAGTGGTGGAGTTACCATCCCTGCAAGTGCTCAAAAAACAAGTGGAGGTAGCACTTTGTGGTATGGTCCAATGGGTACAAAGGGATTTGGGCAAAGGTTGGAACTGATGATCTTTTGGAGGCTTTTTCCAACCCTACTGATTCTGTGGCTCTGGTTCTATCTCTGCACTGGCTCTGCCTGCCTGCTCTGGGCCAGGGGGGCAGGCAGGAACCCATACTGGGCTGGCCATCAGCTGCATGCCACAGGCAGCACGGGAGCACCCAGCTCTGGGAAGCTCCACGGGCAGCAGCAGAGCCGGGCTGATCCCAGTGTGGGGATGGTGGGGAGGGAGGTGGGAAGATGGGAGGGGCTCAAGCTGACCCCTCTGTGGGCACAGCCAGGGCAGGACAGCTGGGTTCTCCTCCTTGCCTTGCCAGGGGGGTGTCACATGGTGTGAAGAAGGGTTTTCCCCATTTGTCAGCTTTTGTGATGCCCAGGACAAGCGTTTCTTTGTGGTGGCACAGAAGCACAGAGACCTTCCCCAGGGAAGCACCTGGGCAGGTGGATGGTGAGTGCAGGCCAGACTCCCCCAGACACCTCACGAATCACTAAACTGGTGCTGCAGAGCAGCATCCTGGGGACACCCCTGGGGCCCGGGGCCGAGCTCCACAAGGGTGCTCCAGCTGAGTTCTGTTTTGTGAGTTGAACGGCCCTCACAGGAGCATAGTTTTGGATGCAAGCCTATAATAACTTTGGGTGCAAGCCTACCAAAGCTCTTGATTGAGAGGTCAGGTTTAAAGCTGAGGGTCTTGCCAGGGGAAAAGCACCTGTGTCCTGGGGAGGGACACTAACCTGACAGCAATGGACATCTCCACTCCAGTTCCAGGTGCCACCCCCTGTGCCAAAGCCAAGCTTGCTGCACTCAGTTGTCCCCGGGGTCCCTGCTGAGCCATCATCTTTGTGCCATGGTCTCAGGCTGGGATGTGGTTCTCCAGAGCTTCTCAGCCTCTCTCCATGCTGCTCCCCAGCCTCACTCTCTGGGTGTCCCAGGCCATTTCCCTTGTCCTGGTCTTGGTCTGCCTGTGGGTCCTGTGGACAGGCTGCCCTGGGGAAAATGAAATGCAGCTTGGGAGCAGCCAAGGGCTGAAGGGACAGAGAAGGGAGAAGCCCAGAGAGGATGAGGCAGCTCCCTGAGGAAAACCAGGGGGAGGAAGGAGCTAGTGTGGTGTTCACAAAGCTCCTGAAGATGGCTCAGGTGCCACCACACATCTGCGGTGTCTGGTCGTGCACGGTCCCCCTGAGGTGCTGAGCAGCCCCGTGCCTGCAGCTGGTCCATGAGCTCCCAGCATCAGCCATGACCAAGCTGGACACAAGGATTGTAAATCCTGGGGAGATGGGCAAAGATCTGGCAGGTCATCAAAGGGCTGCAGCTGGAGAGCCACATGTGAGCAGTTTGACAGCAGTTAGCGGATGTGTGCAGGGCACCAAAGCTCCCCGCGGCCGCCTCTCGCATGTGTGTGCCACCGGCAACGAGCACTGACGTTGCCAGGCCCCTCGGCTGTCTCGGGAGCCACCACCAGCACAAAACCCCGGACACGCAGGGCAGGAGGCTGCCATCGCCACCGGCACCTCCGAGCTCGTTGCCAGATGCCCAGGAAAAGGCAGCGAGGCCGCAGCAGGGAGCTTCAGCGCCGCGTCTGCTGCTGCCTGCCAAAATTAACATCACTGACAAAAGGCATGATCCTGAAATTGCACCACCAAACAGATGGATTGCTGGAGTATGGGAGGCCTCGTAATGGAAAAGATGAGTAATTCAAGGAGAGAGCGTAGTGCCAGCGATCCAAGTGCTTGGCTGCTGCAGCAGGCTGGGAACCTGGAGTGCTGCCTGTCGCAGGGCTGGATTCCTCCGGCTCTCCAGCAAAACCTGCTGGGACGGTGCTCGCGGGTTCCTGCCGGCCACCGGCACTGGGGACACGGCGTGGGGCACGGTGCCATGGCCGGTGGTGCTGGCTCTGGTGCTGGGGACACACCGTGCCACGGCAGCCCTGCCCACGCTGCCCCAAGGAGAGCTGTGGCACTGGCGTGGGCTTTGAGACAACCCTGGAGCTGCTGTGCTGCAAGGATGGCTCCAGAGCCCCGGCCATTCCTGCTACAGAAAGCCAGGAACATGCAGTGTCCAGGCAGCTTCTGTCCAGCAGAGGAAAGGGGGGGAATAGGAGTGCCTTTAAAGCTCCACTTTAAACATGGCAATGAAACGTGTCCCAAAAAGGCTGTCTGAGCCCCCAGTTCTCAGCAAAAGCCTCATCCTGAGCCCTGTGAGGGCTGGCTCATTCCTTCCCTATGAAGTGACTCACGGGAGGATCTGAGAAAGTCTGATTTTCCTCTGGCACTGAACAGCAAGATGGATGAGAAAAGGGACACACTCCCTCCTCTAACTACTGCTGCCCTTGTTGGCCAGGAGCGTCCTTGTGCAGCCCGTGGGGTTGTGCCAGGGGCTGGGATCCATTGCCTGGTGTTCATGGATCACACAGATCCTGCCGGCACAGCTACTGCTTCTACATCAGGCAGAAAAACAGACAAGCCCTTCTAAAGCAGCCAGGACCTCACCTCACTGCCACTCCACAGCTCTCCCTGCCCTGTCATTAGACCTGGGAGTATTAATTTCTTGCTTTCTTTTTTAAGTGCAAATGTACTGAAATCATCCGCTTGTCAGTGCTATGACTGGGGTGATGCGAATGTGACACAGCAGGCTGGTACTGGGCACTGAAATTTAAATTAATGGGAAAAAATGAGCTTGCTGGGTTGTTGGCAGAAGATCCGGGCTATTCGTGTTGTCCAGTGCCCTGAGGCCGTGCTGGGTCCCACAGGGACACCAGGACCAGGGCACGGCTGCACCTCCAGCGTGCCTGGACATGGAGTCACCCTGCAGCAAACACTGCTGGGCCCGTCCTGCTCAGCTCCCTGCAAGTCCCATCTGACACACTGGGGGAGAGTTTAGGCAGTTCAGCATTTCAGCTTCTAGAAAAAAAAGCAGGAAAATGAGGGAGGGCGGCGTAAATCAGCCACAGCTTTAGGGCCTTTATCTCAGAATGACGCCCTGCAGTCCGTAAGGGCTGATACATCCACGGGCACGGGTCCTGCTGCAGGAGCACTGGGATTAGATGGGCTTTGCTGTGCCCCACTGCTCCTGCTCCTCTGTGGATCCCAGCCATGGGGCCGTGGGGTGGCACCGGGGGTCCAGGCAGAGCTCCTGGCTGCCCCAGCGTGCAGGTCCTGCCCGCTGCATCCTCCCATGGGTCAGCAGGTGCTGAGCTACAGAGGCACAGCCATGCGTGGGGCAGCACACAGCAGCCGTGGGGGCGGCTGAGCAGGGCAATGTGGGTGCTGCAGCCCCCCCATCCACTGGCCAGAGCATTCCGGGGCCGGGGCACAGCTGGGTGCTGCAAAAAGCAGCGTGGTTGGCATCAGCCTGGCTGGCTGTGTGCGCATCCAGTGCCTTTTCATAGGTAATGCTCCACTTATTGTGACCTACTCCCTGCACGGGCTTGGGTTGGTTTCTCTGTCTGTGGGGCTGAAAGGGGACTGGGCTTTGCTCGGGCCCTGCCTCCCTGGGCAGGGCAGGGGGACAGCAGCACCTTTGGGGTCCCCTAAACCCACCCCCCACAGATGGGAAGCTGGAGATGAGGAGCCCCGTGAACAGGAGCAGTGTGGATGAGAGCAGAGAGCGCGAGCACGTGTGGTTCCCCCAGCTCTGGTGCAGAGCAGGGGAGGGCACCGGGGTGTGGGGAGGGCACACGGAAAGGACTCAGGGACATCAGTCCTGACACCCCACCATGACACTCTGTGCTTCCCAGGGACTGCGAGGGGACAGGGACTAACAGGGCCCTCGCACCCACCCCTGCGAGGGAAGGTAAGTGCGTGTGAGTACCAGAGAGCAAAACCAAGCCCTATATGTTTAAACTGGCAAGTTCTGTGTTTGTCATCGAGCTGTAAAATGATACCCGAACAGATGAGGACAGGAACTTCTTGGAAGGCTCAAGCACAGACAGCAGGAGTGGGGGAATAGCATTTTGCTTTATTTCTTTACATGCAATCCAAGCTTTTTATTTTTTTTTCTCTCAGTGTTATATTTTTCTATCCAAAAATGGTTATGAGTCTGCCAGCTCTCAGAGGCAGCACTGAGGGTTTGTCTGACACACCGGGGCCGAGGGCTCTGGCTGGGACACAGCAAAAGGCACAACAATAAACCCTGGCCTGGAGGGTTAATGAAAACGCAGAAGACGATGGGAGCACCGTGAGTGTGCGGGCAGTGTCAGAGCTCACATCCACATGGACCCCGGCAAAGGCCACTTCCAGCTGATGTGCCACACGGACATGCAGGGGACATTAGAGCCGTGCAGATGACGCTGAGCTGCAGGCTCGGTTTTGCTGCGTTGTAGGAGAACGTGCTCAAAGCAGCTCCTGTTCGTCACCAGGCTGTAGTACCTGTCCCAGTGGGTGGATAATTCTAGGTGAATGAGAAAACGCTGCTTTTCTTTGGGTTCAAGCCATGTGCTGGGTGAGATGATGCTCACAGCAGTGACTTCTCTCAGGTGCTGCGTGGTAGGGACACAGCCAGTTCCCGTGGCACGTGCTCCCCGGGTTATTTATCGCGCAGAAGTGGTGCCTCGTTTGTCTGCATGCGGATCCTGTGCGAGGCTACGGGGCGGGAGGCGGGCTGTGCACAAAGCGAGTGCCGAGTTTCTCTCTGCGATGCTGTGACTGTCAGGAGACAGAGCACGGAGTGACAGGATGCACGTGAGCTACTGATGATTTTAAGGATGCTCTTTTTTAAATTAGGGGAAAATCCTGAGCAAAATCCTTAACAAAGCCAGAAAGGTTTATTCTCCAGTCATTCTCTGAGATGCCAGCCAGCCTCTGAGCTGTGTTTCAGCTCTCAGTTTGTCTTGAGGCATCACAAATATCTGAACAACAACTGGGGTGTCCCCAGGGGAGTGTCAGAGAGATCAACCTGCACTCTGGGCACTGACCCAACGTGGTCCCTCGCACTTTTCTTCATCCCCTGCAAACAGGCAGCCCTTAGAGAAGAGTGGGTGGGCTCGGGAGAGGGCAGGGACTGCATTCACTGCTCAGGGCATCAGCAAGGATCTGCCCTGCTGCCGGGGTCCTTCACCCAGCACTGGCTGGGGGTGCCAGCCTGAAGGCAGCTGAGCTCTGACCCTCTGCAGACACTGCCCTGGTGCTTTACGGCCATCACCGTGCCCCAGTGCAGCACAGATTGTCCCTGGGGTGTCACAGCCTGCCCAGCTCAATGGCCTCCATCAGGGAAGGCCAGCACAGGTTTCTCACTCCTGAGGGCTCTCCTGGGGCCACACCTCATTTTGTGTTAGGTTTGGGAAGGCAGGAGCTGGGAAACCTGAGCTGCTGCAGTCAGGAGGGCTGCAAGAGCACCGGGATTGAAAGAAAACCTCGGTACCTGTGGAACAGCAGTGCTCCAAGAAGAGCCCAGGCTGTGGCTCCCATGCTCATCCAGAGTCTTGCTTCACAGACTGAGATCTGAGCACCCACAAACACAGACACAAAGTGAGGCCATCAGGGAAGCTCAGTACATCCAGGGCTCCCAGCACTGTCACAGGGGTGACACTGAGGGGACATCATGGGGACCATGAAGAGTTAATGGTCAGCTGGTGTGTTACAGATTGGTGGGGACCTGAGATGGCCAGCTTGAGGCTTTGAGGATCACAGGGTGGGGTGCTGTCACAGGAGGGCCACACCAGCTCTTTGGACCCTACTGTGACAGCACAGGCACGCTGGCCCCACTGGCTCTCCCAGCTCTCCCAGGTGGTGTCTCAGGAGGGACATGCTGGTCTCTGTGCTCCAGGACCAGCCTGGGGCTGTGGGAAAAGCCCTCATTCCCCACCCTGCTGGTCCACTAAGCCATATGTTGGTCCAGGTAAGGGGCTTAACAGTCAAGGTGGCTCCCAGGCTGCTGGGGCCTTTGCACCGTTCGAAAGCACGCTGGGAATGAGGGGATGGGTGCAGCACCCCTCCATCCCACCGTCTGCACCATCCCCACCCTCCCTGTGCAGCCCAGGCTGGTGCCCCAGGGCCAGGAGAAGTGGAGCACCAGAAGTAGGGCAGTGTGCTGGCCATGGGGCAGGGACAGCCAGGGGCTGGGTGCTCAAAAACCCTGACACAGCTGGGCTAGAAGCCAGGGCACGGTGTCCTGCCCTCACCCTGCTCAGCCCAAGGCAGACAAGGACCAAGAGGGCAGCAGCTCTCCAGTGTCCTGGCCATCGTCAGGTCCAGAGGGTTCCAGCCTGTTCCAGCCCCAGGGTTTGAAAAACCTCCAGGGAACAGGGAACAGGAACAATTAAAAATGTGTCATTAGGAGCCACAGAACACCACAAACTGCTGGGCAGGGTCACAAAAACCCAGTTCAGCGACCCCGTGGCGTTGCACCTCCCTGCCCAGCGCAGCAGATCACTGGTGCTGACAGGGCTCCCACGTGGGTGTCTGTGCATGGGTGCCCCCTCTCCCTGTCAAGGTGAGGGACGTGTAAGGATATCACCGTGCTTCAGCACGGAGCTCTGCGGGCTAACCGAAAACAGATGTATAAAAATAAACAGAAATACTAGAGATGTGATTACCAAGGAAACGCATTTCCATACAGGAAAACGTCCAAAACGACTGTCATTTACTTCCTTTATTTATTTGCATTTATAGAAATGCTCCCACCCCAGGATCTGGGCTCAGTCCTGCCCAAATTGCAGGAAATGGAGCCTGCTGGACCCCTGCCCCATCACCCACCCCCACCACCAGCGTGCCCCTCCCACAAAGGAAAGCTGCCCCTCTCTGATGGAGCTTGGTGTGTGCCATGCTGGAAGCTGCTTCCCTTCATTTCCCATCTCTGGGCACAGAGAT
This sequence comes from Aphelocoma coerulescens, assembly GCF_041296385.1. NCBI lineage: Eukaryota > Metazoa > Chordata > Aves > Passeriformes > Corvidae > Aphelocoma > Aphelocoma coerulescens. The sequence continues at coordinate 2,255,972 of NC_091036.1, forward strand.
TCCCCACTGGCTTTTCTGGGACCCCCAGGGAAGGATTTTCTGGGCTCACCATGGGGCAGCTCCCCCTGCACCCAGCTCTGGGCAGCCAAGGAGGGAATCGGGCACTGGGAATTGAGGGGATGGTGCAAAGGGATGATATTGGGGCAGGGATATGGGGGATTTCTCGGTCCAGTTGCCAACAGAGAACATGAAGGGGGGAGATACAGGCTGAGGCAAATCAAAAGGGAAGCCTTTTAACTTGCAAGAAATGGAAATGAGAGGAGTGAATTTGGGTCATGCCAAAGCATTCGTTCTACAGGAAATGAAATGTTTTACAAGCCTTTCCCTTCCTCCCTTTATTTTCCCTTTTTTCCCCCTCTTTTGGGGGATTTACAACAATTTAAAAAAAAAAGTTTTATTTATAAAATACACAAAGAAAATACTTGAGCTGTCCTTTTCCCCTGCAGCTGTACACAGCCCTCACACCCAGCTTCAGGCCAACCTAAATGGCACTGGGGGCTCATTTACCAGCCATCAGCAACAAAACAACTGCACTCTGGCTGGGATTCTCTCAGATTATAATCTTGCCTCCAAACCTTTCCCGATATCCACAAGAGCCCGGGCACCGAGCAGTGACATGGGGGTCTGGCATCGGGACAAGACGCACCGTGGGGATGAGCCAGCTCCCTCCCAGCGCCCAGCCAGCCTGCGGAGACGCTGGGGTGCAGCGAGCCGGGCAAACCCCGAGGCTCCTCGTGTTCTGGGAGTGGCTGCAAAGGAGACGGCTTTGGAGAGAAGATTTTTGTTTGTGTGCGTTTGGGGGGAATGTATTTGTTCGTGGTGCAGCTTGGCCTTACAGAATCACAGGCTGGTTGGGTTGGGGGGGCCTTAAAGCTCACCCAGCTCTCTCAGCCCGGAGGTGCTCCAGCCCTCAGGGCATTTTCATGTGGATGCGGGGACACAATGCCATCAGCTCCGGAGCTGCCCCGCTCTGAGGGTGGCAGGAGGGTGCAGCTCTGGCAGCACAAGGAGCCCGTGGCCTGCAGAGCATCCTCAGTCACCGCAGGGGGAAGGGACACTGAGGCTCTGGGGCTGCGCTGCCGTTGCTGGAGGGAACATTTGGCACTGTGGACCTGTTGTTCCTGAGGAACTCCTGCTCCGTCAGCTCTCCCCTGGGAGTGTGGGGATCCCAGAGGACTGAGGGATGGTGCTGTGCCCCCCAGCAGGTGCAGGAGGCTGAGCCAGCAGCGCCCACTGCATCACCCACACCTCGGCAAAGAGCAGCTGCAGGGCGGATGACACAGTTTGCTGCTCTGCTCTGGCGCTGCCTCTGCCGGGTAATTAGATTTGACAGGGTGTGTGCGGAGTTACTGGGTAATTGCCCACACACCTAAGGTGTGGTGGAAGTCGGGAGGTGAACCAAAATCTTCCACCTGACCTACATGCAGAGGTGCTGCCCAGCAGCAGGGGGACGAGGAGGTGGAGAGGAGGAAGCAAATGATGAAACGCTTCTGCAGGCACAGCACAAACCTGGTCATCCCCCGGGCGCCCTGGAGAAGGGACTGAAGTAACCCCAAACCAGGCTGGGAGAGGAAGGCAAGGCATGGGGCCTGGTGAGAGCATCCCCGCCCAGCGGGGGCACAGGGGCTGGCACGGTGGCTGCTCCAGCCCTGCAGCACTGGCAGGGGAGGGCTGGATTAGCAGGAGCCTCACGTGTAGGACACGGCAGGTAACGCTCTGCTGGCTGCCCGTGGTTGTGCCCACATGTTCAGCTGATCAGGTTAACTGGCTCATTTGCCTGGGAGCAGGGAGCCAAGCACTAATGGCTTTGGACATGCAGCCTGTGCGATGTTCTGCTCTCCAGCCCTTCTGGGGGCTGCCTCAGGTGCTGCCGAGCTGGCCCGGCTCAGGGCAGAGGGGCTGGGGCACAGTTCCCAGGAAATGGGTCAGGAAATGTGCCAGCAAACATGCCAGGAAACGTGCCAGCTTCTGCAGCCATGGCCTCAACAGAGTGGTGCAGCCCTGGAGACAGCAGTCCTGGCCTTGTTACCCTGCCCAAGGGAACGGGGGGCTGCTGAGTGAGAGAACAACAGAATCGTGGCATCAGTAAGGTTGGAAACAACCTCGAAGATGGTTGAGTTCAACTATTCGCCCAGCACCTCCATATTCACCACTAACACATCCCCAAAGGCCACATCCATACGGCTTTTGAATACCTCCAGGGGTGATGATTCCATTGCTCTCTTGGACAGCCTGTTCCAATACCTGACCACCCTTTTAGTGAAGAAATTTTTCCTAATATCTAATCTAAACCTCCCCTGGCGCAAATTTAGGCCATTTCCTCTCATCCTTTCCAGTTCACAACCTTGGCAAGGAACTGGAGAACAGACATGAGGGCCAGGAGCTTTCCTTCCTCCCCTTGTCTCCTTGAGCTCACCTCCAACACATGCAGAAAGTGGGGGGGCTTCAGCAGAGCAGAGGGGCCAGGAGGACGAAAGCAAAGCCCAAGTCCCATCCTAACCTTGAACCTGCAAATAACTCTCCCCAGCCAAGCACCACCAGTGCACCAGCACTGAGCAGGCAGTGGCCACTTCCAGCCTTGTCAGCCTCACGGACTAAACATCCCTGGTGCCACCCAGCAGCCCCTGCCTGAGTCTCTCTCTCACCCACGGAAACCAGAGATCTCCTGCATCTAGGTTTGCCTTTCATCCATCCATCTTGCTTGTGTCCCACCTTTCCTCCCCTCCCGGCCTCGCCCTTTCCTGCCAGCTATGCCTGCCTTGGGGCCTGTCCGTGGTGGGGACCTGCAGCCCTTTCCTCCCTCGGGGATGCGGCTCTGGCCACGTGTCCGCACTCACTCTCGGAGCTCCCCTGGCCAGGCACCACCATTATCTGCTTTGCCTCAGCTCTCAAAGCCTGCGGGCCAACACCCAGACCTTGGGGAGAGACCAATTTGTGTCCACCCCAGCCCATTTCACAGAAACCAGGTCACGGCCGTTCAGGCTCAGGTTGTCATCAGCGCCAAATTCCCTTCTCCAGCTCTTCAGCAAGACAAACTCTGAACTCACCTCCCCTGCCTCTGTCTGGTAGAACAATCTGACTGTGATCAAAAGTATCTGTAACACTTGTTCTCCCATCTATGCTCTGGAAGATAAGTTCTCCCATATCCACAGTTCCCAGGATTGTACTCATTCCTCCTGGATGAGGCCTTCTAATTCTTCCATTTAATTGCTCATGTTCCTGGCATCAGTACAGAAATATTTGAACTGTTTCTGCCTGGTCTTATCTGCGCTCTCAGCCGAGGAGGTGCCGTCCCCTTGCTGGCTGGAAGGGCTGCCTGACGTCGGTTTTTGGCAAGGTAGGAGCTCTCCCATTCCTTGCTGCTCTCTGCTCTTCCTTTCTTGGTCGCCCTGCTCCTGCTGACATGGTCGCCCTCCCGATGGATGTGGATTCCAGGCAGGGTGCAACCAAGGCCAAGAAAGGAAACGCTCGGAGGCAGCCCTGAGACCCATCCAGAGGGAACATCACTGCTTATCCGTCTTCCTCCTGATAACCTCCTTTAATATTATCCACTGCAGACTCACCCTTTGCAAGTTCTTTATCCACTTTAATTCTGTGATCCCATCTTCTCTGGGTTAGCTAATAATTTCCCATGGGGGCTTTATCCGATAGTTGCTTAAATCCAGACAGACACAACGCAGTGCAGAAAACCCATGGATTGCTCAGTCCCTGACAAGCTGCCTTTGGAGAACCCATGCAGCATTTTATTTTTCCATACATCTCGCCGGCTTTATCTGCTGTCCAATATAATATAAGCTCAAAAAACTTATGTATGATGCAGGCCAGACTATTTACCCTGCATTTATAGGGTGGTGGTGCAGTGCCTTGGACTGACTTCTGGTTCCAGTTCTGCTCCTTCACAAGAACTGCCTCTAACCTCATGGTTGTCCTACTTCTGTAAATCCAGAGGAGGCCACTACACTGATCCAGGGCTGGATCCCCTCTGGAGCCGGGCTGGGAGAGCTGGGGGTGCTCAGCTGGAGAGGAGAAGGCTCCAGGGAGAGCTCCGAGCCCCTTGCAGGGCCTGAAGGGGCTCCAGGAGAGCTGCAGAGGGACTGGGGCCAAGGGATTCAGGGCCAGGAGCCAGGGAATGGCTTCCCAGTGCCAGAGGGCAGGGCTGGGTGGGATCTTGGGCAGGAATTGTTCCCTGGCAGGGTGGGCAGGGGCTGGCATGGAATTGCCAGAGCAGCTGTGGCTGCCCCTGGATCCCTGGCCAAGGCCAGGCTGGACATTGGGGCTGGAGCAGCCTGGCACAGTGGGAGGTGTCCCTGCCATGGCAGGGGGTGGAACAAGAGGGAATTTAAGGTCCCTTCTAACCAAAACCATTCCAGAATTCTGTGATTCATGAACCAATTCTTCCAGGACTCTGAGGCAGAGATGAGCTGGTTCCTCACAATCTCAGTGCACTGAACTCTTGGAGCTTTCTGCTCACCCAGCCAGGGTCACTTTCATTTCCACACTGTCACTCCCCTATTCCATAAGAGCCTCCTCACCAATGGCAGTACCAAGGCCTGAGGCAGCTCCCTCCATTCTCCCATACTCACCCCAGACTCCCCTTGTCATAAATCCACTTGCCAGTTGTGCCAGCTTCAGCCCCAGAAGACTCGTTCCCAAGTTCCCAAGGGAAATCACACACTTAAGAACAACCCTCTGTGTACTGATCCTTTCCAGTGACCTCCTCGTAAACTCAGGTCATGTCCCCACCTCCACGGTGCTCACTCCTTGCCCTTCACCAAAAACAGCCACAGAATTCCTCTGAAGGCCACTCAGGTGTCTCTTGTCTCTGCTCACCTCCCCAACCCTGGCCTAGACACACTCGGTGTGTGACAGCAGGGCTTGACTCTGTCCCTCTTCGCCTGCTCTGTCCTCTCTGCCTGCTCTGCCTGTCCCCTTTCCCCCCCACCTCTGGTTCCTGGTTAACACTGCTTTGTCTGTCTTTCTTCCTTTAGGACCAGCTGCTATCTTCTCTTTTATGGCTGACCCTCTGTTTCTCCTCCCCGAGCTTTGGGACACCAAACCACAGCCTCTGCTCCATTTCCTATCCTTCTGCCTTCCTCCTCCTTTGCCCCTGGGTTTCTGTGGAGGTTTCTGAGGGTGCCATCCTTGTTCAGACCTTTTTACAGAGCCGTTCTTTGGTTTCTTTATGGTTCCTCCTTTCTCCTTTCCAATATTGTTCTAAATTCCCCATTTCACTCCACCACGGTGTCCATCTGTTTCTCTACTTTTGAGTCTCTTCTCATGCTCTCTGACACAGCCCCACTTCCCATGCAGCACCAGGAGGATGAGGTGGGGCAGCTCTGGGATCAGAATTGGGAATGCCTTCCAGCTTCTCTCAGCCTCATTTCTGTTTTTCCTTTTCCATGTGGCTGCGAGTGAGAGGGGAATCAGCCCGTGTGGCAACATGGCAAAGGCTGCACCACTCTGACCCTTCGCCATGAGCATCCCACTTACAAAAGAAAGGAACAGCAGGACGTGTTCAGCCACACAACAGCTGGGATGCTGGAGAATGAGATATCCATTCCATTAAAAAGCTCAGAGATAAAATCCTCCTCTAGCGGCATTGTTATTTCCAGAACACCTTAAAGATGCTTTGATTTTCCTTTTCTTATGTCCTTGTTATACAACAGCAGCAAGAGCAGCTCCCCTCACAAGCACCATTAGCTACTTAACACACCAGTCAGAAGGAATAAAACCTGGGTTTGTGGCTGTTCTTTAGGCCCAGTTCATTGAGCTACTCAGGGATACACCAAAATCCCAGTGATATTCCAGCCCTGTAACCAAAAGGCTTTGGGGTGACCCAGTTGTGACCTTCTAGACCTGAAGAGGTCAATAAGAAAGATGGGAGGAGAGTTTTTGCAAGGGCGTGTAAGTGACAGGACACGGGGAATGGCTTCAGACTAAAAGAGGGCAGGGCTGGATGGGATCTTGGGAAGGAATTGTTCCCTGGGACAGTGGGGAGGCCCTGGCACAGGGTGCCCAGAGCAGCTGGGGCTGCCCCTGGATCCCTGGCAGTGCCCAAGGCCAGGCTGGACATTGGGGCTGGAGCAGCCTGGGACAGTGGGAGGTGTCCCTGCCTGTGGCAGGGGGTGGCACTGGGTGGGCTTTAAGGTCTCTTCCAACCCAAACCCAACTGGGATTCTCTCTCTCCACAGAAGCCCCCATCATGAGATGCTTTTGTCAACCAGGACAATCACACTCACCTGTGGATTTCCCCTGATTTCATTTGTCTCTGGAGCGAAACAGAACACATGAAGCACAGGCTCCAAGCTCATTAGAGACAGGGTTCAGCAGAGCTGCCCTCCTGAACCACCCAGTCACACTGCAGAGTCATTTATTCCGGGGGATAACCACAAGGAACCCCATCCACAAGCCAGATTCCATCAGGTGCAGGATTTGTTCACCTATAGACGAAGCAATGTCTCAAACAGGATCAGTGAGACTCAGGCATCAGACCCAAAAAGTGCAGCACAAACCTTTCAGAGTGTCCCAGCAGTCGTTCATGTTGCCATTTTTCTGCCTCTTGCCTCCTGGCCCCTGGGCTGCTTCGTAAAGAAGTTCCACAGTGAAACCAGCCAAAGTTGAGAATTTCCAAGAGATATGAAAATAGCAGAATGCAAATTTTGTGGAGGCTTGAAATTTCAAGTGATTTACCGGTGTCAAAGCCGTAAAATCAATTTGGCAGGTGTTCACTGGTTAAAATTAGTTTTAACTGAAAGCTGGAGGCATTATTGTGGGAGTCTTTGAGCATTGTTGTGGATGCACAAGGCACAGGCAGGACTGTACCCGGCGCATGTGTCGTGGGGTGTAATCCTCCTGGAGCGCCTTGTAATGCTGTTTGTGGGGCTTGGGGAGCTCTGGGGGCTGGGGCCGTGGGGCCAGCACCACAAACCAGCCCTTGCAGAGGTTTTCTGGGGTTTCCTCTGGCCCTGGGGAGGTCAGTGTGTGGGGGTCAGAGGCAGGTCCCATCCCAGTGCAGTGTTAGCGCCTTGGGTGGGCTGCCAGGATAAACCCAGGAACAGTGAGGGGAAGAGACACCTGACTGACTCATAAAATCATCAACTCAGGATTCTTTAGGTTAGAAAAGACCTTTAAGTTCCTCAGGTCCAACCTCCCAAGCACCACCACTGTGTTCACCACTAAACCATGTCCTCAAGTGCCACATCCACCCGTTCCAGGGATGGGGACTCCCTGGGACTGTTCAAAAACCCTCCCATGGGACTACCCTGTGCTAATGCTTTACAAGCCTTTCCATGAAAAAATATTTCCTAATATCCAATCTAAACTAAACCTCTCCTGGCAGGACCTGGGGACATTTCCTCTCGTCCTGTCTCATTCGTAGGAAGGCAGATGGGTTCTGCCCACCCCAGCTCCAGCAGCACTGGGAGTAGAGGTCATCCTGACCACTTCCTTGGCTTCTTTCCTCCTATCCACAGGCAGTAGGGTCATGTCTTCTGTCTCATTACTCTTTTTCCCAAGGAGCCAGAGAGATGCAGGGAGGGTTGGGGGCAGCTGCAGAGGAGGGTGGTTTTGTTCTGCAGTGGTGGAAGGGGCTGCACAGAGAAGGGGCTCAGTGAGAGCCCACACCCTTGAGTGGAGACGAGTGCAGGCCTGGGGTGCACATCCCACAGCCTGGGTGTGAAAGAGGGGAACAGGGAGACCTCCTCCTTCATCCTCGTTGAGCTTTTGACAGGATATCCTTCCGTCTCGGATGAGGGTGAGAGAGCAGAGGAGGCTGCTGTTCTGCTGAGTTCTTTATTTCACAGTCTCACAGCTTTCTTGAAGGCAGAGTTCAAGGGGGTTACATGATAAGGCCAAGCAGCAACAGCAGCAGCAGGCAAACAGCAAGTAGCAAACAGCTTCTTCTTCTAATTCTAGTTCTTCTTTATTTTTTTTTTTTCTTACAGAAGTGTGGATTATATTTGTTAACTGACCAATAAGATTAACACACAATTCCAGTTTTTCTTTTCTTAACCTATCCTGGTCTAATTCTAACAGTCGTAAGCCTTACACCAGTGTTACACAGGTATTACACAGATTTGTGTATACAGTTTCTATCAGTTCTTATTGTTCATGTGAACACTCCATCTATAAAATGTGAACAGTGTAGTTCTACCTATATTTTGTCTAAAGTAAAGAATTCTGTGAAAAGGTAACACTGCTGCAGCAAGAACTGTGTTTGAGGTCTCCGCTACAGCTTTTTAATGTTTAAGGCAGTTAGCATATATTTCTACTAAAGGTAAAAAAATCTGTATTTCTATTTCACTTTGGTGTGACTTCATGTATCTCAGCTTGTGCAAAGGTTTTAATTCAACCCCTGTGCTTTGGCTTCCCTCTGGGCCTGAGTCCAGAGGAGCTTTCACTCCAACACATCCTGACTGTTCAAACCTCACCAGCAATGTCTGCCTCTGCAGTTCGCCCCCTCCCAGTACTCCAGAGCCCTTTCTCAGGCCCTCTTGGCCCTGGAGTCCCCTCCCAGGATCTGCTTCTCTGTTGCCACGACACAGGGCTGGCAGGACGTGTGTGCAGGAACGAGGATCCTGCAAAATCAGGTGAGAGGCACGGGCTGGCACAGCAGTCCAGGGGAACACCGTGTCCCTGATCAAACCCTCGTGAACTGAGAGGAGCCAGTTCCAGCTGCCTGCCTTGCCCTTTCCTCGAGAGGAGATGGCATTTCGTGACAGTGCTGCTGTCTCCAGAGAGCTGCTGCACAGCTCTGCCGGCACATCCCGCTGGCTCTTGGAAAACCCCCACAGCCAGTGACCCTCGCTCGCCCGCACAGTCCTACTGTGCCCCTGCCTGCTGAAGTCCACTCCAAGCAGGGACTCCCACACGACTCATCCTCCCAGGAGACTCCAGAGAAACCCAGCAGAACCCAGGGTACAGCCCCAGTGCATTCCAGCCTCCCAGTCTGCCCCACCAGTGCCACGGTGGGATGCCAGGATGTCCCTGCACCCTGCTGCACTGCAGGACCCCGCTCCACCCCACTGCCCTGTGGGACCCCAGTGCCCTGTGGGACCCCAGTGCCCTGTGACCTGTGCAGGGCCCTGCCATAACAACACAGGCACCAGTGCCAGCAGTTCCTCTGCCATTCCCTTCTGTCCCCACCCCTCATGCCCAGCTGGCAGTCCTGGAGCTGATATCATCCCCAAAGTCAGGGATTTTGGGAGCTGATGCCGGCAGCCGTGGGTGTCTCCCCTCCATCACAGTGCTGGGTTGTGGTGAGAGCCCCGGAGTGCAGAGGACCAGCCTTCAGAAAGTAGGTGTTGAGTCCTTCAGCACACTGTGGAAGGAAAACATTGTGAACTCCATTGTGCCCATCAAATCCTCCTACTGTGTTCATGTCTGACCTCCTCCCTGCCCTCTCAGCTTCTGGCTGGAAAGAAAATCCTTCCCACCTCTCCTGCTCTTGCTGAGCCATGGGATGCCCTGGCAGTGGCTCTGCCCCCAGCCTGGTCCCATGTCCCAGGTCAGCCAACACCTTGGACTCCTCTGGAGGGATTCCAGGGCCTTTCACTCGAGCAGACCGCTCTGGAGCTCCTCTCCGGCCTGAGACATGACCCAGTTCCAACCACAGGACCCATTCCCAAAAACTTGCAGGGATCAGAAGCTGCTCCAGGACCCCAGTCCCAAGGGAGAGGGGTGTGTGGAGCAAGACGTGCCCAGGTCCAGGGCTCTGGGCTGGCTCTTCAACAAGCGGCAGCAGGGCTGGACCAGCATCACTCCTGTCCTCGCTCCGGGGTCAGCAATGAGTCCAGAGGGCAGGGCAGGGAGCCCTTCATCTTCCCTTTGGAAATAAAACAAGAAGCAGAAAGGGTTTGGTTTTCATTAATATTTTTCTTCAAAAGTTTTCTGGCTTCCCTTCCCCATCTTCTGCCAATATTTCTTCGAGGGGGCGGGCAGCGAGGAGCAGGGAACGTCTGGCAGCTTTTTGTTTTCAATTTGCACAAACCCATTCTGTGTGTGTGTTTTTTCTCTTTCTGGAAATTCTCTGCAGACAGGCACTTCCTGCAGAAATCATTAATTTGCAAGGGAAAAATATCTAACAAACATGTTTTTTCCCTTTCGGTTTGCCCCGGGTCTGCAAAGGCCTGGGCTGACTTTGTGCTCCTGACCCTGTCAGGCACCAGCCTGCAGTTACACCCAGCACTGTGCTCCCAGCCTGCCCATTCCCTCTGCCAGCCCAGTACAGCATCTCCCTGGGCTGCCCCACTGCTCCCGTGGATTTCTCAAAGTCCTGGAAGGAAGCTCCAAGTGCTGGGGTGGATGTGACTTTGGGGTTCGGCCAACAAAGGGGTCATTGCTGGTTGAGCTCCACCAGCGTGTCCAGTCCTGGTGGGGCAGTGACGTCCTGCCTTGGCAGAAGGTCACTCCAGGTGTTTTACCAGCTGTTCACATCTGGTTTTCTCCCTGCTCTCAGAGCTCTGGAGGACGGGCAGGCAGTGATGGCCACAGCTGGCAGGGGCTCCGGGGAGGAGAGGGGGCACCTGCAGCTCTCAGACCCTGCGTGGGCTTTGGCCTCTCCCCAGCTGGGTCCCCTCTGGTCCCCGAGCATCACCAGTCACACACTGACCCATCCCAACCTGGGCTTCCCTAGACTAAGTTCCCTGGTCCTGGAGTTTGGGCAGGCATGGGGGTAGCCAGGAGTGTGAGGTTAAATAATTCATTCCACATAAATCTTTCCTAGAAACAATTTTTTTCTTCCCAGGGAGACACATTACCACCTCACACACACAAACCTGACCAGGAATTATAAGAGTGAGTTTCTGCCACGGCGAATGGGGCAGGGAGAAGGGAGAGGAGGGAAGGAATAAAATATAGATTCTTGAACTCAGACCTGGGAAGCGGCAAAGCATCAATCTTGTTAAAGGACTAGTGCGGACTCTCCAGCCAGCCCACTTCATCCTGACTCCTGACAGGCCCCGATGATTTGTGCCTGCTCAGCAGAGGAGAAGTCCCATAACTCACCCACCGAGACGGCGTGGGATGGAAGCAGGAATGACTCACCACACCCCGCATCCTGCCGTGGCACCGGAGCTCCCTGCATGCCCACCGCCCCCGCAGGCTCTGGCACGGGCACAGGGTCCATCCCCACCCCACACCCTGGGGTGGCACAAAAGCCTTGGATCGTGGCAGGGTTTGCTCAAAAATGTATGGGGTTTGTGGTGTTCTTAGCCATTGCACAATCTGGATTATAAGAGTGGGGTGAAATTCCTGGATTGTTCCAATTTACTGCGCTGCTTGCCTGGAAAACAGGCGCAGCAGCTGTCCCCTGTCTTGCCAGCCAGAAGGATTTGCTCTTTCCACCCAAGCCTCGCTGAAGCGGAGGAATCCTGCCACTGCTCCTGCCGGTGGCAGGTCGAGCCCTCAGGGCTCTGCGGAGATGTGCTGAGCATGGAGATCATCTCCGAGATGGACGGTACCTCTGCTCCGAGCCCTGCCCGCAGGCGCCGGAACTGAATGGTTGATTAGTGCAGAATCCCGAGCAAGGAGAGGAAATTCTCCCTGGAGCCCTGCCAGGCCAAGCCCGCATCCAAAAATACATCCTGCCGTCCTGCTCAGAGCCCAAAGGTTTTTGGAAGGGAGAGTGCAGCTGCTTCACAGGCGAGAAATAACAGCAGCCCTGAGAGCCCCCCGTCCTCGTGAGCAGGGCTGGAGTCACTTTCAAATCACAGCACTTATTCCAGAAGAGAGATGGGAGAAGAGAAAGAAAAAGACACACATGCACCACCACGGATCTGGCAGGCGAACACAGCTCCAGGGCTTCTGTTTGCCCATCACAGGAAGATTTACTAGGGGAAAAAAATATAGGCTGATTAATTATGCAGCCGGTTTGGTCCATTATATCATAAAACCCAGCTGTGTAGGACAACCTTGGAGATGCTCCTCTCCAGCATTATCTCAGCCTGGAACCAGGCGCCTGGAGCCAGGAGAAGCTGTCTCGGCACTGAGCGCTCGCCGCCGCGCCGAGCGATAGCGTCTTCCCAAACCCACCTTTTCCACTGGAGATTAGGAGTGCAGTGAACTTTGATATGGTACCAGTGCTAATTTCAATCGGCAGGCCCCTCGCTGGTGTCACCGGAGGCCTTGGGTTCATTCAGAGAGCTGCGGCAGCGCGAGGGGAGGAGGGAAAACAGCCAAAGACTCTCCTTGAATATTAATGAAGCATCAAAGCTTTTAGCTGCATGGCCGTGTCTGAGCGCGACTGCTCTCCAGGGCTCTGCTATGTTTGGCACAATAAAGCCTTGGTAATTATTTCCAATAACTAATTTAGATTATCATTAGCCCCACATTGGAGGCACAGAGAATGCTGCCCTTTCAAACACTTGAACCACTGAGCCTCAAAAATAAAACGTTCGCTCTCTGCAAAGAGATCTTTGCCAGCTCTAATAAATTAGAATATATTTGTGTGTGTTAGCGCCTGTGGTGGCTCTGGATAATGAGAGCAGGTTGTGTCTGGGAATGGAGGAGAAGGCGGCACCTCCCCTGCCCCCTGCCTCCTCCCACTCTGCCAGCACACATTCCTTCGGGCCCCAATTTGTCCCCATTATCCTCCCGGACTCCCCAACCCCAAATCACCCAGGCCCGGCAGCTGACCCTGTCACAGCCAGTAATAACCCATAAATCATTCCACACCTTCAAAGAAAATTTCTGCATGGTGTTAACAGGCTCCTGTGCCCCAGCCCTGGCTGCCAGCCCCATGCCCAGCTGGGCTCTGCATCCCAGGGCAGATGCTCTGCTCCAACCCTGCTGCCTCTGCAGCCAAGGGGGCTCCAGCAGCTCTGCCCACACCTCTGCAGTTCCCAGGAAAAGCTCCCCAGCTTCTCAGCTGTCTGTGCTGTCATTGTGGCCAGCCCTGGGCACAGCCAGCAGGGTCCCAACACTGTGACCCCAATTCTGTGGGGCTCCTCCAGCCCACGGAGCAGCTCACACTGCACTGCCTGCACTGCCTGCACTGCCTGCTGCCACCCACTGCACACCCTGGAGCAATCCCAGCCAGCAGGGATGTCCTGGGAGGAGGTGGGAATGTGGAACACACAGAACCACCCAGCTGACCTCCAGCTGCCCCAAGACAAGGCAAAGCTCCCAGTGCCCACCCTGAGTCCAGAGCCCACCCTGCACCCCTGCCTGCCTGTAACTCCTGGCTCTGCCACCACAGGGGCCTGGGGACCTTGGGTGGATCACTCCAGCTTTCACAGCCTCCGTTTCATCAACCATGTCATTAGGCTAATGATAATTAATGCCTGCAAAGGGCTTTATGCTCTTCAGCTGTAAGGTGATAGTGAAGGGTAAATTATTGTTATTACCATAAACACAGGGTACCTGCCACTTACTGGGGTGGGACCTGCTTTCTGACTTGCCTCAGCTCTTCTTGGATTGGGACCAGGGTCAGGTGTGGGCTTCGCTTCCTCTGTTGTTTCTGAACCTGTGTTTGAGCCAGGCAGGACTCGAGTCTGAGAATTTTTCATGTAAAGTCTCAAAATAAGGGTTCAGTTTATTCCGTGGAACTGTGCATGCTGAGCACTGCTGGGGTAGGATGGGAGAGGTTCCTCTGCCATCTTCACACCCTGATGGGCCGAGGCCAATTCTATGAGGTTCAACAGGTTGATGTGCCAGGTCCTGAACCTGGGTCCCAAAGCTCCAGGCAGCGCTCTGGACTCGGGGCAGAGTGGCTCGAAAGCTGCTCGGCAGGAAAAGACCTGCAGGTGCCAGTTGGCAGTGGCTGAACATGAGCCCAGGTGTGCCCAGGTGGCCAAGAAGGCCAATGACACCTGGCCTGTACCAGCAATGATGTGGCAGCAGGACCAGGGCAGTGACCATCCCCCTGTGCTGGCACTCAAGAGGCACTTCCAGTCCTGGGGTCAGTTTTGGCCTCCTCATGACAAGGAAAACATTGAGGGGCTGGAGCATGTCCAAGGAAGGGAGCAGAGCTGGGAAGGGGCTGGAGAATTCCTGAGGGAGCTGGGAAAGGGGCTCAGGCTGGAGCAAAGGAGGCTCAGGGGGGCCCTTGTGGCTCTGCACAAGTCCCTGACAGGAGGGGGCAGCCGGGGGGGTCGGGCTCTGCTGGCAGGGAACAGGGACAGGAGGAGAGGGAACGGCCTCAGGCTGGGCCAGGGGAGGCTCAGGGTGGATAACTGGGAAATTTCTTCACTGAAAGAGTGGTCCAGCTTGGAAGAGGCTGCCCATGGATGTGGTGGAATCACCTGGAAGTGTTCAAAAGCCATACGGATGTGGCACTTGGGGACATGGGTTAGTGGTGGCCTGGGCAATGTTGGGGGAACCAACCCAAAGATCTTAGAGGTTTTTCCAACCCTAACAGCTCTGTGATTCCATGATTCTACCCCTGCTCCCCAAGGGGATGGTCACCTCCACTGGGATGGCTGTGCCATCCACCCCTTTGGTGGTGAAACCAGCTGAGCTGCACCCCTTCTCCAGGGCACGTGGACGTGCGGGGAGGTGTGCACCGGGAACATGTGGGTGATGGGAAACTCCCTGTGCATTCCAGCAGGGACGCAGCAGGCAGCGTGTGCAGGCATCCCACACTGCTGCCCTGCAGCCACCACCACCCAGCACAGCCCCTGCCCCAGAGCTGTGCCCCCCAGTGTCCCCAGTGCCCCTCGCAGCAGACGGGGCAACAGATGGTGGTGGGATCTGAGCAAACCCTTCCACATCCCACAGTGCAATTTCACATGTCCCAAACCTTCCGACCACAACTCAGCCGCGCCTTTCTCCATCTTGGCCATGGATCCCAACACCCTCCCCATCGCTCTCACACCACCTCTTCCCACTTTTTTATTAAACTTGTTTGTGGCTCAGATTTGGTTGGATGGTTGATTGACTTCATTGTTTACTTTTTTAAGCTCCTATTCCCTATGGACGGTTTCAGTTTTCATTAAAAGTCTTTCATCAGAAGGAGCCAAAATTGTCAAAGGCTTTTCCTGGGTTTTGATTAAAAGCTGAAATGTGCAGTGAAATAAAAAAGATATTTCCCTCCATCCTTTCCCATCCTTCCTCCCCATTTTTATTGAAATCTTCTGTTCAGAAAATTCCTTTGCTGATCTGAGGAGTTGCCTCACACGGGATGGAGCAAGGGCTCACTTGCTCCGTACAGAGAGAGCAGGAGCATCACTGAGCCATGCTGAAGGCTCACAGCAGCTTCAGACCAGAGATGTGGTTCTTGCCTGGCTGTTGTGCCCAAGCTGGGATATCGGCACGTGGCATTAAAATCACAGCATTGTCCAAGACCTGCACACTCCCCACCACTCACAGGTGCACCAGGAGCACTTCCCAGAGCCGGCTGCTCCAGGGGACGTCCATGCACCCTCCTGCCAGGGTTCACACTTTGCTCATGCCATCTACATCGTTATCTATGAAATGTAACTACCTCTTCTCCTTCCCTCTCCTGCCCCAGCTCCTCTCTCTCAATCCCAAAGTGGTTTCTCCCAGCCCATGTTTCTGCTCCTGGAGGAAATGGGTTATCTTTCCTATCTTTCCATATGTGCAGAATCGCAGCTCCTACCCCCCAGCTTGTCACTGCATATTAATGGAGACGAGGCTGAGATCAAAATGTATCAAAATGCAAAAACTCAGCTTTGCTTTTGCATCCTCCAAAGCCTTATTTTGCTTTTTGGGCCAAACATATTGTGCATTTTCTGTAACAATGAACTTATCACACTTATTACGATAAACTGAGAAGGCACTTCCCACAGTAGACAAAAATCCTGCAGATTGACTTAAACTCTCAAATATTTTTGGATACACGTACATTTTTCCATGGGTTTTCCAACAAGGGGAATATCCTGACTGCAGCCAGTCCTCGTGTGAGCACAGCTGATCTCCAGACAATGGGATCTCCTGCTGCTCCTCCGTACACTGGGAGGGAGCAGCTGGTGCCATGTCCTTGCTCCATGGGCAGTGCCAGGGCATTGCTTTCCCTGCCTTGGACTCATCTGGACATACTGGAAAATGTTTATTTTGCCAGTCCAGAGTAAGTCCATCCCAACCCTGTGACCACTCAAGGCACAGGGACTTTTAGGACGTCCCACCCAACCTGTACTACCACCCATTGAACTGCAGTGCAGGAGTCATCCCCCTCCTGAGCACTGTCCTTCAGTTTTCTGTACAGCAGGAGGCAGGGAGAGCCTCTGGAAAATGAAGCCAGGCATGTATCCCTGTGGCTTTGCTCTCTTGCTACACAAGATAAGACCAGAAGTCCCATTCACCCACTGCCCCACCACAGCTCAGCCACCACGGCAAAATCCCAAACTAAGCAAATACAACAACAGCTGCAGCATTTCCCTGTGTGACAATCCATGGGGACAGCAAACACTCCCCCATTTTGACCTCCCCCCCTTACCTCTGCAGACACCTGGTTACACATTTCTCCTGACACCAGAGATCCACCACCACCTGCATCCATCACATCCCCACCCAGCAGTGTCCAACCACCTGTCTCCAGGGGCCACAGACAGAAATAAGCTTGCAAACACACCAGACAGGGAATAAAAGTGTTTTCCTCTACACACAGATTGGCCTAACCTGGGAGGATGCTGCGTGGGAATAAATCCTGAGGACGCAGCAGCCCACTGCCAGCTGGCCAGCCCGTCCCTTGAAGCACATTTGGTGGCACGGGGAAATAACCACCATGTCAAACTCTCCAGAGTTAATTCCTGGGAAATGAGACTGCTGTACCATGATGAGCCTGGTGGCACAGAGCTCACCCCACAAGTGGCCCTGGACAGCCCCTGGCCTCTACTGAGGGCAGGATCTGGGGGAGTAGGGAGCTGTGTTCTGGCACATCACCTCCATCCTTCACCTTCAGAAATGAAGCATGCAGAAAACGAGAGCAGAAATGCCTTTGCTGACAGGTTGGAATTAAGAGATTCCAGTTTTTTATAAACAGTCTTCGGATTTCCTGAAAGTTACGGCACCGGGCATCATTTGTATGCAGGATGTGTTGTGGCTCAAAGGTACCAGAACTAATGCTGTCCTGTTAATGAACTGAGTGAGTAATAGCCATGGGTATAGAAAGCTTATGTCTGAAACTAATCCTAGTTAATGAATCTATTGTTACAGGTATTAAATGGTGACAGGGGGTTTCATCCATCAGCCCTCCATTAATCACAGCGTCCCCGCCTATGCTTATTATTTAGAAGCCAGCAAAGGGATCTTAATGATATTAGTAATAGAGCGGTTGTGGTACGTGACCTGGGACAAGCCGGGGATTGGAGGTGATAAGTGTCTGATCGCATAAAGCATTTTAGAGGTGATCCAAGCAGCTTTGCTCCCCATGGCATGTTATCTTGTCTCTGCCAGCCTGCTCTGCTCAGCCAGCGCTGCTCAGAGAGCACCAAGCCATGGTGGCCACGCCAGAGCCTCCCCTCGCCTGCAGGAGATCCCTCTGCACGGGGGGCTCCAGCAACGCCTCCCTGCAGACACCACCGGCTGCCCGAGTGCGCAGGGCACAGCTCCGGGGCTGCCTGGGGGTGCTCTCATGGGTGCAGGAGGAATCTGTCTGCACAAGTAGCCAGGTGCAAGCCCACGTGCACAAGCACAAATACCCACCCACCCACGCAGCCTCAGAGCAAATGACTCAAAGGTTTCTCTGGAAAGACGTGAGGAGCATCTGATATTCTACGTTAATTCTCCATCTGGACGTTCTCAGCCTGTGTGTTGGGATGGGATTCGTCTCATCATGGTCCCTTAAAGTCAGAGGTATTTCAGCCCAGTGTAGGGACACCACCAGCCCCAGGGCAATGCAGGGTGTCTGAGGGCAGTGTCTAAGACAAAACAGGCCACTGGAACTTCAGGGATGCCTTTTGCTGCCCTCGAGGTTGGCTCCCACTGCATGTACCACGTTGGGGTGCTGATGGTGGGAATGAATCCCAGCTTGGCACAGCTTGGCTCCAGGCAGGAGGGGCTGCATTGTGTGAGGGTTCTTAAAGGGGGCAAGGATGAGTACGTTTGGAGGTCTTGCTCTGAGGGTTCTTTAGTTCCCTCCATTCTTCTCCTGAAGTCTGCTGTGCCCCAAAGACTGACCAGAGTGGCCCTGGGTGAGGGACACCCAGTGCCTCAATGCCCACTGGCCCCCATGGCAGCTGCAGGGCCACCAGCTCATCCTGGTGGGGTGGGCAGGCCTGCTGTGTGAGTCAGGGGCTTCCCTCAGGATGTGAGTGCAAAATCCCAGATATAAAAATCTACAGCATATGAACAACCCAGAGGTCCCTGCACAGCTTTCATGTTCAGGCCCTTCTGCAGTTCATGGTCTGCTGAGTTTCCAGCTGACAGAGCAAGCGCCTCAGTTGGTGCCACAACTGCAACAATCCTGGTGATCTGCTCGAGCTGATGGGAGCAGGGGGATGTCCATGCAGGCAGCCACGGCGCTGGAAGAGCAGTGGTCCCTGAGCTCAGTGCCCAGGTGTCCACTGCCCACACAGAGCTCAAAGCACATGGGGAGCTTCTCCCCACCAGGCCAAGGCTGTCAGGGACAAGATGTGCTGGTTTAATGACCAAATGCAGTGCAGAGTCACTGAGCCAAACACTTCTCTTTTAGTCTCGTTTTTCTCCGTAAAACACCTCCCCAGATAAGGGAGGCCAGTGGCACCTGTCCTGTACCAGCCACGGTGTGGCAGCAGGACCAGGACAGTGACCATCCCCCTGTGCTGGCACTCATGAGATGACTCTAGTTCTGGGGTCAGTTTTGGGCCCCTCATGACAAACATGACATTGAGGGGCTGGAGCGTGTCCAGGGAAGGGAGCAGAGCTGGGGAAGAGGCTGGAGCCCCAGGAGCGGCTGAGGGAGCTGGAAAGGGGCTCAGCCTGGAGCAAAGGAGGCTCAGGGGGGCCCTTGTGGCTCTGCACAAGTCCCTGACAGGAGGGGGCAGCCGGGGGGGTCGGGCTCTGCTCCCAGGGAACAGGGACAGGAGGAGAGGGAACGGCCTCAGGCTGGGCCAGGGGAGGCTCAGGGTGGATATTGGGAAGATCCCTGTCCATGGCAGGGGAACGGGCTCTGGCAGCTCTTGTGGGAGCCCCATACAACACCCACCCATATGACACCCCTGTTCTGGGGGAAGAGCTGAGCTGTGATCAGTGCTGCGTGTCCACGCAAGGACTGGGCACCCTCAGGGTGTCTCTCCTCACTGCCCATTCCACAGGGTCATCCCGTGGTGCTCTGGCACCAACAAGCTGGGCCCGAGGCAGCTCTGGTGACCTGCAGGGTGGATCAGCCCTTTCCTATTCTCTGCAAGGACTCCAAGCCCTGCATTTCTGTGGAAAACCAAGTCAGGTAATCTGCCACTTGGTTATATTTTTAGGTTAATAACAGATGTGTAAATATATATATGTCTCATCTTCACAGGTACTCGGAGCCAGGAGCTCACCACTTGCCAATGTTTAAAACAAGCCCAGAGCTAACTTGATAAACTGACTGTAAATCCAGCTCTAACCTGACTCCCAGCTCACAGGCTGAGGCTGCAGAGCTTCCCACACAGCTGACACCAAATCTGCCCACAGGCAACAGGGTGATACCTCCAGCTGGGTGTTCATCCCAAACCCAACCCTCCACAAGGACAATGGGCATTGGGGGTTGTTTTCTTGCAGTGTCATCACTTTCCTGCCTGCTCCAGAAGGAGAAGATGAATGATGGCTCCAAGGGGTGCAGGCACCCAAAAACCAGGAGACTGCCCAGAAATCTCTTTGTAAAAGTGCAAGGAGCCTCAGTGCCTTTGCCTTGTCTGTCTGTACTCACGGCGCTCTTCCCCACCAAAGAAGGAAACTGCTTTTATCCAGCAAGGGGAGCTGAGTTCCTCCCATCACCTGTGTCCAAGAGCTTGGGTTTTCAACAAAATCCCCAGGGATGCAAGGTCTGGCAAACAAGGTTAAGCCCTGGCCAGATGTGGCCAGCAAAAGCAGCAGAGCTTGGTGTACCTATGCCACATGAGCCCTGGCACAGAGCAGGTGGGTACCTGGTCTCCAGTAGTGCCACGCTGCACTAGGACAGCAGCCAGCAGAGGAGGAAAAGGGAAGAGAAGAGATAATTATTAGTGATTGAAACTGATTGCATGAAAGAAGGACAGATGTTTCTTGTTGTGCTTGTGTGCCTGAGGCTACGGAGCCATGCAAGAGACCAGGGAAAACTCCTTCTCAGCCTGGGAATGCTGTGGCACTGAGCCGCATTCAAATGAGGGCTGAAATCCACACACACTTTTCCTCTGACTCTTTCAAATCCACCCAGGATCTGTTAAATCGCCAATCTCCTCACTCCCGCCATGCAGGCAGGTGATGTCCATACAGGTGCCCTCTGGCCAAGGGTCACCAGGGGCTGCAGAGATCCCCCCAGCTTCTCTCCACACCCCAGTCATGCAGCCATCCCAGTAAGGCCCAGGCTCTGGGAGATGATGGAACTGGAGAAGTGTAGCCAGTCCAGGCAAAGCAGGTGGGGAGTTGAAATTTTGAGCACAGCATCTATAAAGACACAGGACTGAAATCAGGGAAGCCCCTGGTCACCCTGCTGCCAGAGCAAAACAGGCCTTTCTCTGAGAACAGGAGGCTTTACCAGTCACCATCCTCCCTTGCAGGACCTGGGATGGGGAATCCTGCTGATGTTTTCCTTGAGCAAGGATGGTCACCCATGGGGAGAGCCAGCTGGTGTCCCCATCAGGCTGAGGAGAGGCTGTTAAGGGGACATAAAGCCCCTGTGGTATGTTCTGTGGGCTGCAGTGCATATTTAATGCTATAAAATATGCAAATAGAGGCTTGTCTTAGCGATGTTACTGATGGTGGTGATGTGCTCCTGGCAGCAGTTCAGCTGGCTCCAGTGCCAAGGCAGAATGGAGCCAGAGATGCATTCAGGGAACTGAGCAGGGGTCTTGTCCCACCATGGGAGGAATCAGCCCCCCCCCTTCCAGCATGGCCTGGCTCCCTGTGGATGGCCTGAGCTCCTCCCTTGGCAGCCCTTGGAGGCACCATCTTGTTTGTGACCCTTGGGTACCAAGAGCTCCAGGCAGCACTCCAGGCTCGGGGCAGAGTGGCTGGAAAGCTGTGGGTCAGGAACGGATTGGGGAGTGCCAGTGCTGACAGTGGCTGAACATGAGCCCAGGTGTGCCCAGGTGGCCAAGAAGGCCAATGACACCTGGCCTGTACCAGCAATGATGTGGCAGCAGGACCAGGACAGTGACCATTCCCCTGTGCTGGCACTCAAGAGGCACCTCCAGTCCTGGGGTCAGTTTTGGCCTCCTCATGACAAGGAAAACATTGAGGGGCTGGAGCATGTCCAAGGAAGGGAGCAGAGCTGGGAAAGGGGCTGGAGCCCCAGGAGCAGCCGAGGGAGCTGGAAAGGGGCTCAGGCTGGAGCAAAGGAGGCTCAGGGGGGCCCTTGTGGCTCTGCACAAGTCCCTGACAGGAGGGGGCAGCCGGGGGGGTCGGGCTCTGCTGGCAGGGAACAGGGACAGGAGGAGAGGGAACGGCCTCAAGTTCTACTGGGCGAGGATTAGATTGAATATTAGAAAAAATTTCTTCTCTGAAAGGGTGATCAAGCCCTGGCACAGCTGCCCAGGGCAGTGGTGGAATCACCATCCCTGGAGGAATTTAAGAAGTGTAGATGTGGCAGCTGGAGACGTGGGTTAGTAATGGGACATGGCAGTGCTGGAGCACAGCTGATCTCTATCCCAAAGGCCTCTCCCAACCTGAATGATTCTGTGGCTCTATCCAGACTCTGACCTGCATTGGTTTCACTCGAAAGAGCAGTTGGATCACCTCGGTTACAGGCAGGCCCTAGGGAAGGTCCATGGGAGGCAGCAGGGCTCAGACCAGCGCGGGTCTCACTCCAGGAGGGATCCAAGGGAGATCCAAGGAGCCAGTGGCGCAGCGGATGGGCGAAGGCCACGCTCAGCCCCGGAGGTGCCACGACCAGCGCCTGACCCGGAGGACGGTCACCCCCAGCGGGCCCGCGTCCCCGGCGGGGTCACCGCGGGGGATGGCTCTGGGTGCCCCGGGCATGAGCAGGGCGAGTCCCCCACCCACGCGTGATCCCCGTCCCCACTGCGGGCTGCCGGCTGCACAGGGCCGCGTCCCCGTGCTGGGCTGGCCTCAGAGCCCCCCCCGCCCAGTGACGGACTGGCTGTAGGGCCTGTCCCCCTGTGCCGGGATGGCCGCACGGACACCTGTCCCCATCTCCCTGTTCCCGTCCCCCTGTCCCATCCCCCTGTCCCCTGTCCCGTTCCCGTCCCCCTGTTCCCATCCCCCTGTCCCCTGTCCCTGCCCCGTCCCCCTGTTCCCATCCCCCTGTCCCTGTCCCGTCCCCCTGTCCCGTCCCCCTGTCCCATCCCCCTGTTCCCGTCCCCCCGTCCCCGTCCCCCTGTTCCCATCCCCCTGTCCCTGTCCCGTCCCCCTGTTCCCGTCCCCCTGTCCCCTGTCCCTGTCCCGTCCCCCTGTTCCCATCCCCCTGTCCCATCCCCCTGTCCCCTGTCCCTGTCCCGTCCCCCTGTTCCCATCCCCCTGTCCCTGTCCCGTCCCCCTGTTCCCGTCCCCCTGTCCCCTGTCCCTGTCCCGTCCCCCTGTTCCCATCCCCCTGTCCCTGTCCCGTCCCCCTGTCCCCTGTCCCTGTCCCCTGTCCCTGTCCCGTCCCCCTGTTCCCATCCCCCTGTCCCTGTCCCGTCCCCCCGTCCCGGCCCCGCCCCGGCCCCTCCCGGGCAGCGCCGATCCGCGCGCGGCCACTGCCCCCTGGTGGGCACGGCCGCCGGGACACGCGGTTGCCACGGAAACGGGCCTTGCGCTCCGCCACGGCCGCCCCGGGCCCCGCGGGACAGAGAGCGGCTGCAGGGCCCGGGGGCACACCCGGCTCCTCATGGCACGGTGAAGGCGCAGGGGCCGGTGCGAGGCTGTTCCCGAGGAGGGGCGAGGGCACGGCTGCTCATCCCACCATGAACCCGCGCTGCCATGGAGGCACAGCAGCAGAAATTGGTTTGGGTTGGAAGGGACATTAAAGCTCATCTCCTTCCACCCCCTGCCATGGGCAGGGACACCTTCCACTGTCCCAGGCTGCTCCAAGCCCCATCCAACCTGGCCTGAGACACTTCCAGGGATGCAGGGGCAGCCACAGCTTCTCTGGGCACCCTGTGCCAGGGCCTGCCCACCCTCCCAGCGAAGAATTTTTCCTAACATCTCATTTAGCCCTGCCCTCTTGCCCTGGCACTCTCTTCCCATGTAAAAAGTCATTCTCCCTCCTTTTTATAATCCACCTTTCAGTACTGGAAGGACTTAACCTCCCCAGTGTCCAGCAGGGGCCTTTTCCCACACAACCCCCCAGCCCTGGGTACCCCAATTCCTCTGCAGCTGCCCCTGCTCTGGCACTATGCAGAGAAATCACACTCTTGTCTCTGCAGATGTGGGGAAAGGCTCCAGTCTTCAGCACATCAGTCCTTCTCAGCTGTTCCTGCTCGTTTTGGGAACACCCACAAATGTACAGCCTCTGGATGGTCCTGGTGGCAGCCAGGGACCAGCCCCAGGGTTTCCCAAGTTGCTACTGCCCTTCACTGGCCACTGCCAAGGCAGTGCTGTGTTTTTCCCGCTGCCAAAATCACCTTCCTCCAGCAGGAAAGGGCACTGAGCTAAGCCTTGCTCTTCCCACAGTGTAGACATTCCCTGGATATCCCATGTCAGGCTCCCTGGCTGGGCTGGTGTTTCCATGCACCAAGGTACCAGCCAGTGACATCTCCATGCCCAGCCACAGCTGTCCCCTGCCCATGGAGCAGCTCCTCCAGTCTCACAGGGCCTCTCTCAGACCAGTGTGGGTCTCACTTCAGAAGAAATAAAAGGGAGATTAAATGAGCACCAGTCTCCTTTCCATCCCCTGGTAGCAGCTGTGGTGGCTTTGGGGTCAGGATAGGCTGGAGAAGTTCTTGGCTGCTCTGGGCAGCAGAGGTCTCATGGTGCATGGAGGGATTGTAATAAAGGAACCATTCACCACTTGTGCTGGTGAGGGCCAAGCACAGCCTGGGCATTGCTGCTGGTGTGGGGTCACTGCAGGGATCAGTGTGGGCAGCAGCAGGGGACACCAGCCAGGGCTGGGCACTGCCCCAGCACATCCCCAGGAAACTGATCTCCCACAGGATTTGGGTGGCAGCTGGACCACAGCCCCACCACAGCTGCCAGGACAACCCATCCCCCACATCTGCACCGAGCTCCCAGTGTGCACAGCCCAGGGAGGTCCCAGTGTGGATGTCCTGTGTGCTGGGCAGGACGGCCAAGCATTGCAGTCCACCAGACACCCATCTCCTGCCTCATGCCAGGCTTGGAGCCCTGCTCCAGGCAGCCGGTGGGATGGCTGGGCTGGCCCTGCCTGCACGACTTCACCCCAGGACCACTCCAGGTCCTGCTCCAGTCTGGGATCACAGGTCCTGGCCAAGATATCTGCAGAGACAGGACCTGTGCAGAGGCTCAGCTCAGCCCAGGACACCTCCCCACAGCCTGACACCCTAAGAGCCCAAGCCGGGCCGTGTCTGCACTTTCTGCCTTTGCCATCTCTCTGAGCATTTCCTGCAAAGGATAAAACCATTCACAGAGTGAGAGAACAGCTGAGGCTGAAAGGAACCTCTGGAGATGGTGTGCCCCACGCCCTGCTCACAGCAGGAACCTCTGGAGATGGTGTGCCCCACGCCCTGCTCACAGCAGGAACCTCTGGAGATGGTGTGCCCCACGCCCTGCTCACAGCAGCAGCCTCTGGAGATGGTGTGCCCCATGCCCTGCTCACAGCAGGAACCTCTGGAGATGGTGTGCCCCATGCCCTGCTCACAGCAGCAGCCTCTGGAGATGGTGTGCCCCATGCCCTGCTCACAGCAGCAGCCTCTGGAGATGGTGTGCCCCATGCCCTGCTCACAGCAGCAGCCTCTGGAGATGGTGTGCCCCAGATCCTGCTCCCAGCATCCGTGTGTTTGTGGGTCTGGCCATGGTGTGCACGTGTGTCCATGTGAGCCTCTCCCTCCCACCACAGCTCTGCCCAGGATTACACCGCAGAGCGGAGCAGAGCAGAGCAGGGCTGGGATCTAAGGAGTTGCATCTCCAGACTTCAGTGCTGCCTTTCAAAGCACATGAAAGGAGGCAGCTCCTGAACAACCAAAGCCCAGCTCAAGGAGACAAATGTCCTTCTACGCAGCCTCAGCCTTTTCCTGCCACACATGACTTTCCTGCTCTCCTGGGCACTGGGATTTGGATGGCTGACATTGGGCTGGGGCCTGCAGGTACTTGGGAGGAGCAGTGGTCCTTGGGAAGGGGCCTGGCTTGGGTCCAGGGCTACTGGAGACAAGAGCCCCACAGTCCCCACCGTGGGGAGAGCAGCCCGTGCCAGCACTGGCCCCAAGAGCCTCATTTGGGGATGTGGGGAGCAAGAAAAGCAGCGTCTCAGCCCCCCAGCCCTGTCCCAGAACCTCCACCACTGCCCTGGCCTTTCACAGGGACCAGCAGCTGGAAAGGCCAGTTCCTCCTGCACTCCCTGCCTGGGGCAGGACAGCTGCTCCTGTCCCTCTGATGGGGTTCAACCCCAGCCTGCAACGAAGCATCTACCCATAGGTTGAGATAAGAACAGGTCAATAATTGAAAAGAAGTAAAATATAATAATAGTAATAGTAATGATAATAATAGTAGCAATGAAAAAGGAGATAACAAGAGGAGAGAGAGGAATAAAACCCGACAGAAACAAGTGATGGCCAATACAATTGCTCACCACCCACTGCCCAGCCTGTCCCCCCAGCTTCCATTGGCAGCCCCCGGGTGACTCCCTCCAGTTTCTGCACTGGGCATACCAGGCTGTGGTGCAGAATATCCTCTGGCCAGTTTGGGCCAGCTCTCCCGGCCATCACTGGCAGAGCATGGGGTACTGAAAAGTCCTTGATTTAGAGGAAGCACTACTCAGCAACAGCTAAAACAGCACTTCATCATCATTATTCTCATTCCAAAACCCAGCACTGTACCAATTTCTGGGAAGAAAATTAACTCTATCCCAGACCAAACCAGGACACCCTCTGCCATGTCAGGCTGGCACCAGAGCAGAGGAGGACCATCCCCTAGCAGGGAGCTGTGCAAGTCCCACCCTGAGGCTCTGATGCAGCCACTAACCCAGCCTCTGCTTTGCCAACCTGCGTTGGCTGCACTGACCATGCTCCAGCAGACCCATGGTGTGGGGCAACCTCCTTCTGCTGCTCCCCAGGCAGTGCCTGAGCACAGCTCTCCTGCCTGCACCCACAGCAGCCGAGGCCACGCTCACGGTGACTGCACGAGGCCACGCATGACCCAGCCCCCAAACTGACAATTACCCTGCAGCTCCTGCTACAACCTTGGCCAGCCTCCTCTGCATTTCCTCAGGACCAGAAATCACACCCTGGACCAAAGGGAAGCTCCTAACAATGGTTTAATCACAACCAAATCCTTTCTGCAGGAAGTTTGGGGTTTGGGAAATCACTGCTCAGTTTTTGTCCTGGTGTAACTTGGTGTTCCCAGCTCATCTCAAAAAGCCTCTTGTTCTTTCATCACTTCTCCCCTCACACTGGAGAATAATATTTTCACTCACACGCTGAAATTAGATCCTGATGTTTCTGCCAGCAAGGCTTTCAATAGCTTGCTTATGTTCCTGGATGGAATTGCCTGGCAGGCTGTGCTCAGGGCATGGGGGAGTGTGGAAAAAGACCCGTGATTCTCCCCCAGCAGCCCCCAGCCCGTGTTGGCTGTACCATCAGAGCCAGATGAAGGACGAGCAGAGAGTGAGCACAGACAGGGATGACCCCTCAGCACGGCACCAAGGGGATCCTCCACGAGCTCTGCAGGAACCAGAATCCCTGCTTGGCAGTTCCCTAACTCACATCCATAACGCCCAAATCCTTCCCAGCAACTCTCTATGTGACCTGAGCTGCCTCCCAGCCTGGGGGGCTCTGACAGGGGATGAGGGGTGCCAGCAAGAGGGGACACCTGTGTCCCTGACCGCTGACACCCTGGTAGGTGCAGCAGCAGACCCCAAAGTGCTGCTGTGCCAGAGACAGGGTTTAGTTTCCAGGTTCCCTGAGCTCTCAGCTTTCCTGCTGCACGGCACCTGGCCAGGCGGCACCTGGAAGTCCTGACGGTTCCAGGTGCTGAGCACAGTCCCAGGTTGCCACAGCTTGGGCCAAGAGCCCCGGGGAGCAGGCCAGCCTGGGGATGCTGAGAGCCTGCCAAGTGGGCAGCATGGAGCAGGGGATCCCTGCCAGCCCGGTGGTCCATCTGGCACGCTGCAGAGCGGGTTGGCAATCCCCATTCTGCAGCAACCTGCGTGGCAAGCTGCTGGGGACTCAGCGAGCCTGGAAGCCGTGGGTGCCCATCTGCCGGCCTGTCTTAGCAGGCTTGGCAGGGGCTGGAGAGCCCCCACCGCTCTTAGCCACTCTCATATTTCAGGAGATCAACGTAGGGAGGAACCTCCCTTGCCCATCAGGAAATCACAGTTCTCCAGGCTGCAATTCCAAAGTTATCCTTGAAGCACCTCTCCAGCCAGGCCACCTCAGCTCTGCTGTACAGCATCTCCTGAGGCTCCGGGAGCTGCTGCACTGCCCGCACCTTCCCACAGCCCCTGGGCACTGGTCCCCCCTGCCCCTGGCTGGCCCCAAGGCTCAAGGCCACCACTCCAATGCCCCATCAGCACACCCTTGATGGGGACTCAGCATCTCCTGTGGGCTCTTACAGCTGCAGAGCTGAGCTTTCTGAAGGCACAAGAAGTTGTTCATAAACAATGGGGAAATAATATCTGTCTCCTCATATCCTCAGGAGTATCATGGTCATTTTCCTTTGGTTTTTCTGAAACAGCTCATCCTCTGGCACAGACCGCATGTGGGGAGCTCAGCTGGGTGATTCAGACAACTTTGAACAACTACAAAAAAGGCTGTAAGTGGTCTCTGCATTAGATACAGCTGTGTCTTAAACTTCTGATGGCCCACAAATATTCACCAGGATGGTACCAGTTACAGCCCAGATCCTGCAGACCTTCCACGTACGACTAAGCTGAGGCTGGAGTGTGCTCCTTCAGGAGCAGAGGCTCTGGCAGGGTGCAGAGGTACCTCTGGGCAGTTCTTGCAGGTGAAGGTGGAGCCTGAGCCAGCAGGTCTGGCACTGCTGGGGTCATCCCTGACCTCCCTGCCTGGCAGGTCACTTCCTCTCCTAGGTTCAAACCAGCCCTGGCTCTGCTGCTCTCATTCAGAGGAGCCTTTCAACAACACCACAGGAGGTTGGCAGGACTGGGGCTGGGAACTTCTGGCTCAAGCCCTCCCAGCTACCACAACTCAGCTGCCCCGGGCAGTCCCTGGCCCCAGTTTGTTCATAAACTCAGCCTTCAGTGAGCTCAGTGTCCCAGGGCACAAGGCAGGAGACCTGTGGGCACTGAGGAGAGCTGGGCCCTGCTCCTTGGAGGGATGTCAGCCTTTCTCCAGCACTGTCCCTCTGCTCCAGAGATGATGCTGCTTGGCCTGAGCACCTCAGCAGCTCTGGGAGGTGAACCCTCCTCAGGCCTTAGGGCCAGGTGACCAGATTTAAGGTGTCCCAGAGCCACAGCAGGAAGGTCACACTGAGCAGTGAAGGACAACACTGGCATGGTGTGTAATCATCCTTTTGCTTCCAACTGGGTTTTGAAACAACACACACTGTAAGCTATTTTTTTTTAGCTATTTTTTTAAAATCAGCTCTTGGGAACTGTGTCTCTTTCCACCTCCAACAGCCTGAATCCCTGCCCATGCTTCTGGTGGCTTCAGCTGCTGTAAAGATGCCTGTAATGAGGAGAGGGAAGACCATCCGCTCCTCCCGCCTGAGCCACGCTTCCCAGCAGCAGTTGCTGATAATCCGTGCCACGATCAGCTGTGCAATCTGGAGATATTTCACCTTGTGAATGTGCTGTCAGGGGGACAGGAGTGGGCAGCCAGAGTTCAGCTCTCCCCTTCTGCCAAGCAGGAGTCACCTGGAGAAGGTCTGGCAGGATTTATGGCCTATATAAAGGGGCAGGAGTTGGATGTTTGCTGTTATTATGGGCTGCATTTCTCTCCTTCAGCAACCTGCAGCTTTTACCCCCTCCAGCAGGTTGCTGCTGCCATCCCTTGCTGAAGCCTCAGGGGGTGGGAAGAGCTGGGTTTGGGCTCACACAGCCTCATCCCCTCCGCTCAGGGGAGTGAACAGCACCACAGCACCATGGTGCTGCAGGCCCCACAGGGGATATGAGGGGACCAGGTGGGACCACATGGCCAAAGCCCCCTGGGGCACCTGTGTCCTTCTCTTCCTCCTGTTGCCTGCCTGCCCATCCCCTTGGAAGGCACACCAGACCACACTGGGGGCCGGGAGCTCGGGGTTGGGAAGAGCTGCAGTAGCACAACCCAGTCCTGGACCCCTTCTCTGACTTCCAGGTGAAGTAATAAATGAACCTGTAATAAATGAACCACTTGTGTTAAAAGTGACACCATCCACCCCCCACCTGTGGGTACTGTAGGGCCAAAGCAGTCAACTCAGTCATTCTTGAGTCAAAGAGTAGGAACTGAAGACTGTGCCTCAGGAGTGTCTGTTCTGGATGTCCCCTACAGGCCTCTCTGCAATAAAAGCTACATCAGGAAGAAAATGACAGGACCATGCAGAGCCTGGAGAGCACATGGAGAGCCTGGTTCAGTTCTGCCTCAGTTTCCCCCTCTTGGGCGCTAAAAATTGTCCAGCAGCAAAGATTCAAACAAACTATTCCCCGATAAGCATCCGTACCCCATCTCAGACCAAGCTCTCCAACCCATCTTCTTTTCCTTTTCCCTAATACAGCCATGTCCAAGGCTCTTCAAGAAGCAGCCTCAGCTTCACTCACCCCTCCAGAACAGCCCAGATCTTCTTCCAGGCCGTTGCACCTGCTGATGGGTTGCAATCAAGGGTATTTTTTGAAGGAAGGAGAGGAGGTAGCTGGGAGCTGTTTGGGTCAGAAAGCAGGTCCTTGGGATATAAAATGTGCTGATGGCAGCACCTCACCTTCCCACCTCCAGAGCTTTGTGGTCCCCAGGGCCATGGAGAGCCTTGCTGGCAGCAGCAGCACAAGGGGTCACCTCTGCATGGATCAGGAAGGAAGGAGTGCGGGCAACAAGGAGATGAAGTGGCTAAAATGAAGCTAGCACTTCATTTTAAAATCCTGATATCATTAATCCCATCAGTTTCAAAAAAAAAGTTTTTTTCTACCCTATGTTTGAATTTTTGTTTCCCTTTTCTCTTCTAAGTGTTTCCTCTTCTAAGTGTTTTCTCCCCCTTTCACCATCCTGTGCCTTGCTACCAAAACACTGTACCCTGGAAAGGATGAAAGCAAGACCCCAAAACTGCCTTTTCTTCATGCCAATTTTGTCAAATTGGAAATGTAAAAGATAAGCTTCTCCAGGCTCTTTTCCCCCTCATTTAACCAAAGGCACTGTGGCAGGGGAACATCCCTCTGAGCAGCTGTGCTTCCAGGCTGCTCAGCGTGTCTCCTACCTGTGGAAGCAGATGGAGGCCCATGGCACCTGTGAGGCGTTCAGCTCCTATCTGTTGTTCTCTCTCTTTTTCATGAGCATCATGTGTTTATTCCCTCTTTCAGACTCCCAAGTCCCACTGGAGCTGCCCCATATTTTGCCTTATTTTGACACTTCCATTTTTCCCACATCCCATCCATATCCTGATATGAACTCACGCATCAGCAGATTGTTCTGTCTAGGATTTTTTCTATGGGCTTGTTGTTACTCCCTTACTAAAATTCCCCCAGGTTTTCAGCTCCACACTGCTCAGAGTGCTTCTCTTCCCATGCTTAAGCTGCCACAGCTGCTCCCAGACACAGTCTCTTGGAAAGTGTCTGATCTCCGAGCACCTCCTAAAGCTCATCTCATTTTGCCCTTCCCACACAGACACATCATATTCCTCTGGATTATCAGTGGGAAATCCCTGCTGGACACACTCCACAATGCCATGAGCAGCCACAAGCTCAGCTCATCACTATTTTTCCCCTAAAATAAAGAGCTCTTTAAAAAAGAGCAATTTTTTGATTTTCAGCCACTGCATGAACACTACTCCAGTGTCTTCTCCACCACGAGATTCGGGTCAAAAAGGGACCTGCCCTTCCCTGACCTGCTGAGGACCAGGGGAGTTTTTCTTTCCTTCACATCAGGAGCACCCCTCACCTCCTGCTCATCTGGCTCATTTCCCTAATTTTTGGAAAGCAGGAGCAGGAACTCAAGGAACTGGCAGTGCCCATTCTCCTGCCTCCCATAGGCTCCAAGGCTCCATGTTCAGCATCCTGAAAATCTCATGTCTCTGGCACAGTTGGTGACACTGTAATAAACACTGAAACTAATAGCAGGTATTTGTGAGCCATGTTTTGTTCTCTGCAAAATGTTAATAGAGAAAAATCTGCAGCACCATGCCAGGAAATCTTTTTATATCTTATTTCCAGGCTACCCTAATATCAATTTATATCTGCAATTCAATTAATGTTCTGGGAGAGGCAAATTAGCATCCCTGGGTCCCTCCTGTCTCAGCAAAGCAAGTTCCCATGGAGAGAGAAAGTCTGGCACAGCCTTTCTCAGGGGCTCAGAGTGGATCAGTGCAAGACCCCAAACACACAGAGATCCCCCAAATAACCAGGGGGTAGCTTCAGACATGCCCCAAAACACCTTTTGTATCATAGAACAGCACTTAACCCCCCCTGAAGCTGGTAGTGGGGTGCATGACGCTTCACCTGTAAATCTGCCTGCTATTAAGTGCATCGTGTTTGAACTCTAGAGATTTTAAAATATGATTTAGATCAGATGATGTCACTCAGCTGTGCATGCATCCACTGGATTTTATGCTCACAGAAGCAGCAGGATGCTGCAATTTTAATTTAAGCGGAACTAGGGAGCTGGTCTTAAAAGATAATCAGGGCCCATTCTGAGCCTTCTGAGGACACTGCCTCGAGTTGTGCTAGGGGAGGTTTAAATTGGATTATAGGAAAAAGGGTGAAAGGGTGGTCAGGCATTAGAACAAGCTGCCCAGGGCATTGGTGGAGTCACCATCCCTGGAAGTGTTCAAAAAATATGTGGATATGGCACATGGGGGCACGTCTGAGTGGTGGCCCTGGCAGTGCCACAGTCCGAAGTGTAGGGGATAGGAAAACCCCACCTCCCTTCAAAATCCCTACACATCACAACCCACTGCAGGCAGGGTGGGACCCTCTGCTCCACACTTTGGGCAGAGGCAAAGCCCTGGAAATTAAAAAAGCTCCTCATGCAAGTCTCCTCAGCATGCTGGCAGCGTCCCGAGGAGAGCGAAGACGTTACATAGGAAAAGCACTTTTGAAAGCAAACAGCTCCATTCCATACTGAACAGCCCGATCTCTGATCTCCGAGTTCATGTCCTGAAATAGCCCCGGAGCCATTTCCCAGCAGGATTGCACAGGAACCTCCCCCTTTCTCCAGCACAGTCTCTGTGCTCTTACCTGTATTGAAGGGCAATAAATAACCCAGCGACACATCTGCAGGAAAACACAGGGTGCCCTGGAAAACGCTCCAAGCCCAGGAGCTGCCCATGGCCCCCGGTGCCCACGTGTGTGGGAGCCGTGTCCCAGAGAGCCCAGCCACCCGTTAATAATCGTAATGAACAACTCACAAATTAATTCACCAAAATGATTTTCCAACCGGCTTCGAGCTGAGCACGCAGTCAAGGATCTGCTGCAAGTGGTGATGAGGAAAAGGCAAATGCAAGGTGGAAATTGTTGCCAGCTGATGCTCCAGGGAGTGGGCAAGTTGGGTGGGAGCAGCCCTGCTGCACCATGGTGGTGCTGCTGGAGCAAGGAGCCTGCAGTGGAATTCGAGCACTTCCCTGCAGAAGAGCAGTGGAATCCAAGCCCTTCCAGCCCCACAGGAATGACCAAGGGCTGGTCCTGCTTTCCCACCATCACTAGGTATAGGATCTACCCACCACAGAGAAAAGGAAAATGGCTGAGGTCTCTTGACCTGGGAGAAGCTCATCACATGCAAATGGGAAATAATTCTATTTCATTTAGAAGACATGAATGGGCTGTGTGGCTATTTCTGAAAAAAAAAAAAAAAAAAAAAAAAGACAAAAAACACAGAAGGACTGCAAAAATGAAAGCCAAAGTAACTGTTAGAGACCACTTACTGCAACTTTTATGTGTCACAAGACTCACCCAAACACTCTCTGCTGAGCCCAAAGACTGTAGTGAAGCTGAATGTTTCAATCTTGTAAAACTCAGCTGTCAGAAGAAAGGGACCAGCAGGGCCACTGGAAGGGGTGGGATCCACCATGATCCCCCCCCAGATGAACATGGTAAACCACATGCTTCAAGTGAGATGTAAGCCCTTCAGGTCCCTGTCAGCCTGAGGAGCAGGTTCCTCCCAGGGTTCGTGCTCCATTAAAAGACATAATAGATAATTCAGGGCCAGTGGAAACTCTCTGTCACAGGTGAAAGCTCCATACTCCACCATGCTCCACCATACTCCAAAGCTCCATACTGCACCTCTGGGTGGGACAGACCTGCAATCATTTGGAGAAAGGAAAACGCAGAAAGGCAGGACAAGTGTTTCTGCAGATACAAACAGAAGCTCAGTGTGTGCTATTTAAACGTGATCCCTGCTCTAGGGCAGGAACTCATCTCTTCAGCCAGGATCAGTGTGAAGGGGGAGAGTCCCAGAGTGAGAAGCTCAGCTTCCCTGGCCCCAGTTCAGGCCCCCCCTGGCACTGACATCTCTCCCCTCTCTGCATCATCCCTGTTTTCATTCCCAGCCCCTCCATCTCATTCCAGCTGCTTCCACACGAGCGGGGCACACACCATGGCAAAGATCCTTCAGCTTCCTGTGCCAAGCATGAAGAACTCCTTGACCTCAAGTCAAGGAGGTTTTCTAGCCCTCAAAAGATGCTTTTTTTTCCAGCTATCTTTGTGCTTCTACAAGCCCTGTCAGAGGCTGACAGCAGAGCTGCCGTGTTGTTCCTGGAATAGCTTTTCCAATGCCGTGTGAAGGATCTAGGTCACTCCTGACTCCTTGCTCTTCCCCTTTTTATAAACCCAGTGTCAGGCAGATACATAGAACAACTCTGAAGCTGCCCTGAATGATGCTTTGTGAGACAGAGTCTCTCATCTTGGGGTATGCATTTTCCAGGCTCTCCGGGGTGGATTGGTGGATGGCTCTTCAAATACAGCGGCTGGACTGGGGCTATTTAACAGTCCCAAGGGTTTGGCAGCCATAACCTGCCCTGCTCGGGATTTTTGTCACCTGCAAACCTTACTGTAGATTTTATGATTGTCATCATCTTTACTAAAATTACTTCACAGCTCTGTCTTCCTAATTTCCAGTCCCAGTAGGAGCAGCACCTCTCCTTCATCTCAGTGCGTTGGCGTTGGTCAGAGGCTCTGTCACAAAGCCAGGCACAGCTGATATTTAACATGCCTGGTTTACAGCATTAATGATTTTCTTGCTGGTGCTGGTTCCTCAGGGATTTGTATCCAGCCTCCCCAGTCCATGGTGCTGCCAAGGTGCTACTTAGAACTGCTCGGACATGACCTGGACCAGTGTGGATATTTTCACCAGCCCAAATCTTTCACAGCAAAGCTCACGAGTCTGTCCAGCCAGAGCGACTTTCCATACCAAAAGCCATTAACTGTGCCAGTGTGTAGCTGCAGGAACTCAGTTATCCCTCCTACCATCTGATCTGGGTTTGTGGCTTCCTTTCTCAAACCATTATGACAATTGTGTAGATCCCCAGTCCTCTGGGATTTTCCAGGTTTTCAAGGCTTGCTAAATCTCATGGTTCCCAACTCAAGCAGCTTCCCCGCTGACGCCTTTGTGTATCCCAGGTTTAGACTTTCCAGAGTGTCAACCTGAAAATATTGATGTCATTGGGCTTCCACCCTCCTTAGTTCAGCATGACAGATTTTCCAAGGAAAACCAGGTGAACCGGAGCAGTATTTCATAGAATCACAGAACCACAAATTGGTTTGGGTTAGAAGAGACCTTAAACGCCATCTCATTCCAACCCCCTGCCATGGCAGGGACACCTCCCACTGTCCCAGGCTGCTCCGAGCCCCAGTGTCCAGCCTGGCCTTGGGCACTGCCAGGGATCCAGGGGCAGCCACAGCTGCTCTGGGCACCCTGTGCCAGGGCCTCAGCACCCTCCCAAGGAACAATTCCTGCCCAAGATCCCATCCAGCCCTGCCCTCTGGCAGTGGGAAGCCATTCCCTGTGTCCTGTCACAAAGAAAATCTTCCCAGGAAGACACATACAACTTTCAGTCACATGTGGACTCTACATTCTGGTTTGTTGATTATGTATTCCTTCAGTTAGCTAAATTAATTAATATTATTTTGCATTCTAAAGGGATATTCTGTTCTGAAGGGAATAGAAAGCTGCCACACTCGCTGGAGGGTGAGTCCAGCCAGCAGCTGATGAAGGAGGTGTGAGCTATTGGCCGTATGTTTTAGGAGCAAAATTTAGTCAGAAAAATTGAATGGAGATGGAGACTTCCTGGTGAAACTTTTTTTCAGGTACTCAAAATGGTCACATCATTGTAAGGAGAGCAACAGCTGCAATCCATCCTATTTCACTGGAAAAGGAAGGGGGAAAATAGTAAATTGATAATCCCAAATTGAGATGTATGTGTCAAAGAGCAGTAAGGGCAAACAAATAGCAAGACATATAAATAATAACATTTTATATTGATCAGTGAGTCCAAGATGACCCTGAATCTGAGCAATGCCAGAAATTCAATGGGTGGTTTGAGAAAAGATGACTCAAATTGAATCAATACCTTGAGCTCTTTCCTCTGCCCAATAGTTTATTACGATCCTGAAAAATCTCTTGCTTGAAATTTTTTACAGTAATTCAAGAAGCTGAGCAGGTGCTGTGTTGGAGAAAATGGCAAAAAGGAAAGAAGGGAGAAAGCTCAAGAGGAAGCCTGAACGTGAGGTCTTCTCAATTAAATTAAATTAAATTAAATTAAATTCCTCAAACAGTTGGTTTCAAAGTTTGGGTGGGAATGGAAAGGTCAAAAAGTGATGAGAATTTTCTCCCAGCTCTGACCTGCTGGGTGTCACGGGACAGGACTTAGGGATGTGATTTACACTCTCCCACATGCCTTGGGAAGGTTCCCTCCACTCTCCTGGCACGAACAAGGCACAGTCACTGGATACTGAGCAGTGAGTGCCCAGCTCTCCCATGTCCCTGCTGCTCCATCCCCTCTGCCCCCACCCCTTCCCTGCACCCCAGTGCTGCTGGCTGGGAGCCCACCAGCAGCCACCACGCTAATGACCTATCACAGCAGCTTGTCAAGTCCCGGGGAACGGCGTCTCCTTCTGATATGTGGATCAAAGAGGACTCTGGAGCCGTGAATCCCTCCGGGAGGATGAGAGGTCGGCTCGGATTAAGACGTGCAGTAATTTGTGAAGGGTACGAACAGAAGAAATGAGCTATTAGGGGAAGGATTCGTGGCTGGCAGGATCAAAGAGCACCAGTAGGAAATGTTTAGAAGGCGCTGGGAACAAAGGGAATTCAAGCCCATATGAGTCTATTAATAGACACAGGAAATTTATTAACAGCAGCAACAAATCAAGTGTTCAATAACTTCCTGAATTCTGCTTTTGCAGAGAAACCAGATCTTTTTTCATAAAGCTGATGAAGGACTTGCAAGACTGCTATTAGCCAAGAAATTTAAACAACATATCTCAAAATAAACTGATATTTTACACCAATACCTGGATAACCCAAACACAATCATCCTTAAAGTGTTGACAGAGGTATATAGCAGGCTTTGGAAATACCAGACAACTGCTGAGTTAGGACTGAGCTATTGTGACAGTCTGAAATCAGATAATTATGGGTTGTATATTGATATTAAATAATAATAAGATAATAATTTCATATTAGAATAACAGAAGGATTATAAATATGTACCCAAGCTTGGTGAGGTGCTAAGCAGCAAAGGTGGGGTGGGATCAAGAAAGCAGCAACTCCGGGAAGAAGTTCAGGATGAGCAGAGCAGACCTGAACTGCAAGGAGTGACTCTGTAACAGAGGGGGCTTAGCTTAAATTTGGGTGTATATACTGACAGGAACAGGCATATTTAACCAGGACAGGGGGTGCGAGCCCTGGACATGGCACAGTGACACCCTGGCACTTTGGACCCAGTCTTGGCATCCACCTGGGATGTGGAAAAGAGAAATAATTGCAAAGAGCCATGAGAAACAGGAGAAACAGATGTGTTATGATGAGAAAATATGTTCTTTCACCTCACAAGGATATTGGGGGCTCACAGGGGTCTGCAGCGGGCAGCTTCGTCAGAGGGTCACTGTGCAATTGGACAGGGAAAGGCAGAACTGCCTGTAAATGTCTGGCACATGAGGCCAGGAGATTTCCCACTACCAAGAGAGCGTTCTGGTATTCACAAAGGTGATTTTCTAGGCCATGAAGTCTTCAGAACAAAAATGGGCTCTTTGGGGCAGACAGACCCAAAAATTCAACAGCTGGTCTCAATATGAGATTGCTTTGGGAAAGGAAACTTATGGCAGGCCCTGCAAAGTGATCTGCTGATTGTTGGGGCTTTAATCTCTGTAAATAACCTTTTCCTCTGCCTTTTTGAGGCATGGGGAGGAGCTTCCCACCTCCCCTCCCCAAGAATGATGTCAGGTCAAAGAACATATCTATGAGAGAACCAGGAATACTGGGTGCACATGTTCCTTTAGATCTTCCTCCTCTACATCCATGCCTGTGCCCTCTTCTTTACCTTTTTATTAAGTATCGTATTCAGGATAAAAAGGTCATGGACTAGGGGACATTAGGCTTTTTCTTTCAAGTAGAACATGCTTTATATTTTCATCCATGCCAGACTGAGGATCAGTTTGTGACAGAAAACAAAGTTACTGATGGGGACACTGCAAAGAGTGGGATCCAGCCTAGGAGGATATTTGGTGCCAGATCGCTGCAAGGCACTAATGGGGGAGGAAGAGGGAGGGGAGAAGGGAAGACAGCAGGAGATTTTCTTCCTTATATCACATTTCCTTATATCCCACTCCACCCTCTCCTCCTGCAGGCCCTGCTCCAGTGTGTCCAACACCCCATGCATCAGGGGGTGCCCCTGTGAGGGAATTCCCTCCCAGCCGTTCATCCCCAGGAGCTGGCCCAAACCAGGCTGCAAATGTGCTGAGCTTTTCTGGCAACACTTCAGAATAAATGGCAAATCATTTCTGCAGCTCGTTTCCATTGTAGTATTAATCAAACTGTATTCCTGTGGTGCTCATATGGATGTCATATGTAAATCCCACTGAACTTGGCTGCTGCTCATTCCACATTAAAGCCAATGGGGAAATTTCACTCCTGTCTCCATCTTGCATCTCTGAGCTCTTGCACATTTATTCCATTCATGAAATCCTGACTACTGTGGACATGAGGGAATACCAGAGTTGATGACATCCATGAGAAGCGTTGGTAATGCTTGGGAATTTATAGAGAAGGTGCTCAGGTGCAAGGTTGAAGCAAACATTCTTCCATGTCCTACCTCAACCAAGTACTCCTCATCTTAAAACAGAAGCCCTCACCAGCATTTCAAGCTGTCCATCCCTCAGTGTGAGTTTTTCAGAACAAGAGGCTTTCCAGGCCAGTACTGGCCCTCAGTAGTGGCCAGTGCCACCATTCAGAAGAAGACATGAAAAACCTCCAAACAGCAGCTCTGGAACAGTTTCAAAGAGTTTTCTCTCCCACTATTAAAAATCCCACCCTGTTTGATGAAGTATATGTCTTTCTTTATAATTTTTTTTTGTGGTGAGAGACAGGCAAACACAGGTTTATTTTGCTCTGAGAGTACTGATCCATTTTTTCTCTCCTTGAGAAGGGGGTCAAAGACCTGTGGACTAATTGCTGGACCTCAGAAGCTAGCTGCCACTCAGGCAGAAGCCTTGGGCTGGACTTTCAGCCTTGCACCTGCTGAACCAAGTCCAGCATCTGAACTAGGACAGAGTGAGCACCTACAGGGTGTCTCTTGACTTCAGTCCAGCCATCAGTTTCAGTCCCTTGGGAGCACTGCAGCCTTCAGCCCATCACAGTGATGCCATTCATTTCCCAGAGGAAAAGGGAGGAACACAGGAATGGGCTGAGGTGCTTCCAGCCCTTCCTGAAAGGCTGGGTAGTGGTGGGAAGGTCCCACCCTGGAGCCCTTGCCCACCCTGTGCTCCCCTGGCTGGCATCAGATTTGGCAGTGGGCAGTGAGCAGATGACTCACGGCTTGGCCTTCTCTCTGTCACTGACAACAAAGCCATTTACTGCAGGAAGCCACACATATTGCAGGGCTTTCCAGAACAACCTTTCCAGACTCCAGCAAGCCCTGTCCACACCACGGGTGTTTCCTTCTGATCTTCTGCCTCACTTTTGACCCAAGCCACTCAAGTTTCCATGTAATCCTCCAGAACAAGAAATCATTCAGGGGGAGACTCCTACATTAGCCATGTCACTACAAGTACTTTGGAAATTGTTCAGGTGCTTTCTCCCTGAGAGGACTTGTCGCACTTGTCTATGTCACTCCAAAAATACGTA
The DNA here is from genome assembly GCF_041296385.1 of Aphelocoma coerulescens. NCBI lineage: Eukaryota > Metazoa > Chordata > Aves > Passeriformes > Corvidae > Aphelocoma > Aphelocoma coerulescens. The sequence goes on from NC_091036.1 coordinate 2,295,568, forward strand.
GGAAAATATATCAGGAAAAAGCTATTCCCTAGGAGGGTGGGGAGGCCGTGGCACAGGGTGCCTAGAGAAGCTGTAGCTGCCCCATCCCTGGCAGTGTCCAAGACCAGATTAGACAGGGCTTGGAGCAACCTGGGACATTAGTAGGTGTCCCTGCCCATGGCAGAGAGGTGGAACTGGATGATCTCTGCCTCTTCCAACCCAAACCATTCTGTGATTCTATGGTGTCTCCCCTGTCCCAGTGAAATACCTGGGTCATGAGAAATCACTGCTACCCCAGAGGTCTTTTAGATTCACTGACCACTCACTTGAGTAGCTTAAAAGATGTGAACTGAATCTCCAAAACACAGGAATTTTGTTGGGATATTTTTTCTGGGCAATCCAGCAAGCAGAGCAAGGACAGAATCTCCTGCTCTGTGTCCAGCTGCAGTGTGACCTGGTTGCTATTTAAGATGAACAGCTTCCTTCAGCTGTGATCCCTACAGTGGAAGCAGGGTGCTCAGCACAGCAAACCCAGCAGCCAGGATACTGCACAGAGCAAATGGGAAATGGCATCCTCAGCTGGGAACCTGGAACATTGTGTCCCGACTGGCAAGGGTGGGAGATGGCTGCACCAGGCGTAGGGTGCAGGGCTTGGGGGGAACAGAGGGTGGGCTCTGCTACAGACAGATGTGTTGGTGAGGCGGCTGGGGGGGTGTTGGTGCACGGGCTAAAGGGATGGGGGGGACGACACTGGTGGGGGCTGTGGGGACAAAAGTGGCTCTTGCAGTAGCCCATGTCACACAGAATCACCAATTGTTTGGGTCAGAAAAGCCCTCTAAGATCAAATCCAACAGTTACCCTGGCACTGCCAAGGCCACCACTAACCCATGTCCCCAAGTGCCACATCTACATGTCTTAAATCCCTCCAGGGATGGTAACTCCACCACTGCCCTGGGCATCCTGTGCCAGGGCTGGACAATCCTTTCCATGGCAATATTTTTCTCAATATCCAATCTAAACCTCCCCTGGCACAACCTGAGGCTGCTCTTGTTCTGTGGCTTGTTACCTGGGAGTTCCCAAGATAGGGGGTGACAGGGCATGATTTTGGGGTACCATGCGTAGGCTCTGATTGTTCTACAGGACAGAGAAGGTCCCCAGCGAGGTCCAAGTCTGGTCAGGAGACAGCACCAAGGATGCTCATGGGGCCAGCTTGCACAGGGTTCTCTCCAGATGGAACCTGGAGATGGTGTGTGAAGGTAATGAGGTACAACAGTGGTATGAGGGATCATTTTAGCTTTAGGACTCCTTTAGGGAGTCACAGGGGTCTTACTCTGGTGGGGGGGGGAGGACGACACTGAGTCCCCAAATACATGTGTACATCTATGGTGTCTCTGGCTGGGATGGCACGGCAGGGAGAGGTCCTGCCCAGTCTGGGAGGCAAGAGAGTATCTGGGGGTTGCCTGTCCCAGCATTTGGCTGTGCTGCATGGAGTCCAGGCCAATCCTGGCCAGCCCCAGTGGGGAGCCAGACAAGGATGGACATGGCTCTGCACTACCCGAGGGGGTCTCAGGTGGGAACAGGGGGTCCCTCAGGTCACAGTGGGGCTCGGCCCTATGCCCAGAGGGTCCTGATTGGGCACTGGGGCATCCACTCCCAAGTGTGGAGATCATGGTGGGGGTCTGCCCCATGCCCATGTGTCCCGGGTGGGCATGGGGGGTCTATCCCAAGGCTGGGGCTCGTGGCAGGGAGCAAGTCTGTCCTGTGCCAAGGGTCCGAGCACAGGGGAGTCTGCCGCCAGGTTGGGGTTCACAGTTAGGGTCTGCCCCGTGCCCAGAGGGTCCTGAAGCATGGGGAGGGCTGTTCCCAGGCTGAAGATCATGGCTGGGGGTCTGCCCTGAGCCTGGAGGGTCTCTTGAGGGCACAGGACACTGAGGGTCTGCCCAGTGCCCAGACTGCGGGGTGAGGACAGTGGTCTGTCCCTGCGTGAGGACGAGCCCGAGCGGGCATGGCCGGGGACGGCCCGCGGGGCGCAGCGACGGTGCGGGGGATTGTGAGGGCCGAGCCGAGCCGAGCCGGGCCGGGCCGGGCCGAGCCGAGCCCGAGCGGAGCTGCGCCGAGACAAGCCGAGAGGAGCCGAGTGGAGCTGAGTGGAGCTGCACGGAGCCAGCCGAACCTCGCCGAGCCTCGGCCGATCAGCTGCCGGGCCCCGGCGCTGGCCGTGCCGGTGGCGGGGGCGGCGCGGGGCCGGACCGGGCCGCCGGTCCCTCCTCCCCGATCCCCCGCCGCTCCCCCTTCGCTCCCCCCCGTTCCCTCCCCGCCTCCCTGCGCAGCGCGAACATGGCGGCGGCGGCGGCGGCGAGGGACTGAGCAGCGCCAGCGCTCGGCGGCCGCGCAGGTGAGGGGGCGGCCCGGGGCGGGCGGCTCGGCTGGGCCCGGTCCGGCCCGGCGCGGGGAGGCGCGGCGAGGGTCGGGCGGGGGTCGGGCTCGCAGCCCGGCCCGGATCTCATCCCTCCTGTTAGCGCGGCCCGGCCGCCGCCTCAGCGCGGTGCCCGGGCCGGGGGCGGCTGTCACCGCCCGCACCTGCTGGTGCCCGTCCGGCACCGGCCCTCCCGGCGGCGGGGCAGCGCCCCAGGGGCGCCCCGGCCCCGCGGCTGCCCGGCCGGGCTGTGCCTCCCAGAGAAGCCTCTTCCAGGGCTTTGTTGTTCTGCCGGGTGTCCCCGGGCAGGGCCTCGGGCAGCCGCGGTCCCGCCTCGCCCCGAGGCCTCGGAGCGGTTCTTGAACCGGCCGGAGCCGCCCCCCTCCCCGGCGCCGTTCGGTATCAGCCGGACGCTCCTGGCAGGAAAGGGGAAGCGGGACCGAGCTGCCGGAGGTTTGCAGGAGGTGGCCCTCGGCTGCGGGCTGTGCCCGGGGGGGTTTTGTGCCCCTTCTCCCCCACGAGCCCTTCGGGGCTCGGAGACACCCCGTTGTCACTCCAGTGCGTGGAGCTGGTCCCCGGTGCTCCGAGCAGGACCCCCACGAGATCCTGCTGCTGGAGGTGTCAGGGGTGACCTCGGGGACCAGCCGGAGTAATCCCATAACCAGCATGCCTGGGGAAAAGCTGCGCCTCCTTCGCAGCCGCCCCGAGTCGAGTGCTGGGATAGAGCTGGGAGTGAGGCAAGATTTGAGCGTTTCGTGCACAGTGAGGTGTTTAAAAATAACCCTGGTGACGGCTGGCTCCTGCCGCGCAGGTTTAATCCGCAAGCTCTTTGAAGCTCCCGTGTAAAACTGTGGCAGCACTTTGGAGTCTGGATGACTGAAGGTAGAGCTGGCAAATCCGAACAGGTGGCTTGAGTTTGGGATGCACTGAGCAGCTTGGCTCCCTTGGGCCTCGGATTGTTTAGGTTCAGCAGCTGAACATGAAACTGATTATTTCGGTGGGGAAAGTTGGGATGTGGAGACCCAGCTCTGGGGTCCCTGGCTTTGATTTTTTGGCTGAGTTTCTGTTTACTGTTGTTGTTTATAGTAAACAGCGTGCACTGAGTGGCTGGGAACAGCCATGTGGTCGCTGCAGTTCGCAGCCAGTAATATTGGGGGAAAATGTTCTCCCACTTCGTTTCAACGCCTGAGCGATGGCTGCGGCAGGCTGGGCCTCCTCCTCTCGCCTTCCTCTCCTCTTACTCTCAGCTTCTGCTGGCCAGACTGTGTTGTCCATATGTGTTTGCTGGGAATATTTGGAGTATGGGATGGTGGTTTCATTCCTTGTGCTTCATCTCAGGCACTGGCCTGTGGCTTGGTGTTAATATAGGGAACAAAACTTGGCTCATGGGGGGCTCAGCTTGGGACAAGCTGCCATGGGATACCGCCCTCATGTGCTGGTGGGTAGTTCAGGATCTGCCCAGTAGATGGTATGAAAATGCAGATGGAAATCAGGGAGTCCCTTGCAATGGGCACAAGGGAAATGCAAATATTTCTAAGCTATTTAAAGTATTTATTTCGTTTAAAGTTTGAGTGTGTTTTATTTGAGAGAGTTATGCTGAGCCTTGGTCCTCCTGGTTTGGCTATTTACATCTTAGCAAGTGACAATTCTGCATCTTGATAATCTGCTTTTCTTGAGGCACTTCTGTGGAAACCAGATGACTTTTGCAGGACAATATGGAGTCTTTAAGTGAAAGATGCTGTTAGGGTATTAAATGATAATCTTATTCATAGAGTAGCTGTGCTTCAGTCTAGAGGTGAGTGCTCTGGGATCTGTATCCCTGCCCTATGTCTAATTTAAAGGAAACTCTGAAACTTTGTTTCATAGCCTCACACATTGAGGACCTCCAGAGATGTCCTCCTTGTATCCCATCTCTGGTTAAGGTCAGATAGACTTCTAAACCCTTCCTGAGTAACAGTTCTTTTAAGGCTCTTCCTGCTGGCAATTCCACATCCTGTGTAGCTGATGTATGCCAGCACTTAGGCCTCCTCATCATTGGAGAGACTTCTCAGGATGTTTAATCTAAATCTTTGTCTTGCAGTTTAAACCTGTTCTTTTTCTGATCTCCAGAGCACATGGAGAACACCCTACTCCCCACATCACTCCACTTCTTACATGTCTGCAGCTCAGTTTGAAGCATTTGAAGACTTTTTTTCCTCTCCCCGAGCTGACCAAGATCAGTTTCTCTGTTCTTCTCACATGGGCATGTCAGCCTAGCTGACCTCTGCCTCTCACTTGGGTTCTGCTTTCATTCATACTTCACCTAAGGCGCCGTGGTCAGTCAGGGTAGGACTGTGTTAGTGGGGCTTCTGCAGAGCAGTTGTAATAAGTGGGCTCAAATGACCCTATTTTGGGTATGTCTCAGCACTGTTATGTGACAAGGAGTGCAGATCACATGTTTGCATATTTGTGCTTTTAACTGTGTCTTTGTGACAGAGGTCTTGGCGTGCTTGGTGAGCTCCTGTTTGCAAGTCTGGAGTAGTGTACTAGCAACAGGCTAAGTTAAACCTTGGCATGTTTGGGGCTCATGTCTGAGCTGTAATGTTTGCATCTAGTACCCTGTCTTTTCTCCTTTTCTTTTCCTTGCCTGCAACTGAAACTCAGTTTTTGCAATGAGACAAGCAGATTCTGAGTCGTTTATACATCCATTTATGTTTGAAAAGTTTCCTAACAAGGAGGGGTCCCTGAGACATGCAGGAAGTTGTATTGAGGACAGAGCAGCAACTCTGGCTGTCAGCTTCTCTTGTGAGGTGGTTAATCTCCTGCATATCTGTAATTCAGAGACATGCCAAGGTAAAAATCGTCTCCACAACTGAACTCTCAGTGTAGCAGAACTGTAACTCTGGCCCTTCCTTCATCCCAGGTGTAGCACCTGCACTCCAAGCTGGGACATGAACGTTTCATCCCACTTCGTCTGCAGAATAACAGAGCCTAATCCTAAAGGAAATGTTTTTTCTGGGTTTAATGCAGTTGTAAAGAACTGCTTTCTTACCCAGCTTAAATATCTACCAATTGAAGCTGTTGCAAAACATTTGCACAACGTTTAAACTGATAGTGCAAATCTGAGAGCAGCAGGAAGCACAAGAAAATTTCCCTGTGTATCACCAGGTCTCACTGGGCTTGGAGTGAACAAGTACAGTGACCTGGACTAGTGGTATCAGAATGGTATCTGCTGGGGGCACCTGAGCCCTGGAGATCAGCACCTCCTCCTCTTTGCAAAGTTGTGCCCTGTCCTGGGTGGCACTCTCCCTTAGCAGAACATTTCAGAGGTGGTTTCAATTGTGAGCAGAAGAACAGATCAGTACAGGGACATCACTGCAGCCTGGTTGGTGCTGAAAACACTTAATTCCCAGAGATCTCTATCTTCATTCAATTCCCTTTAAAAAACAGTGTAATATTTAGCTCTTTTACCGAGGTTTCTGACACGCACCACCTCTAGCACATTTAGACACTGTGATATACTGTTTGTAGTCTGCAGGGTTCATTCAGGCATCTACAAAATGTTTCTGCCTCTCTGGCAGGGATTTAAGCAGAGTTTGTGTCTGTGCCTCTGCTCTTTCTGGGCTGAGTCTCACACTTTTATGCAGACTCATCCTGAACAAAAAAATCAAGAATTTGGCTGAGAACTGAAGGAAAAGATGAACGTCCGTTTCGCTGCCTCTGCTGTTTGCGTGGCAGCCTCGTCCAACAGGCCAGATGGACGGGTGATGTCTGAGCTGCTGTAGAGGAGTCTAAAGCACTTGGCTTCCTGAGAGCTGACTTGATCAGAGGAGGGAAGTCACCCCTGCAGCTCCACTGTCTGGTTGGTAACAGGTCACTGGAGATAAGGAAAAAGAGCAGAATTGATGTGGCCATTGCCAACACAAGGGAGCTGACACGGGAGTTCAGAGCAGGACTGTTTTTCCCTGGGACCAGCTTGTGTTTCTGCCCCTCTCTATTTCTTGCTCAGAAGTTTTTCTGTTTGTGTTATAAATTGACTGGTGTTATCACCAGTCAGAAACTAAACTCCTGCTGGAGGTGCCTGTTCCCAGCCGATGTGCTTGGAGTTACCCAGCTCCAATTAGCTTGTACATTTTCCAGACTGCCACAGCGGGAACAGCCCAGAAACCTCCCCGTGGCTCGGGTTTGTTTTCAGCAACGGAAACTGTAGGAATAGATGCCAGTGGAAATTTGTGATGCTCAGTCTTTGCCCACTGAGTTTCGTGCAATTCCAGTTTCACTGGACACTGGGCCGGGTCCTTTCTCCTGGGTATCGTGGCAAGGGAACAAGTTTGGTTCTTCCATTGCTGGAGTGACATCTGCTGCAGTTTGCTTGGGGATGGGGGGAAGTAGGTGCACCCTTCTGATTCCCCAGGGTGCTGCTGATGTTTGACTCCAGGAAAAGGTCCTACCATGAAAAATGGGATTCGTGCCTGGGGGTAGCTGGAGGACACTTAAGATGTTCGAATTCAGTGTTGGCAGAGGCTGCGCAGGGTGAAGCCCAGCTGTGCTCCACTGAGTGAGCCATGGTCCCATCAGCTGCCACTTGCAGTCACCTCCCTGTTGCCCGCCTGGACAAGGCAGTGCTGGAACTCCTGCCACCCGCGCCTGACCAGCTTTCATCCCCTCTGCCCTCCCCGTGCCACTGCTGCACCGTATCCCTGCTCCTGGGCCTCCCTCCCTTCCCGTTTGGAGCAGCCCCTGCCTCCTCCCCCGACGCTGAGCCCTCAGCGGTGGGATGCGCATCCAGCTGTGTCTGCAGTGAGCGGGAGGGCAGCCTGTGTTCCATTCCCCCTCGCTCCCTCCTGTCTGTGGGAGCCTCCCTGGGCCGCTGCCAGGGCCTGCCTGCCCTCCCTGCGTCCCTGCAGCTGCGGGGAGGCCAGGCCAGGCCAGGGGGCCGGGCTGGGCTGCACACACCATGGGGGACACAGACGAGCAGCACTTTGGGGCAGGAACCCGGGCTTAGCTCTGGCTCCTGGTGGCACAAAACATCCCCACAGTGCAGCTGAATGTCCCTGAAACCAGCTGCTCTGAGAGGTGATTGCTCAGGGTGAGGGTGGCTACCCGAGCTCGGGCTGAACGCACTGGGGGGACTCTGCAGCACGTTGGGCATCTCCCAGCAGTGCTGTCTCCCTGCGGTCACTGCCGCAGGGCCCCTCCCTCCCCACGTTTGCCTTTCCTGCCCAGCTGGCACACATAAGGTAGGAGAAATTTCTGCTCTATACTCGTTAGTTAAGTGAAGGCGTAGTGAGCAGGCAGAAGAGCTGATGGAGTCTGATGTGGACCGAGGAGGAAGTTGTACCAATTCCACTTTCTAAAAATAAGTTGAGTGACTTATTCATGCAGCCTGGAGACTGCTGCTCTCTGTACGCTGACTGTACGCTGTGGTTGCTTTTATTTTTTCTTTGTCTTGTTGCAGCAAATCTTAGATGCACAGTCCGTTAAAATTGTGCAGTGGCTGTGTGATCAGAGAAGTGCCTATGGAGAAAGTCTTGTGGTTTCAGTGTTTCTAGAAGTGACCTTGAAGGATCACCTATACATAATGTTTCCTAGCGGTTTCTCTAAGGTGTTCTAAGATTTCCAGTGATGGTGATTCTGAATTTCCTCAGCAATCCACTCCGGTGCCTGACTATTCTGAGATTAAGGAGCTTTGACTGATTTCAGGCTGGTATTGCTGCGCTTTAACCCCATCATTTTGACATTTCACCTTCTGGCAAGCTACCAAAGAGAAGAAAAATTCTGTAAATGTAAAAGTAATCATTATGTAGGGTTCAATCTTCTTTTCTGCCTTTCCCTTCTGTGCTCAGAGAGCATCTGCTGGCTCTTGGGCAGTGCTGTGGATTTAATGACACGTGTGTGGCAGCTGGGCAGCCCCAGTCCCACCTCCCCCTGTTGTGTTGGCCATGACTAACAGTTCTTGATCTGCGCTGATGTCACTGAAAATAGGGTGCTTGAGGTGGCATGGGTTTTATTAAAATTGTATATCATGAATTCCTGAGTTGTCTTACACTTCGGTAGCAAAATCTGTGTCTCGAACATTTTTAAAGAGTTTTTGGTTAGTGGTACATTTTATAAAAAGCAACAAGATTACATTAAAAGTTACATTATTTCAAAACGTGTTTTGTTGCCCAGAGAAGCTGTGGCTGCCCCCGGATCCCTGTAAGTGTCCGAGGCCAGGTTGGATGGGGCTTGGAGCAAGCTGGAATAGTGGGAGGTGTCCCTGCCCATGGCAGGGGTGGAACCGGATGAGCTTTAAGGTCCATCCCAGCCCAGGCCATTCAATGATTCTGTGTGTGCATATGCCAGCTCTCCAGACCTGTGAGATTGGTGGGAAGTACCAGGCAGGGGCCCAGCTCCCTGTTTTTTGCTGGTAGCAGGTCAGTGTGAGGCAGCGCTGACCCAGGAGCCATGGAGCTGTGTGCTGCTGCCTCTGGGCTGAGCAGTGCTGATTGCAGTTGTATGATTTCAGCTCAAAGTTTCTGTGCCTGCCTTGAAAAAGACCAGGGAGACATTCTTATCATCAGCTGGTGTCCTAAGTTTTTACTCAGACTCTTACAGAAAATAACTCTTGAGGTAGTACAGCATCATTGAAGAATGTTTTCAGGTGTGGTGTCTGTTAGAGTATCAGCTGCAAGTGGAGTACTGTAACCTGCTGATGTGGTGAAGGGCCATCAGCCACCAAGTGTTGTGATTGTTGTTCCTTTATATCCGTTGTGTCAGGAGTGGTTCCTAGTTCAGAAACAGTGTGTCATACATGGTTCCTATGTAGTTCCCTAGGTGATAGAAGTTTAGCTCTTTCAGGTTTTGGTCCTAGCTGTATTTCTGTCCTTGTGTGCAGATTACTCAGTGAAATGTCAATTTTTTTCCTATAGCTGAATACCTGCTGTACCTCGTTATGTACAGTTGACATTATCTAGCAGATATTGGCCACTAATGGGCAGCAGGTATCAATTCTAGCCAGCAAAGCCACCACCTTCCTGCTCACCTGTAGCCCTTAACTCCTACCACGAGTGGTTTGAGCGGAGTAAACCACGACAGCTGGGCGACCTCCTGGTTTGCCATGTGACTCCAGAGGTGAAGTCCATGTTGTCATTTCCACAGCCCCAGGCTGGAGGGCTTTGGGTGGCTGCACAATGCCACTGTCCCCAGCATGGCAGGAGGTAGCAGCTCACTTGATGGCGAATTGCTGTGCCTGGAGAGGGCAGGCAGAACTTGTTTCCTTTGGGCATTATCCAAGCCCTGCACTGTAGATCTGGGCGGTCCCACTGTTGTTCCAGTATTATGGTGGGGCTGAGGGATGGCTTTTGAATCTCAGCTCCTTTTCCATCACCGTGAGCTTTGGTCTCATCTTGTACACTGCTGGCAGTCTCCAGTTGCGTTAGTTGTGTGTGTGTGTGTGTGTGGTAGTATCTGTTCAGCATTACCTTGTGCCTGACCAGAGTACTCGGTGTGTTCTGGAGCTGCTCAGTTATTTCATATTGTTGTCAGCTGGAAAATCTGTAAATGCCCTGTGATATTTTATGACTTTATAAGCTGTACAAAATGTCCAGCAGGTACTTGAATGTCAAGCAGATACAGTCTGTAAGAGTGCCTTGTTTTCATTAGCTCCTTGGCAGACACTGAACATACTTGCAAAGCTGCAGGATGGACTTTTGGTTGCTTGTGGTCATGGTTTGGGGTTTTTTTATTGGCATCTACCATGTGTTGTACAGAAAACAGTGAAGGGCCTCACAGTATATTTTTTAGTTGTCCAAACTCTTGGCCCTTCAGGAATGTAAAGCAGCCTAACAACTTTTTCTTTACATAATTAACAGCAATCTGTTCAGGGTTTCCTGCAGGAACTGGATAGTGATTTTTCCTCTCTGGGAGTAATTCTCCTGAGCTAATATTTCTGTCCACGTCTAGACTGCTCTTTCTTTTGTTATTAAAATTGAGTATAATCTTGATGGGCATGTTAGAATTTTTCTGTATCCAGACTTTGTACCCAGTAGAGGATATTTCTTCTATTTGAGTAGATACATGGTTTTGAATCCTGGGATTTTAGCTTCTTAAGTCACAGACGAGACCAGAGTTATACGCAGGATAAAAATAGCAAGCAGTAATTAATACCCATCCTCGGTGAGCCTGGCTCTTCTGGTTTCTCTTGACATGTTGCTCTGTAGCAATTTCCTTTCTTTTTCCTAAGAAATAGATGAATTAATATCTCTCTACATGAGTGAGAAAATAAAACAAAGATGCTTGTTTCCTGCCTTAGCAGACCATTCCCTTGGGGTACAGTGAGTTTGTGGGAGCTCTTCTCCTGGGCAGCCCTTTGCCTTGATTGGGCTGGAGCACTCCAGGGCCAGGCACCAGGAGGAATGGCACAGCCTCTCCCTTCACTCTCCCAGACATCCCTCTTCCCTTCTATCAGGGCTGGATTATCTCTGTCTCAGTGCTCCAAGCAGCAGAGACCAACTCCTCTTCCGCTCTAACAGGGGTAAATCCAGGTTTTGTGGCTCTGCTCCATACCCTGAGGGTTTGGAGATTTTATCTTTCTCATTTTTTTTAGCAGATGGGGCAGATCAGTAGGAACTATTTCTCATCTGTCCTTTGTTTCCACAAAAACAATCAGCTGCTGGAAGTGTTGGAGGGGAGTCTGGCTGTGCTGCATGGCAGGGAGACCCTGAGTTTTGTCAGTCTAAGGGTAGATTTTTATTTTCATATATATATAAAGGGATCGTTTCACCTTGCCTTCTCTGAGAGAGCAGGTTCAGGAGGGTGGAGAGAGTTCTGTTTGGAAGGTTTGGGAAGATTGACTGTATGGATGCCAGGGACAGGGATTTGTATATGGATCTATGAAGGATTCAGCCTTGAGTGTGACTGGAGTCATGTCCACCTTCTGTCAGTAGGGATGTGTCTGTGTTGGTGCTGGACCCCAGGAAGGTAAGAAATACTTAACTCCATGGAAGGTCATTCCTTTGTGCTGGATGAGGAAAGAGAGCACTTTAGGCACTCCAGTAACATGCTCAGCAATTGTTTTGATGCCACGTGAGGCTTGAGGGTGAGTTTTCATCCAGTGTGTTTTCCCAAGGGATATTGCTAAGCATTCCATTTAATTGTTAGGATTGGTTACAGAAGGAAAGCAGAAGGAAAATGCAATTGTAGGTGTATGTAACCATCATCATCCCCCACGCCTCAGTATTTAGCTCATTAGAGAATGGTGATTTTGTCCCTCATCTTTTCTTCTGGACTGGTTTGTTCTCCTCAGCTCCCTGAGCTCTCGTCTCCTTCCCTGCCATTTCAGTGGAAACCCTTGCCCGTGTGTCTCTCCCTGGAAATCACCCTCCTCCTTTGTGAGATACAGGGTACTTTAAGGGATTGGGTCATCTCCTTCCCCTCTCTTTCCAAGGTTTTCCTCATTTACATTTCTGTTGTGTCCCCTAATTACCATCCCTTTGGTTTTTTATTCCCCCTCAAGCTGCCTTTCCCTGTTTATGGTCTCCTGAGGATGTTCTGCTGAAACTTTATCAAACTTACATTACTAGAAATAGTTAATGCAAAATTTTCTTTGAGGAATTCTCACATCCTGCTTGCAGCATCACTGCACAGTCTGTCGTGAGATTTCCAATAGAAACACAACTGGAATTTGTCCTTTCCTTCTGGATTGCCTCCTGTTTCCCCTTGCATAGGGACATAGGAATACATTGTCCTCCCCTATCTTTCATCCCATAAAGAGTTTATTTTTTAATAGAGTCCAGTAGAGAATTAAGTATAAAGATTAAACATTTTATATATACACGTATCTACTGGGTGTCAGCCAGAGACCCATGAAGAGTGTACGCACTGGAGCCCGTTCTGGGGCCACATACATCACATATGTAACTGCTGTCTGGGAAAGCAGCCATGGCTGACTCTGCAAGGGGGGCTGTACTTGCCTGTCTAGGTGTGATATGGAAACCATGCACTGGTTTTTAATGTAGCCCTGTTTAAATTCTTATTTAAAGGCTTTGAAGCATCCTATTGTGTGCTTTTGTGATGGGTGACTTTGTAATTGCCTTGGGCAGAATCCCATTTCAAGGTCTCCTGTAAGCCATCTGCTTTCAGTAACAGCTCTTAGCTTTGGCATGTGTCTCAGTGCAGGCTGAAATAGCCACATTGCTGCAAAACTGTCTTTACTGCCTGCACCGGTTTGGGCTCCCCACTGTGCCTGTGCAGGCTGAATGCAGCCTCGGGGTGTTCTGCATCGAGCCTGCCCTTGGGGTGCACCCTCCAGCTTGTCCCCAGGGGAGGGGGGCCATGACCCAGCACAGGAGTGTGGGGTGCACAGTCCTGCACCTGTCTGTGTTCTGGGATTGCCATGTAAGGAAACTCAGGTGCTTCCTAAACTGGCCTATGGCCTGGTTCCCAGTCACCGGGGTGTCAGGGTATGATCAGAACATGCTGGGATCAGGCTACAGAGCCCCCCATCTGTGATAAACCTTCTGTACTTGCAGATGTCCTCAGTGGATTGGGTACACTGCTGTGCCAATCTGCAACCCAGGCCATTCCTCTTCTAAAGTCAGGAGACTTTAACTTTTAGCTATGGGAGTCCTGCTGACACAAAGTAGCTGTAACACAGCTGGTTCAGTGTTAGAAACAGCAGCCTTAAGCACAAAGATTCAATTCCTTGCTTTGGCATGTTCTTCCCATATGGCACTGAAGTCCATCAGTTCTTTGCTTTTCTATATGTAACAGGCACCTTACCTGCCCAAAAAGCCAGTCTCTGTGTTAAGTTTTGTTACAGTGCCTTTGGGAGAGCTCCATGGAGGTACAGTGGTGGTACAGGTCAGAAATGTCTCTGCTTAACACCCAGGAACAGAGATCTGCAGCTTTTCCCAAAACTCCTTCAGAACACTTATGGAGAGCAATGGTAGTGGTGGCATCTTTCACACTGGGATGTGGGACACAGGCATTGCTCACCTCAGAGGCAGAACCTCAAAGTGACTTCAACAGTAGGACCAGCCATGAAGGATTTGCTGAAATAATTCTGGAGCGCAGTGAAGCTTCCTTAACCCCAGCTGTTATCACAGGGGGTTTGTATGATTAGCTAAATCTGTGCCATATCATCCTGTGTTCATGGTGGGCCACTCGCTGTCCCTGGAAATGGGAGGCAGCCCAGGCCTTGGCTCCAAGCCTTGAACATGGTACTGTCTGGGGAGGAGCAGCACAGGATCCTCTGTGTGCTGTGAATCCCTGCCTGTGTCAAGGGGGTTGGAACAAGAGGATCCTTGAGATCCTGTCTGACCCAAACCACTCCATGATTCCATGTTACCCTGCATGGGAAGGCTTTAGGTTTGGCACTGTTACCTTTCTATTTGAGTGGGCAGAGGTTTCTAAGAAACTAATCAATACCAGTCTTAAAAGCAGCTCTGATTTTTCAACAGTGTGTGGACTTACAGTCGAGCAGCAGCTGAGCCCCATCTTCCCAAGGAGGATTTGCAGGGCTGGAGTGCTCACCCCCCTCACTACAGAAATGGCAGCCACGGAGCTGTAACTCCCAGCTCATCAGTAAACATGTCTGTATTGAGAAAACTCAGTCTGTTAAGGGTCTTCCTTTAGCAGACTCAGCAGATTTAGCAGATTATTTTATTTGGCTTTTATTTTAAGCCCTTTCATCTCTCCATTTCTCTCAGCCTGGGTATCCTGTTCCTGGAGTGTGCCAAATATGTTGTCTTTATTGCAACCTCTTCAGTCTTCATGGAGAGCAAGATCTGCTCACAGTGATACATGTCAGGATGTTTTTGGTTTGATCCAAGGCCCATGCTGGTTTTGTTGGGTTGTTTTTGGGGTGGATTTTTTTGGATAGGGAAGGAAACCTTCATTGAAATCCTGCAAGGTTTTATTTCATTTCCTCCATGATCATGAGCAGTGGTAACTGTTGTAGCTTTGCTCACGGTGGTCCCTGGTTTTCATACTCACCCTGAGGGTGATCTCTTGAGCTTGACTCAGCAGTGTCTGATGGTCCAGCTGCCATTTCCTGGGAGGATGACCTATCTCCTCTCCCCAGCAACCTGAAGGTGTTCAAAAGGAAGTCATGAAGTCAGTATTTTCATTGTAGAAACATAGTCTATCTGAGTTTTTCACGTGTTTTTGTCTTTTAAAATATGTACTCCCATGAGACTTGGCTCAGGGACTGAGGAAGTGTGTTACTTGTGATCACATCTTTGAGACACCTCAGTGTGTTAACACAAGAATGTGTTTGTGAGGAGCCTGTCACAAAGTCTGGAGTTTATCAGTCTACTTCTTACACTGTAGAAAGATAAAATTAATTCCAGAGAATGAGAGATGTTGGAAATGACAGAATATCCTTCTGGTAGAAAGAGGAGTACTGGTTTGCAGCCATCAGGTATTTCAGATCACACAAGGGGATCAGTACTGCAGATGGAAATACCAGCATTCATTGTACAGTGTTACTTAGAAATATTCCCTGCTATGAATGTCAGGACTCTCTAGACCTGATGAGGGGAGATGCTTCCAGAGGTGCTGTTTCTTCATCAGCCTTCGTTTGGAGCTGCCAAAAATGTGACTTTGCACAGACAGGGAGAAATAAAACTCCAGTCTTGCCCAGGAGGATGGTAACAGGGAGGTGGAAGGAAATAAAATCATTGGTTAAGATAAATTCTGACTCACCTTTTCAAACATGGAAGCTGCTCACTCCCAAGAGTTTCCTTCAGGTCCCACGTAAGCATTCATTTGGCATTTTGGTCTAGGACTCCTTGCCTGCATGTCTGGCTCTGAGAAGGCTGGTGCTCAGTCCTGGGAGCTGGTCTTTGGCTTCTGCCCAGGAAAGGGGTCAGTCAGCCAGCTCATCAGAGCATGCCTTGAGAGAAGGAACCGTGCTTTAGACCAGCAAAAGTTCTGGTGTCCACAGGTCAGGCAGAAATCTGAGGAGCCAAGTCCGGTGTGAAAACCAAAAGCAGTAAGAGGTGTCAGATCGTGCACTGACAGCCCTCTGATTTCTCAGGTAGGCTTAAAGTGCTTTTCTTTCTCCACCATAGAAACTAAAAATGGCAAAAAATATATTAAATGAGAAACCAGGCTGAGTTCAGAAAAGGTTCTTCCCCTAGAGGGTGGTTGGGCACTGAACAGGCTTCCAGGGAATTGTCACAGCTCCAAGGCTGCCAGAGCTCCAGGAACATTTGGAAAATGCTCTCAGGGACAGGGTGAGATTGTTGGGGTGTCTGCAGGGCCAGGAGTTGGACTCAATGATCCTTATGGATCCCTCCCAACTCAGGATATTCTGTAATTCACATAACGTGCTCATCACATGCCTGGTTTTCTGATTGGGTTGAGATGCCACTGGATGCTCCCATGGTCACATAGGGGCTTCCAGAATGGAGCTGAAACACTCCAGCAGAGAGGATAGAATGGCAGCACCGCCATCACCCACAATAGGAGGGAGCTTACAGTGCTGCCCTCACATTTCCTGAGGGAATTTGTAAGGGACAGCTCTTTACTGCTGGAAACATTGATGGTGTTTGATGGAAAGATAACTGTGAAGAAAACCTCAACTGAAGCAGGGGTTACATGGAAGGGATTTTTAGTGGCTGCAGTGGTCATGGTGCTCCAGACCCATGCTTTTGTGGGGAACAAATCAATGACTGCAGGCACTTTGCGTCGTGAGAAACTGTCAGGATTCTCTTGTGGCAGCCCCATGGGATTTCCAAGAAGCGACATTCTCGCAGTCCTCTGTCAATATGCGGAGTTTCCTTTTTTTCCCCCCAATCCTAATCTGTGGAGTATGTATCCAACCTAATAAAACCATTTTTCAGCTTCGCTGTTGGTGGTTTTCTTCCTCTTCTCTCTGAAATCCTCTGGCCTGCTGGCAGCAGCATTGTCCAGCAAGGTTTGAAGCCTGGCATGCTGTCAACAAACCTTCACATTCCCTTTCAATCAAACATGGTAGTGCTGAGATCCGACTTGGATTCCATCCCAAGGTTCACCATAATCATCCTTGTATAATAGGAAGTCCAAACAACCCCAGGAAATAATTCAGATGTGACTGGTGCCCTGAGTGGAATAAAGAAGTGCCTAGAAGAGACATTAAGAGCGTCAGCTCTTAACTCTTTTCATAATTATGTGCTCTGAAGGAGCGGAGGCTTTGGAGATCAAGGGATTACATGCATCTCATGAGGTCTGGAAAGATGGGACAGCATCTTCCATCCACATTTTCTCTTTTTTGTTTTACTGATATTGCAGTTGCCACATTTGGTGGAAGAATATTGCAGAGCAGGCTCCCCTCTAACCCTGCAGTTCCCTTCCAATCTGGCTCAGGTAAATTGAATCCGTCTGCCCTTAGGGATGAGCTTTTGGAAGAGCCTGTTGGCAAGAGCAGTGGGGGGAGAACTTAATTAGATTAAGATGCATTTCTGCAGTGTTTGTGCTGTGGGCTGTGCAGTGCTGGAGGGAGCAGCGCTCGGAGCTGGGGCTGCCCTGGGATGCTCTTCCAGCCCTGGCTGCCTCTCTGCTGCCTGAGAAAAAGGAAAATGCATCGGAGGTGTAAATCACAGTGTTACCCAGCACAGGGCTTGCCAGGGTGTGAACAAGCCCTGTCCCGAGCTGGTGTCCTGCCCCTGGCCGTGAGCCGGTGTCAGCAGCCTGGCAGGAGGGCAAGGGCTCAGCTTCTCCTTGCCACAGCACAGCAGCTGAGGCAGTGATGTGCTGGGCCTGGTCTGGCTGGGCACCCAACCTTCATTCAGCTCTTGCTTGAGGCCTGGGTACCGATAGCCCATGGGTCTCATACTTTGATACCTGTACAGATGCTGGTTTGCTTTTCAACGCCTTTGTCATTTCTAAGGTTACTTGTTTACTTCCCTTGACAACTTCCTCCATAAGGAAGTTGCACGTCTGTTAGTTTCCAATGAACATTTCCTTCTCCCTGGTATATACTTGGCAGTTTTTTAGTTTTGTAGGTTTGCTCTGCTGCACTGGGAAGGGATAATTTGGAGTCCCCAGTTCTCTCTTCATGCTACTCATTATTTTATATGCCTCTCCTGTGGTCTCTCTCCTTTTCATTACTAATCAGGTCTAGTCTTTTCAATCCTCCTTTGTGTGATAGTTTCATTTTACAAAAGCTGAACTAGTTTCTATCAGCTCAGTTGATGTGACCTTACTCATATCAAAGGTGTTTAACAGCCGCAGTCCCGTGTACTCACTGCAAGCTGAACTTAAATTGTGTCAAGTTCTGTGCTGCTTTGCAAGTGCAAGTGGGAATGTTTGTTACAGCTGTCTTTAAATTTAAATTTGGATGTTTTAAATGAATTAAATATGAACATGAATAATGCAGCTGGTAACATAGGCTTTCTGCAATTAAATGCAAACTTTTTCGTTTTGTCTCTCTGCTTTCAGGTTTTGCTATGCCGCAGTGTTTGTACTGACTCTGCTGTCTTGTAGGAGTGATGGGGAACTAGAGCCCATGACAGTTCAGTGGAGCCCTTGGCACTTTTGATATCTTGGTGAGTGAAAGTTGTTTGAAACTCTAGGAGAGGCGCTTCATCTGCTACTAAAGGCAGCAAATCAGTTGGTCTTTTTACATTTTTAAGGTAGGATCCTACTGAAATGAATTTGCACATTGATCTGCCCTTTCAGGTTATAAATTCTGGAAACCAACACTCCATAATGCTGTAGTTCATGCTTGGGAGATTATCTTGATCTCCACAAGCAGGAGAAACACAGCTTTTGAAAACAAGGGGAGTTTTAACTCTGATGTGCAGCTCCGTGCAAGTGTCAGGCTCTGGAGATGGAACACTGCAGCAGGTGCTGGGCTGTGGAAATCCCAAAGGCTTTATGTGATGCAACAGTAAGATTATGTCCTTTGTGCCATGGATCAGCCAACAGGTCCTCATCAGGGGCATGTTTGTGTCTGAGGTGGTTCTGGAAGCTCTGTCTCTGTGGATAGCCCATTTTTCCCCCTTGGATACCGGACTGTAGCTTCTGCTATTTATTACTTTCACATTTTTTCAATCTTCAGTCCCTGAATGGAGTAAAGGCCACATCCATTGGTACTGCAGTGCTTGTGTCCTGCAGTGCCTGTGAGCTTGTCTGTTCTGCTGTTGGCTTTCTTCTCTCTACACTGAAGTCTCCTTACAAGGCATTTCAGCCTTGTCAAAACCTATAGAGTGATTCCCCTTGCCATCCAATCCGTTGTCAGTGAGATAAAGTCCCCGGGTGTTTCAGGTTGGAAGGAGCTTTTGGAGGTTGTCTGGTCCAGTGCCACATGCAGGCAGAGATGGGCTGACTTTGAAGTCAGACTCAGCTACAAGGTTAGATCAGGCTGGCAGGGGAGGGAGCTGGTGATGTTTGGAGTATCTCCAAGGGTGGAGATTTTATAGCTCCTCTGGGCAACTGTAAATTACAGTCAGTGGAAATCATCAATTCCCAAGCCCTGTGTTAGTAAAGCCCAGGGGCAGCAGAGGGGCAGCTCCTATTTCTGCTCTCTGTGACCAGGGACAGGACCCAAGGGAATGGCTGTAGCTGTGTCAGGGAGGGTCAGGCTGGCCATCAGGGAAAGGTTCTTCCCCCAGGGAATGGGCACGGCCCCAAGCCTGCCAGAACTCCAGGAGCGTTTGGATAATGCTGTCAGACACCCCCCAAGTGGGATTGTTGGTGTGTCTGTGAAGGTCCTGGAGTTGGATTTGGTGATCCTGTGGGTCCCTCCCAATTGTGATTGTACCACTTTCAGGAGGGCTGGGGTACACAGTGTCTGTCTCCATGGCTGAAGAAGGGCATCCCTGCATCCCAGGGCAGGAACTGGTTCCTGGGGTGCAGTGAGGCTGGTGGCTCCCATCGGGCTGTGTAGGTCCAGCTGCCCCTGCCGCAGGCAGGCTGATGCCGTGCATCATGGGGTTTGGTTCTGCCTCTTCTCTAGGCATTACAGGACTCTGAGCACACTAATTGTTTTGCTTTTTTTCTTTTCTTTTCTTACGATTTTGCGGGATTTACCCACGTGTTGCTGTCCTGTGGTGTGAGACGTACGGGAGATCTGGGTGGTGGAGGCTCGTGAAGGCTGGCAGGAGTCCAGCAGGGGCTGTTGCATTTGGGCAGTTTCTTGGAAGCGTTTTTTGGAGTGCAATGTCCTTGAGCTGGCACTCATGTGGCTCTCAGCAAAGTGGGACTCCCCATGCAGCTTAAGTCTTCCTCCTTTGAGGAAGGGTCACCATTCATTTATTAATTTAAATAGGACATTTACAACATCTGGTTCTTTTCCATGACATGAGATCTTGCTGAGAGCCTGCTGCAGTGTTGGCTGAGGAATACCAGCAGAGAGCTCTGTGCTTTATCAGTATCACAGAATTATAGAATTATTAAGGTTGGAAAAGACCTTCAAGATCATCAAGACCAAACACCACCATGTCTGCTACAGAGCACCAGTGCCACATCCAGCCATTTCTTCAATACACCACCACCTCCTTGGGCAGCCCATGCTGACAACGCTCTCCATGAAGAGATTCTTCCTAATGTCCAACCTGAACTTCCCCTGGCACATCTTGAGGCCATTTCCTCTTGAACTGTCCCTTGTTACCTCAAAGAAGAGACTGATCCCCACCTGTCTGCACCCTCCTGTCAGGGAGCTGTAGAGGGTGAGAAGGTCCCCCGAGCCACATTAGGGTTATTGCCACTGTGAGGATGGAGGGTGCAGAAGTGCACCCTTGTCCTGGGCCACAACCGTCCACAAACCCTGTCTGAGCAGCTCAGACACTGTCGTAACTTTTTTTCTCCCAATACTTCTGCAGGGAAGTAGTCACACATCCCTGCCAGCAGGACTGAGGTGCTGAGGCTCAAGCAGCTTTTCAGAAGCCCTCAGAGGGGCACAGGAACTCCTGTGCCAAACACATGAGATTTATGTGTGGGGGTACTTGAGAAAGTCCCACACACACCAGAGGGGCAGAGCCAGAGATGGAGAATGCTTGTCTGGTTATATATAAATGCCTTTCAGCCTGGGTTTTAATGTCTAGGGCACTTTTCCTGCCAGGACTGCTAGACTTTAATAAAAATGACAGAAGAAAATTATGAAAAGAAGCTTTAAAAGTTGTAAATAACCTTTCACATGTAGGTTACCTTCTGCTATTGAAAGGGAAACCAACTTTACTCCTTTCACAAGTGTGTACAGACACACACGCTATTTAGGAGAGAGGCAATAAGTGACTACTGTGCACCTTTTGATTTGGATTAAAAAAACAACCAGGAATTTCTTTTCCTTTAGTATTTAATACTCCTTCAGTATTTTTCTTCTCAGAGTATTGCTCAGTGTTGCATGTAAAAGGACTGTAGTTTGTAGAGCTTTTATAGAAAATTAAACTCTATTTCTCTCACATTTAGAAAAAGCCTGGTTTTTAAAACCCCAACTTCTTGCCAAGTTGGATCTGTAAATAACCCTTTAAGCAGCGACTCAGTGCTGTATCCTGAGACAGCTTCCTCTTCCATCCTCCTCCTGACTGCCCCACTGTGAACAAAATGGAATTATATTGATACAATTAATCTTTCATTAGTTAGTGGAGTGTCAAAACATGCTATTCCTGGCTTTCCCAAGGGCCTGTTTGTGGCTCAGCCATTCATTTGGATGTTTTCTGGCAGGGCTTGGCAAGGCTGGGTGGGTGCAGCAGGCCCTGCCCTGTGAGAGTGGTTGTCCTGGAGCGCTGGGTCCCTATGCATGTCCAGCATACATCTCCCAAGAGCTCTGATTTTTCAGGAATATTTCTTTATAACAAGAATGCAAATGCCTTTGCTTGTTGGGGACAGTCCAGCCAGTTTTCCTCCAACCAGGAAAAAAAAATGCAGTTTAACTTGGACACTCGTGGCAGTAATAACAGCAAAAGTATTTCCTGGGTCATTGTCCAGTTTCTCATCCTTATTCCCCAGAACTGCTGTGAGCAATTCGAATTGTAAGTGGCAAGCTGGGGATTGCTGTGCTGCTTTGCCAGAGTTAATGTTATGTTTCCATGTGTTTTCTTTCATAAATTCCAGCTCTGCCTCCCTTTGTTAGTGAGTGGGAGCAGCCCCTCCTTCCACACACGCTCCAGACCTGCTGTAGGGTTAGCAGGGAGACAGGCATGTGCTCCTTGTGCTTATTTATGCTGCTTCTGCTGCCATGAATTTGACGTTGTCCGCAAATTGGAGAAAGTCTTGTAGTTTCAGGGGGTGAAATGAGCTGTGTGTGTTCTGTGTTCTGTGCAACCCCGGGTGATGGAACATGTGTTTCCCCCCACTGTGTGATGAGTTAATGATGCAGATGACTCTGTGCTCCAGAATGGGGAATTTTCTCATCGTTATTTCTTTTGTCCTAGACATCTTCAGTTCTGTAAGAGCAACCCAGTCCCAGGATAAGGACAGCAGCAGGTGGTAGAATGCGGAAACCAGGCCCTCAGAAAGGTGAGCAGTGATGCTTGGCACAGCCAAGGGCCCTGCAGTGAGCTGGCATGGCCTGGAGGGCCAAGTGCCTCAGGGGGCTGACAGTGGGGTGGGAGCTGAGGGGGTGTGGTTGGAAGGCCAAAACAGTTGTGTGTTTCTCCATCAGTGTGCACAGAGCAGTTCATCAATCCACCCCATGGCGGGAAGAGGAGAGTCCCTTTTTGGGGCATCCCTGCAGCTCATGGGGCACAGTGTCAGCAGCGAGGGTGCCCTGCGGAACCCACAGCACCATCTGGCAGAGCTCCCAGCATGGGGCAAACTGGCTGTGCTGGCACAGGCCTCCCCCCTCTAATGAGGCGTGAAAGCAGAGACCAGCCTACCTTGTGGAGAGGAAATCTGTCAGGAGGTTACCACTGCCACCGAGTCCCTCGGCCCCTCACACAGCACGTGCTTCCTGGGTCCTGCATCCCCAGCCAAAAGGGTGAAGCCGAGCAGGCTGCCTGCAGCTGAGCTGCTCTGGCTTCTTGTACTTGACAAAAATATTGATTTCCTTTGGTGCTGTGCCATGCATGTGCGTTGGACTGGAGTGATCTCATCACATGCGCTCCGGAGGAGGGGGGAAGGGAGAAGCGAGAGGATGGAGCATCCTCTGCAGCTCTTTGTTCACATCTGCTCCACACTCCCAAAGTTTATTGCAGGAGATTTCTATGCTCGATTTCTCTCCTCCTTTTATTTTTTTTAAATGTCTCCTTTGCTTCTGTCGTGGTTCATCTTACAGCGGCATTATCCTCTTCCTAACACTGCTTGTCCTTTAATGAAGTGAAAATAAATGAAGGAAAGCAGGGAATGGGGAGACCCTGCTGCGAGGCAGCTGGAGGGCTTGGCAATAAAGGAGGCCGGTTGATTAGTCAGCAGCGTGGCTGAGGCCCGGGCTGGCTGGATTCAGCCTCACTCACAGCTTGTTCTCTGTGCTCCTGGAGCCTGCAGCCAGCCTGCCTCTGTGACCTGTGCTCGGAATGCCGTGCCATGGGTTGCAGAGGCAACATCTGCACTGTGCACATGTGGGTTTCTGTCCTACTTACCTGCTTTTTTAATAATGCATTGAACTTTCACTCTTTCTTTATTTGTCTGCAGAAATTCTTGTTTCTCTCTCTCTGCTGCTTTTGTATCCTCCTTAATGAGGATTTTTGCATGTTACAGGTTAAGAACAAAATGTACCTTCACCTGCAGAGTATGGCAAGAGGCTCCTTTGAGTGCATGGATGCTGTTAGAGCTGTCCTGCAGCACCGAGGGGAGCCTTACCCACCCAGGGGGCTCTTTTGCTTCTGACTTAAATACTTTATGTCCTTTATTCTTGCTTTCTTAGGGAGATGGCACAATACTGTGCTCCATGGTAATGCATTTATTAGGAAGGGTGTCCTTCAATCCTTTTCATTCCTTTATGTCTCTCCAAGGAGGCTCTTTGTCTGGTCCATGTCTAGTGACGCCGTGGCCACACTCCATATGTCCCTCGTGTTCATTTAAGGGATGCTGATCTGGCATCCCTCTGTTGGGCTGGAGGCTGTTGGAGGCAGGGTGGGCATCCCCCACTTCTTGCTCTGTCACTCTCCAGAGCAATAAAACCTACATACCATCCTGTCCATTGTGCTGAAAAGAACAAGTCAGGAAGAGAAGACTGCAAAAATAATTGTCCAAAAGCAATTCCAGACACGTTAAGACACCCCAGGCCACTTTAGAAGCAGCTCTTAGCCTGCCTCTTCCAGCTACTTGTCAGGAGATTTCAAAACTTTTCCTTTCACAAGGAATTGCTTTTTGTGGGGGCAAGGCACATTTTGTAGGGCGCTACCAAGCTGTTGTCTGCAACAGCCCTAAAAATGCTCTGTAAAATAAAGGAGCTGGAGTGCAGCAGCACTCCCAGGGTGCCCAGCCTGGCAGCAGCAGGTCAAGGAGCTGGCTCAGGGTGAACTCTGCTGTGGCACAGCAATCTTCCATGTCTCCTTTGGGCTGGAGGCTGCTGGAGGCAGGGATGAGCATTCCCCACTTCTTGCTCTGTCACTTTCCAGAGCTGTCTTGAGAACTTTAATTTTTTTTTGAGCTCTGAGACCCAAAGCTGTCATGAGCAAAGACAGCTCAGGTGAGCTGCTCTGCAGAGCTGGTGCTGCTTTGCTGTGCTCTCTTCCGAGCTGCAAGGGACCCATGGAAACCTGGTGTTGTGCATGGAGAGAGCACTTGTGCAGATTTTCAGAGAAGTCCTTTCCCAGTCACCACAAAGGGTTGAGGCTGTTTGTGTGGAATAACCTGCAGTTGATACACAAGGAGCCATTCTGCACCAAAGATTCACGTGAGCCAATTTAGTGGCAGTTATGTTTGTTCCTCTCAAGCCCTTTTTCTCATAGCTGAGATGATGGAGCTCTAGCAGTTTGCTGTTCTTTGTTACTGCTTGTCACTGAGGGAGAGCAGTGGCTGGTGGACACTAAGCAGGGATTGAGGTGCAAATGTAGATACCTCCTGTCAGGTACCTGCATGAGCTGTGGGGAGGAAGGGAGCACGCCCCAGAGACAGAGGCAAATCATTTGTGTTATGGGGTCATGATAGGGAGGTCACTCCTCTCCTCTGAGTGCCTGTAAAGCAGACACTGTTGAAGGGTGCATTGTCTGGCTCCTTTCCCTGACACAAGTGCTCTGTTTCTTGTCTCAGCCATAGACTGGAAAGATGGTAAAAAGCACAAGTACAGCCGCCCGTCAGAGTCTCCCTCCCAGTACCAAGGTAAGAGAGCTCCCTTCTTCCTTCCTGCTTTTTTTCCCCCCACTTCTCCCTTTTTTGATTTCTTAAGGTTTTTTTTTTTTGACAAGTGCATGGTGCAGTGTCAGGATTGGCCATCATCTGGAAGAAACTCTGAGCAGCTCATCACTGCCCAAAGCTTGGGCACATCCTTGTAGAGTTTGGGCCTGGAGAAGAGAAAGGTCTGAGGAGACCATAGAGCTGCTTCTAGTGCCTCAAGGGGCTCCAGGAGAGCTGAAGGGGGACTGCGGACAAGGACCTGAAGTGACAGGACAAGGGGAATGGCATCACACTGTCAGAGGGCAGGGTTAGATGGGATATGGAGAAGAAATTCTTCCCTGTGAGGGTGGGCAGGCCCTGGCACAGGCTGCCCAGAGAAGCTGTGGCTGCCCCTGGATCCCTGGAAGTGTCCAAGACCGGGTTGGACCAGGTTTGGAACAACTTGGGATGGTGGAAGGTGTCCCTGCCCATGGCAGGGGGTTGGACTGGATGGGCTTTAAGGTCCCTTCCAACTCAAACCATTCTGTGATTCTACACAGTGAGGGGGTGAAACTGCAGCGTCTTTTTGGCACGGAGCACTCTGTAGTCCAGGCTGGAAGGATTTCTGGCCAAAGCTGCATTGGGACACCTCTGAGGAGAGCAGGACAGACCAGACAGCACCCTGGTGTTTCAGAGTTGTTAGTTTTGACTCACACATTGTCACCTTTTACTGAGCAGGACAGTGAGCAGTGGGGCTCACGTTACCGACTGCAGCTGTTACCGATGGAGCACATGCAGCTGGATTGATGGCTGAGCAAAGTGCCTGGGACTGGGAAGGGTGGGACAGGCAGGAGCTGTGCCATGCCCGTGGGAGGGCTGACCCCTCGGGAGGCCATGCTCAGACATCAGGGACAGCCACTGTCACCTTGGATCCGGGAGCCCAGACGATGTTCTGCTCATTTTCATACCGAGCTGGCTCGGACTGTGCTGCTTTCATGTGCTGCCTTGGTGCTCCTTAGCAGCCCCACATATGGGCTGCAGACTTTAGTGGGGAAGCCTTGATCTGGGTAGGGCACGTTCTCCTTCACAGATGTGACCTGAAACGCACATATATTGTTTCAGTTGGATTGATGACCCCTAGGGAGCCAAAATGCTAATGGAGCCCAAACCAGACTTCAGTTAAAGATATAAACAGAAACTCCATCTTCATTTAAATTCTGGGCAAAGGATCAATGTTAAATGCAACATGAAGAGAATCAAAACATGAGGGTGCAGAGCTGCATTGTTCACAACTACTGCAGTTTGACCCCTTGGGTGTGTGGAGTGTTTTGTTTGGAGTAAGTATTTTTGAAGGTTAAGACATCAGAGCCCAAATCTGACTCTTTGCCTGGAAGTAATATCTGCCTTTGGCGTGAGCACATGACAAGCAGCTTTCCCAAGGCAAGCACAAGTGACAGACAGTCACCCCAGTGGCATTTCCACAGCCAAGTCACAGGGAGTCACACGGGTTCCCAATCCTTGGCTTTTGTTTGGCTCACAGATGTAGTTGCAAAAATAGGGTGTTTCTCATTAAAGTGTCTTTCTCTCATTTCTTCCTGTGAAGAAGATCCAGTGTGCTGGAGAGAGCTGGAGAGGGACTTGGGACAAGGGCCTGAAGAGCCAGGAGCTTCCCACTGCCAGAGGGCAGGGCTGGATGGGATACTGGGAAAAAATTCTTCCCTGGGAGGGTGGGCAGGCCCTGGCACAGGGTGCCCAGAGCAGCTGTGGCTGCCCCTGGATCCCTGGCAGTGTCCAAGGCCAGGGTGGATGCAGCTTGGAGCAGCCTGGCACAGTGGGAGGTGTCCCTGCCCATGGCAGGGGAGGTGGCACTGGATGAGCTTTAGGGCCCTTTCCAACCCAAACTATTTTATTGATTGGTTCTGTTTATGTTACTTGGAGGAACGCAGTCCTCTCCAATGGAGATCCTTCCAGTGGTGTCCTCTGCAAGGCAGGGGAGGGAACATGAAAGAGCAGGCAAAGACCAGCTGATTTTAGGGCTGGTAGGACAATTTGCATATTGTTCTGGGAACCAGCAGCAGTGGAGCAAGTATTGCTTTCTGGTGCAAGAGAGGGTTTCATTCCCTACAGTCAGCTCCTGCTCCATCACCAGTAAAAAGGACAGTTTAGGACTGGCTGAACTTTTTTCACAAAGCAAAGTGATGCACTGACAAGTGGAGAAAAACCATCAGTGTTTTTTGACCAACACTCTGGAAACAGGGTTACCTGCCCAGGCCAGATAAGAAACAAGCATCTTGCATCCTAAAATGTCCTGTCACTCTAGGGTAAGGCATCCAATTTATTAATATGGATAAGAATATTGAGAAAATATAAAATACAAGGCCATTGGTCAGTGCTTAGAAGAAAGCCAGGTAAGATACTCTCAGTTTTGCCCTCTGGCCTTACGCCCTCCATGCCCAGTGCCTGTAGAATGGCATGAGCAGCACCCGGCACTTTGGTGTCCTGGCTCTTTCTCAAGCACAGAGCTCGGGGCTTGTGCTCTGCTCCCCCATTAAAAAAGCCCCAATGCATCCTGCTTTTCTCAATTCTTTGGCAGCTATCCCTCTGTTGTAAAAAAAACAACCTCAGCTTTTGTGTTGTGCCATTTTTTTCTGATTCTGTCTGCAGTTCTTAGGTTGAGGCTGATTGTATTTGGTAAAGTTTAAGCGTACTTTGAAATTCCTGCTTGAAAAATATTGCATCATGAGCTAGATACTATTACTGAATTAATTTAAACCCATTCCTTCCATTCTGTGTGGGATTTCCTCTCATGCTAAGGGTGTGGTGGCAGCTTCCAGCTGCAGTCTGCAGTTTTTACCTTGGTTTCAGAGTAATCCTGAAAAAGAAGTCCAGATTCTACCTGTGCTTGCCCTGCCATCTGTGTGTAAGGGGATGGCTGGTAGTGAACAGAGAGGGAGGGAGGGAAGGCTGAACACTGCTGTATCAGCTCTCTTTTCTTAGAAGTCTTTCCGCGGCTCCTGCTTTTCTTTGCAATATAAATCACCAGAACCCTTAGTCATAGGAATCAGAGAATCACGGAATATCCTGAGCTGAATGGGACCCACAGGGATCATCAATTCCAGCCCCAGGCCCTGCCCAGACACCCCAACAGCCCCACCCTGGGCATCCCTGGCAGCGCTGCCCAAACGCTCCTGGAGCTCTGGCAGCCTCGGGGCCGTGCCCATTCCCTGGGGAGCCTGGGCAGTGCCCAGCAGCCTCTGGGGGAAGAGCCTTTCCCTGCTCTCCAGCCTGAGCCTGCCCTGGCCCAGCTTCATGCTGTTCTCTCAGGTCCTAGAGAAGCTGCAGTTTTAGTGCTGTGTGTGTCTTCATACACAGTTGAATCCCAGCAGGCTCTAGAATTAATCTCAAATAAGTTCCGTGTCCAAACACTATTTTTAGATGCCTGCAGCTGTCTCAGAAATTCCCTGCTCCCTCTGGGGCTGTGCAGCGTGGATCTCAGCTGTGGGGTGAGCTGCTGCAGGGAGCAGGGCAGCCTCCCTTGGTGTGGAGGGAGTGAAAAGTGGAAAGATTAAAACCATGACAACTTTTAATAGCAATTCATTGAAACCATCTGAGGGGAGGGTTGGGTTTTGTTAAATAGAATTGCCAAGCACAGCTGATCCTGTTCAAGCTGCTGGCTCAGGGCCTGGGGCTGAGACTGGTACTGCTCACCTGGTACTGTCACCTGGGCATCCTCTGTGCTCCAGGGACAATGGCCTCTGAAGGGCTACCCCAGTCTGAGATGAGCCCAGATCAGCAACCAGAGTTAAGGGATGGGATGCATAAGGCATTTCCAGGCCAGGAGTGCCCAGCTTGCCTTACCTGGGTGTTTACTCCACGTTATTCATACAAAGAGTTTCATTGACAGAACCAAGTATGAAATCATATCTTCAATTAAAGCAAAAGAATTTTGGTTTTGTGAGAGCATCGTTGCAGTAACTCACTGAATTTCTTCATTCACCCAGTGTGAGACTGTAGCTGAAAGGAAAATATGTGCCAGTGGATGGAGCTGAGTGCTCTGGGACATGGAGAGTGCTGTCACTCTGTAAACAGCGATATTCAGCCAGTGTGGCAGTGGAACTGTATTTTTTCTGTTCATTTTCCCTATTTTTAACAGTGTACTAGTCATCTGCATGGGAGCTGGTGAGAAAGCAGCATTCCTTGTATTTATTTGAAGCTTGTAGATTATGAAGGCTCCTCTGTGCACAAGGCAGCACTGAAGCAATGTGTGCTGACCTTACTGCCTCAATTTTCAGAGGTGTGGTGTGTGCTGCAGTAGCTAAAATGGCTCTTAATATAGCTTTTATTTTGAAAATAGACTGATTAAGAACTTGCCTTGACTCGGGGAAGCAGTGGCTGACTTTAATTGTGCTGCCACCAATGCTCTTGAAAGGCCTTGAAAACAGTGGTCTCCCGGGAGCTGTTTGGATGAATGCAAGCGAATGTCATGCTGGAAGGTTCCTCTCCCAGCTGCTCTGTTTAAATGGCAAAAGTCATGATTTGCTCGGATCACAGGAGCTTTTAATTCCTCATTTAATAACAGGTTTCCCTGGGTGGCATATTGTTTTTACCCTTCCTGCTGTACATGAGGAAGGTGCAGGCAAGGATGAAATGTGCTTCCTGTGGCAGCAGCACTCAGTGGAAGGAGACTTGGTGTCGGATGTGAGGTGTTGAGCTCAGTAAATTCCTGTTTGGAGGATCCCTCCTCCCACCCTGCCCGTCCTATGGACTCCATGGCACTTCTGGAAGTTAATTGCTGACCTGTCCACTGATTGCTGGGGTTGGGCTGATCCCTGGCCCATGGGGTGGGCTCTGTGTGTGCTGGACCAGGGGGACTGTACAGTCACCACAAAGCAGGCTCCTATTCTAAATCCATGATTTAGAATCATGGGATCACAGAATGGCTTGGGCTGGAAATGACCTTAGAGATAATCTTGTTCCAGCCCCCAAGCTGGGCTGCTTGTAGCCCACGGTGACTGTTCGTAATCCCCAGACTGAGTGATGTGTTTAATGAATGGTTTTTAAGGGACAGTTGTCTGGAAGACTCCGCAGATTCCCATCTGTGCTGGATGTTTCCCATTAAGTTGTAGGTTGTTATCCTGACTCTGTGCAGCCCCTTCTCACAGCGCGGAGGCAGGAGGATGCCGAAGGCAGCTCTGGGCTTTGTTCTGCCTGTCAGTTGCAGTTGTAAATCTTCTGTGCTCGAAGACATCAGAGGTTCTTGATGAAAACATGTTGCCTGTGAGCACCTCCTCTGTGACAAGTGCAGAACTGCTGGCTCAGGAGTCTGGCCAGCTCTTTTTCTGAGAATTTTGCTCGTCCAGTTCCTAGTTGAATCCTTTTGTTTTTACTTCTCAGGTCACTTCACCTGGGAGAAATACCTGAAAGAGACATGTGCCATCCCAGCTCCTGCCCATTGTTTCAAGCAGGTAAGAGGGTGACAACAGGAAAGGTCAAGGTCTATGGTCCACTGGGGACCCCAGAGTTCTGTGCCTGGGATAGGCCTCTGGTTTGGCAAGGAAATTACTTAAGGATATTGGAGACTCAACAGCAAATTTAGAAGATACGTTTAGAGTAGCACAGAAGATTTTCCTCTCAAGTGTGCATGTTGGGAATATGAGTATGCTGTTACTCTGTCAAGCACAGGCCCTTGGAGAAAGTGTCCTGAGTAGGATAGGATCCAGCTTTTGGTGGATCCTGCCCAGTAAGGAGATTTTGGTCAGAATTCACCCTATTTTTGTGACAGAATAGCAGCCCCTGGGCAGCAGGTATTGAGCCCAGAGGTGGTTGTGCTGAGTACAGGGGGTGAAGGAGTGAATCAGTGTGGGGCACCTGGGTCAGGGCAGAGGGGAGCGGGGAGCATGAGTGTCTGTTGTGTGGGTCTGGGATTGGCTGGGTGAGTCTTCCCAGGAGAGTGTTAATCCCCTGTACTGGGCACTGATGGGGCTGCACATCAAATCCTGGGATCAGTTTTGGGCCCCTCACAAGGGGGCTGGAGCATGTCCAGAGAAGGGAATGGAGCTGGGAAGCGCCTGGAGCCCCAGGAGCGGCTGAGGGAGCTGGAAAGGGGCTCAGCCTGGAGCAAAGGAGGCTCAGGGGGGACCTTGTGGTTCTGCACAAGTCCCTGACAGGAGGGGGCAGCCGGGGGGGTCGGGCTCTGCTGGCAGGGAACAGGGACAGGAGGAGAGGGAACGGCCTCAGGCTGGGCCAGGGGACGGGCAGGTTGTATATCAGGAAAATTTCTTCACTGAAAGGCTGATCAGGCCTGGTGGAGTCCCCATCCCTGGAAGTGGTCAAAAAATTGTAGATACGGTGCTTAGGGACATGGGTCAGTGGTGGGCTTGGCAGTGCTGTAGGAACAGCTGGAATCGATGATGTTAGAGGTGTTTTCCAGCATTAATGATTCTGTGATTCCGAGAGAACAGGCTTTAATTGCCCAGATGATGCGGGATGGAAGGATGGGGGTTTGTTACAGACCCACCAGGGCTTGCTGAGCTGTCTGTGGTGCCTGTTCTGTGCTGTGCCTGGAGAGGCTGTCAGCCTTCAGTAGACTCCATTTGGCTGCTCTTAGTGCTGAAGCTTTGTGCCTGAGCTGGTGCAGTACTGGCAATCCTGAGCTGGTGCAGTACTGGCAATCCTGAGCTGGTGCATGTACTGGCAATCCTGGCTCTGACTGGCCCTCTGTTCCACTCTTTGCAGTCCTACACTCCACCTGCAAACGAGTTCAAGATCAGTATGAAACTGGAGGCCCAGGACCCCCGGAACACCACGTCCACGTGCATCGCCACCGTGGTGGGGCTGACGGGCGCCCGCCTGCGCCTGCGCCTCGATGGCAGCGACAACAAGAACGACTTCTGGAGGCTGGTGGACTCTGCTGAGATCCAGCCCATTGGGAACTGTGAGAAGAATGGAGGGATGCTGCAGCCTCCACTGGGTGAGCTGGAGTTCAGCTGGCCAGCAAGGGTGAAATTGATGGTGGGGAAAGCTTGGGGGTTTTTATAGATCTGTGCTTGGGACACAGGCCCATGTCCCTGCCTACTCTGGGATACATAAACCACACCAGGTCTGTATTTCCACACAGACACTGTGACGTGGACAGAGAGGTCCTTTAGGGTGTAGATGAAAGAGGTTTCTGCACCAAGGTGAGCTGCTTGCCCTGGTTGCAGCTCAAGCTCAGGATTGTGGCCCAGAGAAGCTGTGGCTGCCCCATCTCTGGAAGTGTCCAAGGCCAGGTTGGACAGGGCTTGGAGTAACCTGGGATAGTGGAAGATTGTCCCAGCCCATGGCAGAGGAGTGAAACTGGTCTTTAAGGTCCCTTCCAACCCAACCTACCCTGTGATTCTAGGATTCAATACCAGCTTACCTGGACAGGAAACATAATGTCTGAAAAGGCTCACAGTGATTAAAGTCCTGTCTCATGTGAAGGGACACTTGCAAGAATTCATACTTACTTATTTCATTTTGCTTGGCTACAACTTTATAAATAGCCTGGACAGTCTAACACTTCTTCCAGTCTTGTCTTCAGTTAAACACACAACACTTTCCATTTTCTTTGATGCTAGCCAAGTGACAAGCTGATTTGCTGGTTCCTCCCTGATAATCAGCAAGATTAACCTCCTGCATTCTGCTGCCTAATAGTAGTGTCTTCATAAATCTTTCTCTCCATTAGCATATCCCCAAATAATATTTTCAAGGCCAGGTTGGACAGGGCTTGGAGCAATCTGGTGTAGTGGAAGGTGTCCCTGCACATGGCAGGGGGTGGGATGAGATGAGCTTTAAGGTCCCTTCCAACGCAAACCATTCCGTGATTGTGCTGCCCACCGCTTCCCAAGCCCTGTCCCGGCTGCTCCTGTGCCGTGCCGGGTGTGGCCAGCAGAGGGCGCGAAGCGCGGCTAAAGCAGCCCGGGCTGTGCCGGGGCACCGGGGCGAGCTCGGGGACGGCTCCGGCCGGGCTGCTCCGTGTGCCCGGCCCTGGCCTGTGTCGCCTGCTTAACCTTACACCAGAGAGGAGGGCAGGGTTAGGTGAGATACTGGGAAAATTTTTTTCCCTGGGAGGGTGCTGAGGCCCTGGCACAGGGTGCCCAGAGAAGCTGTGGCTGCCCCTGGATCCTTGGAAGTGTCCAAGGCCAGGTTGGATGGGGCTTGGAGCAGCCTGGGACAGTGGAAGGTGTCTCTGCCCATGGCAGGGGAGTGGAACGAGATGATTTTGCACCCAGCATAAAGACAGGTAACAGAGCTAGTGCTGCAGTTGTCCTTCCTGCCTGCAGAGTGCAAGGGCTGAGAAAAGCCAGCAAGGTTTTTCTGTTTCCTGTAGTATTTTCCATGTGCACACATCTGCTGCTGCTCTTTCTTTACATAGATCATTCCAGTGACAGGACCCAGGGAATGGCTGGAGCTGGGCCAGGGCAGGCTCAGGCGGGAGAGCAGGGAAAGGTTCTTCCCCCAGAGGCTGCCGGGCACTGCCCAGGCTCGCCAGGGAATGGGCACGGCCCCGAGGCTGCCAGAGCTCCAGGAGCGTTTGGGCAGCGCTGCCAGGGATTGTTGGGGTGTCTGTGCAGGGCCTGGAGCTGAGCTGGATGAACCTTCCAGCTCAGGATATTTTATGATTTACATAAAGTCTTTTCTTTGCCACTCTGGGAGCTGAGCTCTCCCATCCCCTGCAGTTGTGGCTACTTGGGTTGGTTTCCAAGCTGGTCTGACAGAGTTCTGGGCTGGCAGTGCGACCTGTGCTGAGCATTGCAACCTTGGCAAAGTTTTGCCATGTTCTTGGTCCAGGTCCGGTGCCAGGATTACCTTCAAAACCCCACAAACACAGACCAAACACAGCTGAGCAGCAGAAATTGCCTGTGCAGGAAGATATACATTTAGCAAAGAAGATGTTCTGTGATAGCCTTCTGTTGGTTGTGTAGTCATAGTCAGTGCCATACATACTTCAGAGCATGTGAATTTGCTTTTTTTTTTCTTCCCATAAGCCCCCTCTTGTTATTTCTGTACTTTTTTCACAGCAGGTGTCAAGCCAAAACCTGATATCCTTCTCTGTAATGCTTAAATCTGTTTCCCAGCCAAGTCA
Organism: Aphelocoma coerulescens; assembly: GCF_041296385.1. Lineage (NCBI taxonomy): Eukaryota > Metazoa > Chordata > Aves > Passeriformes > Corvidae > Aphelocoma > Aphelocoma coerulescens. Next base: position 2,329,212 of record NC_091036.1, read on the forward strand.
CAGGCTCTATTTCTTCAAAATAACTTGCCTGCAGCTCACACTAGAGGTGGAGGAGGCCACCCAGAAGCTGTGATTCCCTGTTGAGGAAGAAATTCCATAGCCTGAGTGTGCACTTGCTGATTCATGTCTCCCCTGCAGCAGGATCACTGGAGCTGCCAGCACTGATGCTGCACAAAGTGCTCTGCCTGAATTGTCAGTGGGTCAATGGGATTGTTATGATAAGTGAATATTGCAGTCAGACAGCTGTTTCCAGATGTTTCTTTTCAATAACACAATGCTTTGCGTTCAGAATATCTGGAAAAAGTCCCACCTGACTCCAGCATGGGAGGAGGGTGCTGTGGCATCACAGTTGTGTGAGTTCCCATCAGAGCAGACATGTGCTGCCAGATCCATTGACCTCCACAGTCTAAAAGTCTCCATCTCTGCTTCCCTCTCCTCAGGCTTCCGGCTGAATGCCTCCTCCTGGCCCATGTTCCTTCTGAAGACTCTGAATGGAGCAGAGATGGCTCCAGTCCGGATTTTTCACAAGGTATTTCACTGTTTGTGCAGATCCTTCTGGCAATGGCCCCTTCGCTGCAGAGCACTGAACTCAGAGCTGGTGTCTCATGAGAGATGTGCTGGTCCCAGAGGAGGTGACATTGCACAGCTTTGCCTCAGTGCTGCTCTAGGAGAGACCTGTGTCCTCTCCAGCTGTATTGTAGCAATGTCAAGATGCAGCCAGAGATCTGCCAAGGAAGTGCCTTGGGCTTCAGTGCTCGGGCTTGAGGCAGGAGCTGGTTTTTCACTGGAGCTGCAGGTGCTGCTCAAAGTGGGGAATGCAAGGTGGGAACGTCAGCACTGCTCTGAACGTCCCACTCCCTGGGTTTGGTCCAGCTGAGGGCAGAGCAGTGGGTAGTGGACTTTGCTGCCTGTTGATTAAAGGGCAGTGGCTGTGTAGCCCAGCCAGTGTGTACACACCTATTTGGGTCAAATCCAGCCCACTACCACCCTTCAGCTGTTCATGGAGGTGAGTTTGCTGGTGAGGGCACAGCCCTGGTGTGGGGAGGCAGTGGCATATCCCCTTTGAGCATATATTCCACTTCTTCTTGTAGGAACCACCATCTCCTTCCCAAAACTTCTTCAAGACAGGTATGAAGCTGGAGGCAGTGGACAGGAAGAACCCTCACTTCATCTGCCCGGCCACCATTGGGGAGGTGAGAGGTTCTGAGGTCCTCATAACATTTGATGGCTGGAGAGGTGCCTTCGATTACTGGTGCCGATATGATTCCCGGGACATCTTTCCCGTAGGCTGGTGTTCGCTGACTGGAGATAATCTGCAGCCCCCTGGTACAAAAGGTAAGGCCCACGCTGTTGCTTAGCTGTCTTTCTCCTCCACTCAGCTCTCAAAGAGCAGCAAAGCAGGCAGAGACTGGCAGCAAGGACATCTGGGTGCCCTGTCTGGTTTTTGTGCTGCTTCATGCATGGTAAAGGTACAGGTGATCAGATCTATGGCACTGGAACAGCCTGGCACCAAGGTGCTGAGGAGCAGCTATCCATAAAGATGAGCAGGATGATGGCTCGGGGGAGGGATGGTGCTGTACAACATTGCTGAGGTCTGCTCCTCCCCAGGAATTTCCTTGCAGTTTTTCCTGCGCCTTTGAACCACATTTCCCTGTGGAGTTTTTCTCAGAGGGACTGGACTAATGAGAACTGTGAATTGCAGGACTGCGCCTCTTTGTACTTTGGGCAGTTTTCTTGCTCTGCCTTATGTTGTGAACATGGACGAAGCAGGTGTGGAGCAGGTGGTACCTGCTGCATTCCCAGGACTGTGATTGCTGAGTAGGAGCAGCACTGGGGAGCTTGCTGCCTTGCAAAGGTGTGAGCCATGGCTGGTTTGATTCTCAGACGTGTCTCAAGCTTTCTCACATCACAGGTGTGTTTGGGCCCGGGGGGGCTGTCACTGTCCCCAAGCACATCCCCCTGGCATTTGTTGGCTGGCAAGCCCTGCACGTGCTTGTCAATGAAATGAGGGGCAGGAGAGCAACCTCTCTGCCAGAGCTGAAGGATTGCTTAGGAAAGGCATTTCTCTGATGAGACTGTTCCTCTTAGAAATCCCGGGTCAGCTCATGCTGCCCTGTCAGGCTGGCACTGCCCTGTGTCCCTGCCGTGGGCCAGGTCTGCGCTCGGGGCTGCAGGGCTGGTGTCAGTGGGCTGCCTGAGGTGATCTCCCATGACCTGTGTGCAGGCAGAGCTGTGGGCTCCCCTTGGGTGGGGATGATTCCTCTTTATCTTGGATTTCTTCATTTTGCCTTGATGTTCCCAGCATCTCCCTCTCTTCTTGCTGGTTGTTTGTGTCCCACCTGCTGCTGCCCTGCAGGCTCTGCAGAGCACTGGGGCCCTCTCGGCCAGTGCCTGACCCCTCCAGTGATGCCCTGCAGTCAGGGGCTCTCACCAGGCTCTCTCCAGGGTGCCTCTGAGGTACTGCACAGTGGCTAAAGACATGTTTGTGTTGTGTGGGAGCTTTCCTGGCAGTAACCTGGGGGTGGAATGTTTCAGGAGCACGGTGGAAGCCGCCTTCTCAGGAGAAGTGGGAACCTCTGTCTGACCCACGGCCCCAGCAAAGGCAGCTCTGCTCCTCCCCAGCCTCCCCTTGCCAAGGGCTGAAGTTGTGAGTGAGCAGAGCCCAGTCAGTTATCCAGAAACAGCATCCCATTGTGCCATCCTGGGAAGCTTGAGCTTTCCCCCTTGGCAGGTGGCACTGACAGCTTCTCCCTTTCACATTGGCTCCATGTACAATGACTTCCTGCTCACATACAAAAACAGTGACCCCCAAAAGCCACATCTCCCCACTCACAGGCAGAGGCAGCCCTCACTCTCAGGCAGATTTCTGCTCGCTTTGTCCTTTATTTTCAACTAGTGGGACAAGAGTAGGGGTTGACAGGGGTTGCATGAGCCATGCAAAAATGCCAGGGAGTTGAGATCAGCCTTGTCTTTGTGGCTTTACTTCTCCCTCTGTGACTGTCTGCTCCCTTTCCTGCCCAAGAATTTCTGACTTCCACTTTGTGGGTTTAAACCAAAAGAACAGAGTACTGGGAAGTTTCTCTTTTTTAATGAAATTCCTCCTGTGTTTCCTCACTCCTCAGCCCTGCTGTGGTGGAGGGTTGATCACAGTCCTCCCAGACCTGAGCGTGCTGCTCTTGGCAGGGTTGGAGGACACATCACCACAGAGGAATCGCCCTTTCCTCGAGCTCCAATAAACCTTCTCCATGTGCCAGCCTAGAGCCTGCAGGACTATGTGGTGGAGTCGGGCAGTTTCCCTTTCCTGGTAGGAATTCCTCCTAAAGAGCTCTGGAGAGACACGCAGGGGATCAAGTGCTGCTGTGCTAATACTGGTCTGTGCTCATATACTGGACTGACCGTGTGAGGTCCTTGTGGAATCTTGTGAAGAGCTAACTCCATGGAAAGTGAGGAATCCTGTGAAGAGCCAACTCCATGAGGAATGACAGCTTCCTGGGGCTGAGCAAAAAGATGCCTCGTGGGATGAGCTCACGTTCAAGGGAAGCAGAACTTCAAAGAGGGCAGGCGTGTTTATTTAACACTGGTAACTCCATTCAGCTCTAATCTGACTCTGCTGCTGGCTGCCAGCGGAGGTGGAGGAGTGCAGGGCTTCTCCCAGCCATGGTTCCTCTCCATCTCCGAGCCCTCCCACTCCCAGCAGTGTTTGTTTAGCTGGAGTGGCTGGGCAGGGAGCTGGTGGAGCTGGGGCCCAGCCAGCCACTCCGGGGAGCTTTCATGAGGGCACGTGTGTGTGTTAAGGAAGGAAAGGGAGGTCAAACAGCACCGAGGAGCAGCCTGCACACCCACTTGGTAATTCCATTGCTGCCTGCTGGCTGTGCAGCAGCCTGCTGAGAGAGCTCAGTGGCCAGATGGCTGTGGGCTCCCAGGCATCTCCTGGAGCTCCTGTCCAGATGCAGCACATCTTAGAGCTGGGGGATCCAAACCAGCACACACCACACAGGGAAAATGTAGTTCTGGGAGTGCCTTCGCCCGTGGTGGGTCCTGGTCCTCTCTCCACGTTGGCTATGGGCTGGGGATAGATGTTGGCTCTGCTGGACTACAGAGCAGGGTGGAATGTGGAAGAGTTCATCCTGTGCATCCTCAGCTTCTCCACCTCAGCCTGGCAGCCATTAGGGGAGGCAGGTCCCAGTGGCTGTCCCAAAGGGTGGGGAGTTCTGTGCGTGTGTAGCAAACTTCCCTCAGCATCCCTCCCACACCAGTGGGGTGCTCCCAGGGTTGTTCATTGGCCAGGAATCCCCACTCCACTCCTCATACATGGTGTGCAGCATCTTACATGTCTTTTCATGCCTCTTCTGCATGTGTTTTTTTACCCTTAAATACATATCTGGGCTTTTAGGAATATAAAGTGAAGTGGACTTTCTGTTCAGCTGAGCTCTGGCTGGGAGCCTGGAGCTCTGCTCAGAGGGTATAGAGTCAGAGAACATCCTGAGCTGGAAGGGACCCACAAGGATCATCCAGTCCAACTCCTGGCCCAGCACAGCACAACCACAATCGAAGCTGAACACCCTCTGCTATTCTTTCTCAAATGTTTTCTCCCAGGTACCTCCCAGGACCATCTCTGAGAAGTCAGAACAATGGGTAGGCTGGTTCAGTCACAGCTCCTGCACTTCCCTTGCTCAGGACTTGTGGGGTCACTTCAGAGTTTCAGAAATTAGGGGATTTTAACTGTTCCTGGAAGAGCTGCTTGCATGATTCTCTTACTGAGTCAAGCACTCATCCTAGAGAAGTACTGACTGAGAAATATTTATCTGTCACAGCACACAGACATAAACCAGCTGAATTAAGGTTACATGGGGCTTCCTACAACGTTCTGTTGCACAGTGGGGTCAGATTCAGAATAAGGGCAAAGCAGAGGAGAGAGAGATGTCTCCCCATCTTTAGATACTTCAGCACACAAAAGTGAGGCCAGAATACACTGTGTGCACATTGCTAACAACAAGGATTTTTGTCAACAGAAGAACCTGAAGGTATGTTGGGTGGAGAAGGAGTTACCCACACCTTCCAGGTGTGTGTGCTTTCCCACTGGAGTTAGATAGTGATCCAGCTGGCAGCACAGCAGGTGCAGGAGGTGGCTGATGTTCCTCAGGCCAAGAACTTCAAGGTTTAGGTGTTTGATGCACATAAGGAGTGCACGAGTCTGTGCACTGTAGCAATAGTTGGTAGAATGGTTGGAAGTGTAATTTGGGAGGGAAGCAGAGATTGAAGGAGGAAAATGTGTATATCAGGTGTGGTGGGTTGTCCTGGGAGCAGCTGAGCACCCCCAGCCACTCACTGCCACAGTGGGATGGGAGAGAGAATCAGAAGGGTAAAGGGGTGAAAACTGATTGAGGTACAGTTTAACAGGTAAAGCAAAAGCTGCAGGTGCAGGCCAAGCCAGACAGTCACTGCTCCCCACCACAGGCGGGTGCTCAGCACCCCCAGGAGAGCCGGGTCCATCCCATGGGCTGGGGACTGGGAAGACAAACACCCTGGCTCCATGCTCCCTTTCCCTCCTTCCCCAGCTCTACATGCAGGGCATGGAGCTGTAGGGTCTGGGGCATCCCTGGGGCAGTGGGGTCTCAGCTGTGCCCCCTCCCAGCTCCCTGTGCCCCCCAGCCCAATGCTGGCCATGGGAACAGAGCAGAGCTGGGCTCTGTGCAGGCCCAGCCCAGCCCAGCTGGCCCGTGGGGTGTTGTCAGCCCTGCCTGGGGTGCAAACCCCAGCACAGCAGCACCCGAGCTGCTGCTGCAGAAAGAGAACTCCAGGCCCAGCCAAACCCAGGGCTTTGGAAAAACTTTTGCATGCATTTTACTTCTTCTAACCATCCTTCTGCTTGGGAAGCCTGTGGGCTCTTAGGACAGGTCACTGCCATAAGTGGAGAGTGGATGTGGGAAGCTGCTTTGGAGAGTCCCTCCCCTTTATAAGCAGTGCAGAAAATCGATATTTAGGAGCAACCTAAAGAATAAGGGTGGTTGTTTAGTTACTTTAAATCATGGCTGGGGAGAAAGAGAGAAGGAGATGCACACAGAAATGGAGGTGCTGCTGCTGAGCTTCAGGGAAACAAAGAGGAAAATAACTGTGATAAAAATTGATGAGAAAAAAGAGAAAGAGATAAGAGGCTGGTTAATGATTGTAGTTTCCGGGGCCGCCTGCTCTTAGCAGGGAGGTGGGATGAGGGAAATCCCCCTCAGCCAAGGCGTGGTTCTGTCTGCCTCTGTAATTCATGGGAAATGTGGGAGTTCACAGCCGATCACAGACTAGAGGAAAGCTCAGTTCTTTGTAGTCAGGGAAGCAAGCACACATTGGTACAGGATCCATGGAAAGTTACTTTCCTTTCTGAAGTGGTTTGTGGGATGGAGAACTGTGAGGCCCTGGGGGAAGAGCAACTAAAGCAGCATCTTCTCAGGTACTTCTGCATGGAAGCTTCATGCTCTGAGCTCTTCACCTGAGGAGTTGGTGACTGAGGGGTCCCTTTCTGCCAGGTAAAGGCACGTGGGCTGGGAAAAAGGCCTGGGCAGGTGGGATCAGGGCTTTCTGCCTGGACATGTGATTGTGGGCTCAGGCATCTGAGAATTCCCACAGGATCCGTCTTTGTTCAAGAAAGGGCTCTTACTTAAACACCAGCTTTAAGCTTTGAAGAAGTGCAGGCATTTTTCTAGGGTTTGTGCCACAGTATCAAGGTCTTTAGCTGGGATTTGGTTCACAAACTGTGAGACCTTTACATGACCCTCTTACAGCTGAGTGCCAGTGGCTGTGTGCACAATCCCAACAGTGCTGCTGCTGGGGGAGGCTGTGGCAGTGACAGTCTTCCTGGCCCTTTGAAATCAGCTCATTTTTTCTGTCCTCAGAAGTCTAGATTTAATCCATACCTATGGAAGGACCTTCCCCACACACACACATATGGACACCTCTTTCTCTGTAACAGCATCCTTTAAACCTGCTCCCACGTTTCACGTGTTACTGCTGGAGGGCAGGGAAATACTGTCACCTTGAACACAGGGATGCAGGGACACACCTGCCCAGGGACACAGGTAAAGCCCTCAGTGTCTGTAGCTCAGAAGGTCCCTGTGCTGTTCCTCCATTTGGGCTGTGCCCTTGGCTGATGCTGAGTTGCTCTGGAGTTCCTCATGGGTTTGCTACTCCCTATTCCATCCTTTGGATGCTCTGTGACAGAAGAGGGGTGACTCCGTGCTGTGGGAGAGGGGCAGCAGTGAAAGCGTTAAGATTGGGCGGGCAGAGCTGGAAGCTGCTTCAGCTCTGGAATTTGGAGGACTGGAATTGCTGCCTTGGCACGAACCCAGCTGGCAGAGAGCCCCAAGCCCAGGCAGGCAGGGCAGAGCCAACACAGAGCTCGTCCTCTGCCACCGTGCCAGGGCTGGTGGGAGCTGGGTGAGGGCTCTGGGGACACTGGGCAGTGCCTGCCCAGGTCTGTGTGGGCTGTCAGACCCTGCTCGCTCTGCCTGGGCTCGGCTGCTGCCTCCTCTGCTGGCAGAGCAAGCAGATGTGAATAGTTGCAGATAGTTACCGTGGGGATGGGCTGAAGGGGAGCTCCATCCAGCCCGGGCTCACAGCTCTGCGTTACCTCGGGACCTGCCTGCAGCAGCTGCTGCAGTGACTCCAGGGGGTTACAAGATTCTGGCCCTGGATAGAAAGTTCATTAAGTTCTTCATTTCTCATCACCATTGCTGCCATGTGATTTATTGTTTAACTGCTTCGTCTCCTCAAAGGAAGATGATGATCAGCGGCTAGGTTTCCTGCCCAGGGGCAAAGGTAATGTGTATTTTTTTATTTTATTTTATTTTGGATATTGCCTGGTTTCTCTTCCTTCTTCAGCGTGAGAACATAGTGGTGGGAAGAGGAGTCTCATCAGGAATAGTTGGCAGGGTAACACTCAGGTGAGCTCCTGTGCTTTCCTGCTTGAAGGACATGGGAAAATACTAATTACTGTCTCTTCAGGACTGAGCTGGGATTTGGAGCTCCCACATCAAGCTGGAGGATGTTGCTTTGCATTGGCATGGCTGGTTTGGGGACCACACAGGTAGGGCTTATGTACCAACAGCAGCACGAAGGAGGGTCCACAGAGGAGCTCAGGTTTTTATCCATGAGTGTAACTCACAAGCAGCCCTGGTACCTGGGTGGTGCTGCTTCTCAGACTGCTGTTGGAAGATCCCAAGAAAAATCTCTTGAGCTGTTTGGAGCACAGAGCCAAGGGTCTTTGTAGTGATGCTGCCTCGGCTTGGATGTGTGTCCTGAAATATGTGTGGGGTTTGGAGGTTTGGGGCCTTGGATAAGGGAGCCCAGCACTGCGGGAGGCTGTGGGGTGCCAACAGTGCCTGTGGCTCAGCAAACACCGAATCTGTGGCTCAGTGGGAACCATGGCATGTCAGAGACCTGAGACTACTGTGTGATGTCTTGGGGCTGGCAGGAGCCTCTGAGAAGAGGAACTGATCTGGGAAAAGCAGTTTCCTCTGGTCCCCTGCCTGTCCTTAGTCTCAGTGTCTAGACCTTCCTCTCAACTTGACTTTTCCTTGTTTTATTTTGAAATACTTCATATCCCAGAGAATCTGGGTTTTGTTCAGGATGTTGCCTTCCCTTTTCCACCATGCTTCCTGGCCCAAAATGGGGTTTCAATATCTCGGGCTGTTACTGAGTCTTGGCAGGAGGTTTCAGTAGGACCCTGCTGTTGGAACCTCCCTCTCTTTGGTTTAACAGCACTGGGGTCATCACTTTATTTCTGCAGGATCTCTGACCAGTAACAACACTCCTGTTAACTGGGACATGGTGCAGAGCTGTGTCTGTGCAGGCTGGAAGTCTGAGTGCTTTCAGGATGGAATTGGACAGCCTCAAGGAAGAGTATTCCAGGGCTGTTATTTATGGTGGTCTAAAAGTGCCTGACTCAGGAGGTCCTGAGCTGCTGGTTGCAGGCAGGGCTGGTGGCTCTGCCCAACCATCCTGTGCTGGGAGGTTCAGAAGCAGTGAGCTTAAAGTATGCCCAGGGTGACAGTTTGTGTAGGACAACCACAGGAAGAGCAGAATTTCCCATCAGGATGAAAGGGTTTAAACACTCAGTACTATGAAGCTTCACTTCAAGGATTTCAGGCTCCACACCTTGTTTCTGCCTGTCACCATATTCCAGCCTTGATGACAGGAGCTTGGTCCCTTGTAGGGGTCCTGCTTCTCATGTGGGCACCTGCTGGAGAAGCCAGAATGATCGATCAGTCTCCTCTCACACAGGTCTGTAAAGGCTGCACACAGTGAGTCCTTAATCCCTTCAAGTTGGAAGGGACCTTAAAGCCCATCCAGCCCCACCCCCTGCCATGAGCAGCGATGCCTTCCACTAGCCCAGGTTGCTCCAAGCCCCGTCCAGCCTGGCCTTGGGCACTTCCAGGGATGGGGCATCCACATGGTTGTGGTGGTTAATGGGCTGGGTGTGATTGGAGCAAGGTGGGTGTAAATGGGAGAAACAGCCCCATTTTGGTGGGATTTTTGACAGTGATTCCATGGAAGCAAGAACATTACATCATCTTTTCATGACCTGCTGGGGAGTTTCTTCATTTTTTTGTTTCCTCCTCATTTTTTGGAGAGGGGAAGTAAATGCTTTTGAGCCCAGTTGGCTCAAAACCCTGGCTTTGGGGAACAGGCCTAAGTTGCCAGAGTGTGCATTTTTATGGAATCCGGGAGCTTCATGCTGAACACAGAGCCCCACTTGTTACAGAGAACAGACCTTTTGCAGCTTGTCATTGTTCTTCTCTTGATCTTTGGTATTTTTATAACTTCTGAACTTTAAAAAAGAACAGAAGTTGGAACAAACCACACCCAGTGAGCACTCTCCTCATTCTTTGAGCACTGATAAGTTGAAGGTATTCTACTAATATTTTACCCGGAAGCCAAAGCTAAAAAAAGAGCTTCAGAGAAGATCAGAGCAAGCAGAAACCCCAGGAACTGCCCTGAATAACCTGAGTAGGGCAGGAATACAGAGCCATTCTCAGTGTGGGGTTTTGGAAACCCCTGGCAGTTGCCTCCCAGGGGCAGAAGATGTGATCAGCCAGTGTGGCTGTAGTGGTCTCTCATGGCACATGCTTTCACTGATGAGCATCCTTGATACAGCTGTGTATAAATAGCAGCAGAGCCATGCAAACGTCCCAGGGGCTGCAAATCTCTGGAGAAGCCAAAGCTCTGTCCTGCTGCAGGTGTGGCTCAGGTGGGCTTGGGCATGGTGCCCAAGCTGAGAGCTCGACAGGCAGTGGGCTGGTTGCTCACTAAGATTTGGCTCTGGGGTCTTGGCGAGGACCAGACATGGCAGCCATCGCTGGTGCTTTTGATAGTGCCCTGCAGGGACAGGCTCTGCTGTGGCCTCTCTTGAAGCACTGAGTCTGGAAGAGCTGCAGTGATGGCTTTCCTCAGGTGTGGAAATCAGTTGGTTTTTGTTGTCACTGTCTGTGTCAGGACCAGAGGTGCCAGTTCTGCTCGTGCTCACTCTGCCAAACAGCTCCAGGGGTCACAGGTGGGTTCTTCTGTTGCTGCTGGGTACTCACTGTGTGCCCATGGGCACTGCCATGCAGGAGACAAAGCCTGGCTTAGGGGTAATCAAATTAAGCTTGAAGTTCAGATTTCTACTTGATTCTCTTCTCACTTGGGCATTGCTGTTTCTCTTGGAGCTTCCTGGTTGCCCCTCAATCTCTCCTTTCACCCACTGGTGCATCCCCTTGGTCAGGAGCTTGAGTTTCAACTCTGCTGATGTGTTTCTTAGGCTGGAGCTGCCCAGCTCAGTTCTCATCTCCTTTCTGTAGTTCAGAATATCTGTTTTAATTCCAAAGCTGCTTCACAGGTGATTAAAACAACACACTGCTTCAACAGCTTTGTTTTTGCACTGAAGAGCAGAAGATGAGGCTGTGATAGGGGGATCACAGCAAGCAAGAACCCAGGTTGTGTTGCAGCCAGTTTATTTGGAATAAGAAATGGTGGGATGGGACAGGAGAAAAACTGCTGATTTGGGATGAGAAGAGGGTGATTGTAGACAAACCTGGCATTTCCTTGCCCTCTGCATTTGAACCATAAGCTGCAGGAGGCTCACTTCAGCTCCTTGTTGTCCCACCTGGGAGCTGTGTGGGAGGAGGAACCGTGCTCCAGACAGGCTGGGGGAACTGGCGGCCCCTGTGTCAAGGAACATCTGGCTGGCCTTGAGAACTGGACCCAGAGATAAGTATCTGAGCACTGGAGAGGTAAAAACCAGTGCACAAAAGTGTGCAAGCTAAGGCCACCAGCTTTGTATAACTGGGCTGCAGTGGTTGCTGCACACTGGCTCCTACAGGTGAATGTTTCTCTGAGGGTGATGAGGACACTGTGCAGAGAATAAATGACAGCTGTGCTGCAGTCTGGGCTGTAATTCTGCTGAGGGCTGCCTGTGCAATCCACATGTGCACACTGAGTCCCTCAAGCCATCCCTGCTGTCCAGAACTGCCAATTTTCTCCAGGGTGTAAATGCCTGTGCCAGGTCTGTTCCCAGCAGGATCCTTCTGCTCCTTTGCTTTGCCTTCGGGGAGCTGGAATGGAGGCTGGCAGGGAAAAGAAGGGCTGAAGAAGCAGGAATGTGCTGCTGCTCCTCCAGGCCCCAGATGTGTAATTGGCAGCCTGAGAGGTCTGTGGCTGGTTGTGCAGATGTTCCACAGCAAATGTGCTGAGGCATGAGGTGCTTTGAGCTGCTGGTGAGGGAGAACTTGCTTGGCAGCTCCAGTGGTGGGACAGGAGGCCATTCTCCCTGTCCAAGTGCCAGACTTTGCAGGGGTTTATAGGAAAGATGTGGGTGGCACTCAGTTTCCCCATTCATTTCCTAATGCTAGCCAGTGGGTACAGTGCAGTTAAGTTCTTTCCTGTGTGGGGGAGAAATGAAGACTTGGGTTTGGGACTAAGGGAATCTGTGTGCTCAGCACAAAACTGAACACGACTTTTGCTGAGGACAACAGTTTGGGTATCCTTGCTCTGCACAGGCTGTCACTGTGTGTCTCTGATCACGAGCCAGCCACTTCTCTATGTTTATTTTGCCCTCAGCAGAGCAGGGATGGTGCTGACCCCGGGGCAGTTTGGGGGATACGTCTGTTGTGTGGCACACCCTGACACTTGCTGTGCTGTGTCTCAGAGCACTTCCCCTCACTGAGGAATATCTGCACATGGATGTTTATACCCTAAAATGCATCAATAACTGCTAAGTAACAATAAGAGTTACTGCCTCTGAAAGGATGCTGGAAACTGATTAAAACCATTACAAGATGTTGGATGTTGTGTGCAGAAGAGCCAAAGCAGTGTGAAGGAACTCTCAAAATGCTCAGTGTGACCAATGAGTTTTGATAGGACCAGTGAAGGGCAGTCTGGGGGGTCCTTGTGTGCAGCAGGCAAGGCAGAGCTGAGCCCTGGATGAAATATCCCCAGAAAGTCTGGAACTCCGTGGAAATGAGGATCCAGGCATCAGCTGCATGTTTGGAGACTTTTTGCTTGATTTGAATCAGTAAAACGAGGAGTTCTATTCAGTTGGTGACATCCAGGGTTCTGGTCTCTCATTTTTCCAAAGTGGAAGCTTTGTCTCTGGCTCTTTCCAGCCGCTGCTCTGCTGTTCTTGTTCAGTGAGCATTGCAGCCCAAGTTCTCTGTCCTGAAGGAGCACGAGGCAGCTCAGAGCCCAGGGTTGTGCAGCTGAAGGCAGCAGTGGATTTCTCCACACTCACTGCTTTCTGTTTATCACCTGCTGTGTTCTCTCCCTGAAACTCAGTCTCTGCTCATGGACTGCCACAGTCCTGCCTGCCCTGGAAGGGTGAATCCTTAGACTTTCTGAGCTCTCATCCCCTGATCAGGTCGCTCATGGATGAGCAGTGTGGATCCCGGTGCACCTCCCTGTATTCCCCACATAGATATCTCTCCTCTTCAAGAATGAGTCTTTGCCCCTACCTCTTGTAATCCTTGATTTATGCCTTTAGAAACCTTTCTTCTTATCCCATGGCTCTGGAGGTGTTGTCAAAGCCTTTGGTGAGGATCTTGGAGGTAGATGGGCTGTGTCACATCCTTCCATGTGGTCTCTGGCCAGTCCAGACCCCTCCAGGTTTCTGTTGCAGTAGCTGAACTGATGCTGCCCAAGTGGCTCAGATTCCTCTTGGGGGCTGTGTTATTGAGTTAAAGCCTCTGTTTTGTTTTGGAAAATGTTTTAGCAGATGTACCTTGTGCTTGGGTAGAATTATCTGCTTGGGTTTAGCAAATGTCTGGGTGAATGGGGCAGACCGAGATGCGCCAAGGGCAGCCTTGGAGATGGAGAGGTCTCTAGGGTCCCAAGTTCTGGTGTTAAGTTGTGCAAGCAGACCCTGTAGGTCCAGAATAGGTTTTTTGTCTTCAGCTCCAGTAGCACCAACTGCAGTCTCCAGCTCTCTTCTACGTCTCCATATGTGGCTACAATCAGAGGTGGGACATTTGGGACATTTGGGCTGCTTTGCAGTTCAGTGACTGCTCTGGCACTTGAGGCAAGTCACTGAAGCTTGGGTTGTCATGTGCTGCCCAACACCTCTGAGACGTGGTGCAAGGTGCTGGGAACACCTGCCAAGGTTTGCAGGGTCCCTGCTGTGCTGCTTCAGGGAGCACTGGGTGTAGTTGCCAGTACGGTTTAGGGCACACGGGAATGCTGCTGTGAGACTGAAAATGTGACTTGTGCAAATAACAAACAGCAGTCGCTGGTATCACTGTGACTCTTGAGACATTTTTTCCCCCAGTTGTTTTATTTTGATAAATAAAACAACTGGAAAAACAAATAAAACAACCCTAAAAAATGGCACAGCTTGTGCTGGGGGATGTACAGTGGCATCTGCAGTGACAGAGCTCATCCAAGTGCTTGCCAACAACTAGGAGAAGTGCTGCTCCAGACCATGCAGATTTCTAAGCCTTTTAGAAATGGGACACTGATGATGAATGTTCAGAGCCTGTCTCAGGTTCAATAAATGTGCAAGGCATTGCTTTAGTTTGAAGTAACAGGTCTTCATGTGCATGTGGATGTTCTGCCCAAAAAAGACATTATAATGCACCCCCATGGTCAGGATGAGCGGGATGGAGAGTTTTGGGGACTGTGGGTTTGGGTTTCTTTGTGTGCTACTGTGTAACCACTGGCCAGGGGATTAGTGGATAAAAGAACCTTATTTCAGTAGTCAAAACCTGCAACTAGACAAACCTTGTGTAAAAAGAAAGTGTATCTTAGAGAGCTGATCATGAGAACAGGTAGAACACGCCAAATCCTGCAGCACCTGGATCCCTGCGCTGTGGGGATATCTCCTCTAGTCTCTGCTCAAGCAGGCATTTCAGACTGGAGAGCATGAATCCCTGCAGGAAATACTGAATTATCAGAATAATTGCCTTCTCACCTTTAAATTCCAGGATTTGGAGTCATGTTCTTAATGCCTGTCTTTGCAAGGAGCCCATGTCTCCCCCCCCATGCTCCAGCCCTTTCTCCTGTGTTGTGTCTGCCACATCTGCTCAGAGCTCAGGACAGTCCATGTCTGGAGCCTTCCCAGGGCTTGTATTTCTGTCCCAGTTGTGCTCATGATGGTCAGTGATGACCGTCTCTGCTTTGAGAAGAATCACAAGGATTTGAAGCTTTCACCTTTTACTCTGGGACAGGCACTGAGCTCTGGGTCCTGTCCAGCTCCAGCCTTCAGGATGTCTAGGACTGAAATGCCTCATGCAAGGAAGGATTCAGCCAGATGTCAACAAGGTTTCTGGTCTCTGACAAATTTGCTTATCTTAAATGGGTCTCTTTAACCCACCTCTTTGAGTGCTGCTTCTGCCCATGAAGTGCTGAAGATGGGACAAGGGGCAGTGAGCACCAAAGGACCACTGGAGGGGTGGCCTGCAGGACATCCATCAGAGGGGCTTTGGAGGGGGCATGAGTGGTGTGCTCAGAAACCTCCCCCTGCACTTCAGGACGCTGCAGGGGCCACTACGGAGATCTCCAGGGAGAAGAACATGATCTATGGCTGCATCCAAGAGTACAGAGCCCTTGGCACAGAAAATGGGAATTTGGGATTTGTGCTCCTGCAGCTCTTGGTAAATGAACCTGGTAAATTAGAGAGAAAGGCAGAAAACCCTTCTGCAACTTCAACTTTTCTTTGTTCCATATTTTTCTACATGCTTTGACTTTGTAATTCTTGTCCCAAGGACATAATTTTGTCTTCTTCAAGCTGTGACAAGCCTGAGATAAGCTGAAGGGTGACAAATGCTGCTTCCTAGCATTGACTAATCCTCGGAGTGTGGATGGCAGAGTCTCCTATAAGTAACAGTTTCAGTCACAGTGTGGCAGGCAGCTGCAGGTGCCATGTATCAGCTGACAGGGGATATTTTGGCATTAGGAAGTAGAGCCTGAAATCAGGAATCCTCTGTCAAGTCTCTGTTTCTGCAGAAAGCTCAGAACTATTGTTTAAACTAATCCTTCAGGGATGAATGACATCATCAGTGGTGCTCAACTTCTCTTCAGCTCTGAGTTCAGCCGTGTTTGATCCTGCTTCTTCAGGGTGATGTTTCTCACTTTGGCAAATGGATCCGATGCCAGCCAGCCCAGCAAGGAGCCAGCCTCCCCCTCTATGTCTGCCATTGTTCTGGATGCCTGTGTGATCCAAAACAAGACAGTTCAGCCAGCAGAAAATTTCCAATGATTAGTTTTCTGTCCCCTTAATGAGCTGAAGTAACCATGAGTTCAGATCCCTGAATAATTCAGGTCAGAAGGGATCTCAGGATTGCATGGCTCAACTCCTCCAAAGCAAGGCCAGCTCTGGAGTTGGTTAGATTGCTCAGAGCTCAGGTGAGCACCAAAGCTGTGGCACAGAGAGATGCTGCTTTACTCAGCAACAGCAAATTGTTGATTTTTTAAGTAAGAGAGGCCCCACTTGATTTTCTGAAAATGTGGTTCCTCTCAGTAGCTTGTACAAGGAAGAAGAAAGTGAGAATGTCTCTGGCAGCTGCTCTGTTGGGCTGGCACTGTCAGCAGCTGAATCACAGAACATTGTGAGCTGAATGGGACCCACAGGGATCATCCAGTCCAGCCCCTGGCCCTGCACAGACACCCCAAATCCCACCCTGGGCATCCCTGGCAGCGCTGCCCAAACGCTCCTGGAGCTCTGGCAGCCTCGGGGCCGTGCCCATTCCCTGGGGAGCCTGGGCAGTGCCCAGCAGCCTCTGGGGGAAGAACCTTTCCCTGCTCTCCAGCCTGAGCCTGCCCTGGCCCAGCTCCAGCCGCTCCCTGGCTGCTGTCCCTGGCCCAGGAGCAGAGATCGGAGCTGCCCCTCGGGAGGAGCCGCAGCCCCCGCTGAGCTCTGCCCTCAGTGTCCTCTGCTCCAGCTGGACACACCAAGAGCCCTCAGCTGCTCCTCCTGTGGCTCCTCCTGACCTTCCAACATCTTTTTGGTCCTTCTTTGGGCACTGTTTGATAGCTTTAGATCCTTAATAATTAAGATATAATAATAGCAATAATAAGATGCAGTAAATGGAAGCTTTTGGCAGGTAAAGGAGACTTGGGTGCAGACAGTGGCTGGAGCTGTGAGATAATACTGCTTGCTGGGCACAGCTGTTTTCACCTCAGGAGCTCTGTGGGTGCTGGGGTGAATGCAGGCAGGGCTGAGTGCTGGGCAATGATCCCTCCACAGCAGCCCCATGTTTCTGGACCACATCTGCATGACAGCAGGGGCTGAAATGCTGCAGAAAAATAACAGGCACCTGAAAAGAAACTTCAGGCTCCTTTAGGAAGTATCCAGTCACTGGAAGTGGTGCCGAGGGGCTGAGGCAGAGTGTGGCCAGCTGTGTTTTGGGGGCTGCACCATTGATGTGCGGGTGCAGCTGGTGGGAGGACTCTGCCCTGGAGCTCTTGGTGTCTCCTCCTCACACAGCTCAGTGCATCTGGCAGGGCAAGAGAAATGTATTAACACAGGCTGGTGTTTGCTCAGATTCTGGTTCAAATCCAACAAAAAGCCAGGCAAGTCTGCTGGATCATGGGAGGATAAGACCTCATTTCATTAAATCACTCCGGGTCAGAAAAATTGCATTGCATCAGTCTGATGGAATCAGCCCCAGGGAAAACATCAGTGCCTGTCCAGGGCTGTGCTCAGGGCTGTGCTCAGGGCTGTGCTCAGCAGTACTGCTGGGCACACAGCACCAATCCAGGTCACAGTCTGTGTCTCTCTGTCCTGAGCTGGCTGCACATTTAGATGTAATTTAGCCTGTTTGGTGAACAGCGTCCCTTGCTGTGCCAGCTCCTCCATCCCTGCAGAAGCTGTGGCAGAGCTGGAGCTGTGCTGCCAGGGGCACAGGGTGGGAACTCCTTGGGGTGGCTGAATGACACAAGATGTCCCATCAAGGGATCTGCATACACCCAGTTATGGGCTTTTGTTCCTCAAATCCCAAAACCAATTCTTCAAGCCTGTCAAATTACTATTACCTATACTGTCTTTACAGCTGAAGTAGGCAACAGATTTTTCTTGCATTTATTTCACCAAAAGATGAAATAATTTTTTAACATAAAATTATACAGTGAAAGCTTGCACCCCAGGACTTCATCTGACAGCAGTCTCCTTTTTCCTGGCACAGGGCTCCCAGTGATGTGGTCCCAGCCTGGGAGCAAAGGGTGCAGTCCAGCTGCTCTGCCTACTGCATGCCAACTTCCCAAATGCACCATTCTGTGGGTTTGTTACTAGTAAAACTGACAGCATGGGTTTGCTTCACAGCTTGTCTGTAGAATTCTCAATTTCTCCTCCAGGTTGGAGAAACCTCACTGTGGCACAGCTTGGTTTAGACACTGAGCGTTGAGCAGATCTCAGATGAAATGCTTCCCTGCCCTGGCTTCCACATCCCTTGGATGTTTAACAGTTTCTTTGAAGTATGGAGAGTTTTAGAATCATGGAATCTGGAATGGTTTGGGTTGGAAGGGGCCATAAAGCCCATCCCATTCCACCCCCTGCCATGAACAGGGACACCTTCCACTGTCCCAGGCTGCTCTAAGCCCTGTCCAGCCTGGCCTCGGACACTTCCAGGGATCCAGGGGCAGCCACATCTTCTCTGGGCAACCTGTTCCATTTTATCTGTGTTTATTCTTGTTCTGTCAACTCATGGGATTCTAATAACGGGTTTAATACAAACATTTCTCTGCTGAGATCAGTCACTGCACACCTGAGGCCAGAGGCCCCACGATTCCATGATCAGCACCTGCCTTACATGAGCCATGCCTCCCTGCAGCTCAGTGTCAGATGTCACCTGGAGCAGGTGACACTCCTGGAGTACCATCACTTGTAAGAAGTGCCTGAGCTATCATATTCATTTTCTTACCAGCAAAATAATCTTGCTGTTAATATTAACAGCTCAGACAAGGAGTAGTAAAACCCTATTTCTCCCACATTTCCTGTGTCTGCCTGACACAAAAAAAGTCTTTATTTGAGAAGTCAGATAGATCCTGATGGCTGCGTGCTTCTTCCCAGCTTCTGATACAGAATGCTAATGCAAAAAAACAAGGAAATAAAATTAAAACTAAACCTTTCCCTGCCCACATGACAAGCAGAATGGGGATGGATCCTGGATGCACCATGTTATTTGGGTTGGAAGGGACCTTAAAAGTCATCTCATTCCAACCCTCTGCCGTGGGCAGGGACATCTTCCACTAGACCAGGTTGCTCCAAGCCTCGTCCGGTTTGGCCTTGGACACTTCC
Source organism: Aphelocoma coerulescens (assembly GCF_041296385.1). NCBI lineage: Eukaryota > Metazoa > Chordata > Aves > Passeriformes > Corvidae > Aphelocoma > Aphelocoma coerulescens. The sequence goes on from NC_091036.1 coordinate 2,347,960, forward strand.
AGGGATGGGGCAGCCACAGCTTCCTTGTGCCAGGGGAATGAGTCCTTGCTCACAGTAACTGCTCATAAAATCCTCATTAAAGAAATCTTAATAATCTCTGTATATGCCCACAGTTGTGCCATCCTGGTATCAATCTTTTATTGCACTCTCTTTCCCTGGCTAAGACGTTTTTCCTTAACTACAAAGCCCCTGACTTCAAAAGTGTTTGCTTGGGTTTTTTCCTAATTCCTTGCCCCTGTGTTGAATACACATTGAGGTTTCCAGATATGAGAAACAAGGCATCCTAAAGATCACTCTGCAGTTTTCAAAATGCAGCAGGATTTTGTTTCTTTTGAGCAGAAATTTAAAACTGAAGGAAATACTGGCCTGCTAGGCTGAGCCAGCACATCTCTAGCCTTTAGCAGGCTTGGGAAAGATGATTGACCAAATTCAGGGGATTTGTAGGCAAGTATACCAGAAACCTGGTTTTGTCATGGAAAGAGTGAGAAGATAAGAAGGAGCAGACTTGCCTCTGGCAGTATGAGGGAGGAGCAGGGCAGCTGGTCCAGCTGAGATGGGCTGTTGCTCAGGGCCAGGAGCAGTAATCCTTGCAGGCAGCGAGGCTCGAGCTGGTCCCTTCCACTGCAGTTTGCTGGAAATTTAGGGATGGAACAAATTTGACGTCAGCCTTGAGAGAGGGGATTTCCAGTGTTTGCAGCACTGGCTCTGTGACTGTCAGACAGGTCTTGACTGATCCCTCCCTAGGAATGCTCTTGGAGCCTTTTCCGTGGTTGTTGGCAGGTCACCACTCGCACAAGGAAGATCTGTAGGTGCCAGTTATTTTCAGGAAGGAAGGTATGGCTGCAAGCATGATCCTTCTGGAGCTCAGCCCATCCAGGTTAAGCCCCAGTGTCCCCCAGCTCGAGTGCTGAGCCAGGGATCCATGTGTTGGGTTTTTACTCTGGCATGGAGAGCAGTCCCCCCGCCCAAGGGGCTGGGAGTACTCCAGGTTTTTCCATGTGACACTGTATAAAGATGGAGGCTGCTCTTGTTTTGATTCTCGCCTGATTTAATTACATTTGCTTTTTCTCTTTTTATTTCAGTTGTGATTCCAAAGAGCCCTTTACCTGCCTCCGAAGTAAACTCGGAGAAACCTAGCATGCACAGTAGCACAAAGACTGTTTTGGGGCATCAACAAGGGCAAAGGCGTCGCAAAACAGGGAAGAAGCGTGGTCGAACGACCAAAGCGCTAATCCACCACCCCATGCCTACACCCTCCAAGTCAGTGGAGCCTTTGAAATTCCCCAGAAAGAGAGGCCCCAAGCCTGGCAGTAAGGTAAAAGCTGATGCTGATGCAGGCGGGTGAACAGCAGGTGCTGCAGGTCCTGCCATGGGATGGTGCATGCGTGTGTTTGTGCACGTTTGTCTCAGCCTCTGGCTGTGTGACTGCAGCAAGTAGGAGACCGGAGGGGTATGTGGGCTGGGAGTATCCTCAGAGTCCAGCCCCAGAGCTGTAGAGAATGTCTGTGTCCTAAAAATCATTTCCATCAAGAACCCATGTCTTTGGAAGCACATTGGCTGTGGAGTAGCATGGCAGATGCTGGGAGCACAACAGGATGGCCAAAGGGTAGAATAAGCTCTCCCGTCCATTGTGTGTGGCTAGTCTGAGTCTAACAGAGGTGGCAGATCCCAGGCTTGTTATTTTTCAGGATTGTGGTTTGTAAAATACACACTTATTGCTTACTAGGTTCTTGAGACACCCCATCATCACCATCAGAAATGTGTCATGTTCCACAGTGCCTTGTCTGTTGGATGCAGAGGAGAGTGTAGTGATCATGGGTGGTAAAGGAGAGCAGGGGTAAAAGGAGAAATATCTCCTCTTTTTCTGCAGAGGAAACCTAGGACATTGCTGAACCCAGCACCCACCTCTCCAACAACCAGTACCCCAGAGCCAGACACAAGCACTGTGCCCCAGGACGCTGCTACAATCCCCAGCTCTGCCATGCAGGCTCCCACAGGTAAGGAGGGTCTTGGACCACAATCTTGACAGGATTGCACAGCTAGGAACTGCAGCAGGCAGACAGCAACACCCCAAGAGAATCCCGTTTCTTCCTAAGCTGGTAAACCAGCAATCCTTACCACTCAAGAAAGGCTGGCCTGAGACAGGCACATGAGTCCAGATCAGCTGCTCATTTCTCTCTCTGTCTGTGTGGAAATAATGAAGTAGGAAGATTGCAGGCCCACCTGTTGAGTGCAAGGACCCCTTTCCCCTGCATGCTGGTGACTCCACAGCTCTCCAGGGACACTTGTGGCCCTTTGTGCCCAGGGGCAGTCGGGTGTACAGCACCCCTTGTGAGCCTCGAGCATGAGCTCTCCCACACTGTGCCAGGCACAGCTGCTGGAACTGTGCAGGGGGCAGACGAGGTGCTGAAGGGCTGTGATCTGCCCAGCTCCAGCCAGGATATCAAGGCACAGAGATACAGGAGGGAATAGGGGAGGAGGAGGAGCAGCAGTGAAGAGTGTATGCACTGCTACAGCTGAGGATGAATCTGGCCAGGAAAGTCAAATGCAAAGCTGCTTTTGACATGTTGAGTCAAGCACTGGATATGGGCTGAACCCTCTGTTTCCCCACAATGTAATTTGCCAGTTTTCAGAGGAACATAAAGAAGCCAGTTTCCCTAAAAAGGAAAGGCTGTGGGAACCCCTCGAAAGTGGGGGCTGCATTCCTTCGTCCCCTCTGAACATCACAGCCACCTTCCCTGGCTGGCATGGAAACCACTTTATGGTCTGACTGCAGGGGAGAGCATGGGAGAAACAGCAGCAGTTTGGAAGGTGAGCATGAGACAGGAAGATTTTGGAGGTGATTCCCCTCTAGAAGCGGCTCCACTGTGAGGATGCAAGTCAGGCAGTCGTGGTGGATTCACTTTGTGAGCAGTTGGACAGTCTTAAAATCTCAGCATCTCTCAGGTTGGATTTTAGGCATCTGTTTCTCGCTTTCTTGAGTGGGTTAATGGCAAACACATTTCTCATCTTGGCAGTTTGCATTTACTTGAACAAGAACGGCAGCACTGGGCCCCACCTAGACAAGAAGAAAGTTCAGCAGCTGCCAGACCATTTTGGACCAGCTCGAGCTTCTGTTGTCCTGCAGCAAGCAGTACAGGCCTGCATTGATTGCGCTTATCATCAGAAAACAGTCTTCTCCTTCTTAAAACAAGGCCACGGGGGAGAGGTCATCTCAGGTGAGAACGGGCCCGCAGCACTTTGCCTCCAGAGAGGTTGTTGCAAGAATCCTCTCTTTGGAAGATGTCTGTCCTGAAGCTCGCTGCAGCCACAGGCCAGGGGCAGACAGAAGAGTTCTGCCTTCTCTTTCTTGCCACACATCTGTGTCAGTGAAGCAACAGCTGGCGGCTGACTCAGAGCGGAGCAGTTCCCATGGCCTGCGGGCACAGCTGCTGGAGCAGGCAGTGCTCAGTCCTGGCATCAGCCTGGGCAGCAATCCTGCCGCACCGACCAGCCCCCCACGCTGCCCCAGCCCTGGGAGGAGCCACAACAGGGGGGATTCCTCAACTCCTCACGGAAAGACAAGAAATACCCCGGGTTTTAATTTTCCTTTAAGCCCGTGCGTAGCCAGATCTGCGAGCGCAGGCCCCTCCTCGAATCCTTTCCGTTCCCTCGGACGTGGCTCCCCTGGCGCTGCTGCCCCGGCCCCGTGCTGGGTGCAGCAGGCTGGTCCTGGCCTGCCCCGGCAGCGGAAGGCAGTGGCTTTGTTGGCTCTAGACAGCCCAGCGATGCCGAGATCCAGGAGCTGGCTGTGCGGCCCTGGGCGTAGCCTCCCGCCTTCGCGGGGGGTTCACGTGTTGGGCTCTGTTTGTTTCTGTCTCCAGCTGTGTTTGATCGGGAACAGCACACTCTGAACCTGCCAGCAGTAAACAGTATCACCTACGTCCTCCGCTTCCTGGAGAAGCTCTGCCACAATCTGCGCAGTGACAACCTCTTTGGGAACCAGCCTTTCACTCAGAACAGCCACATGCAGCGCTCACACGAGTACGACCACGACAGGTATCTACCAGGTAGGAGCTGGGGCGGGGGCGGCACTGTAGGGACCCAGGTGCTCCGTGTCTTAACCCAGATTTTATCTCTATCTCCGGAGGAGGCAGGCCTGTGTTCCAGAGCCCTCTCACAGGGTTCATTACATCACACCCAGTGTTGTGCCCATGCCCACAGGGCTCTTGTTGTGCAGGATTCCAGTTGCATTTCCTGCCTGTCGGTTTGGTTTCCATCTCCGCTGTAGGTTACCGCTCATCCGTGCTGTCTCCTTGTCTTCCCTCCTCTCCTCATCCTGCAGTCCTTCCCGCTTCCTGTAATCTGATTATGGTGACTTCACAGAGCTAGGAATTCAGGTGAAAGGCTGCATGAGAAGGGAGAGTGATAACGTGCAGCAGATAAACTGGAATTAGAAATTAATTAAAGCAGAGGGGTTTCCACGCTGGCCGTGGATCTGCTGCCAGCAGCCAGTGCATTCAGCCCTCGGTGACAACATGGCCTGTTCAGGGGTGATGCTCATGCAGCAATCCGAGGCAGAGGTGGTTTTGTTTTCCTTGGCATGGCATTGAAGCAGCTCACCCCAGCAAGACAGTTCATGCCACAGTGCAGATTGTCAGGCTGCAGAACTGCTCTGAAGGAGAAGCAGTGGAAAGCAAGCCTGGCAGTTGCCCTGCAGCGCGGGGCAGTGGCAGCAAGCCTGGGGTGATGGCTGCCCCACAGGCTGTCTGGGGGCTCTGGGGGAGCTCCTGCTTCAGGAATGTCAAATTGTGGAGAGGATCAAAGCTGTCTGCACCCTCTTAGGTGGTTGACAAGTGCTGATCTCCTTTCCTGTCTTGCTTTCTTCTCCCTCTAGTCAGCAAATAGCTGTGGTGGTGTTTGAGGTCTTTCCAAAGTTAATCCTTTCCATAATTATGGCTCTGGCAAGAAAAGTGAAAGCTGTATGAATGTAAAAGGATGGGAACTTAGGAAGAACTGTATAAGGAGAAGTTGTTAAGCAGGAGGTGTGGGGACAACAAGCAAATGCCGCAGTGCTTCCATTCATTGCACCTCACAAAGCACCTTAGGCAGAGTCTAGAGAGCGAGAGGATCTTCCCATCCTCTGCTTCCTCCAGGGCTGAGCAGAGCCTTGCTGGAGCCAGCAGGGCCAGGAGCAAAAGCCGTGCTGTGCTGTGCTGTGAGAAGAGGAGCTGTAGGAAATGCAAGGACAGGAGCAGCATGACTAGTTACTGGCACTGGAGGCTGTCCCCTGAGGAACCCTCAAACAGAAGGAATCCCCTTGTTTCAGTGTGGAGGTACCCTGTCATCATGAGATAAAGCAAATACAGAGTGGGAGGGAAAGCACCCAGGTCTGGGCATGGATGAGAGGGCCCTGTAGCTCACACACGGAGTTTCCAGCCTCCATGAGAGGTCAGTGATGACTGTGCCAAGAGCTGGACTGCTGGGCAAGATGGAAAAGTATAAATCAGAATTCAGGGAAACTCAGGCAGAGCACCGGATCTGACACGATTCTGAGACCTGCCCATCCTGAACTCTGGTTCAGAGTGTTTGCAGCACTTAGAGAAAAATTAACCACAGTCCAAAGAAGTGACAGCACCTAGTCCTGCACTTCATCCTGATGTCTCAGAGCTTGTTGGGCAACACCTTTCTCAGGCACCTGAAAGAAGGTGGTAAACATTGTTATCTACACATTACAGTGGCTTCTGGTGAGGGCAGGGAAAGAGTGCCAGTGATTCTGGGTGGTATGGGCTGGTCATGGAGGAATGAGGGTGCAGTTGTACATCCTTAAATCACAGCAGATGTTAAGGCTGCTGTGGTCTCACCTTCAGCTCTACATGTCCTGCCTTGTTTCCTCTCCAGTACAGGAATGTATTGTATGGGGCTGGTTCTTCCTGTAAATGGCCACTGGTTAGGACTGGGAGCTGGTCTGAGTTCCCAGAGCAAGCTGGCTTTGCAGGAGCACCCCTGTGGGTGCCATGGAGAACTGGTGTGTGTGCTTGGGGCAGAGGGAAGGTCTGCAGCAGCCCTTAGGTCAGCAGTGTCCTGCCATTCTGCCTTACTGAGTAGATGGAAATAAGGGGAAACAGACCAAGTTGTACATCAGGAACAGCTGTTTGCAGGGAACTGGGCAGCTGATTGCTGTTCACAGCAACACAAACAGGATGTAACCTGGAGCCATCTGAAAACACAGGACTGGAGAGACCTTCTGGACCACTGAGCCCTGGCTCCTGCTGTTACAGCACCACAGCACACAGTGTTTCTTGGATTAAATCTGGAGTTGCCAATTTTGCTTTTCCACTGGAGACTGCTCCAAGGTTTTTTGCTGAGATTTTAGAAACTATGTTGTAATTTCCAGTCGTAATTTATTCTTGGGCAACTTGGTATCTATGTCTCCTGGTCTTAATATTGTCTTTAAGCTTAGCTTGGTTCTCTTTCTTCTGGAAGTAGTTGCAGAGCAGTTGTAGCCCTCAGAGAAGTTCATCTTTTGGCTGTACTTCGCTCTCCTCAGCCAGTGTTGGTTTGACTTAAACTTCATGGGGTGGCCAGAGTGCCACCCAGCACTCTGGGGAGGAGCTCACGGGGACCTGGTGCCACAGCACTGGCACCAGCGTGGTCACAGAAATGTCTCTGCAGTCACTTTTAGTCACTGTGTCCTTGTAACAGGTGATGATCAGCCTGTCCTGGTCACATACCCCGTTCTTCTCATCCACTGTTGTCACCTGCAGGTCCCCAACTCATGGGACAGTGCATCAAGTGCACATCTGGATTTAGCTGCTGGATTTTCCTCCTTGGTGGTTCTTGGTTCTATAGATATCCCTCCTGCCTGATTTTAAATGCTGCTTTGTCAGGCCCGACATGGGAAAACATCAGCAGATTTCATCAGTGAATCTCTAAAATTTCTGCCACAGCTGCTAATACAGTTATTAAATGACACTGGGCTCAAGGATGATCCTCAAGCAGATTCACTGTTTGCTCCCCAGTCTCATGTTCCCTGTCAGTGTGCTGCTGACAGCTTTCCCTCTCCAGTCAGATTTCTGTGCATAGAACAAGGCTCCTGGTAATTCATGTTCTGTCTCAGCTGGTGGCTCTCTGTACCTAACATCTTGCTGAATTCCAGGTATATGAGGTTGATTTCTCTTCCCTCATGTGATAGATCAGCATTTCCCCATCGCAGGGAGGCCGTTGGGTCGGTTTCCTCTGATGAACACCTGCCATAGAATGTGCCATGTGGATTTCCTGCCCTTTCCTTCAGAGCCTTGTGGTGCTGCTGAGGTCGGACATAGGCATTTTATTGTAAAAATGCTTTTTTCCACCTTCTTTTTCCAATGTTGGCACCACATTTCGAGTCGCTCTCAGTAATTTGGTGATGAGCTCTGTTAGAATTGACTGCGGCAGACCCAGAGTTTCAGGTGCACTGTCATTCTTGGCTTCCTCTGCACCCTCAAGTCTCCATTTTGAGGACATTCAATTGTTTGACTTAGTCAATGGTGGATTTTTTCATTCCATTCCTTTTTTTTATCCTTAGAGCCTTGCCCCCAGTGCTCAGCATGGCTGCAGCTGGAAGTGAATCCCAGAATGGTTTGGGTTGGAAGAGACCCTTAAAACTCATCTCATTCCACCCCCTGCTATGGGCAGGGACACCTTCCACTGTCCCAGGCTGCTCCAAGCCCTGTCCAACCTGGCCTTGGACACTTCCAGGGATCCAGGGGCAGCCACATCTTCTCTGGGCACCCTGTGCCAGGGTCTCACCACCCTCAGAGGGAAGATTGTTTTCCATATATCCAGTGTAAATCTACCATCTTTCACCTTACAAGTGCACTGAGTGCAGGGGGATGTCACAGATGCATCAGCACCTGAGCCAGGTGTGTAGGTGTGCTCTGCAGCCAGGGAGGAGGTGTCAGTGCAAGGTACATTGTCCTAAAGTAGAAGCCCTGAGTGGCCTGACAAGATGAGGTGAGTGATTGTCACTGCTCGTAAAGGCATCCATCCCCATGGCCTTGGGACGGCCCACAGCACCATCCAGGCAAGGCAGGTGAGCTGCTCTTCCTCCCACCAGCCTCCCAAGGCAGGGGAGGTGAGAAATCCCTTCCAACTGTCCTGTCATTTGGAGGCAAGGACAACCCTTTTTCCTTTTTTCTCAATCCTTACTTTTCTGCACAGCATCCCCTCGCTCTGTTCCCCTGTGCTTGTTTCTTCTGTAGCTGAAACCCGGGCCTGTCTTTGCCTTTGCGTTGTCTCAAAACACAGAATGAGTTAAAAACCTCCCTTCATCCCTGCACTCCCCATCCTCTGAGGTGCATGGCTCCATGCTGAGCAGGGCCTTTTTATCCAAGTAAATGATCTCCTTGTTGTCAGCATCCTTCTCAATGTGAGCATCTATCCACTGAGGTTTGGGGTCCTTCCCTCTCAGATTATTTCCTCTTTGATGATACACTTTCATGAGGTTTCTGGAATCTTTGAACTCAAGGCATTTTCTTTGTATTCCTGATGACCTGAATGCAGTTCTGTCTGTTACTCCATTTCTTTATTTTCTTAAAACTTGTCCTTTAAAACCAGAATTCTATTTGTGGTTTATCCTCCCATTAATTTACACCAACCTCACTTCTGATTCCCAGGATTAACATCTATAACCTGACCTGCTGTGTTTGCTTTACTTTTAATGTCAACCACTTAAAAAAATATAACCCAAACCAAACCCTGATGAAACCTTTGTAAAGCATCACCTTCTGTTGTGGTTCTGTGGCTCTTGGGTGAAGAAGGTCGTGCAGTTTGACACGGGGCTATCCAGAGACATTACCAAGAGCATGTGTTCCCCTCTCTGGGCCGTGAGTGTTTCTTACAGGGACTCATCCTGAGGATGGAATTTGTTTTTCTGGCAATGTCACAGTGATTTTTGGTCATACTCCTATGGAGTCCCAGGGCCTCAGTGCAAGCAGCTCTTTCATTTCCCTGAAGGATGTTAATTGAACAGGTACCTTCTCTACCTTTGTGTTTCCCCTTGATCAACTCAGCTGTGCCCGTCTGGTGCTTCCCCCCACCTGTACCTCCGTTTGTTGGGCATTTTGCATCTCCCTTGGTGTCGGTCCCGTCGGTCCCCGCCATACCTGCTGCCCCTCCTGCACATGTTCCTGCCCTGTGCCAGCTGTTGGGGCTGCTCCGGGCTGGTGGTGGCTCCTGGCATTTGTGTACGAGCATTGGACCCCTCTGTGCCCGCACCCAGGAATGCTGCGGGCTCTCACATGTCACCCATGCTCAGGGTGGCTGGAAGGGCCCAGCTGGGAGCTGGTGGTCTGTGTGGGCAGGGGGCAGCTGGAGGGTCACCTCAGCTGGGACAGGGTCTGTCACCCCTGTGTCACTTACCTGGCTGCTGTTCCCATCAGTGTCAGTGCTTCCATTCCTTGCTCACCCACCCACCGACGCCGTGTGTGCAGAGACGTCCCAGCCCATCCCAGCGTCCCGTCTGCGGGGTAGGACAGGGAGAGTCCCGTCCTTGGGCTGTGTTTGGAGAGGAGCAGCAGTGACAGCGCCTGGGGGGTTCACAGAGGGGGGAAGTTGAAAATTGGAGTAGGGTTTAATCCAGAACTGTGCATGGCACAGAGGGTTTGCAGATCATCCAAGGGTTGTTTGCCAGTCATCCAAGGGTTATGTGTGTCTGAAAGGTGATAAGTGGGGTGAGCAGGAATTGTGTGGATTGAGCCAAGGCGTAGAAGGAGGAGAAACGGAATTAAGTCAATTAGAGGTGATATTTGGGTGAAATATGGCAAAACACAGCAAAGATTCTTTGTTAGTTTTCTCACCACGCTTTTTCTGTGATAAAACCTGCAAATTCTGCTCTGTTGAGCCCTGGCAGATGTGCTGGATTGCAGCTTGAACAGGTGGTGGGTACCCAGGCTGGCGATGCACACCGGGCTCAGGGGACTCTGTCAAGACTGCATTTCCCAGGACGTCTCCACTCCTAAAGAGGGCTTGTTCTCTTTTCCTAGACAGAAGCAGTTCGTTAGACGGCTCTCTGCAGGGACCAGGCCGGGGTACAAAGCGCTATTCCCAAGATTCCCCTCCATACAGTGCTCCTCTCTCCCCCAAGTTACCAAAGAATGACCATCACCCTTTGGAAGGTGAGCACAGCGTCTCTTCCCAAAGCTGGCTGTTCCCAGTGCCCTGTCCCGGCTGCAGCAGGGTCAGATCTGCTGTGCCAAACCGAGCTGTGGCTTCAGGGAGCTGCTTTGCTTGGCCCTGGCATGGGTTGTGCTTGGTGTTCCAGAGGGGAGTGGATGAACTGCTCTGTGCTGAGGCAAGTTTCCTGCACAGATGTGTCAGGCATGTGGAATGCAGCAGGAATTCCTTCTAACCCTGACAGTCATCATCTCACACCGTATAATCTGGTTTAGCTTCCATCACTGTGCATGGGATTAACAGTGCTCAAACTGCCCAGCTGCCTCAGTCAATCTGCCCCCGGGTTTTTCCCTGAGGGTTTGCTGCAGCCTGTTGTCCAGATGCTGATGTGCAGCTGTATGGCCAGGAACCTGCTGCCCTTTCCCAGGAGCTCATCTTGTTCCTCAGAGTCCTCCCTAAAACCCCCATGGGGTCTCACTGGCTCCACCAGCACAGCCACATCATTCCCATCCCACAGTGCTGCTGCTTCCCAGAGTCCCTTGGGATACCATTGGTGCAGGTGTGCCGGGCCATGTTCCCAACAGCAGCTGCAGGAATGTCCTCTTTGGTGTGTGATCCACAGGTGTCCCTTGCATGCACAGATGGGAGATTTCCAGAAGGTCCAGGTAGCCGGAGGACTCCCTGAACTGAGTAATCTTCAATTAATACACTCCCACTTTTGTTCTGAACTGCAAACCCTTAATAATGCAGATTAAAGATTTTATCTTACTGAGGCCTTTTAATTAATGGATGGTGAAATCTGCCAAGGTGTTAGTCACAATTCTTTGTGACTGAAATCCCTGAAAAATTGCTGGAGACTCCTGGGTGGGCTCGCAGTTCAGTGGCTTCATGCTCTGTTGCTGTCCCTTTAGAATCCCTGTTTCCCTGGTTTTGCTGGGGTTGCTGATCCCAGATGTGAGTGCCGAGCCTGGCATCTGTGGGTGATCTTGGTCTGCATCCATCACTGTGTCCTGTGCTCTGCAGGATCACTGACCCTGCCTCTAAGCACAGCTGGTCTGAACTCACCCAGAGAAGCTGTGGCTGCCCCTGGATCCCTGGAAGTGCCCAAGGCCAGGTGGATGGGGCTTGGAGCAACCTGGAGTAGTGGAAGGTGTCCCTGCCCATGGCAGGGGGTGGGACTGTATTAGTGCAGTAAATATTACTGTATCCCACAGCCATAGGGAGGAGGAGAGAAATCCAACAGGCAGGAATTGTGCAGCAAGATTGATTTATTTAATTATTTTACAAACTCTTTTGTAGACATTTTTCTTCATAGTCTAATTGGACAAAGGATCAGCCACCCCCTGGGGCTATTGGCTAAAATCCTAAAACATCCATTGGCAAAATATTTTTCTACTGTACCATAAACAAAGCTCTGCAAGGTCTCAGGTGTTCATAGTTTATAGAACTCTGCTACTGTCTTCTGTGAGAGAGAAAAGTCTCTCACGGATTTAGAAAATAGCAAGAAAAATTCTTGCTACCAGCATTTTTGTGTCCACAGGACTGGATGGGCTTTAAGGTCCCTTCCAACCCAAACCTTTCCATGATTCTGTGATGGACAGTTTCTACTGACCTCATTATCTGCAGTGATTAAAACTGTAGGTTTGTCACAGAGCTGAAGCGAAGACAGAGGTGGTGTGTGGCACTGCCTCATCTACTCCAGCATATTGACAAGTTAAAAACTGTTCCCTGAGGCCCCTTCTTGTTTCTCACCTCCAAATGGGTGCTGTTCTCCTTGATTCCTCTCTGATGCATCAGCCACTGCATTTGGGTAACTGTTGGCACAGCCCAGCCCCTCCTCTTCCCCCAGCAGGTGGGACACACAGTGTTCAGCCTGTTCTTGAAGCACTGGATTGCTCCAAAGGTTCAAATGCCTTGTTTGGGTGGTGAATATTTCACACTCTGTATTGTCAGTGACAGAGAAGGCTTCCATAGTGGCTAATTCCAAGAAGGAGCCTTCATTAGGTTTCTACAAGATTGATTCTTAGTCTGCTTCAAAGTCTATTCAGTTATCCCTTGGCCTTCGAATGGGTTGTGCCATCTGGATGCCAGAATTCTCCAGCGTCTTCCAGAAAAACACAGACAAGTGGGCAGGAAGTGTGTCTGCGTGTGAGGGGGGTGATCCTTCCTGCAGCAGCTTGGTCTGGTTCTGTTCTCAGTCCAAGCAGGGAGCAATGAGGTGCAGTTTCAAATTCCATCTAGAAATTCATTCTTACCCCACAGCTAAAAGCTGTAATGAATACATCCTCCTCCACCGTGAAATTGAGGTGCAGGCAGGAATATTTGCATTTCACAGGATATATTTTAAGAATATGCACCTGAAATACTCAGATATTGAGTATTTCTTGAGCAAGGTACATCTTCCCATGGGGGTGAACTCATGTCTCAGGCAGCAGCTCCTGAACACTTCCCAGTTTGCTGTATGGAAGGCTGTGAGCAGCAGTGGGACATCTCCATTCACCCTGCATTTGGCAAGAAGCAGAGACATGAGGAGGGGATCTCACATCTTGTATTGTTTTTCCTCTTGCATCCAGTGGCGTTTGTGTGGCTTTTTGCTGAAAGTGCAGTCCCAGCACAGTGGGAACCTGCCTTCACAGCCCATCACTTGCTGGAAGCAGTGGGTGTTCAGGAGTAGTGCAAATCACATTTGTGCTTGTGGCCAAACTCCCGTGTTTTAGCAGCAAAATGACACCGTTGAGTCTATAGCACTATTTGTTTAATTAAACTTTAATTATCTGCTCCCTGCCTCTCCACCACTAATTGTGGTGTGTTTCTCTACAACGTGCCAACTGCCAGCCTTTAGTTAAATCCAACAGTTTGTGTAAGGAAATCTGCCTAAGGATCAGCCACCTCCTCCTCCAACACCGATTATCAAGGGTGAAGGATCGTGGATCGTGCCTGAATGCAGTTATGCCCTGCCACTTGCAGGAGCATCTTGTCTTCTGCTACAGATGATTCCCAGGGGCAGTAATTGTTCCCCTCTTGTCTCATCCCCGTCTCCCTTCCCTGGGGGTATCATTCATTGAGCAGTTCCCTGTGTACTTGTATTTTTAGGAAAATCCTCAATCTCTCTTGCACTGACCCTGCCACGAAGCCCCCAGCTCTGCTGCAGTGTTACAGCCCAACCAGGCACTCACCTGTGCAGGGATAGGGAAGCTGAGGATCAATGTGTGCCTTCAGTTTTACCTCCTGGTAAAAAAACATCGTGCCCCTAGGGCCTCACCCATGCCCTTGGGTGTGTGATCACCAGCATGTGAGAACAGGATCACATGTTTGCAGAATGCATCACAGTGCACTCCTGTCCTGACAGTGTGTTAATTGTTGAGTGAAGTCATTTCTGAGGGTGAGTTTTGGATCCTCAGCCTTGCACTGACAGGAACCTGTGCATGTGCTCTCCCAAACTGGGCCCTGAAATTCCTTCTGCTGATGCCAGTCCGTGCTGTGAGAGCTCTGGGGTTTTTGGGAGCACAGACACGTGTGTTTGCCTGACCCAGCACATCTGGGTGAGTGTCCCAGGACTTCCTGGCAAGCTGAAGCTCTCTGTCACCTCAAAAGGTGCTGGGTTTCCTTGGAGGGCTGAGATGCGCAGCTTTTACCTGTTCCCATGCCCACAGCCACTGTCCTGTGACAGCTCAAAGGGCACCCTCTCCTGCCTCTGCCCTTCCCTGGCAGTCAGCACCCTTCCCCAGATGTTCAATGGGAAGTGTTTTGGGCTTTAAACAGAACTGTCCTGTCCAACAGGAGACCAAATGTAGTTGCTTGGAAGCAGCTACAGTGGAAACCCATTGGTGTGAGTGACACCCACAGGTGGGTCTGGCTGGGCAGGGATCTCCACCCAGCCCAGGCCAGGGCAGCTGGCTCTGATTTGCATCCAGTCTGGGGCTGAAATGCAATGGTGAGAGTGCAGGAGGAGTTTGAAGTTATTCAGGAATAGCCATGACTCAGCAAACCATTTGTGCATCCAGAGCAGGTGAGAACACAGCTGTCCATGCAGGAAGCAAGTGATGTGTGGGCCAGCACAGGACAGGTCAGCAGGAGTGACAATCTTCACACCAGCAGTTTGTACATGAGATTCTAAGGCTGTGCTGCTGTTTCTGGGCACATCCCAGAGACCTAAAAGCAAAGAAAGGCAGCAGTGCCTCAAGTGCAGAGTGGCAAAGCCCCGGGTGGGAGCAGCAATTACCCAGGTGATAACCCCACACCAGCCACACTGGGCTGGCCAACAGCCAGACAAGGGTGTTTGTGTTCCCATTTTGTATCCTTATGATGTGAAACCCTGGAAGGTCGGGGCTGGACCAGCTGAACTGGCCTCTGGGGTCTCTGCTCAAACACAGACAGCAGGACGTGACACCAGAGATCCCAACTCTCACAATAGTGCCACGGTTCATAGAAACCAGAACAAATAAGGTGTAGCCAGGAGAGGCTGCCCCAGTCAATGGTACCCAACGTCTGCAGCACTTGGGAACCGCTTCAGGCTCTGGCAAGCTGCACTTCCCTTCAATGGAGCCTGGCAGCATCAGCTCAGCAGGGAATTTGGGAAAATCTCAACAGCTTTTGGGTCTCACAGGCTGCAGACCCTGCACGCTCAACATGATCCCAGTTCAGCACAGTAGGGCTGTGCTGGCTTCTCACCTGCTGCTCCTGTAGTCTGAAGTCCCAGGGAAGGAGCCCAGGGCCTGGCCAGTGCAGTGGCTCAGGCTTCTTCACCCTTGTCACCTGCCGTGGTGTTCAAGTGGCAGCAGCTCAGGGCTGTGAGCTGCCCTCAGGGTCCCTATGGATGCTGGTGGAGGAGCTGCAGCTCCCAGCCATGTGTGCTGGCAGGTCTGGAGTACACAGGCAATGCCCCTCACCATGGAGCTGCTTCCCTCCTTGGCAGGTGTTTCATAATAAAGAACTCAGGTATTTAAGGGTGGCTCATGAGGCACAAGGACCACCTGGGCTGAGACTCAGTTGTGCCATAGTAAAACCTACAAATGTGGCCCTGCAATGAAGCTGTCACAGTGTTACAGCAGAGGCAGACCTTGCTGGCTCAGCCAGCACAACCTGTCACCCTGGACAGTCTGCTCAGCCCCTCCATCCCAATAGTGCCACAGACAGCTGCAAATTCAGTGCACTTCTGGAGCAGGTGAGGAAGCCAGTAGTGCTCTAATACCCTGTCTGGGGAGAGCCCTCAGCCCAGGCCCTCCTGTGCATGTCCCAGCACAGGGAGTCAGGTCAGGCGGGATTAGCAGCTTGTTGCTTTTGGGGCCGGAGGACCAGCATGGTGTGGGAGCGTTGCCTGGCCTACAGCTCCCTCCTGCTCTGCATGTGTCTGACACCCCAATCCCAAACACCAGGACCGTTTCCTTGCACACTGATGCCGAGGATGTGCAGTGTGTGACCCCTCGGGGAGCGTCCCCTCCTTTCCCTGCTCAGGACTGAGAGTCCTGTGTCCATTGGCATCCAGATGGGACAGCCCTGCCCTACCCCGCAGTGCCCCTTGGTCAGGGAGGGGCTCAGGGCAGTCAGGCCACAGGGCTGGGCCACGGCTGGTGGTGGCATGAACAGAGTAGCTGAACAGCGGAGCTGCTGCTCCAGTCTGGGACCATTGTTGGACTGGCATGGGCAGATGGTGACACCGTTTGCAGATTGGCAAACTGGTGAACACCAGGGCTCCGGCAGTGCCTGCTTTGATCCCTGTGCTGGGGAGAGAGCAGCGAGGGGTCGCACCCGGCGAGCACTGCCGCTGCTGTGGCTCTGCCTCGCGTGGGAGCGTGGGGCCGTGGCGTTCGGGTGCACTGACTGCAGCTTGGTGCATTCCAGGTGAAACCTTTGTCCTGGGAGATGGCCTCCCAGGGCCCTTGGAGCCTCGCCTGGACCCCATGGACTCTGCCTTGAACTCTGTCAATTCATCCAGCCACAGCAGGAGCTCCAGAGACTATCGCCTGCCAGGATACAGGCACCTGCACCAGCCCTCTAGCCTCAGCCAGGGCAGCACCTCTGCCCTGCGCAGGCTTAGCTCTGGGGGTAAGAGCTCAGAACAGCCCTGCAGCTGTAAATTGGGCAATAAAGGGCTATTCTAACTCCAGTTACACCTTTCTGACTTCAGCAAGTACCAGAGGCTGGGCTCTGCATAGCCAACCAAGTCTGTTAGGTGTGATGGCACCTGGCAGGTGGCAGTGTGGACAAGTGACGTTGCTCCTTTGGCTGGTGACTCGGGGGACCTGGAGGTCGGTGGGGAGAAAGGAATAGGCAGGAGCTGAACTGTGTCCAAGTGATAAACGGGTGTCTGAGTCCACAAGAATTGATTGGGAATGTTTGGGCAGTCAAAAGTTGCCTGGTGGGGCTGGGAGGATGGGCAGATGCATGAATGGCATTTGTCTGTATGGAGGAAGAGGGGCAGAAGAGCTGAACTGCTCATTGCAGCATGTGGGGTTGCAAATAGTGTCATTTTAGGTGCATGGCATCAGTAAAAGCCTCTGAAAAGCTCAGGCTGCTGGTGCCTCCCCCACACATTTGCAGGCAGCTAAAACAAGGGGCTGTGCACGTTGGGAGCAGGACCAGTGCCAGCTCAGGCTGTGCTTTTGGACAACAGGATGTCACCTGTGGGTTCAGTCCATCAGAAGATGCAGCCAGTGAAAACATAAACCAGCTTTGCCGTGTTAAATGTGCTAAAGGTGTTGGGAGGGGAGGAGGAACCATGCGTGGGGAGAGACGTGGCAATGGCAGGGGGATGTTCTGCTGAGGTGGGAAGTGTCAGCCGATGGACAAGGAGGACGGGGAGCTGGGGACAAACAAGGGGAATGGGGGTTGAGAGAGGGGACAAGGGCTCAGTATAGAAGGCTGCCCTGAAAAGTCAGGCTAAGGAGAGGGAATAAGGCTTCAGTGCCAGACCTGCGCCGCAGGAATCTGGGGCACGACTGGGACGTGCCCCTTGCTGTGTCTCTGCCCTGCTGTGGGAGAGGAGCTGAGTGGTGGACTGAGGGACAATGACTGCGGGGCGCTGCCAGGGACCCCCAGTAAGAGCTCTGTCTGCCGTCCCCAGGGTCGGACAGGTACCTCGGCTCCCGGGACGCCTCCCGGCTCAGCAGCCGCGACCCCTCGTCCTGGACGGTGGAGGAGGTGATGCAGTTCATCCGTGAGTCGGACCCACAGCTGGGCCCCCACGCTGACCTCTTCCGAAAACACGTGAGTGCCACGGTTCATGTACAAATGTGTGTGTGTGTACATCTGCGAGGGGGCAAATCACACAAAGAAAATCCAGAAGTGTCAGAACACGGCAGCACTTCGGAACAGCTGGAGTTCTGTGGTTAATAAAAAGATCCTCATAAATCCTGGTCATGCCCTGTCAGGGCTTGGATCCTCATCAGAACCCCTCAGGTGCAGCCTGGGTGCATATGGAGCCTCTGCAGTGAATCCCAGTGCTGAAAACACAAACTCTCCTCCTCCTGGAGGCTAATACTCACCTTGTGGCACATTTCTTCTGGCAAGAAACACATTCCTAATGGGATTCACGGAGTGTGTTGCTGCTCAATTCCTGTAACAGGGAGTCTCTTAAGGCTCTGGTCCTTGTGCACATCTGTAAGTGTAAAACAGCTGCAGACACAGCATGGAGTTTGTACCATTACAGCTACAAGAGAGGTTTGGCAGCTGCACATCCTGACCCCTGCAAGAGCCATCTTCCCTCTGCCTTATTTGATTAAGTCCATGTTCTGGTGCTGCTCATGAAGAGCAGTGGGAGCAAACATGCAGTGCTGTGTCCTGCTCTGGGCTGGGCTGACACAACACTTCTGGTTTTAATTAGTTCTATTTTAGAAACACCAGTAATTGAGAAATGTTTGTTTTAATTATGCAAAAGCTGCCAAGGGACGGAAGTGCCCTGGATTGGCAATCTTGATGAGAATCTTGCTTTCGTCTGTGGAAGGGAAAAGCAGATCAAACCTGGTACTGGAGACCCCTGGAGATCTCACCAACCTGAAAGTAACTGAGCATTGACATAGGACAGGATTTTCTGTTATTCGAGGTCGTGATTTTTATTTTTCACTTTTAAGCCCATTAACATTTTCTTCATGGAAAACTGCCCAGCACAAAGCTCTGGACCCAGCCTGGACTGGGTCATGGGCAGGAGTGCTGCAAGGGACCGCAAGACTTCCACTTGCAAATGCCAAGTACAAAGCTGTTCTCTGGTTATTTTAAGCTTCATGATCCATCCCCTCCTTAGTCTCAGGAGGGACGCATCTGGCTCTGCTGTAAAGCATCAGATGCTTTGAAAGCTGCTGTGTTGGAATCAGCCCCAGTGGGGATGAGGAGCTCCACCACTCTCTGCCAGTGGCTGGGACTGTGCTGTGAAGCTCCAGAAATAGAACCACAGAAGCATTCAGGTTGGGAAAGCCCTCTGAGGTCATACAGTCCAACATTCCCCCAGCACTGCCAAGGCCACCACTAAACCATTTTCCCAAGTGCCACATCCATACATTTTTTGAACACTTCAAGGATGGTGATTTCAGCCTGTGCCAGTGCCTGACCACCCCTTGGGAAGAAATTTTTCCTAATACTCAGCCAGAGAGCACAGGCTCTTTGGGTTTCAGGATCTGTTCCCTCACCTCCATCTTCAGCTGTGACTTCAGGGCTCTGTGTGTCTCAGCAGGGCTGTCACCATCGACACATCCTCTGCCAGATTTCTCCTGTGCTGGGATGACAATGCCCTGGAGTGAGCAATTGCTCCCCTGCATTGCCACTGCCTCTGTCATTCCCCTGTCAGTGAAACCTCCCTTTTCCTTCCTCCCCACCTCCCTTCAGGATGTGCTGGCCCTCTGGAAATGGCTCCTGGGGGTTGATCACCCAGCAGAACTCCCATTGCGCACATGGGTCCGGGGCTGCAGCAGGGTGGATGTAGGGCTGCCTGCGCTGTCTGTACTGGAGTGTCCATACTGGGATGCTGCTGAGCAGGGCTCTCACACCCAGCCCTGCTGTTGTATTTTGGGCACGGCCTGGCTCGGGCAGGGCTGGGGCTCCCAGGTGCCATCAGTGTCATTCCCCTCCCTGCAGGAGATCGACGGGAAAGCCCTGCTCTTGCTGCGGAGTGACATGATGATGAAGTACATGGGGCTGAAGCTGGGGCCAGCCCTGAAGCTCACTTACCACATCGACAAGCTAAAGCAAGGCAAGTTCTGAGAGGACTCCTGGCAGGATGGATCCTGGAAGCTCCGCTCCCGGCCGTCCCCACCCGCGCTCACCTGCCGACAGGTTCGCATGCACACACCCCCTTCCGCCGCAGACGGACACTCCCGACCCCGCCCCGGCCAGGCCCCGACGGGAGCTCAGGAGGAGCCCGGCGCAGCTGGGCTTTGCACCAGACTTGAGCTGTGGGCGTTGGAAGCGGAGGGTCTCTCCCTGCTGCCCAGCCAGCACTTCTCCGTGGGCTCACGGTCCTGCTTTCCTGGGATGGAGCAGCGCTCCAGGCAGTGCCCGTGTGGACTGGGCACATGCAGCCACTCCTCTCACACCCCGTGGCTCAGCGCTCCCGGCCGTGCATGCTCGGGACAGCCCATGGGGGTGGCTCTGGGCCGGGGCTGGACGAGCCTGCCCAGCCTCAAGGGGCTCAGTGCCCCCAGCCTGCCTTCAGCTCTGTGGCACCGCAGCGAGCTCAGAGCATGGACCACCCCGCCCCGTCTTCTGCACTGGGGGAGCCCATCCACCTGGCTCTGCCTGCCCCCAGCTCCTGAGCTGGCTCCAGCTGGGCACACCAGGCCGGGGTTGGAGGCCTCCATATTTATTCCAGACTGGGGAGGCCGTATGGGAGTGTGGAGCGAGCTGGGAGAGCTGAGGAGCAGGGCTGGGCCTGGCGTGCCCCTGGCACTGATGCCCCTGGGCTGGTGTCGGATGCTGCAGAACTCGGCTGATCTTTCTCTCCTTTTTTTTTTTTAACTTTTTTTTATTTTGGATTTTTTTTTTTTACTAAGGAGTTGTCTGTTTGAAACGATGAGATGATTTTTCTACCTGTGTTGAACTCGCAACTCTTGGTGATTTTTAGCCAGAGCTGCTAAGGTTTGTCTTCCCAGGGGCCCTCCTGCTCCTCTAGAGTTTCGGTCTGTCCAGCTCAGCGTGTGCGAGAGGGTTTTGGGTCTGGCCAGAGCAGCCCGGGGTGGTGACCTGTCCCGCCATCGCTATTCCTGTGAGGGCTTTGCCCTGCCCGAGGCACCTGTTGGTCTCAGGCAGTTTAATGTATTTATTTTTGATGGCACTTGAGTGGTTCCAGTGGTCCCAGACATGTTTCTGCAGCTGCACGAGGAGTGTCAGAGTGGAGCCACCAGCTGTGCCACCACGGTGTCCCCTGGGCAGCAGCTGCCACCTCAGGGCTGCCGGCGGGGCAGGGGCTGCCCGGACCCTGGAGCATCACTGGCACCAGCCTGGCCTGAGCTGGGACAGGGCTGATGGGGCCTGGCTGACAGGACAGGGCTGACAGGACAGGGCTGATGGGGCCTGGCTGACAGGACAGGGCTGATGGGGCCAGCACGGGCTGTCCCCAGTGTGTGCCCACACATGCACCTCAGCACGGACCCCCCCACACACACACTCCCTCTGCAGTGACCAAAGGGCTGGGACGGAATCTCCACTCCAAGCACTTCCTTCTCCTGTCCTTAGCTCACCCTCTGCATCCGGAGTCGCAGCTCACACCCTCCCCAGCAGCCTGGAGGGCCTGGCCAGCAGCAGGACGGACCCCTGTGGTGACCAACCCTCCAGGCTCTTGCACTGAGTCAGGTTTACCCCTAAGGGGCAAAGTTTCAAAAAAAAAAAAAAAAATACCCCAAACCCCAAAGTAATAAAAAGGCAAAATGGCTTTTTGTCCTATAGCGCAGCCTGGCTGCTGGCCCGGGGCTGGGGGCTCTGGCTGCTCTCGGAGCCCCTCGCTCACAGCACGACCAGGGACCCCTCGGTGTGACCCAGCGTCGGTGCCGCTGCAGCCAGGCCCCGGCGGGGTCAGCCAGTGCTTTCCTCTGCACTTATTTTACGTTGATTTGTTTATAAATAAAAGGATACCAAGTTCCTCGCCGCTGTTTGTGCACTGATGGCAGCGCCGGGCTGAGCCCCGGCCGTGGGGCAGCACAGGGACAGGCGGTGGGTGCTGTCCCGGGACAGAGCCGGCCGTGGGGCAGCACAGGGACAGGCGGTGGGTGCTGTCCCGGGACAGAGCCCGGCCGTGGGGCAGCACAGGGACAGGCGGTGGGTGCTGTCCCGGGACAGAGCCCCGGCCGCTCCTCCGGGCAGGGTGGGAGAGCGGGGCCCGGGCGGGGCTGAGGGAAGCGACACTCGCAGGGTGACAGCACGGAATGACCCGGGGCTGGTTCGTGAGGCGGGCGAGGCACATCGTGTCCTCCCTCTGTCCACCAGCCCCTGTGGCACCCCCAGGCTGACACCCCCGCCTGCCCTTCGTGTGCTGCCTGGTGCTGACAGAGGCTTTGGCAATTCCTTGTTCGAGTCTGGAGCTTGAGGGGGGTGTTGGGGCAGGGGCAGCCCCTGGCTGAGCCCCTGAACCCATCGCTGCCCACACCCCTCAGAGCCCTTCCTGGGGCCCTGGGGCCGGTAAGGGAGGTGGGCAAAGAGCCCCTGCAGCCAGACAGGGGTGGGAGCTGAGTCCCCCACACTGCTCCCCAACACAGACCACTGCCGTGAGCCCAAACCCACATGAGCCCCTGAGGGCTGCCAGGGGCTGCTCCGTCCCACAGGGAGAGGGTTCCTAGCACAGGATGGGCAACCCAGAGGGGCCTGAGGCCGAGGGGGCCTGGCCAGGCCCCACACCTGGGGCTCAGCAGGGCTGGTCCTCCATGACAAGGGTGATGAGTGAGGGGCGATGGGTGTCACCGCCATGGGCTCTGAGCCGCGGGTTTGTGTCCCAGCTTGAGCTGCACCTGGAGCACCTGGTGACATCCTGCAGGCTCTGGTGGCAGGAGAAGGCAGGTAAGGGGCACCCAGCCCCAGGGAGGGCAGTGAGGTGGGCACTGGAAAGTCTTGGCTGGTCATCGAGGTCCAGCCCCAGGTGAGGGGGCAGAAGCCCCCAGGTCTCTCCTGCAGGCCCAGCTCTGCTGCCCCCGGGCTCCTGCCCAGGTGACTCACCTCTGGGGCCACTTGTCACAGCACAGGGACCCAGCCCAGGCTCACGGGGTCCTTGGGCTCCACCGTGCCAGCACCGTCCCCCCACAGCGCCATCTCCTTGGGGACTGCAGCAGACGCAGCTGTGCCCACGGCCCCTGGCAGCAGAGCCTGAGGGCAGCTGGATCTATGGTTTGGGCTGGGACTGTGCTGTTGGGGCACAGCAGCGCTTTGGTGAGGTCCCAAAGCCACCAAATGCCCAAACCTCTGTGCCAAGCCCCATGGATGCCCAATTTATTAGTAAAATTTTGCCACATCTTTAACTGCTCATTTCTGTTGCTGTTCCAGCTCAGGAGCTGAAGTGCAGCAGCTCAGGGTGGGCACCAAAACAGAGCTCCCCATCCCACTGGGGTGGAGTGCCCCAGCCCCAGTGGGCTCAGGGCTGCCGTGGGACCAACAAACCCAGGAGCTGGACAGTGGGAACAGCCCAGTCCTGCCTGGGCTGGGCACCTGGAGGTGCTGAGTCCTGGTCAGGGGAGGCTGTGCCATCACCCCAGCTCTCCCTTGAGGACCCTGTAACCGGGAGATGCTGAGGCAAAGGCAGAGCCCTGGGAGCAGCCAGGGCCCAGCAGAAGCGGGGAGACAGCCTGGCCCCAGTGCTGAGGATGAGGAGTCAAAGGGGAACAGCATTTCCCCCTCCTCATGGGAAGTGGGGACAGGAACCACAGGGTGCCCCCTTGGGTGACAGTGCTCCCAGGACTTGTCCCAAGGGCGTTGGTTACTGAACCCAGAGCCAGGGCTGAGGCTGCTCTGGGGAGAGCAGAGTGGTGGGAGTGACAGCCCCACATCACCCAGGGACACAGCTCTGCCCATGGGCCTGGTCCTGCAGGGGGCAAGAAACACTGTGGCACAGTGGGGGACAAACCCTCCAGGGGTAGCTCGAAGCCTAATTCCTCAGGCTGAGCCCAGGTTCCCCACGTTTCTCCACTGCTGGAGGGAAGCTCCATAATTTCAGACTTTGGAGATCCACATCTAAACCCACTGTGAATACAGCTCACAAGTTTTTGCTAGCTTAGAGGGGATTAATTCAAGGTCAGGCACTTTTGTGCTCCAGTCCTTTCCCTCCCTCCGAGCAGGCAGAACAGAGTGAGCTCAGGGCTTTTACTCAGTTTGTTACAAATGAGCATTTAATGACCGAGTCAGTTGCACGGTTTTGGCCAAAACAAACATTTCAGGAGAAAAAAACACAGTTGTCCTGCAGCTGAGGGAAGATCTCACCCTGCCCCCAGGAGTAGCCAGGCCAGGGCAGGCCAGGGCAGTAGCAGAGCGCTGCAACTTGATCATTCCTGCACAACAGCTGGAACTGGCACACGACGAATGCTCGAAGCTCTCCGGGCTCACAGCAGCTTTACAGGGAGTATTTAAAACAACTGAGGACTAAAGCATGGGGGGTGGGGAGGAGGTCACTGAGGAGGGACAGGACAGGGTTTGGTTTCATGGCTCAGCCAGGTCTGACCGTGCAGCTCTCCCCAAACTCCACCGAGCTGCTGGATTCTGAGTGTGCGACATCTCAGACAGCAGAGACACTTTTCTTCCTTTCCTCTCAAACACCAAAGGCCACACAGGGCATTCCAGGGCAGCAGCAGGCAGGGAACCAAAGGAGTTCAGCCCCCTCAGCACTGCACAGCTGGACAGCAACACCCACCACCCAACCCGGGTAACACCGAGGGGAGGGCGAGCCCCTCCCTCAGGAACAGCCCTTGGGAATTGCGGGAGCACAGGACACACAACTCCAACGTGGACAAAAAGGCAACGAAAGGCTCCACTTCAAATCCATGAAAAAGCACCAGGACCTGCTGTGTCCCAGGGCAGGGACACGGTTCAAGGCAGCAGTGGAAGTGGCTCAGTGGTTCACTCTGTTCTCACCTCCCCCTTGATGCAAGGGGTCGGAGTTTCCCAGCTCCAGGAGTGCTGGCACAGGGAGGGCTTGCACCGACCCCTCGGGTCAGGGCTTCCCTGGCAGCTTTGTTCTCCTGCCCCCCCAACCTGATCCCAGTTAATCACATCCCTGCAGGGACACGACAGCCAGAGCTGAGTGTGTTCCAGAGTAACACAATTCCAGGAAGATTTTCTTGGTTACAAGTTCATTGTGACAATGAATGCACCAAGAGCACCAGTGCCAAAGGTTTGTAAATACTACTGAAAAAAAACCCAAACAGAAATCATCCCCTCCCCCTTTTGCCTGAAAAAAAGAAAAAACAAACCAAAAAGGCTGCATGAAGCTGCCCAGAGCCTTCTCTGCAGCACAGCCCAGCTCAGACACTGAGCCAGCCCCCAAAATCTCGTGCCATCCATAATTTCACCAGTAAGCAAAGACTGAGGAGGGAGCAGGAAGACTGGAGAAAAAACGCCACTGTCAGTGTCCAAGGCACCCTGATGCCAAGCACTCCCTGCACTGGGTAGGGCATGTGCCATGGGATTCCCCTCAACACATCAAATCCCACACCCCAGTTTGCTTTGACCTCCAAGCAACTGAAGGAACTGAAGGAAGTGTGGAGGGGCCTCTTGTGAACTTTCCTCCACAAATAACAAAGATCTACATAGAAAATAAAGGAAGGACAGAACAGCTGAGGAAATAAGGGACAGGATCTCAGAACAAAAATTATAAACCCATAAATTAGGAAAGCCCAAAGCTGAGGGTATTGAAGCTATTGCTGTAAGAACACCTGGAAAACCTAACAGAGACTCCTCTCTGCAGCAAGGACACACCTGGAAAGGGAGAGAGAAAAGGAGCAGGAATTACTCACAGGGAAGAGCCAGAGGCTGGAACTGCACAGCCCTGGAGGCAGAGTCTGACACATGGGCCCTGGCAAGAGCCTGTGCCCAGCTCAGGGGTGTCTGCCAGCTTTACAGGGCACTGTGGCACCACCAAAGGCTCCCCTGGACACGTGCCCCTTCCACACACCCACATCCACCCAGAGCACAGGGAGCGAGCAGCGCTCAGCCAGGACCGAGCCCCTGCTCTGCCCAGCACTGCCATGGCAGTACCAAAGGCACACTGTGCTGCAGCCCGAGGAGAGCTGGGCTGAGACAAGCCCCAGGGACACTGCCACCCTCCCCACAGCTCTCTCACGTGGGGACAGCCTCAAAGCCACCAGACCTGCCACATTAGGGAGCACATGGGATACTGTCAGTGAGACCAAGGTTCAGAGTATCTTTAGGATAAAAATTTACATGGAGAATTCTTCAGCTCTTGCTGTTGCACCAGCTGTGGAACAGCCCAACACCCAGAAATCCCTGCATCTGGTCCCAGTCCTGTGCCCAGGGATGGGGAGCACTCCTGTGACAGACTGGGGCTGGCCCTGCTTTCCCTCTGCAGTTCACTCTGGAAGTGTCTGTCACCCAAAGGGAAGGGGGAGGAGGGAAGGGCTGGACCTCTTCAGTGCCCTGGCACTCAGCAGCAGAGCCCTGCTCTCACCCCAGAGCTGTATGCACAGATGCTGCTCAGCTCCTGTAAAATCCCCACACAAACCAGTCAGAGCAGGGAAAGTCACATCCATGATCACCTACTGCACAGGGGGATAACTCAGATTTAAAGTCTGCCTGTTCTCCTGGTGCAGTCTGAGTGCCAGGTTTTAGTGTCTCCTTCCCTGGACTGTGTACATCCACTTTTCACATCCCTGTAACACCTGCAGCCCTTAACAGACCAGAGCTCGAGCCCCAGGTCTGACAGGAACTGCTGTCCCAGGAGATGGACACAAATGGATACTTCCAAAGTATTATTTTACAATGGTGAGGGACTACAAAATACTGCGTTTCCTAAACCCAGGAACCCCTTGCTCAGCTCTGTCCCCATTTCCAGGAGTTTGTGCTCCACTGGTGCTTTTATCTGAATTTAACCCCAAACTCGTGTGTATTTGTATTTTATTGTGGGTCAGTTTGCTAAGGGGACACCCACCCCCAGCTGTTACACAGACAGAGGCGCTACCCAGCCCTCAGCACAGCTGGAACACATGTGAGCACCAGCACATCTCATGGTGTGCCAGCTTCCTACCAAATATTGTGGAAGTCAGATGCCAGGAGCAAAGACTGGGCAAGGAATTTTTTCCAAAAGGAAGAGGTTGTGAACATTAAACATTACCAGGAATCAGTCATGATTTGCTGAAGGGAACTTCAGCTCTGTTATCTCCAGGTCAGGGGAGCTGCTGCCGCTCCGGTCGCTGTAGGTGTCCCTGCAGGAAGAAGAGATTTGGAGATTTGGGGTTAGGGAGCACCAGTCCTTTAAGGACTGATAATTCTGATGTGGGATGCTGCAGCACACGGAAAACTTCAGCTCCTCCGCTGTGAGGAGCCATTTCAAACTCAAATGTGCAAAAGCAGAAAATTAAAATATCCCTCAACCCTTGGAGGCATTGAAATGAGGGTCCCTCACACATGAAACTCTTCTGGACCACACCTGACCACTGTGATGTTAACACTGACACAGGAATCCCGTGGCACAGCTGCACTGCAGCTCAACCCACAAAGCCAACACGTGCCTTTTGGCATTGCATTTGCCTGGGTTTGATATAGGCACTGCTAATTCTCCCCTGCATTTGGTCTGGTTTTCTTTTAGTGCCTATCAGAACTCAGCAACCCCTCCAGGTTCTCTGTGAGGAGAACAGGTCAGTACCAAACTGTTGTAATTTGTTGCACAGTCCCAAGTGCCAAACAGAACTGCAGGCACTGGGGAACAGCAGCACCAAGTAACTGCATCATTAAATCCACCCAAAACACCACTTGCTTTGCAAACTGAAACAAAGAAAGCTGAAGTCAGCAGAAAAAAATATGAGGCTGCAACCACCAGGCCCTGTTCTTTAAACCAGCAGCAGGAACAAGTTTCTTATGGACCTGCCTGTACGTGGGACTTGTGTGAGGAATGTGGGGAAAAGCCCATGAGGTCTCCAGCCATGTAAAAGAGCAGGCCCAACCTGTTTCCCCAAACATCCTGACTGACAGCACAAGGCTGCAGATCTCCTCTCCCTGAAGCCAGGGCCTCTCTGCAGGACAGCTCTGTGGCCCCACAATCAGCCTCAACACGCCAGACACGAGCTTTCAAAAAAAGAGTGGAAAGAAGAGGTGCTGCAATACCAAGTTATCCCCAGGAACTCTGAGCCAAGAGGATGCTCCAGGTTATCCTGCAGGAAGCAGCACTGCCTGTGGCAGCTCTGACTGGGGTCTGTCTTAAACCCACCTGGGTGAGAGCCTGCAGCCCTTCTGTAGGTAGTGGGTGAGTCTCCCTGCAGATGCCAGGAGGAGCCCAAAGTATGGGGGTGATGGCTTGATGGGCCTGGAGAGGAACTCGGGGTGATACTGAACACCAACGAAGAAAGGGTGCTCTGAGAGGAACAAACAAAACATTCACATCAAGTCTCTCAAGCTTGTGGCTGAGCTGCAGGTGAAATCCCGATTCTGCTGAAGCCGTGATGACAAGGGAGTATCGTTTCCATGCCTTTTGTCCATAAATGGACAGGGACATGGGATTCTATTTTTACCATCAGTTTATGGATAGAATCATTCTGGGACAGTCTGAATGGGTCCCACACGAAAACCTGCTCCATTACCCTCCAAACACTTTCCCTTGTCCATCCCACACCCACAAACCAGCTGCTTAAGGACTCACCTTCCAGCTCAACCACTTCCATCCGCTCTCCCTCCTCATCCTGCCCCACAAACTTCAGACCTTGCTCTTCAAAACACTTTTTCAACTCTGGATTGACCTAGAAAACCGTAAACAAGACAAGCCATGATCTTTTGAGTCTGGATTACACAGGAAAGCTCAATACCTACAGGAGCATTTTTACCTCAAATCTGTGTCTGTGTCTCTCTTCCAAGAAATCATGATCTCCATACAGCTTCCCTGCACCAGAAGGAAGATGTTCCTTAGAGCAGTGATCACAGCTTTTAACACATTCATTTGAACAGCATCCTTCAGAATCTGCCACTTCTGGAGAGGATCAAATTTCCTAATTCCCATTCCCCACCAGTCCCCACCTGCCATTCAAGGATGCTTCAACAATCCCAGGTCTCACTTCCCCATACCCACCATACAAGCAAGCCATTCCCAGAAAAGATTTCCAGAAGAGGGAAGAAGGGCCTTACTCATGATTGAATTCTTGGTTTGGAAGAGTGTTCTTCTCTTGCCAAGCCTCATTGTCCCACCCATTTGCCCAGGATTATGTTCTGGCATGTCTATAACCTGTGGAAAGAATTCAGAGGGTAATGGGAATCAGGGAGGAATAACAGTCCCAGGCAGACTCTGACACATTAAAGGAAAAAATCCCACCAACATTCGTGCAAAAAACCAAGGAAACCAGCCCAAGGAAAACTGTCTTGACAAGGCAGAGCAACAGAACCAGGTTAGCTGGCCGAGCTGTTCTAGTACAGCCTGCACAGAACATACAGGAGGTTTGTGGATATTCAGGAAGCTTTCACATAGGAAATGGCCTCAGTCAGAGTCTACACAAATCACACCCACCAATACTGTGCTGTTTTACTGAACTGCATGTGAAACAAGCACATTTATGGAAACAAAATCCCCAAATCAGAATTGCTTACTCTCAGATAAACAACATCATAAGCTGCTTTTTGTTAACCTCCTCACTTTGAGTAGCATTTTAAATTACAGCAGAAGCCAATCATTATGTTCCTGGACAAGGAACACAGAGCTTTCCACAACCATTCCCAGGAATTCAGGTCTGTCTGTGGCTATCATACAACAGTTCAAGTTGGAAGGGACCTTAAAGCCCATCCAGTGCCACCCCCTGCCATGGCAGGGACACTTCCACTGTGCCAGGGTGCTCCAAGCCCCATCCAACCTGGCCTTGGACACTTCCAGGGATTCAGGGGCAGCCACAGCTTCTCCTGGCAACTGTGCCCAGGGATGTGCAGATAAGTCTGGTAAGGATATCACAAGAAAGTCACCATAAACTCACCACTGGATGAGAAGTTTTGGGGTCAAACTCTGTTGAGTTGGCATCTGCAATGTAACGTTCAGCAATCAGAAACATCAAGTCTCTCAGACCATGACATCATCACCTACAGGACCTGCCCCGGGTACAGCTGCTTCTCATCCCCAACTGTGCTGAACCCTCCCAGGCACAGAACACCCCAGGCAGCAGGAAAAGGGCTGTCAGCACCGTTTGGTATCAATTTCAAAGGATAACCCACTCTCGTTCAGGAAAAGCCCACATTCAACAGCTTCAAATACAGAAGTAATGGCACAGAGGGGGAAGGGAGCAGAGTGGTCTGAGAAACTCCTTTTTTCTCACCCTCACTACTGCTGAGACTCAGTCAGGCTGAGAACTCCATTTAGCAATCTCTGAAGGGAGTTCTGTTAACAGGGACCTGCTCAATTCAAGCAGTGGGGCTCAGAAGGTAACTCCACCCACTGAAGGAGCTGCAACTGCTGGCTGGCTGAACTGGTTTTTGAGCTTCGTTCCCACTGGCTGCAGTGGGAATTTGGCATGCCCAGCACATGTAGGCCACCAAAGTGTTTCATTCAAGAGCTGAACCTCATGTTAAGCAAGAGGAAGCTTTCTGTCATTATAAGCATGACTTACTCCATTGATTTTTATTTAAATATGATAAGGAAATTTTTACCTTGAATTAGCAAAAGAGATGAGGATTTTTACAGGTCTAGGGAAAAAATTAAACCTACCTATAAAAAATGTAAAATCACAGGTATTACTCAAGCAACCCAAGAAATGACCAAAAGGCAGGAAGGGTTTTGTGCAATTACCTTGCCAACCAAGGACACTGCGTGCAAACTCCACCACTGCCAACTGCATTCCCAAACAGACTCCTGTGGAAGGAAAGGCAGGACACGGATCAGGTCAGGACAAGGACCTCTGAGCCCACGGTGCAAAGCACACACACCTTCAGAGAGTATCCTGAGTCAGAGGAAAACCTGGATGAGGCAGATCTTTGACTGGGATTTAGGGGTCTGCAGTCCTGACAAGCTTTACTTCCCTCCCTTTCCCATCCCTCTGCTCACACACCAGTTCAGTCTCTCACCACAGGCATTTCATAGAAATGTACTCACATATTTCTTGGTGCCAAGAGCACCACAGCCTGCTCTGAAACATTCCCAGACTGCTATCCCCTCATTACAGATTTCTTGTCAGCACATCCCAGCCAACTCTGACCACTTCAGAGCTAACCAGGGATGAGGCTGCATTCCCAGCTCAGCTGACCATAGATCACTGCCTTCCTCAGCCAACTGCCTGCAAAACTGCTCATCCCAGGCACCAGTGAAATCCAGGGCAGCTCTTGCTGCAGACCAGTTAGGCTGTTACTCAACCTCCTTTCCTTTGCTTTCTTTCTTCTCATGGGTGAAACATGCTTCTCACCTAAGAAGGGTTTTTTCTGTTTTCTTGCCCAGGAAATAGCTTGAATTTTGCCTTCTGTCCCTCGAACACCAAATCCACCAGGAACCAGAACTCCGCTGCATGAGGATGAAAGGATTCCATTCAGCATGGCTCCCCCAAACCACATACCCACATATCACCTCCCAGCCATAAAATCTTGGGCTTGCAAGACCTCTCTCCTGAAAAGGGCTCTCAAGTAGCCACGTGGCAAGGCCTGGCTGCAGCAGCTTCCACATGACTTCACATGAGCTGTCACACAAAGCAGAATTTACAGGGAAATATTTTATAAATGCCAATTTTACCTTCCCAAAGAAAGATCCCAAATACAATGCAGGTTACCATATTGAAATGGTTCATGCTGTGGGACTCACATGCCCTGCACCAAACACATTTGCAAACACATCACCCAGCCAGGCCCACGCTGAGGAAGCCTCTGGCTACAGTGTCAGGTTGCCCTAACACCAAAATCTGCAGGAGGTTCTTTCTTCTGATCCTACCCAAATCCTGCCACCCTGAGGGGTAACAGGCCCTCATTCTTGTTTTTGTGCTAACTCTTGGCCCTCCTCTGCATACTAACACTTTTCCCCTTCTCACACTTTATTTCTAAAGAACTTGTTACCCCATACACACCTTCCATTCTCACTCTGGCTTTAACAGCCTCTACCAGTACCTTTCCTTTCTTCTGATTTCCTCTCACTGTTTCCACCTGATCATGCAGGTGTGCATAACCTCAACAGCATGATCATTTCACCCACTACTCCCTTTCACCAACTCCCTCACTTCTTTAACAATTCTCCATTTAACATCTTATCCTAAATCCTCCTGAGAGGTGTCTGGGGCCTTGTCAGAGTGTGCTGACAGTGGCTAAGAAAACAAGTCTCCAGTGAGGCCCTTAACTCCAAAGCCATCAGCAGCAGCAGGTTTATCAGACATTCTCCAAGGAAAGGGCCAGAGCAGAACTTACTCAGCACCACAGAGCTTCTGCCATGCCTCGTGGTACCGCACAGGCTCCTCCTGCAGAGTGTCTGGCTCCAAGTCGGCAGAGTCAATGTACTGGGAAGAAATCCAAAAAAGGATGAGATGAGATATTGCTACAAGAGTGTACAGGATCTCGAATTCTCATTAAATTAGGATAGCATCATTCTTCCTGGATAGCTCTGCATTTTTTTCCTAATGGATACTTAGGTTTATTTCTGGGCTGATTTCCCATCTGTTAGCCAACAAAACTGCTTTCCTCACCACCCTACTATTGGTGCACAAACAGAACCCATGATTCCTCCGTCCTCCCCTCTCTGCAGCTCGGCTGTAACATACACCAAGTCCACGAGCCCCAGCCTGTAGCACAGCAAGGTGGGAACATGGGGCTGTGCAGGCACAAACCACCACAGAGAGAGATAAAAACCTACCACTCTCTCATCAAATAAACATCTTCTTCAAGAGGCACTGAAGAAGAAATAGGATATGGTGAGGCTGCTGTAATTAAAGGGCCTTATGACAATGGAAAAAAACCCTGCAATTTTTCCATTTTCTCATCTCCAGTATTCCAGTACCTCTGAACTTCGGGATGTTCTGGCAGGCTGCTAACCCTTTAAAATAACCATTTTGTCTTTTTTTGTTGTTGTTTTTTGGAGGTTGCAAAACTACCCATCAGTTCTTTAACTAACTACTGTTAGTCTGTTCCTGAGCATAAGATCTCCATGCACAAGGCTCACAGAGCTCACTTCACTTCTGAGCCACTCAGACACAGCTGTGCCAGGGGCTACCCACAGATGCATGTGCAGGGTTTGCACTTCACCTGTCTTTTCTTCTACTGATTTTGGAAGTTGAAAGGTAACCCAGACTTAGATCAGTACTGTTAAAAAGCAACCACCTCTTTCCATGACTCCCTGACATAATGAAACTGCTAGACATTTAAAAGTCTATTGAAATGAATATAAAATTTCTGGCAACAGGTATATATTTCACCTCTTCAGAGCATCCAGCTACGACCAAGACCCCAAAAAGCACCTGTACAGCCAAACCAGCATGAAAACCTTAATAAAGCCTGAGGCAGGATAATCAAAAAACCTGAGTTTTATGATACACAGCAACAACCCCAAAAAAGGATCACTTGCAACAACTGTCAGAGGAATTAAAGCAGAGTGCCCTCCTCCAATCCATCTACCACTGTCACAGCTCAGCACACAATGCTGAGCACTGAGGAGTTTCCGTCCATTGCAGACACCTCATACAGATCACAGCATGAGAGGCTGGTTTGCTCTGAAGCTGCTTTAGGCCTGGTAACAGCTGTTTTGATGCTGTTATGATCAAAGCAGCTGTTTGGATGCAAGGACAATTCGGATGTTCACCGGCTGAATCACTTCTCCCTTTCTGCCTATGGGTTTGTGAAAATCTGAATTAGGATGGGCAGCACTGTAGGTGGAAGGAGCATGGAGGGAGTTTTTTCCACACACAGACAGACCTATCCCTACCTTAATATCAAGTTTGTGGTTGATGGCCAGGGCAGAGTGCTCCAGGGCTTTGATGACAGATGCATAGGAGTCAGAAAACTTGGTGTACTTGCCCACGAGTGCAATGGAACATGTTTCAAGTAGACGGTCGTACCTACAGAACAGCAGAACACACAGGTTATTCCAGCAGTAACAGGAGAGGGATGGGAATCACATTCTGTTCAGCTTTTCAAGGAACAATCAGCTGTGCTCTTCTAAGTCTGTCCAACAGAGCTGACATCTTTGGAAGAGTGACCTTTCATAATAATTATGCTTTAGAAACATCAAAGGAAGATTAAAACCAAAACAAAGACCAAGGAAAACAGTTGCAGAAAGCCACATATAAATTAACTCATCTCTCCTGATGATGAAAAGCCATTTTGAGCAGATCCAAACTGCCTTTTCAGGAAGCTGTATTAGATTCACAGACTGCAGTGAACTCCTAGGAGAGGATCAAAGCACAGCTTGGCGTATGTTTGTACTGCACAGCATCTTCCCACGCTGCTGCTGACTGAGTTCATTTCAGCAGCTACAAACACAGAAAGCATTTCTGGAGTCCTAAGGATGTGCTGCCTACATTTTCAATCCCCAGCACCTGGCAGCACGGGATTCACACAGCATTCCTGGCTACAGCCAAGAGTTTGTTTAAAGTTTGTCTCAGAACTGCTAAATACCTTCAGCTCAGCTGGGGACCAAGGGCTTTCCCCATCAAAAGGAAATGTTACTGACAGGGCTGGCTTGTGTCAGGCACACAAATAAAAGAAAGCATCTACATCTTGACATCTCTTAATTTCTTATAAGAACAAACACATTTAACTCAAGTCAAACATATTGACACTCAAGTCTTTTCTGAAAAGACTCTATTCACTATTTCCCCATGAACATTGAGTCTATTCCTCACAAGAAAAAACCCCAGTGTCCAAGGAGTCTCAGAACAGGTACCAAGCACTTGTCTCACTTGCCTGAAAGCACACGCAAAAGTGCCTTTTATTGACACTCCTGACACCTCCATACAGCTACAAAAGGATTTTAACACTTTGTAATATTACTGAGAGGTTTTTTTATAAAAAGGGAGGGCAGGGCTGTCCAGCTTTTAATTACTTCAAGCTGGGTTTGACACAGACAGTACACTTCCAACACAAGATAAGGATCTCACCAAGTTTATCTCACAGGATTTTATGGAAGAAGGCTGAGGGAATTGGGATGGTTCAGCCTGAAGAAGAAAAAGCTCCAGGGAGACCTTATGGCAGCCTTCCAGTAAGAGGATTTATGAGAAACATGGGGACAGACTTTTTAGCAGCATCTGTTGTGCCAGGACAAGGGGTGATGCTTTTAATCTGAAAGAGGGGAGATTTAGACTAGATATAAGGATGAAATTTTGTACAATGAGAGCGGTGAGGCACTGACACAGGCTGTCTACAGCAGCTGGGGATTCCTCAGCCCTGGAAACATTCAAGGTTTGGATGGGGCTCTGAGCAAAAGGAAAAAACAATGTGAGCATATAAGAACACCTGAGAACAGGAAATAACACCCATCATCTCACACAACCAGCAACCAAGAAGATGAATTAGTCTTGAAGTGTGTTGCAGTGTGCCCAGCAGTGCAGCTCACCTGTCAGCCATCTCCTTCCACTTCATGAGCATCCTCCTGGGCTGCCTCTCAATGGGAAGGTCCAGCCTGTGCCTGAAGTAGTCCACGACTCCCTGCTCCTCTAACAACAGAGGAACCCGGTAGATAGAGGAGACATCATGAACACAAATGACCTGTTCATAAAAGAAGGATGTCATGAGAACACAGGCATCCAGTGCCCATACAACCATTTCTACTCAGACATTCAGTGTTCCTGTCTCTAGCAGAAAAGCACGTGACCACCTAAACTTCCAGGCAGTAACATGTTGAATAACATATCAATAGTTTAACACAACATATCAATAGCTTAACACTGCTTTCCTTATGCTTGAAAAGGCCATTCTTCAGTACTTCCAAGGCACTACTGATCCCTGGAGCCCTTGGGAAGGGCTATAACACAGTAACCCAGCAGCAGGAAAGTCAGCTGCCCAGCACATTATGTGAGCAGCACACAGCAAAGTTCAAAGAACACTCCAGGGAGACTCCTGTGATACAGAATCCCACATGAAGCTACAGTCAAACTGCCACAGGCACAGCTTCCCCCTGCCCACCACCGTCCTTCCTAATCGGGGCTCCCAGTCTGATTGAAACCCAGGGAAATCTGTGATCACAGTACAGCAATACACTTTACAGGGTGCCCCTCATCAAATTTAGGATTAAACAATTATGAGGAAAGAATTCTTAGGTCAATGAGGAAAATCTACATCAACAGTTCTAGTTCAGTGAAACGGGAAAAGATGGCTCAGGACAACTGTCACCTGTCCATTAATAATGAAGCTGTACTTTAAGGATCTAAAACACACTGGCACAACTTTTTTAAATCCTCCTTTCTACTGACTCAACTGAAAGCAGAGTTCAACACTGCACCAGTCAAACCTCCTTGGCTGCACATTTTCCTCTTTTACCCTCAGTGCTGTTTATTTCTCAATCCAAGTGCAAATGCAGTCAGAGCAACAACTACATAGAACTGCATTAAACTTCCTGGAAAGGGACAAGAGCCAACTTATTTTGAATTCCTCGCCAACAAGAGGTAGATATTTTACTGATGACACATCAACATTATTGCCAGCAGTGCAGTGCTTGAAATTGCAGGACTCAAGTTTGGTCTTGTTGTAGAGCAAATTAATAAAAATTGCTTGACAGAACCTGGGATTGTGCAGTGATACTCAGTCTTTCACAAAAAGACAACATTTTTCAAGCTCCAGCTGGATCAGAAAGTGCTAACATTCAGCCTACATACTTTTGACTATTTTCCAAGGTCCCCCTTAGACTGTGTTATGAGTCTCAGTATAGAAAGAATCATGCTAAAATGGAATTTGTGCATATCACAACTTTCAAGTGAAGCAATGCTTCTCCCAAAGCTTGGGCAGAAAAATAATACTGTGAAAAGAGCAGTGCATGAAATACAGTCATATATCTGTTAAACCTAGCTTGGGGCAATTCTTTCGCCTCTAAATACTAGAAAATCTCATTCTTCTATGTCCACAGAAGGAATGTTGAAATATAATTAAGGTCAAAACAGTGCTTCAGAAAACATCTTGGATTCCATAGGATTCTCTAAGCTTACACCAACTACCTTATAAGAAAGCCTGGGTGCTGACACAGAAAGAATTGGTTTAGCAACAGGTTCATGTGTCAGGAAGGTAGGTGAGACAAAACAACAAATGATTTATGCAGCTACCAAAACACAGAGCTGGAACTGCTGCGCTCAGACAAAAGTCCCCTCAGCAGCTGACAAAGAGCTCCAATATTTACTGCAAGGAAGCAGAAACAGCAATCCTTACCTGTTCTGGTTCAACATGACAGAACATGGAAATCTTTTCTTTTACTGAGGTATCCAGTGGAGTGGAGCACCTGCAAACAATCTAACAGAGCAGCAACATCAGGGTTGTGATGCAAAACAGAAATACTCAGGCATTCATAAAACAGACCTCTAAAAAGAGCTATCTTTGTGCAGTCTCTGTGATTTGAGAAAAAAAACCCCACAACTCAGTTTCTTTTCCTTATTTATCACCACTGTACAAGAGGTCTCAACTGAAGCATTACTTAGACAACACTGCTGTTGCAACATGCCAGATTTTTACACTCAAAGCAACACAAACCTTACCAGATCTGGTGAGAGCCCGAGACCCCTGAGCTCACGAACACTGTTCTGGGTGGGTTTGGTCTTCTGCTCCCCTGTCGAGCTTGGCTGGTCAGAGAAGAGCAGCAGTTGGTGTATCAGATTATGATCAGCAGCAGTGATTCAGCAGGTTAATCAGGACTCTCATCCATCTCGTGAAAACTTTGACTCAGTTCTTGGACAATTCACATGAACCTCGTGTACCCCATTTTAATCCCCAGGACTGCAAGCAACCAGCAGGAACCCAAATTCCAATCTGCCCACTAGAGTGCAGGAAGGAGAGGGACAGAGAGCCTAAGGTTTATCCACTGCTCCCCCCAAATACCTAATATTTTATATTTCTACCTTTTCTCTGTAAATCACCTGGCCTGAACAGAAGGGGAAAAGGGGAGAACAAAGATTGATCTGCACTCTGTAATTATCAATTTGCTCTGTCAAATTCAGTTCAGCCTGGCACAGGGAATGCTCATGCTGCATTTCTGCAACTCCCGAGCCTTTATTACACATTTATACACTTTGAAAAGCTCCTGTTCAATTCCTGTGAGACTTTTCAAATACAAAATGATATAATCTCTGCACTTCTGCCAGAAGTTTATATCCACAGAAATACAGAAGTAACAACATAGAGATACAACATTTCAGAAGCACCTGCTTAGGAAGCAAATTTTGGATTGAGGAAGCCTCTGACCACCACCATGTTTTGGGTCCTTACCTGGGGAACCAGACTGACGTGAATGTTACAGAAATTCTCTCTTTTGGCTTTGAACTGGAACTGGCGGAAGGCCTCGATGAAAGGCATGCTCTCGATGTCACCCACTGTGCCCCCGAGCTGGCAACGCACAGACAGAGGGAATTAAAGTTACTGCCAAAACAGCACCTGGTGAAGCTGTACACTAAAGACATACAAATACACATAACAACACACAAACATCTTCCCAGCACATGCCTCTGATTGCCTAAAGGAGTATCAACACTAACAGAGCTTCCTCCTGAGGGGCACCACCAGTCTCTGCTATGACCCAGGACAAGACCCCAGGGAATGGCTGGAGCTGGGCCAGGGCAGGCTCAGGCTGGAGAGCAGGGAAAGGTTCTTCCCCCAGAGGCTGCTGGGCACTGCCCAGGCTCCCCAGGGAATGGGCACGGCCCCGAGGCTGCCAGAGCTCCAGGAGCGTTTGGGCAGCGCTGCCAGGGATGCCCAGGGTGGGGCTGTTGGGGTGTCTGGGCATGGCCAGGAGTTGAACTCTATGATCCTTGAGGGTCCCTTCCAGCTCAGGGTATTCTGTGATTCTATTCTATGCAGAACACCAGCATTTGCCAGCTGTATGCACTCCTTCCACAGCCTCCAATCTGTTCCAAGTACTATTCTACCTTCATAATTTCCCCATAAATCAAAAAGCCACAAGAAAAACAGCTTTACATATGGGCAGCACCTCTCCAGAAACATCAGCTTTACCTCTATTTTCTCTTCAGAGAAAGACTTAGATGTTAAAATTATGATTTATGAACATTAGGTGGCACTGAGAAGCAAAATTTCTGTTCAGTTTTAGGAATTATATAGAGTGGACACATGAAGGAACAGAGACAAGACAATACTTGGAGCCTCCCAGGCCCAGTCAGACAGTCCCCCCTCGGTACTTCAGATCTGGGCTTGTGATGCTGGCACAGAAACTGGCAAGCTGCAGGCAGAGTCCAAGTCACCATGACCTGGGCTCTGTGACAAGCTCCCTCTCCTGTGTTAGCATATCCCAGCAGCCAGCTCAGCAACATCAGAGCC
The DNA here is from genome assembly GCF_041296385.1 of Aphelocoma coerulescens. Taxonomy (NCBI): domain Eukaryota; kingdom Metazoa; phylum Chordata; class Aves; order Passeriformes; family Corvidae; genus Aphelocoma; species Aphelocoma coerulescens. The sequence goes on from NC_091036.1 coordinate 2,386,624, forward strand.
TTCACCCTGCTCCATCTCCTTTTGGCAGCAGAATGTTCCATAAACACACGGAAAATTGCCACCACTAACTTGTGCCATCCCCTATCACATGTCTGTGCTTGAACTGGTCACTTCAAGGCTCCTTTTACTGCTGAGGAGGAAAGACAACTGTTTCCAGAGTGGGGTTTACCTGCCCTCCCTCCAGCCACCAAGGAAGAAGAGGGCACAGCACGATTAACTCAGACTGGCATATTGAGTTACAAGAGCTAAAAAATTAATTCTGTAGGTTAATTCATAGAATTTCCTGAGCTGGAAGGGACCCACAGGGATCACCCAGTCCCACCCCTGGCCCTGCACAGACACCCCAACAACCCCACCCTGGGCATCCCTGGCAGCGCTGCCCAAACGCTCCTGGAGCTCTGGCAGCCTCAGGGCCGTGCCCATTCCCTGGGGAGCCTGGGCAGTGCCCGGCAGCCTCTGGGGGAAGAACCTTTCCCTGCTCTCCAGCCTGAGCCTGCCCTGGCCCAGCTCCAGCCATTCCCTGCGTCCTGTGGGGCTGCTCCTCATGAGGCAGCTGTACTTTGCAATTCAGAAGAATAGAGTAAGTGAAGTTAACAAGGGGAATTTTTAACTCATTCAATAACATGCAAGTTGAACATTTCTGTAAAGAAATATGCAAAATATGCATATAGATCAGTATACTGCATACAAGAACCAAAACTATCTACTTTTTAAAAGTTACAAACCTCAATCACACAAACTTGGGGTTCGATGCCATCTTCATCCACAGGAATCCGTGCCTGCCTCATTACCCATTCCTGTATGGCATCTGTGATGTGGGGAACAACTGGAAAGGAAACCCAGGCAAGGGTTAAAGCACCCCCACATGTTTCTCCCCCTTAACTCATGACAGAGCAAATTACTGACAATCACTAGCCAGTGCTTCCCATAGGGCTTGAGCAGGAATTTATGTCTTTAAAGAACTATGCATTTTTGAAGTGATTATTCTTGGCTGTGATTTTCAAGTGCCTTGGCAGGAAATGGAACCCTGCCTCAATTTAAACACATGTAAGCAACATTTCCTTTAAGCTGAAAGATTCAAGCACAAAGTGTTCTCTCTAAGCAGAGAGAGTCACTCTGTTTTTAACTGTCCATAAAAGTCCTAATGTCAACCAACTGTGGAGAATGGTTAAAAAGGGAAGGGACTGATCTGTTACTCACAAATCCTTTGGGTTTTCTAATGACAAGAGTTAACAAAAGCATTAACCATTTTAACCAGCTAACAAGCAACCTCCAAGTGTATTGGTCCGAAGTCTGTTCACTTTCATCATTGGCTACATTTGACAGCTGGACCCAAGTCCAGCACAGTCCAAACACAAGCAGGATGGTGCAGAGCCTCAAGTGAAGATGAAAGACAAAAGCATCCAGCCAGGACTGAAATACAGAATGCATTTCTAAGCACCAGGAAAGAAGTTTTGCATCACCTTGGACCGTTTTGCCAAGATAATCTCCCTTCCTCTCCTTGTTAATGACATACTGGTAGATCTTCCCAGTGGTCAGGTTGTTGTCTTTGGTGAGTCGGATATCGAGGAAGCGCTCGTAGTTTCCAAGGTCCAGGTCCACTTCCCCTCCATCATCCAGAACAAACACCTCCCCTGCACACACAGAAACAGGCAAAAGCACACATAGCAGGCATGTGAAAGAATTCAGTTTAAGGAAACACCTTCCCTGATTGCCACAGCAAGTTTAGGAGTGGCGAATAAAACTAACAGCCTTATATAACCGAGAGGACCAGTGCACTGGAGACTGAACCCCTCAGGGCAGCAGCAACAACAGTCCAGAGCACATCTGTGCTGGGGGCACAGCAGCCCCACCAGCCAGGCCGGAGTGCTGGCAGGCTCAGCCTGCGGGGCCCGCAGGCAGGACCAGGCACAAAGGCTCGTACAATGGAAATGATTCACTGCAACCCAAGGCAGCCCCGGGGCCACCCGGCAGACGCCGATGCTGAGCCCGCGGGGCACTCACCGTGCTCGTACGGGGAGAAGGTGCCGGCGTCGATGTTGATGTAGGGGTCGATCTTGATGGAGGTGACATGCAGCCCGCAGGACTTGAGGATGGTGCCGATGCTGCTGGCGATGATCCCCTTGCCGATGCCCGAGATCACCCCGCCCGTGACTAGGATGTACTTCATCTGCCCCGCGCCTGGACGCGACAGACACCGGCTCCGCCTCACCGCGGGCTCTGCGAGGAGGACGCGCCCCGGGCCCTGACATTCCTGACAACGACCCCCAAGATGTTCCCCCGACCCCCAAGATGTTCCCCCGCCCGCCGCCGAGGGCCGGTGCCCGCTGTCGCCCCGCCGCTGAGGGCCGGTGCCCGCGGTCCCCCCGCCGCCGAGGGCCGGTGCCCGCTGTCCCCCCGCCGCCGAGGGCCGGTGCCCACTGTCGCCCCGCCGCTGAGGGCCGGTGCCCGCTGTCCCCCCGCCGCCGAGGGCCGGTGCCCACTGTCGCCCCGCCGCTGAGGGCCCCTCCCCTCCCTGCTCCTCCCGCCAGAAATTCCCGCCATCGCCGCGCGGAACCTCCGGCGCGCCGCCCGTGTGCCCCCGCCAGGCCCGCGGGATCCGCGTGGTCCCGCTCTGCCGCCCCCCCCCCCGGGCTGCCCGGATGGTCCCGCCCGCCGCCCTCACCTGTGGCCGCCGGGCACGCGGACGGCGCGCGCGCGGGGGGAACGGGCGGGAGATGCGGAGCGCGCGCGGCGCCGCTCCCGGCCGGTTCGGCTGGGAACCGCATGAGGCCCAGCTGCCCCTCTGCGCCTGCGCGGGGCGGGGCGGGCCCAGCGCCGGGGGGCGGGGGCGTGGCCGGAGCCCGAAATAGCCCCGCCCCCTGCCCCGCCCCCGCCGCCTCAGCGCCTCACGGAGAGCGGGAGCGGTCGGGTGCCGCCGTTCCGCTGTGCCTGCACCGTCCCCGCTAAGCCGTGTTCCCGAGTGCCACATCCACACCTTTCTTGAACACGTCCAGGGATGGGGATTCCACCACTGCCCCGAGCAGCTGTGCCAGGGCTGGACAATCCTTTCAGTGAAGGAATTTCCCAGTTATCCACCCTGAGCCTCCCCTGGCCCAGCCTGAGGCCGTTCCCTCTCCTCCTGTCCCTGTTCCCTGCCAGCAGAGCCCGACCCCCCCGGCTGCCCCCTTCTGTCAGGGACTTGTGCAGAGCCACAAGGGCCCCCCTGAGCCTCCTTTGCTCCAGGCTGAGCCCCTTTCCAGCTCCCTCGGCTGCTCCTGAGGTGGATTCTGTCACTGTTGGTCTCCTTTTCCAGTGTCCGTGCGTCCTGCCAGCACATTTCCCCATGGACGTGGTCCCCTGGGTGTTGATAGCTCTGTGGGCAGAGATGTCTCTTTGTTTTCCTGTGGGCTCGGGCTGTCCCCTCGCTGCTGGCACATGGTGACCCTCCACAGGAGTGCACAGGAGTGAAGTGCCTGCTGCCTTCTTGGAGGAAGCATCTGCTTTGAGAATTGCCTGGCCATGCTGATTTATTCCTTTATGAAGGGCTCTTCTTGCTTTCTTCTTTCAAATAGCTCCTAAGTGGGAAAAAAAAAAATTCCAGCTTTTCTGCAGAATGGTGGTGATGGGTGTGGTGGCAGTGAGATGGGTGACAGCAGACAAGGGCTGTGTGTGCTCAGGCTGTCAGTGTCACTGCCTGGTGGCACCGCCTTATGAGCACAGGGATGCTGAGCTCTCCCAGGACTGGGTTTAGACAACCCAGCTTTTCTCATTTCATGAGTGGGGCACAAGACATGCGTGCTGTGGCTGAAGGGAAGTGCATTCTTGGGGAGATGTGTGTAACCTCGATGTGAGCGTTAACTTTGGGACACACGAATTCTTTTCTCAGTGCCTCATTAAAGGCCTCAGGGGTCGGACATCCCGTAGTGCTCAGGAGAGAACTGCACTCAGTGGGAGCTATTGTGACCATTAAATGGTGTGGAATAACAGTGACCCAGAAAAGTCAGATCACAAATATCTCAAGTTATGCAAAATTACATCAACTTTTTTCAGAAGTGGGTGAAGGTGTGTATGGGTCAGTGTGTGTTTCACCCTTAATTTTGCCCTCAGTAAATTTTGCCCTCGCAGTGCCTTGTTCTCAGCTCTCAGTAAAATACAGACTGAATATTTTCCTTTCAGAAATGTGAAATGAGATGAAGTGGATCTGCTCTGTTTATTTAACAGGATTTGATTCACAACAAAACAAATTAACTGTAAGACATTGCTGGGAGGACTGGCATAGCTCTGAGAAATGTTAATATGTTACTGGGATTATGCAAGGAATGAATAGACTGGAATCCTCAAACACTGATTTGAACTTCCTTGTAGTTTAGAGGCTTATTTGTACAGGAAAAAGCTTACTGTGATGTTACATGTATATAATATTAATGACAGTGATAATAATAAATTATATAATATGTAAAGTGCATATGCAGTTACTCCAGTCAGGACATTCACAGCCTCCTCTTAGCATGGTCCCTCTTGAAGGTGACAGTATGACCTGTTGCAACAAGACTTTGAGACTGAGATACCAGTTTCAGGCAGTGACTCTTTATGACCAGTGAAAGAAGTGGCTAAAGATGGCCCTGCACTGGAATGTTCCTGACAGCGATGGGATACCCAGGAGCTTGCAGACCCTGTGGGGTCTGGCAGCTGCGCAGGCTGGCTGCCACCACACCGCTGGGCAACACTGCAGAGAAAACACTTTGTCTTTATTGTTACCAGTGTTGCTTAAACGTCACAGGTGTCTGATATTTACATTTAGCACCTGTCTCACTCATATCATGTTGGGTGGGTGTCAGCTCATGCTCTTCTAACTGATGCCTACTCCAAATGCCCTGCACATGCCCCAGATGGCAGCAGTGTGGGTGAGGACATCCCTGCCACCATCCCCATCCACCCTGACCCCATCCCTTGTTAGCAGCAGAGGGCTTTGCAGCAGAAGTCTGGTATCACCAAGGACAGACTGGACGCTTGCAATCACAGAATCCCAGAATGTTTTGGGTGGGAAGGGACCTTAAAGATCATCTTGTTCCATCCACTGTCATGGGCAGGGACACCTTCCACTGTCCCAGGTTGCTCCAAGCCCTGTACAACGTGGCCTTGAACACCTCCAGGTAGAGCATCTCATGAGCTGCCAAAGTGCCCTGGGCATTTCTGCCTCTGAGTACTTGTGAAAAGCATCTTGGCTGATTTTTAAGTACAGAATATTGCAGATAGCTAAAAATCAAGGCATGAGGGCAATTGTCATCTGCCCTACTCCAGATTCACCCTCACTTCTTACTCTGTGACTGCTGAAGGGGTGATGAAATAGTTCCTGCTGTGATCCAAATGTCTTCTGAAAGGTTTCTTCAGTGGTTTGGGGTGGAAGTTCTTTCTTAGCAATGCAGGTGTGTACTATCTGAGGTAGGATGTTGGACTTCCTTCTCTGGAGGTGACTGTAAAAATCCCCATTTTTAAGTTCTCCTGACCAACTCCCATCAGCACATGGATCAAAGCCAGGATCCAGTGCCAGCCAGGCCTTGGAACACACTGGGGAAGCTGTTCTACACTTGGTTTCCACTGTGTGCTGATCACTGGGTTTCACTTCATGATTAATATAAACTTCACAGGGGTGATGTGGAGTCACTGGCAACTGCCAGGCACTGTCCAGTCCCATTTCCACACAGCAGGAAGGCTCCCTGTGAGCCTTCTGTATGGCTCCTTGAGGTCTCCACTTGCAGGATTAATCAGAGTTTGTGTAAAATGCTCAAATCCTTTTACAAGTCTACTCTTGTGCTCTGAACTTGATCAAGTTTTCATCTAAGTGCAAAGTAAACACGTGTTACGCTGAACACCCAAAGGGTCTGGGCAGATCTTGAATAAGATACAAAATAATGTAGGAACAAGAGCTGTTACTGCATGTACATCACAGACATTGTGCTCTGGAGCACAAGTCTGATGAGGAGCAGCTGAGGGAACGAGTGGCAGGGCAAGGGGAAATGGCCTCAAGTTGTGCCACAGGAGGTTCAGGTTGGATTTTAGGGAAAATTTCTTCACTGAAAGAGTGGTCAGGCATTGGCACAGGATGCCCAGGGCAGTGGTGGAGACACCACTGGAAGTGTTCAAAAAATGAGTAACGGTGCCACTTCATGATGTGGTTTGTGAACATGGTGGGATTCAAGTAGAGGTTGCACTTGATGATCTTGGAGGTCGTTTCCAACTTTAGTTGTTCTGTGGTTCTGTGTTCTGTGGCAGCTCTTGCCTTCTCTCCTTGCTGCACTGTGTCCTCTCAGAGATCTCCACTAGATGGTGGAATGGACCAGTAAAAGAGTTTGTGCGGTAACAAAGGGATGCGGTCAGGCTGTGGTGACACCCGTGGGGACCTCAGAGCTGCTCTCAGGACCAGATCCTGGAGCACCACACGTGCCCTGTGGGTTAGTGGCCGCACCCCTCTGCATCAGCCTCTGCAGTGCCATCCCAAACTCACTGGGACTGAAGAACTGTGATCCTTCCTCATAGCTCTTGATTCTTTCAGGCAGGGGGGTTTCACCTTCAGGCCTCTTCCTCTCTACTTCTTTTTCTCCATGGAGAAGAGCTGCCTTTTTCCTAGGAGGCAAGGAGCAAACCCACTGATATGCTGCAGGGCTCATCCATGCTAGGAAGGGAACGTTTTTGGCCAGAGAATGAGAATGGGACAGTGTGTCACCAAAGGAGGGGGTGGGGCCGGGAAGAAAAAGTTTTGCGGGTGCAGAAGACGTGTGTGATGGGGATTAAAGCTCTCAAGTCTGTGTGATGGAGACAGTGCTGGCCTTGGACAGAGTGCTGAACTGAGACCAGCTCTCGGTCCTCAGCCCTGAGAGGTCATGTCACAGTTTTGTGCCTCAGTTTCTCCTGTGTAAGATGGAGGGAAGGATTCTGACCTTGGACAGTCTTTTGTTATCTACAATGAAATGGGCGTCAGAGCTCTCTGTTTTCATTACTGACTCTGCTGGTGACTTGTGGGATTGTGTCCTCTGTACCTGGAGTCACAGGGAGGTGAGGCTTTAGCTGCACTCATGACACTGTCCAGGGTGAGGGGCTGAGCCTGCACTGTCCTGGTTCCCTCATTTCAGTTAGAGCTGCATGTCCTGCACACAGCAAAGGGAGATGTGCCAGAGCCAGCTGCTGGTGAAGGGGTGACGGGTGCTGGTTGAGCTGCTGTCACTCTTTGACCAGCCTGGTGAGGGTGCAGGCCTTCATGTCTGAAGAAAGACTCATGCAGATTTGGTGAGTGGAGAAGCTGTAGAAATAGGGGTTTTCCTTTAAAAAATGAAGTTTCCTTCTCTGAGGGGACTGTGCTGGTGGGGGTTTTGCCAGGAGATAACCTGGTCTAGGGGGAAGTGTCCCTGCCCATGAGGGTTGGAATGGGATGACCTCTAAAGTTCCTTCCAACTCAAACCATCCTGTGATTCTATGATTCTACGACACCTTTTTTTCTGAGGAGAGAAACCACACAGACCATCTGAAGCCTAAGGAGTGTCCTCAGCTCCTCCAGCACTCTGTGGGAGTGCATTTCCAGCTCGTGCATTCTGGAGAGGCCAGGCCAGCTGCCACACAGTGTGTTACGAAGACGTGCAAGGACAAGAGGCAGAATTATCAAGAGCTCCTTCTCTACCTGCGTGACTGAGCAAAATTTAATTACCTCTGCTCCCAGGAGAGCTGCCTGGCCCTGGTGCATGAACCATGCGATTTAGGTTTCTAACTATTTGCCAGCTCTGTGAGCCCTCCAGCTTGTAAAGTGCTTCTAGTGCTAGAGACCAGGGAAAGCTGGGACAAGGACTTTGTACTGAGTCATCCAAGAAAAAGAATGGTGTAGGAAAAAGAGACATGCTACCCACAGGAAGCATGCTGGTTGGGTTTTGCATTCAGTCATCTGCCTTTAATGTTTTTAGCCTGTCATATTTCCATAGGTCCATTTTCACCTGCCTCTTTAATGCTGTGACCTTGACTGTCTGCGGGATTTCTCTGGTGCCCAAATCTTCATTCACTGACTGTTGTGTTTGTATTTTCAAGTCTTAAATTTTATCTGCTGCCAAATAACTCCTTTTGTTCTTATTGACCAGGGAGATTAATTGTTCCCTTTCTTTCTAGCGAGCAACAAGCAACAAGGAACCATCATAAAATTATGTCACAGAGCTGCTCTTCAGTCATGGTTGTGGAAATGAACCAAGTGTTCAAGAAGAGGCTTGGGCCAGAGAGCTGAAAGAACAAGGTCAGAACGTTTGTTGAGATGACCACCCTGGGATGTCAGGGTGTGCCTGTAGGTTCTACAAACAAACCCAAGCCATCCCTGCTACTTGTGACCTTGTCAGTCATACTTGTCTTGCTGTTGTGATGAAGTGCAGGACAGGTTGCCTGTCCGGGCATTTGGTAAATGGGCAGAATTGCTGTGGTGGGACCTGCACGGGGGCAAGAAAGTCACTGCCAGGCACAGAACAGGGTCTCAGTGCTTTGAAAAATAATGCAGTCACCCAGGGAGGGTCAGGTTCAGCAAACCTGAAGAGCTCTGCAGGGCAGGAACACTGAGCAAGGCACTGAGGTGCCAAGAGGCAAAACAGGTTTTGGCCTCACTATTTGCTGTGTACAGTACATAAACAGAGTGTGGCCAAGGTTCTCTTTAACACCAGCCAGGTGTGCCAGGCCCAGGGCAGGAGATGAGGCACTGCACAGACACATGGGGAGGGGTCTTGTCTCTCCCAGACAGTTCATATCCTCAACAGAAAAGTCAGGGAAAAGAATAAATGTGATTCTCCATAATAATTTTCCTTAAATTAAAATACACACCAGGGTCACTGTTCCCCCAGCACCTTTTTGGCTCTCAACACATCTCACTCAGCTTTGATCCAAGAGGGACGTTTTCAGATACTGTATGACAAAGTCCAGGACAGAGCTGAGCCCTCTCCCCACACAGGGTTGAGAACCATCTGCTCAAGTACAGGTTATCTCACACAGAGGCCGCCATGGCTAGGAAATCAGGTGGGACCATCCATAGGAGACTTGTGTGTCACAGCAAACCACTGTGAGGGAGCACCAGAATCCCAGAGGAGTTTTGAGGATGTGAAATTATACCCATCCCTAATCCAGGATGCTTTTGTGGATATGTCAAAGACTGGAATTTTTTTAAAATACTGTTTCTCTGCCATGACTGTACATTCAGCTCACTCACCACAGGAAACAGCCCAGCTGGAGTTCATTTAAACCTCTGCTCAAATGCTTCATTTATCTGTCTTTAAACCTGTACTGACAATATTTGCATTGTAATGTTTGAACTCTGATTTCACCTCAACATTTGCCTGGTAGCAAAGGTGATTTCTGCATAACCAGAGAACATCTGAGTCTTCCCATTACTTTGGGAATGGTCTCACCTCTATTCAAGGCATAAGGGAGCTGCTTTTTCCCAACACTACAGGGGAAGGTTTGGAGCTGCAAACAGGTGCCAGGGTGCAAGAAGTACATTTTAGAGACTAGGATCAGCCAGGAAGCTCTGGGAGAATGTTGGGTTCTCCCACAAGTTTGCAGGTGCCTCTTTGAAAAAAGAGGGAGGAGGACCTTTTATACCGGCAGGTGGTGATAGGAGATGAGGAAATGGTTTTAAACTGACAGAGGGAAGGGTTAGATGAGATATCAGGAATGAATTCTTCCCTGTGAGGGTGGTGATGCCCTGGCACAGGTTGCCCAGAGAAGCTGTGGCTGCCCCTGGATCCCTGGAAGTGTCCAAGGCCAGGGGCTTGGAGCAACCTGGGATAGTGAAAGGTGTCCCTGCCCATGGCGAAGGGTGGAGCTGGATGAGCTTTAAGGTCCCTTTCTATCCAAGCTATTCCATGGTTCTATAGTTCTCCGACCTAGGGATGAAAGCACTCAGTGTTTTGCTGGAGGTCCCATAGGATTTCTGCCAGAGTTAAGGGGTGAGAACAGATCTCCATGTTTCATTCCACAACACAAATCTGACAAGATCACTCTCATGCACAGAACAGCTGACACAGACTCTCACCCAAGTTTCCCTTTCCCTCAGTTTCTTTTTTTTGCCTGTAAAAAAGGTGGGATCCTTCCATTTTAGGAGCAGAGCATATGTGATCACCAGCAGAAGAGAGTGGCCACCAGCACAGTGATGTGTGGGAGCCATGGGACCTGGCCTTGGCCTGAGAGCAGCAAAGCACAGCTCAGCACAGGCAGAAGGAGCCCCACTGACAAAGTGCTAAGCAAACAGAGGTATTGGTGTGAGGAAGGCAGCATGAGCAGAGGGTTGGAGAAATATGGAGCAAATATGCAGGCAGAAGAGTTTCCAGGCCAGTATTGCTGGCTGAGAAAGGTGAGGTCCCACAGTGTCACTCCTGTGAGTCTCTTCCTGGCAAGCTGGGTGAGAGGAGGAAAGACACAAAGGCTTCAGAGAGAGGATGAAGGAAATGCAGGTTGACACAAAGCCCTGAGTGAGTAGGAATGCCCTGGGGGTTCCCTGGCTGGACTTCTACAGAGGCGAAGCTGAGCTGGCAAGGAAACCTCATAGGGCAGCTGAGCTCATGCTCTGCCCAAACCACGAGCAGGTCTGCTGTGCCGCAGGAGAGATGGCAGTTCCATGGGCACACCATGGGGTCAGCATCCAGTGGGGTGTTTTCTGTCAGTGTCCAAAGTCAAAGAAATCCAACAAAAAACTTTGCATCTAACAGCCAGCCTCTGGCTGCAGCAGGTAACAGGAATAGAGTATCAGCAGAACTGGGATGGTTGTTCCAGGAGCTGGATGGGCTTTGAGCCACCAGATCAAACACATAAAACCCTGAGTAAAACATTTGGGTGTGTGCACTGCAGGTGCAGTACAATACATGGTATGACTGAGCAGCACAGCCCCTGAGAGCAGCCTGTCACCACCAGAGACATCCCTGTATCCACTCTGAAGGGACACAACAGCTCCACAGTGCAGGGATGTGCACTGGGATCCACAACGGTCCGAAAAGTCGTTTACTCCCTTGCACTGATTTTTTTGGAGTCTTGCACTTTGAACCTGATTCTGCAGGTGGCCTCTTCCTCCTGCTGTGTCATTTAGTTTCTAATTTTGAAGGGGCAAAAATTTGAGGGATTTCAATCCTTTTCTGAGTGCATACATGTTTTGTTGGTTCGTAGTGAGAGAGTCACACAACCAGTGTGAGATGTCTCAAAAGGCACTTCATGGAAAAGGACAAATCACTCATAGTTCATGCAGCCCTAAGGACACCAAACCCTGCTGTAAGTGCTCTTTAAAATCTTTATGAAATGTGTGAGAAATACAGTGACATTCAGTTAACTCAATTGCAGGATAATTTGAACTTCTACTTAATTCAATCAAAACTCCTGAAATAAAACCATTTGTATTCTTGACACAAACCCATTTGCACTCTACTTCTGCTGGGCTGATGGAGATGTGATGAGTTTTTCACTTAGAGGCCACTTCACAGCTAATTTTTATACAGTTTTTGCTTAACTGACAATAAAGAAATACTCACACACTTGCGCTACAAATTCCTGCCTCAATTTATGTCATTTCCTTGCACAAAGTGAGTCATTACAGAAAAACCCTCAAGTGCAGTCAAAGGGTTTGAGTGCTCTCTCCTGCTGTGCTACAGCCAAACTAAAGCTTCCAGCTCATTTTGTTGAACATTCCTGCACACGCAGACGGGACCTTGTGATGTGTGAGCTGGTTGTAAACCCAAATCCTTGCCGAGAAGAGGCCAACACTGTGAAAGGAGGAGCTCAAAGGGGCTGAAGGTGTGGAGAGGCAGTCCCTGCGCGCTGGGCTCCCACACCAGGCAGGGGCAGTGCGAGTTACACAACCCTGACAGAGCTGAGTGTGGGGGGTAACAGGATTTATTTCTTTCAGTCAGGAGTGGGAGGAGCTGGGTCAGGAAGAGAGGGAAGCTCTGCACAAGCAGACATGGGTTGTTTGCATGTATAAACGGGTGCCATCCATTGCCTGTGTTTCAGGAGAGAGGGAGCAGTGAACAGCCCTGGGAGCACTGGGAGTGTAAAAAAAAGCAATATCCACCTCACGGGGAAGCACTTGCCAGTTTTATTTGTTCTCTCCCTCTTGATCTAGCATAAGGCTGAGCATGGCGTCAAGAGTCCAGCAGTGAGAAGGGGATGTGCCATGAGGGCAGATCAGGGAAGCTTTTGTCTCTGCCATCACCCTGGGGCTGCGGTCCTGCTGTGCTTGCACGGGGGCAACTGGATGGGCCAGAGGAATTTTAATCCTGAATGATTTCCACATTCCTTCCAGCCTGCCAAAGGATTCTGCTGAGGCATCAACTGCCTTGTCCAGCTCAGCCTGTCCTGCATCTGATAAGTTAATTGAGGACTTAATTGAGGAATTAATTGAGGCATTCTGCTGGTTACCACAACATTATCAGTCAGCTTCCCAGAGTTGGAGCTTTCCAGTCTGTTTGGACTCAGTCCTGTAAATAACTAAATACCATCAACCTCCTCCAAAATCCCTGGAGTGGTAGCTGCTGGAAACTTGAGGGATCGGTATCCTCTTTGCCAGCCTTTCTTTGAGTGCTGTTTTGCTCAGCTGCAGGGAGAAAGTTCACTTTGGAAGCAGAAGTGCTGAAAAGTCTTTTTTCCTTCGTGTCCTGGTTCTGCAGCTGCAGCTGGTTGTGCTGTTCATTAGCTCTGATTCTGGCATTTGTCTCAGCGGTCTAGGAAGATGTTCAGCTTTTGTTCTGAAAATCATACAATACCCAGAGAGATTGCCATCTCTGTTGAGTGCATTTGTGCACACTGGAGATGTAAGATGTAATGCAGCTGGAAGGTAATAACAGCACTTCTGTTAAATCTGAGCTCCTGAACTATAACATTTTAAACCGAAAACTTGACGTGATTATCTCTAACCCTTTGGGGCCCATTCTGGCCTTACTCAAATTGGTGTGAATGGGAATAAGGTAATGGGATAGTCATGGGACAAGGAGGCAGAGGCAGCTCTGTGTTTTCACAGAATCACAGAATCACAAAACAGCTTGGGTTGAAAGGGACCTTAAAGCTTATCTCATTCCATGGACACCTTCCACTACCCCGGCTTGCTCTGAGCCCCGTCCAACCTGGTGGTGGATGCTTCCAGGGGTGGGGCAGCCACAGCTTCTCTGGGCATCCTGTGCCAGGGCCTCAGCACTGGGAAGAATTCAGGAATTCAGGGAACAACTCCTTCCCAATATCCCATCTATCCCTGCCCTCTGGCAGTGGGAAGCCATTCCTTGTGTCCTGTTCCTCCAGGCCTTTGTCCAAAGTCTCTCTCCAACCTTTTTGTAAGCCCCCTTTTTTCCCCTTTTTATTTGACTTTTGTAGACAACTGCAGAATTTTGTTCAAAACAATTTTTAAATCTTTGCTTTCCCTTTTTTTCCCTCATCTCTTAATTATTAATAGTGTACTCCAAGGAGCCGGAAACAAGGAGCAGACACTTGGAACTTACCAGATCTCTGCCATGGTAACTCATCTGTTTAAGATGAAGCTGACCCCAGGGGTGTTTCGTCAGCATTAACAAAAATCTCATGTCCTTGTAGAGAGTACATTATTCAAAGTGCTAACAGGCTTTTCATACCTAAAGCTGTGTTGTCCTTCCAGCAACATAAAGGTCTTGCTGTTTTTGCCACAGATTGAGACACCATCCCCAGCTTCATGAATCTGAATGATCCAAAACATTTTGTCTTCCAGAAAGTGGGAAATGGAAATTAAAACCTTGACAGGATGTTTGTGGGTTCTTGCTGTGCATCTCAGCTCGAGTGATGAAATTATCAGCCTCAGCCTTTATGATTTCTAAGGGAGTGACATAGGACTTGGCTTGGAGCTACTGAGGGTGAGACCAAACTTCTCGCCAGATCTCCAAGATGAAGTTCTGCATCTTTGTGTCAATGATTGTGGACACTAAGAGAGATCCCACTGTTCAGATCCAGTAGAAGTGGTACTTCCTTTCAATTCTGTACTTAAACTGGAGAAACTGGTTGTCAGCCTGATCTGTTGTAACTCTTTCTCAAGCCTGATCTCACCAGAAAACCAGACTAACAGTTTTATAGAAGCAGAGCAAAAGTAATAGAAATATTTGTGACCTTGTTCACAAGCCCAGACACTTAACCTGGCAATTATGGACATCATATATTTTATCTTGCCAAATAATAAACAATTAGATTATCCTTATCAAGAATGTCCCAACACAACAACCTCCACCAGCCTCTGGACTGTTGTTCTCTTCCATGTTTCTGTTATTTGTTGTCAAGAGAGCCAAGACATGGGCAAATGGGACTAGACTCCTCAGAGCTAACTTTCCATGCACAGTCAACACTTCTATGCTCTCCAGAAAATGGCAAGTACCAGGAAATTTAGGAGGGTCAGCTCCAAGCAGAGGCAGGGGTCTAGACTGCTGTTCCTCAGGCAGGTCTGGATACCAGGATCCAGCTGGTCCAGAAGTCAGAGCACCCAGGCCTGTCCTATTTTGATAGATGGTTCTGTGTCATTTCCCTTCTCTGCCTAAATGGAGTATTGCCTTTCTCTCGTAGCTGTGACCTTATCATTGCTTCAGTTGAAAAGTTAAACTAAGTGGATTTTTTTTTTCTCTGAAAGGAAGTGAGAAAAGTGGTGGCATGCCAGGGAATCCAGGCTAGCACTCTGAATGCTCCAGCCATGGCAGAAGTTTCACAATCCTACCAAGACATCAGAGAATCCACAGTGAGCCACACTATTTCAGGAACCAGGTGCTCCTACAAAAGTGTGAGTTACTCAGGGTCCATTCTACAGGTAACCATGGGTCCTCAGCAATTTTAGCTGAAACACCTGGTGTTTTTCCTGTTGCCCTTTGTAATACTGTGGTATCTCAGGCTGGTTTGGATTGGTAGGGACCTCAAAGCCCATCCAGCCCCACCCCGCCTGTGGCACACCTTTCACTATCCCAGGTTGCTCTGAGCCCTGTCCGACCTGGCCTTGGACACTTCCAGGGATCCAGAGGCAGCCACAGCTTCTCTGGGAAACCTCACCACACTCATCTGCCACCAGCAAAAAGATTTTGGCTCTGTTGTTCTTGTAACTGCAATTCAGGTGTCCCCACGCTGCCATCAGGTTGTCCCTTATCCTTTCATCTGGACTAATGCAGCCTGGCCTCCTTGGCCTCTCCTTGTTGGTCACATGCTGCAGGCCCTGACCACCTTGGTCTCCTTTTGTGGCCCCTCTCTGGTTTCCCCACACCCCTCTCCACATGGCAGCCCTGCGCCAGGGGCAGCATTTCAGGCATGGCTTCAGCAATGCTGAGGCAGGGGTTGGTTCCTGGGCTCTGGAGCAATGGCTGTGTTGCACTAGGGTGGCACTATGGTTCCCTTATCTGCAGTGAGAGTTCAGCATGTGGGGGTCACACCAAACTTCATGTCCACCACAACACCCAGACCCTTCCCAGGCTGCTGCTCCACCAGCTGGGTCTGCACTGGGCTCAGGGATGGGATTATCCTGCTCCACAAGTTTGCACCTATCCCTAGGTGGGGTTTCTGTCAACTCACTGCAAGGTCCCAGTGGTTGATCCCATCTCATTTGACACAACAGCCACAACCCCAGATTCTGTATCATGCATTTGCTGGGGGTGAGATCTCTGTCACAGTTCAGGTGTTGAAGATTGGAACCCCGCTGTCCCCCTGGAGACACACACTTGTCACTGCCACCAGCTGTCCGTCTGTGCCGAGGGCTGTTAAGCCCAGGGGTCTGGCTGGTTTCCAACCCCCCACATGCAGGTTTGCCCAGCCTGCAATGTAGCAGGTGAAGACCATGAAGGTGCCTGAGCATGATTTGCCCCTCAGTAAACCTGTTCTAGCTCTTCATGGTCACTTCCCCATCCTGCACACATTTGGATAAGGACTCCCAAAGGATGTGCTCCATGACCTATCTTGGCATAGACAGGAGACTGGCCAATAGTTCCCAGTCCTCTTCTTGCCCCAGCTGATGCAAATCCAGCAGGAATGTAAAACCCTGCCCAACTCTGTCCCTAGGCATTTCTTCTGGCTTCAAATCATAAAGGAATGCCACTCTGATGAACACAGGCAGAGTATGGCCCCAAAGCTCTTTTGGGTCAGAGGTGCTTTTCAAACCAACACTCCTGTTGCTGTGCCTCTTTCTCTTCAGCTGAGCAGCTGCTGCAGCTGTGCTTGTTCCAAATTGCAGCATGATGTTAATTTTCTCAGATCTGTCTATCGAGGAGGATTTCATTTCAGTTGGCCAAAGACAATGCACTGAAACAGCTACAGCCAAGACAAAGATGGAAATTAACATTTGTAAAGGAAGAAAGGGACAAAAGAAATGTTGGTGACAAGGAAGAAAGTGAAACAAAAATGAAATCATTGTCATTGTCTGACTACAAAAGAGAAGGGGTCCAGAGGTGAAGATTCCTGCCATGCCAGCCTACTGCCTGGGACTCATTCCAGAAACAGTTTGTCCAGGAACAGGCCATGGCTGTGAGCGCAAAGGGCTGCGTCTCCCACCATCAGTCCAGGAGAAGGGATTGCTTTAATGATCGTTCCATGGTACTCACCATCAAAGCTGTGCATTCCCCATGTTAGGCAGGTTGTTTTAAAAAGTCCCCCCAGGAAGAAGGAAGATGCCCCAAATGACTGCCAGGTTGGGTTGCAAGCTTCTGACTGATCCTTAATCTTCACCCGTCACTGGTGATTACTTGGGAGCAGTCCTAACCCCTCAGCTGGGAAAGGTCACTCCTACCTTCCACTGTTGTCTGTTGAACACACAAATTCCTCCTCCTTTTCTTTCCAGGAGGTCTCCAAGGGGGCTGTGGTCCCACTGATATCCCTAAAGTCACATCCATGGCAGGCAGCCGTGATGGCACACACCAGAGGCTTTGGCACCCTGGCAGGATGGCTTTGGCACTCCTGCAGGTCAGCACTTAGGGCCCTTGTGCTGGTGCAGCTCAGAGCCTCTGGCTGGAGTCAGAGAACAGTCAAATTGGACAAGTTCTAGCAAAAATGTAGGTACCATGCCTGGAACATGTGAGTGTCTACATGTACAGCTATTATGCTGAGTGACTCCAGGCCAGGAGTTGATGGGTGAACTAACACCACCCATGAGGGCTGTCTTGAGAGCTGCAGATACCCAACACCCTTGCTGAATACCTGCCCTGAAATGGAAAAAACTCTTCTGGAAGGACTTGGCTGTTTCCTAAATGCTTCTATGACTCAATTCTCATATTCCCTGGGCAGGTACCATCCTGTCTTCATATCCCAGTTCCTGGCTGGCCTGGCTGGTGCCCTCCCAGTGCTGGACATGCCTTGTGCTCATGCTCTCTGTGGAGTCCATTTGCTTGTGAGAACCTTCCACGAGGTTATTTGCTCTGCATTTGTGCCTCAAATGTCACCTCTGTGAAGTCTGAGATGGGCCCGGGAAGGTAATCCATAGAGTCCTGCTTTGGGCTGGTTTGTGTCTTGTGTATCATCTCTCTGAAGTGTTAAAAATTGAGTGCTCCTTACCATGACTGTCTCATTCTTCACAGAGAGGGACTTGGAACACAGGCATGGAGTGACAGGACACAGGGGAATGGCTTCACAATTGCAGAGGGATATTGAAGAGAAATTCTTCCCTGTGAGGCCCTGGCACAGGTCGCCCAGAGAAGCTGTGGCTGCCCCTGGATCCCTGGAAGTGTCCAAGGGCAGGTTGGACAGGGCTTGGAGAACTCTGGATAGTGGAAGGTGGGTTGGAATGAGATGAGCTTTAAGGTCCCTTCCAACCCAAACCAGTCTGTGATTCTGTGATTCTCCAGAAATTTAGACTCTGGTATTCTGAGGGGAAGAGTGCACCAGCCACTGTGACAGATGGAAGGGTTCTCCCTGATTGCAGCTCTTGCCATAGCAAGGGAGCTACCAGGGAGCAGCAAAAGGGGTGTCAGTTCCTCGACTGGATCTTGGGATTGATTAAGCCCTAGAGACGAGGAGCTGCAGTGTTCAGGGACCTGCCCACACCCACAGGAGTCTCCAAGACAGGAGTTCAGTTTGGGGCACATGGAGGAGGCTGTGCATGTCCTGCTGTGGATAAGTCACACAAATCCGGGTGAGGCTTTTCCATCTCAGAGCATGGTGACTGGTCAGAAGAAGCCAGCTCTTAGTGGCCCTCCCATTCCAGCCTGCTCTGCTGTTCTGGGTGACAGGAGCTCATCATATGCACTGGAGCAGGTGCTTCATCTGTTCCAGGAGAAACACCCTGAAATTTGGAGGTTTGGTGCTATCTGCAACAAAATCCATTTTTTCTGGTCTGGGTTGGTTGTTGTCTGTCCATCTCAGGCGACAACAGTCACTGCTCTAGTTCAGAGGTGATGCTTAAATTCCTCTTCCTAGAGACAAGATCGGGTTATCCCTGAGCACTGGTGGTGTTTTGGTGTTTCAGTTAGGGGGAACAGTTGTGGGCCAGGATCCACACTGGACACGAGCGGACTGATACGGGGATAATGGTGAAGTGCAATTGCACTCTGTATTTCTTATTCCCATCTCCCAGTCTGGAGCTGACTCGAGGCTCTGCCCTGGAGCTGTTGCCCAGCAGGGAGCTCACTTCACAGCCCCAAAGTCAATAGAAACTTTGGGACCTCCAAAAAAAGGTCTTTTTTTCAAGATGAAACAGTTCTTCAAATGGCAGCTAGTACCTGTAACTCGGCGACTGTTTCCCCAGTAGCAGGCACAGGCTCGAACAGCGAAAGCTCAGCCAAAGGACAGATCTAAGGGTTTTGTGAGGCTGGGAATCAGCTTTGTGGAAACCGCAGGGACTCATTTACAAGTAATGAATCATGAAACAGCAGGAAGCGAACGAGCCAAGAGAAAGTGTGAGCTCTGCAATTAACTCCGGAGTGCTGAGGTGAATAACAAAGCGATGCGATACCAGGGCAGAAAGCAGGTCTCCAAGCTGGGAGTGTTGCAAGACTGATTTCTGTAAACCACAGTTTTTCCAAGCAACTTTTAGTCAAAGAAATTGCTGCTTTCTCTCGAACTGAAACAAATCCCATGTGCGTGTATTTATCAGGCAAAACAGCTGACAGCTTTTAACTCAAATTTAAATTTATGAGTGACCCAGATCAGCAAAAACCCGGAAACCATCTCCTTGAATAGTCCTGCTGGAGGTCCTGTGCTGAGCCAAGGTGAGCAGCAGGTATCAGATAAGCCCGTGGGGCAGGGGAAGGATGGGTTTCCACTGTAAGAGACACTGGTGGGTTATCAGTTTACAATGAAGATGAAGGAAAACGTGTGTTACTAATTTTCCCCTGGATATGGAGAGAGGTTGGAAGTGCAAGTGAGAAGGCAAAGGACCCAGGACAGCACAACTGGTGTGTGACAGAGCCACCGTGAGTGGGACCCGGGGCTGGTGCACAGGAGAGTGTGTGCTGTTCCCAGCCCTGTTATGGACACATGTGGTTACACACTGCCTGGGAAGGGAGAATTCTCTTTGTATGGATCCTGGAGATAGAGACAAAACTGCCTTTTCAGGACAACTATCTTTTATTAATGTCACCCAGGTCGGAGTAATCCATCCTCTTTGTCTGAGGCACTGTGCCAGGAGCAGCCGTGTCACAGCAGCTGGCTCCCCTGCAAATCCTGGTACAGTCAAGTGGAAGTGAGGAAATTCCAGCAATCATGAATTACAGCTGATAAGCCCGTGTTTTGTGTTCCTTTCTCCCATTTTATGTAGCCCGAGAAATACAGATGAGCATAAACCACACTGTCACCTCTCCTGGGTAGGTTAAAGTTCAGTGTTACCAAACTGTCTCTGCGTGAGGCACCAGACACCATCACCCTCTAGACAAAGGGATGGAGACCAGCAGGGACACCACAGCCTCACTGGATCCAACAAAGATCCAATGGATCCAAGAGTGTACCCCTGCTATCAGTCCAGACATGGCCCAGGGCTTTACCTGCTGTCCCTTTCCTCCTGTTCTGTATCCCTGGCATTTGGGTCACCCTGGCCCTTCACGTGCCCCTGTTCACCCTTCTGCTGACAAACATCAGAGGAGCTGCTCTCCTTCCTTCTGTGCCTCTCATGTGGAATAACTGGAGCAGGCACAGGAGGAGCAGAGACTCTTTCTTTTTGTGTCCCTGGTGCAGCATCCCCTCTGAGAGCTGCCAGTTCACATGCGCAGCTCCAGTATTTGCCTGGGCTCTGTGAATAACCACAAATGCCACTTGGCTGGAATAATTGCTCCCAAGCGTGCAAAGGACGGAAGGCACAGCCAGAGGCACAGCTCAAAACTTGTTGGAAGTAAGTGTTCAAGAGATTTGAGCAGAAACCCTGAGTGGAGTCAGCATTTGTGGCCTCAGCTGTGCAGGGGTGGCAGGATTGTCACACAGAGTCCATCACACCAGCTCGTGCTGCTTTTGCACCATCTCTCTGCCCCAGTAACCCCACCGTGCTCACTCCTGATCTGGTGACTAGAGCTGCTGCAGGACAGGCACTGGGGGTGGGAAATGCCCTCTTCCCTTTGGATTGCTTTCAAAGTGGCATCCATGAAAAGCAGTGATGTCCCATGCCTGGCATCTGGGGACCCTCAATCCTTTGTGTTTGTTTTCTCTCTCTGCTTCTTCTCTGACCTCTTTTTGTTTTCTTTGCACCCCTTGCTGGTTTCCCAGACCCATGAGGAGAGCAGATCAAACAGATGGGTGCTCTGGGCTTGTCTCCCAAGCATTGGGAGAGCTGAGTTAGGCAGAGTGGGGAAGGTGGTGCCTGTCAGCGTGAGGCACCAAACCTCTGTGCAGATGCTGTCACTGAGCAGCAAAGCAGCACTCGCTCCCTGTAGCTTAATCCCCTGACCCCAGACCTGTACCACTGCAGCCGCAGGAGTAATTCTTGGTGTTTACATGGGTCAGCAGCTAGACAAGGACTTGACTGGGATTTTCCCAGCGGGTCACACGGCTATTTGCTAATCAGCAGTAGCATAAACACTGCCAGGCTCCTCATGGGTCACTTGCTAGGGACAGGCTAAACAAACCATCGCCAGAAGAAAAGCAGCATGGCTGAGTGGATGAGATTTGAAACAACTGTATTGGAGTCCTGAGTCTGTGCCCTGGAGGGGTTTCAGGGCTTGTGAAATGGAGAGGTAGTTAGCTGGGAGGGTTGGATCTCAGCCCGAGTCCTGGAGCGGGCAGGAGGGTTCACATGAGATGGGCCCCATACGAGCACATGAGCTTGAACCCACCAGGGATGGCAAAGAGCCTCCCCCTCCCTCAGGCTCACTGTGCCAGGCAGTGCTCCAGGGAGCTTGGTCATAGCAGCTTCAAAGCAGCTGCTCTGCTTTGCCCCTGCCATGTGTGTCTGTTTACCTGGAGATACAAGCTATCCCTGGAAATCCCACCTCAGCTGCACTGGCAGAGGGCAACAGTCATGGAGGAGTGAACTCCACACAACAGCAGCACAGAGGAGACCTGGGCTCCCAGATGGCAGCTGCAGAAGGCGATGTTTGCAGTTCTTGATGTGTTGTTCCCTTCCATCCCTGTCCTCAGCCATGGCACAGCTAAATACAGGAGTGAGTCTGGCACAGAAGTCACTGAGCTCTGCGGAGTGTGACACCTCCTGGGATGGGGTGACCTGTTACTGGCACCTGGAACACAAGATTGAGGGCACAGCCTGGGCCAGGAGTGTGTAAGATTTCTTGTTAGAGCTCCTGGAAATGTGAGACAGCAGAAAAGTCTGTTCTCCAGAACCATATGAGCAAGACCTTTCCCACAGGCATCCTGCTCCAAGCAGGGACACTCTCCTCACCCAGGAGCTGAGTCTCAGGGCTGTCCTGCATGTTGGGGCAGGGCAGTAAGGTGGCGAGGGAGGAATCTGCCTTCCCTTCACCAGTCCCCACTGTCAGCCAGAGAGGAAGGATTCAGGATTCAAAAGTCCAGAGAGAAAGGGAGTAAAAATTAAGAGCGTGATGAAGAAAGGGCTCTCTGTTGAAGGGGAAGTCCTGCCTTCCCTCACTCCCCTTACATGGAAGCAGTGAGTTGCTGTTGCCATCAGCCCTGAGGTGATGTGCAACGTGGCAGAAAGAGAGGAGCAGAAGTGTGCAGGAAATTGCCCTGGAGGAGATGGATGGCAGAGAAGGCCTTGCATTCTGATGCCATCTGCCATCACTTCAGGGTGACAGTGATGACAAGGGGACATGCACTGCTGCCCAAGCAGCCATCACCTGCCCAGGGGCTGAGCCAACCTGGCTGGGTAGGAGCCAAAGGGCTCCTGCCTGGACCCTGCAGGTTTTTCCAGCACTTGGGCTGTGTTTCTCAGCCAACCAGCCAAGCTGGCTGGGAAGAAAACTTGCTTCTGGTTTCCAGAGCAAGCACCTTTGATCTGGAAAAGTCAAAGGGGTGCTGCCAGCTTCCCAGGAAGTCATTTGCATGGAGTCACTGTGGGCAGGCCCAGGGTGAGCCTCCTGCAGGAACCAACCTCGCTCAGTGCCCAGCTGGGAGGCCACAGAGGCTGAGCTGATAATGCAGGAGGGAATGACAGCACGGCCCAAGCGGAGCATGGGGGGTGCTGAAGGACACAGGAACGAGTGTCACACAGGGCATGTCAGGTGCCACAAGGCTTTACCAGCACCTGCTGAAATGGGAGGAGAGGATGGGGGTGTGTGCACATATGCACGTGTGTGTGCAAGAGGGGCACAGGGAGGAGAAGTGACCAGGATTCAATCTCTGTGGTGATTTAGCTGGGGGGTATCAGCATTCAGTTCCTTTTCCCCCATGAGGCGTGGCTGTGCTGCACTTGCCCAAGGGGTTGTCACCTCCTGGTTGAATGCCCTTCTGAATGGGACTGCTGGGAGCTGCCTGTCTGTCCTGAACCTGACCCTCACCAACACAGATCTGGGAGCTGCTACCATCCCAACAGGTTGATATGATGCTATTATGGACCTAGGAACCAACATGTTTTATCAAAGCTGTGTCCAGTGAAGGACCAGTTCTGCTCTCCACTGCGTTCTGGAGAAGCCAGGAAGGATTTCATTGTAGTGGGTAATGGACTCATAGAATCACAGAATGCTTTGGGTTGGAAAGGACCTTAAAGCTCATTCTGTTCCACTCCACTGCCATGGGCAGGAACACCTTCCACTGGACCAAGGTGCTCCAAGCCCCGTCCAGCCTGGCATTGGACACTTCCTGGGATGGGGCATCAGCAACTTCTCTGGGCAATAATAACCTCCGTAAGAAAGAATTTCCTCTTTTCCTCCCTCTGCAGCTGCTTCATACCTTCATACCCAGGGATTTAGGGTTTATCTTTGTATATTGCTGTCAAATAAAATGTGAAACATGTTCAGAGTATGTAACATCTTGATTTTACCTTCTTTCTGCAAAAGTCCTGGGATCAGTGTGGTGGGTGGTGATGGATCTTTTGGCTCTCTCTTCCATGCTGATCATTTCTGACCTGTCCTGGTTTTGCTGCATTCCTTGACCCACTGCGGTACTGTGCAGCTCATCATTCTGCCACCAAGAGCTAACACAGAAGCAAAATGCTCCCAAAATTCAGGTTTCTGGAGATGATCCCTAAGAACTCTCCCAGAATATCTGTGATATGAAGGAAACACAGAGCAGGTGAGCGAAGCTGTGGCTAAAGCAGGCTGTGAGCTCCCACAGGGCTGGCAGTGAGGTGGGAACAGCAGCGTTAGGTGCCCTTGTGAATGGCTGCAATGTGGGTTTGAAGCCAGATCTGTTTTGCCTCTCAGTAAATCTGCCTGTCTGGGGCTGAGGAAGCAGGGATGTTATTGGGGGTGGAAAGCATCTTAAGCAAGTACCACAGGGCCCCCATACAGACCCAGAACCAGCTGTCCCTATCCTGCGGTCCAGCCTGTCCCTTCCTGCCTGCCAGGCCCTGCAATCTGCAGTGCAGGCAGACCTCAGGTTTGCCGGCTGAATCTACAAGGGCAACGTTGACCTAATTAGTCTCTGAAACAAACAGGAGAGCAAGACTTGCTGCCGTATGTTACAGAATGAAATCCTCTCCCTCTCCTTTTGCTCTCCTGGCCCCGGGGATTCATCCCAGGCAGGTGCATCTTTGATTGCAGCAGGTTTTGAATCCTCTTCCCTCTCCTCGCGGGGATGCCACATGCTGTCTTCTGACCTCGTTAGCTTCTCCTCCTGTTCCACTTCCCCGCTCTGCACTCCCAGCCCCACCGATGAGCTAATTACCACAAAGCAATCTGCAGGAACGCGCTCCTCGAAGCGGGGAGAGGAGGGAGACACTCTCAGAGACTCATGGAGGGGGGAGCAAACTGGGGGAGCAGGAGCTTAGTTTAGCAAGGCTGATGTTTGAGCTCGTACCAGGCTGTCCCCCTGCACAGGTCAGTGCCAGGTGTGGCACAGGGGTGTGCAGGAGACAAAGTGCTCCACATGGAGGTCTGCAGAGCGGGCTGTGCTGCCTGCCCAAAGGGCCAGCTGGGGCTTGTGTGGGCAGGGGCTTGGTGTGCCTCAGCTGCATCCAAGGCATGGATGTGCTGTGCAGGATAACCTGAACTTCCAAGGCTGATATTCGCCAGTTAACCATCTTCCCTCAGCTCCACATTTCCCTTGGACCGACTCCTGCAGGCCGACAAGGCAGGGCTGCACGCTGTCCTTGGGCAGGCCTCGTGCCAGGTCCCTTGGCCCACGCTCTGGACAGGGCACTGGTCTGGGCACTGCTGCTGCCACATCGTGCTGCCAGGAGAAGGCAAGGTGTTCACTCTAGGAATGCACACCCACAAAATGCACTTAATGGGCTTCCAGTTTTCAGCTGACTTGTGCTCCACAGCAGAGCTGGTGTGTTCTTAGAGCATGGGCAGAGGTCCATTCCTCCAGTACTGGTTGATAATGAGGAAACTGGAGGGGGCTGGAGTTTGGGTTAATTTTGGCCAGACGGAATGACAAAATTTTCCTCTTCTTTCTTAATCAGTGAGAGACAATTCAAAATGGAGAAAGAAAAAAAAATGGCAATTAAGCAAACAACCAGATCCTGATACCTTTTGCCTTGTTGTAAATCTAAAGCAAACCTGTCACAGCTGGTGGAACTGTATTTATATTGAGCTGATGTGAGTGAAATTAATGTCAGCTTCAGTAAATTAAAAGCAAGACAAAGGATGAGAAAAGCCAGTCCCTCTGAGTGTAGCTAAGGAGTGAATTGAGGGAGAGGGACAGTAGGTGATTCTCAGGAAGGACATCTTCATTGTGAAGTCTGTTTGGGAGTGAGGGAAGCCATAAGGTGCCACCTTACCCAAGTGCAAGGCCATGCTGTCACTGAGATTGTGTCCGTGGGGTCTGACCACTCCTGCACATTTCCATGACTTGTGTGATCCCAGCTGATGCCTCTCTCTTTTTTCTGATTTCAGATATCGTCAGGATCCAGATCAGCAAGGCATCAAGTGCACAAAGAGCAACCACAGGGCTCAGCTGGGGTGTCTTGGGGTGACTTGATGTTGTATTCCCTATTGCTGCACTATGCCCAGAAATTACTATATATGCCTTTCTATGCCTTTAAACTGAGCCTGAGAGGGGAGAGAGAAAAGTGTACTTTTTCAAAGCAGTTTGTTTTCATGTTCCAAGGTCGCAGAGATAAAACCTGTCTGCTTCTGCAGAGCGAGGGTGGGGAAGCAGCCTGCTTGCCTTCCAGCCAGCTTTAGGCCAGTTTTTCAGCTCCTTTTCCTCCAGAGAGTTGAACTTTTGTTTTCCTGGGACTCCGATTTTTTCCCTTTCTCTCTGCTGGACTGTTTCAACATCAGAATACATTGGGAGGACCTTCCACCAAGGCCTTGGCCCTGGAGGTGGGCCCACCACCCCATCCCAATTCAAAGGAGGAGAAGAGAGAGATCTACGGAAGGACTCTGAAATTTTCCCAGGTTTTTCTCTCCACGGCAAGAGGTTTCATTATTTAGCATCATTATCCTTTTCCCGTGTGTTTATTAAATAAATAGTTTTTATCTCTTTCACTTTCCTTTGAGGAAAATTCAATTTTCCCGAACCTGGTGGGGGAGGGGTGGTTGTGACCTGCCTTCTCTCAGAGGATGTATTTCTAAATTTGGCCAAACCGGCACATGGGGTCTCACATTTTCCTGGTGCTCCTTGGTTTTGAGCTGCAGAAGTTCCTGGATAAATTCAGCCTCAGTTCCTCTCTGAATTCACCTCAGGGTACATTTTGCTGGGTGTTTGCTTTCAGGGTTGAACCAGCTTTTAAAGGAAGGGCTCTTGCTCTCTGCTGCTATTCAGTTTCCTTGTCTTTCAAAACTTTCCATTGCTCTCTCTCTTCCCTTTTTTCTTCTACTTGAATTACTTGGTTAATGGAACCCCCACCAGCCTCTACCCTTCTTAGACATTTTTGTGTATCACATGCAACGTGAAAAGCAAAGGTTGCTCTAATTGCTTGCATGTACTCATATTTACTTCTCACCTCATTTATTTCAGCTCTAGTTTTCTTTCTGTTCATTTTTATTCTCTCCTGTAGCTTCAAGACTGCGGGCCACATCCGGCAGTGGTACAACCAAGCCTGACCCACTGGTGCACAGTTGCTGAAGGCCTGGCACTCCATACTGGTTCTCAGCTTTGCTCTTCTTGCATCTTTTATATTCTGCAAAATAGTCTAAGATTTGTGTCATGGTGCTTGCTTGGGATCTGAGCCTCACACTCCTGACAGCAATTCACAAGGGACTTTTACACCTTGGACTCTTTTTGCTCATCCCAAAAGCCATTCAGCTACATCTTCCCCCAGTGACTTGCTCAGAGGTCACTGAGGCCACCGAGTCTCTTTCTCGTGGCGTTTTGTGCCTGTTCTTACCTCTGTCAGTACACAAACAACCAAGGAAATCCTGCAGGCTGCAGAAGCAATGCAGGAGGCCAAATCACACATCACATCTCTCTGGTGACAGGTTATCATAAGGAAAAGCCTTCCCTTAGTCAGTAACAACATCCTCATGCTCTTGCAGGGTGGGGGAATGATCACTGGGGCTTTGGATCCCCCAGCACACCTGTTTGCTCAGGTGGGTGTGCTCTCCTCTGTGGCCATGTAAGCTGTTTCCAGGCTGACTCCTGGCCCAGGGTGCAGGTAATAAAGCCTTTTGATCCAGCCCGGATTGCTCCAGTGCTCCTGAATGCGCCCCTGGCAGAGGTGTCCTGACAGGGCTGCTGCACTCAGTGGGTCAGGGTTTCCCTCTGTAAACCCACAGACCATTTCCAGGGGTTGTGTCCAGTGACATGCCCACACAGCAGATGCTGTTCCTGGACACAAGTTCAGGCTGTTTGAGAAGCCTGGCAGCAGCAGTGTCCACAGAGCAGAGCATAGGCAAAGTGAGCTGGGAGCAGACCTGCAGATGCAGGAGTGGAAATGCACAGGCTATTCCGACCTTGGAGGACATCTCCGTGTCCTTGCCAGACACATCTTCACCTCTGAGCTGTGTCCTCTTTACCTCAGGGCATCTTCTCTCCTCCCAGTCACTGGGACTCCCCTGCCACTGCAGTTGGAGGTGGGTTTGCTCCTCACCTGAGGAGCCTGACCAGCAGTCAGCGCCTCTGGCAGCCTTTGGTCCTTCCTTCAGAGGCTGGAGATGCTGAGAAGGCCACCAAGGCCCTGTTAGCCTGAACCAGCCTGTGTTCAGCTGCCTCACAGGCAAGCCCAGGCCCCCAGTGGGCACATCGGGCACCCCAGGGCTGCCTGCTGACTTGAAACTGGTCTCAGCAGCACTGGCTTCATGTTCGTTTTAGTCCCCTTGCTTCCCCTATTAACCCTTTCAGGCTGAGAGTATCAGAGAGGATCAGAGATCGTGCAGGTCTGCTTTCCATGGCCACCACACTAATGTGAGCCACTGTGGGGCTGTGGCTACCTGTGTCCATGGTAGCTCTGCCACCCAAAGCTGCTGGAAGGGGCACAGAGACCCACGGCCAGTGGTGAGCAGAGCTGAGCAGGGAGCACTGGCCCCAGCTCTGAGACATTCCTGCAGCCTCAACCCCTGAAGCACAGCCAGGTAAGATCAGCTTCTGGAGGGGGCACTGGGTGCAAACCACACTTAGCTGGAAGATGTAAAAGTGTCTCGCTTTCTCATGATGCTTGAGGAGGAGGTGCTGCTGCAACACTGATATTTTTGGCATGGAGTAGCTTTCATCTTCTTTCCTACCAGCTCATAATGACTCAGCTTTGAAGTCCACACTGTGCTGTTGCTTTGTGGATCTTCTGCCCTGGCAGAAGAAGGGGAGTGTGAGAGCTGCCCGCTCAGAAGGCAGCAGCACAGGGTGCAATTGCACCACCGTCCATCATCACCAGTCCATCCCACAGCAGGCATAGACCCTGTCTCTCTCCTCACAGGCTCTGGAAAGAACCCAAACTCCAAACATGACCACAAATTAGGTGGAACAAATGCCTCCAACACTTCAGCTTTGCTCCCATCAAAGTGTTTATCTGTTGTTGTTTTACAGCCATTTTGGTATTTGGATGCACAGGAATGGGAGGTGACTCAGCTCTTCCTCCCCAGGCTGTTTGCAAAGGGCACATCCTTGCGTTGACAAGCTGATGGTAAACCCTCCAGGCCTCTGCAGGACACGATGCTCCTAAATTCTTCTGGAGCATGTTCATGTGTCAGAGTGAGGGCAGGAGGCTTGTGAATGGGCATCTGACTAAGTGAACTATCAAGACTGGGTGGCAGATACCTGCAGGGGGATGCTGGCACACTCTGTGATGCAATCATGCACAGGGAGATGCCCCGTGTCACCCAGCAGGTCCCGTTGCAGAAAGCCAGCCCCTCAGTGGGCCTGTCTGAGGAGACCTGTGTAGCAATGAAATCCTGCATTTCTAAGGTGCGTCCTTCCCCTTGGAAGGGCAAAGTCACCCGTGGTGGTGTGTCAGAGCCAGCAGCCTCCAGCTGCTGTAGGACTCTTCTGCTTTAGGGGCTTCAGGTGTGCAAACCTCTGATGCTGATCCTCAGGAAGAGCTCCAGCCCATCTTTGAGCTCTGAAAGTGTCCACAGGACATCACTGCAAGACAGAGGTGAGGCCATGGTGCAGGAGGTGTGTGAGTCTTTGTGAGCCTGCAGAATGTCCTGACTGCAGAGCGAGGTGCCACCATCACAAAACATCAGAGCTCTGCGGGTGCCATGGCCTCCCCTCTCAGGCAGCTGCTACAGACAGATGTGGTCACACATCTGGCCACACTGACAACACGGAAACCCACTGGAAAACCTCACCCAGACATCAGCATCCATGGGATTCATGTGGAGTGTTTCACAGCACTGACCACTCTGCACATCCCTCAAGGGATGGGCTGATGGCTTTTTCATCTGGCCCAGACCCCTTCTCCCAGCTGTAGGGCAAACACAGGAAAGTGTTTGCTTCACCATCAGCCTGACCTTTGTGAACATGCTCCTGTTAATGCACACACAAACAAACAAACAAACAAACAAACTTCTTGTCCTCTCTCCCACACTGGCCAAATCAGTCACCTCAGGTATGTGCACTGGGTTTGGCTGGGCTGGAGTTCTCTTTCTGCAGCAGCAGCTCGGGTGCTGCTGTGCTGGGGTTTGCACCCCAGGCAGGGCTGACAACACCCCACGGGCCAGCTGGGCTGGGCTGGGCCTGCACAGAGCCCAGCTCTGCTCTGTTCCCATGGCCAGCATTGGGCTGGGGGGCACAGGGAGCTGGGAGGGGGCACAGCTGAGACCCCACTGCCCCAGGGATGCCCCAGACCCTACAGCTCCATGCCCTGCATGTAGAGCTGGGGAAGGAGGGAGAAGGGAGGATGGAGCCAGGGTGTTTGTCTTCCCAGTCCCCAGCCCATGGGATGGACCCGGCTCTCCTGGGGGTGCTGAGCACCCGCCTGTGGTGGGGAGCAGTGACTGTCTGGCTTGGCCTGCACCTGCAGCTTTTGCTTTACCTGTTAAACTGTACCTCAATCAGTTTTCACCCCTTTACCCTTCTGATTCTCTTCCCCAGCTGCCCCTGGGACAGCCCTTCACAGAGTGGAATTTCTGCTCCCTTGACCATGCCCTGCACATGCTGAGTCTCTGCATGATGGTTGCAGGGTGCTGACAACACCCTCCGATTTTTATGAACACACAGCTGCATTTAAACACTTTTTTTTTCTTCTTGTCTCTCACTTGTAGGTTTTTCCTTTCAAATATTCACTTAATTTTCCTTTCCTTTTCCAGCCAACCTGTTTCAAGGCATGGATAAGAAGCTCCGGGGTCCCTGTGGAGGTGCTGGAGACAAGCACTCCCAAAACAGAGCCTGTCATTGCCTTTGGGTCATTTGTCCCACATCTGTGTGCAAGGTGGGAAATGAGTGACAGCTGTGCTGCTGGAAACTGGGGAGATCACAATGCTGGGTTTCCCCATCTATTGTAA
Organism: Aphelocoma coerulescens; assembly: GCF_041296385.1. NCBI lineage: Eukaryota > Metazoa > Chordata > Aves > Passeriformes > Corvidae > Aphelocoma > Aphelocoma coerulescens. The sequence continues at coordinate 2,416,956 of NC_091036.1, forward strand.
AATTTCCTTGGATTCTCTGCCAAACACCTGGGCTTGAAAAAATCCTTGAATGAGAAATTCACAGCAGATCCTTTTGTAAATGGACAGCGGGTTTCAGTCAAAAGCAGGAGGATGAACCTTTGGTGAAGGAAAGCAGTGGGAACTGAAGTGTGCAGGGTCCTCATTTTTAAAATGTGTCCTCACATTTTGAAAAACACCTAAAAGACACAGATGCTTTAACTGAAATATGTCACCCTCAGACAGTCAGACCCAGATACTCCAGCACAAGGGGGTGAATAATTCCCCCTTAGCTTCACAAGGCTCAGTGGGACTTAATTGCCAGGATAACTGCTGTCTCTAACACTCATGTTCTCTGCCACCACAAAGCCACCACATGTCCACCACTGGAAGAGCAGAAAAAAAAGCCTTGGATAAGTGAAAGTACTGCTGAAGTCAGGACTGGAGCTGTGGTGATAACCAGGGCATCCAGGGGAAGAATTTGGCAGTGAGCAATTGGTTAACTGGAAGTTTCTTGCCACTGTTCCCTTCTGCAGTGAGGCCCAGATGGGACAGCTGAGTGTCCTCCCCTTGGACTGTCTTAGCTGCTGTTTGGCTTCCAGACAAGTTAAGCTGGGACACTTTAGCCACTTCAAGATTACAAATGTTAATGACTTTCTGTTCAGGAACACTGGCATAGAAGCCAGTTTGATGACCAGCTTTCCCCTGGGCAATCTATGCAATTTCTTCAGTTAATCCCAGGGACATGCTGGATCACACACAGGCTCTTGGCTGCCCCATCTCACTGGGGCCAGGCTCCCGTGACACGCAGGATTTGTGTCCCAGTTGTGTTGTCCTGCAGTGGAAGAGGCACAGGAAAAGAGAGGCACATGTTGCCACAGGGCCACAGACCATGGGGAAGCAACTGTCAGTGCCTTGGAGGTTTGGCTCCCTGGGCCAGCGTGGCTAGAGCATGGATGATGACCTTGAAGAAAGCTCTTGGGAAGAAAGCTGGAGCCTTCAACAATGGCTGAACCCCTTTCCTCGGGAGCTGCCCTCAAACTGGGGTCTGACCCTTGTGCCCAGACTGAATCACGACACAGCTGAGTCACAGCCATGCCCACCCTGGCCATGGGCCCCTCTGAGCCAAACCCTGACCTGAGAGCTCAGCATTGCTCCATGAGTAACTGGATGGGGCTGATGTCTCAGCTGCATTGACTCATAACTCAGCTCTTCAGACCACTTGACATCTCACCCCTTGATGTGATGTCCCTTTAAGAATTTTTTTTTTCACTTTGAGTCCTCTGCACTGCCATGCCATGGGCACACAGATCCATCACTGCAGGACAAGTTGTACCAAGGAATGTGGCTTTGCTATCCCTGGTAAGTCACCAGCCAGGCAGGTTCCACCACAGGGGACATTATTTGTGACTTGGGTTTTGTTGGAAAAGCTCCAGGGCAGTCAGGAAGACACCTTGGATGTTTCATTAAGAAGCATCTGCAGCTTATTTTCCTCACATAGGTTTTGGCACCAAGGAGGAGGAGATGGAGGTGGGGAAGTGTTGGCATTACTCCCAACAAGGCTTCCCACAGCTCAGGGATTTTCAGCAGGTTTATGGAGCTGAATGTCTGTGTGTCTGACACAGAGGCAGAGCAGCATTGTGCTCAGCAATGTATTGATTATTTTTTCCATTGACAAAATGATGATTTCCTTATAAAGGCTATGATTTTACTTGTAGCCAATGATTCCCCAAACCACGGAAATATCAAAATATTTGAAATTGTTACTGCACAGTTAAAAGAAAAGGTGACCCATCATTTGCTGCTTATTTTCCAAATAGCAATGGAGGGGTGTATGCTTGGAAAATTCAGGATGAGAATTCCAGGAAAATGTCTTCTGCTTAAAAATTATAAAATTTGCAACTGGGGATGTGAACACTGCCATTGGAGAAGCTCTATCCAGTAATTACTGGAAAATGGGAATGAATATTGGCTTCACACAGTGCATAGGCACTGCAAAACACACAAAAAAGTTACCATTTGATTTCCAACGTTTTGTTATGCCAATTTTTCATCTGCTTTTCTTATTTTCCCAAGTTCTTCAAACTTCCAGAATTTACTGTTACAGATTAAGATTTTTACAGACTTACATTTAATTTTACAGATTTAATTTTTCAGACTTTAGCACATGGAAATCGTAGAATCATAGAATAGGCTGAGCTGGAAGGGCCCCATCAGGATCATCAAGTCCCACTCCTGTCCCTGTGCAGGACACCCCGACAATCCCACCCTGTGCCCGTGCCTGAGAGCGTTGCCCAGTGCTTGTCCAACGCTGTCCAAATGACCACAGCCATTAGCTTTTTCCAGACTATGACACTGAAAAGCTTTTAAATAAGTTTCTCACTATCACAGCATTGCTTTATATTCACCGAGTCTTGCCTAGTCGTGGTTTTGCTGTTTTAAAGGGTAACAAAGATGAGAATGATGGAATTTGGTTTACAGGGAGCAATTTAGATTTCTTTGTGTATGTTCCACTTCAAACCTCTGGTCTTCCCCTTTCTTTTTACACAGGGACCTTCTTGTGTTCATTCTCATCTCAAGGAAGGGAGGAAATGACACTCCCTTGTCAGGAATGCAAACCTGTTCAGGGTGATTCAACTAACACCAAGATAGGAATCAGACACAAACCCACTGCAGCTTGGAGTTTTATGAATTAGCTGAAAAATAAGTTCTCTGAAATGTAACAAACTGGCATTGGGATACATTTACAGGAATACATCGAAGCCTGACATAATTTAATTGTATTTCAGTCCAGTGGCAATACATAGTTGAGAGAAAACCATGTGCTGCATGAGGGATTTTTGCTCTTCTGCAATGTCTTGTGGAAGAAGAGGCAGCACTTACCCTCTTTGAAATTGTCACTTATTTCCAAGAGTTACTGAAAGATACCTTGATTTTTCAGCAAATATTTTACTTCTGATATGTTCCTCACCAAGAAGAGAAACTGTCACCTCTGAAGAGCTCAAGGCTTGTTTATAAATGCCAGCTCTGCTTCAGGCATGGAGATGTCAGGACTGCTCCAGAAGGAGTTTCTTGCCCAGCCACCCTTTGCAGGGGCACAGAGACATTGAGGTATACCTGGCTTATAGTTACTCCTTTCTGCCCTGCTTGGCACCAGAGTTTATCCAAGAAAAACCTTGATTTTATTTCCACAGCACCGTTGTGTCTGGCAGAGGGAGTCTCTGTGCACAACACCTGCAGAAATTCCTGTCAAAGCAGCGAAATGCTGCTGGCAAAGCTGATCCCGTCCCTTAATGGTCTTTGTAGGGATCAAAGGGTCCTTTGTTAATGGACCAGAATCTTTCTCCTGGGCCAGAAGCAATGAAAGAAATGGCAGAACCGTGTACCCTAAGAAGAGGTCGTGCTGAATAAGCTCATCATGCTCAATGACTCATTAAACTCTTCCAGCTCTTCCAGAGGATCTCGGTCCTTCAGCACTGGGCTAGTTCCGTCCAGGACTGGATTAATTTCTGCAGTAGCCGGGAGGAGGCACCGTCAGGACCTGAGGTTATGCTGTACCACTTCAGCTCATTGCCGGGGGCGAGGGATGGGAGGCTCTTCCAAGGAGAATGGGCTTCTTCCAGGCGAGAAAACGCCGGGGGAGACACGGGTATTGTTATTGGCCGGGGAGTATTTTCATGTGAATTGTTTCTTTCCTTGTACCCTCTGTCATTATTGTTGTTGCTGTCGCTGTTCTTTTTGTTAGCTCATTGCTGTTTACATTAAATTGTTCTAATCTCAATTTGTGATCTTTAAAGTTTGCGCCTCCAATTCTCCTCTCCAATCTGCCGAAGAGGGGAGGGGGAAAGAGGAGAGAGCCGTGCTGGTGGCCCTCGCTCATCCCCAGTCTCCCTCGTGTGATTTCTCCGACCTTGAGTGAGATTTCTTCCCCTCTGTGCAGGTGTGATTTAAAGGCACTGGCTTTGCCATGGCCATGGTTACAGTTTTGCCCAGTTTTAAGCTCCAAGGTGCCTGAGTCACCTTTGCAGGTGCCAGGCAAGCATCAGTCCCTCAGGTGGCTTTGGGAATGCTTCTCCCAAAGTTAGTGCAGAAGGCAACAAGCACTGTCTTGCTAGGGCGGGCCTCGATTCCGCCCATCAGCTGAACAGAAAAAGCTTTTGGCTGTGCACAACAGGAGGAGGAAGAAGTGTCTGGATAGGGCAGAGGACCAGGGAGAGCAGCACAGAACCTAATGTGGTTCAAGCCTCATCTCCTCATCTCCCAGCCCATCTCTAGTCCCCATGGCTCTCTTCTAGAAACCTAGAGGTTTTCTATAGCCTTATTCCATAGTTTTTCCTATAGATTTTCTATATTTTTTTCTGTATTTTCCTCACTACAAGAAAGACAGTGAGGCACTGAAGCATGTCCAGAGAAGGGAGCAGAGCTGGGGAAGGGCCTGGAGCCCCAGGAGCGGCTGAGGGAGCTGGGAAAGGGGCTCAGGCTGGAGCAAAGGAGGCTCAGGGGGGCCCTTGTGGCTCTGCACAAGTCCCTGACAGGAGGGGACAGCCGGGGGGGGTCGGGCTCTGCTGGCAGGCAACAGGGACAGGAGGAGAGGAAATGGCAAGTTGCACCAGTAAAGGTTTAGGTTGGAAGGTAGGGAACATTTCTTCATGGAAAGGGTTTTCAAGCATTGGAACAGGTTCCCCGGGGCAGGAGTGGAGTGCTCATCCCTGGAATTGTTCAAAAAATGTATGAGGGTGGCACTTAAGGACATAGTTGAGTGGTCACCATGGTGGTGGTGCTGGCTTGATGGTTGTACTCCATTATCTTAAGGATCTTTTCCAACTTAACAATTCTGTGATTCTATGATTCTTTAGACACTGTTCCAGGATGCACATTCCCACTGGGATGTCTGGGTTACATGGGGACATCTCAGCGTGGGGGTGGTGCTGCCATTGCTGCTGGTCAGCAGCAGCACTCAGCAGCACTGCGTGGTCTGTCAGCAACAGCCCCTCACAGGAGGAGACAAAGCTGGAGCAGCCAGTGACACCTCTGATAAAAATCTTCAGAATGAAATAATGCATCGGGCTGACAGGAATAATCCACACCTTTTCTCCTGGGCAGGTGAAGCTCAGCACAAACTCGCAGCCTCTCCTCCCTCCGTTTCTGTGCCCGGAGCCCGGTGTGCCACATCCCGTGAGCTCTCCGGGACAAAGAGCTCTGTCATCGCTGGGTCAGTGTGTCTGTCCTCCCCCAGAGCTGGCACCACGTTCAAATGCTGCAGCTGGGAGGTTAATCAGCAACTGCAGAGGGAGTTCTCAGGGAAAAACACATGTCCCTTTCAATTAGGTTTGCTCACATCCACTGCAATGAGTGGAGGGCTGTAACACTCAATTATTCCTAGCAATCAAATTGAATTTATGCTTGTCATTAAAGAGTCACCATTTGCTGCCTCTTCAGGAGCTCTGATCACCACTGTGTTATCATTCAGAGGTGCTGAATGACTCCTTGTTCATGCTTTATCCACAGCCAATCTTCAGAGACGTCATTTGTGTGCTTTTTAAAGCCATTCTCGTCATAGGACTTGGAAAATACCCCCCAGTCTGATGTATTGGAAAAATGGCTCAGTGCATAATGTGATTCATAGCCAAGAGGAGAAAATCAAAGCACTCCAGCTTGTTTCCTCCTTTTGATGCCAAACCCAGTAACTTCAAGTAAGCAGGAAGGTCTGAGTGGGCTGCAGTGTGGGGACAGCACCCCAAGGACCCCCAGGAGCTCGGAGGGGATTAGTTTGTGGTATAGCAGATGTGGTCAGGTCAGAGATGTCAACACCTCCTTGGTTCTTCAGCTTGGCAAAATGTTGTGTTGGAACTTTTAGAAAGAAAGTACAGACTTGGCAACACAAATTATTTGTGGATATGCCTTATTTTTGCCATGTTGATATTTTAAAAAATTGAAGCCCAGTGTCCGAAGGAGATGATTTCCTGCAGGGATGTCCTGTGTCTGCGTGTGAACCGACCTTGGCAACCACCAAGCCACAGCTGAAATGCAAAGAGTAGATTTATTTCATTACCTTGCTAACAACCCTGGGTGGCAGAGGCAGACAGGGACACTGCACACAAAGGGACACTGCACACACAGAGGGGACACTGCACACACACAGGGACACTGCACACAAAGGGACACTGCACACACACAGAGACACTGCACACACACAGGGACACTGCACACACACAGGGACACTGCACACAAAGGGACACTGCACACACAGGGACACTGCACACACACACGTGGACACTGCACACACAGGGACACTGCACACACAGAGACACTGCACACACACATGGACACTGCACACACACATGGACACTGCACACACACATGGACACTGCACACACCGGGGACACTGCACACACACAGAGGGACACTGCACACACACAGAGGGACACTGCACACACACAGGGACACTGCACACACAGAGACACTGCACACACAGGGACACTGCACACACACAGGGACACTGCACACCCAGGGACACTGCACACACAGAGGGGACATGGCACACACCCAGGGGACACTGCACACACACAGAGACACTGCACACACACAGGGACACTGCACACACAGAGACACTGCACACACAGGGACACTGCACACACACAGAGACACTGCACACCCAGGGACACTGCACACACAGAGGGGACATGGCACACACCCAGGGGACACTGCACACACACAGAGACACTGCACACACACAGGGGACACTGCACACACAGAGGGGACACTGCACACACACAGGGACACTGCACACACAGAGGGGACACTGCACACACACAGAGACACTGCACACACACAGGGGACACTGCACACACAGAGGGGACACTGCACACACACAGAGACACTGCACACCCAGGGACACTGCACACACAGGGACTGCACACACACAGGGGACACTGCACACCCAGGGACACCGCACACACCCAGGGGACACTGCACACACACAGAGACACTGCACACACACAGAGACACCGCACACACACAGAGGGACACTGCACACACACAGGGGACACTGCACAAACACAGGGGACACTGCACACACAGAGGGGACACTGCACACACACAGGGACACTGCACACACAGAGGGGACACTGCACACACAGACACTGCACACACACAGAGACACTGCACACACACATGGACACTGCACACACCGGGGACACTGCACACACACAGGGACACTGCACACACCGGGGACACTGCACACACATGTGGACACTGCTCACACACAGAGACACTGCACACACACAGGGACACTGCACACACATGTGGACACTGCTCACACACAGAGACATTGCACACCCAGGGACACTGCACACACAGGGACTGCACACACAGGGGACACTGCACACACCCAGGGGACACTGCACACACAGAGGGGACACTGCACACACACAGGGACACTGCACACACAGAGGGACACTGCACACACAGACACTGCACACCCAGGGGACACTGCACACACACAGAGGGACACTGCACACACAGAGGGGACACTGCACACACACAGAGACACTGCACACACACATGGACACTGCACACACACAGAGACACTGCACACACCCAGGGACACCGCACACACACATGGACACTGCACACACACAGGGACACTGCACACACACAGAGGGACACTGCACACACAGAGGGGACACTGCACACACAGAGGGGACACTGCACACCCAGGGACACTGCACACACCCAGGGACACTGCACACACACAGGGGACACTGCACACACCGGGGACACTGCACACACACAGAGGGACACTGCACACACCCAGGGACACTGCACACACATGTGGACACTGCTCACCCAGGGACACTGCACACACACAGGGACACTGCACACACATGTGGACACTGCTCACACACAGAGACACTGCACACACACAGGGACACTGCACACACACCCAGGAACACTGCACACCCAGGGACACTGCACACACACAGAGACACTGCACACACACAGGAACACTGCACACACACAGGAACACTGCACACACAGACACTGCACACACACAGGGACACTGCACACACCCAGGGACACTGCACACACACAGGGACACTGCACACACACAGGGACACTGCACACACACAGAGACACTGCACACACACAGGAACACTGCACACACACAGGAACACTGCACACACAGACACTGCACACACACAGGGACACTGCACACACCCAGGGACACTGCACACACACAGGGACACTGCACACACACGTGGACACTGCACACACACAGAGACACCGCACACACACAGAGACACCGCACACACACAGGGACACTGCACACACACAGACACTGCACACACCCAGGGACACTGCACACACACAGAGACACTGCACACACACAGGAACACTGCACACACACAGGAACACTGCACACACAGACACTGCACACACCCAGGGACACTGCACACACCCAGGGACACTGCACACACACAGGAACACTGCACACACAGACACTGCACACACCCAGGGACACTGCACACACACAGGGACACTGCACACACACGTGGACACTGCACACACACAGAGACACCGCACACACACAGAGACACCGCACACACACAGGGACACTGCACACACCCAGGGACACTGCACACACACAGAGACACCGCACACACACAGAGACACCGCACACACACAGGGACACTGCACACACACAGACACTGCACACACACAGGGACACTGCACACACCCAGGGACACTGCACACACACAGGGACACTGCACACACACAGACACTGCACACACACAGGAACACTGTACACACACAGGGACACTGCACACACTGGGACACTGCACACCCAGGGACACTGCTCCATCGGGCTCAGCTCATCCCAGCAGCGAGAGACACAGGGACACAGGTGCTTGTGAGAGTGTGTTATCTCTACACAGGAATTCTACTCAAAACAGGCAGAGAATGAACAATACCAGGCACAATAGACGGAGTTCTCCCACACATTTTTAGCATTCTTAGCTGCAAGGTCAGCTCGAGCAAAACTATTCCCTTCTCCTCACCAAATCTTCCAGATCTAACTTTTTCCTCCCAGCTGTCTGCTTCTTGTCTTTCTTCATATAATAACATTTGGCAGTTTTGGCCAACATGGATCACATTACACAGAGAAGTCAAAGTCCAAAACATGAAATTTCTACATGAAAATTTGTATCTGCAGGAGGCGAGTATCCACCAGTTTTCCTCCAGTAAAGGCTACATTTCAAACAGACATTCATTAACACTTTAAATTTCTGAAACAACAGTTAATTGATCATTTTCTACTATTTTCCACTAGGAAAATTCATCCAGAAGTTGAAAAATGGCTATTATTCTGGGGAATGTGTTCATTTTGTGAGGAACTGTTGTGTGGTGGATACCTCTGTGTACTAAGAAGAGATAAGAGCTAGGAGAAGGTTAAAAAATGACAGCAGATTCTTCCGAGGTTAGGAAATATTATGGGTATCATTGATCTTCCACCCAAACCCAAAACAGACTAGGAAAGGATGTCTTTTATGAAAGTTCACTCTCCTAGCTTCATGTAAGAGTAGTTGTTCTTAGGGTACCCAGGGATAGGGAGCAGAATAAATCCCATAACCCAAGGGGAAGTGTCAGGGACCTGCTACACCATTTAGACACACAGAAGTCTCTGGGGCCAGATGGGATCCAGGCAAGGCCGCTGAGGGAGCTGGCAGCGGTGCTCACTGAGCCACTTTCCATCCTGTAGCAGCACTCCTGACTCATTGTGCAGGTCCCAGTTGACTTTAGGTTTGCAAATGTGGCGCCCATCTACAGAAAGAGATGGAAGGAGGAACCTTCTCTCTCCCTAGAACTCCCTGAAAAGAGGTTGCACCCAGGTGGGGGTTGGTCTCTTCTCACAGATGAAGAACAATAGAACAAGAAGAAACGACCCAAAGTTGCAGCAGGGGATGTTTAGATTGTATATCAAGGAAAACTCATGGAAAGGGTGGTCAAGCCCTGGCACACACTGCCCAGGGCAGTGGTGGAGCCACCATCCCCAGAGGGACTGAAAAGATGTGTAGATGTGTAACCCAGGGACGTGGTTTTGTGGGACTTGGCAGTCTTAGGTTTAGGGTTGAACTTGGTGGCCTTAACAGTCTTTTCCAACCTAAATGATTCACTGAAGTCCACTGGGTCTGGAGAGGTTTCAGGAGAAGTGGGTCAGGAAACTGATTCAGCCGACCCGGGGCAAAACCTCTCATTTCCAGGGCAGACGGGGCCATTTGGCTGGGATCAGCATGGTACAGTGCATTTCAGCTATGCCAACAGGCCTGTACAAGAAAAGGAATCCTTTCTTCTGAAGAGGTTTCTAACTGCACAATCTGGACAAATTCTGGCTAAAAGGTACTATGATCTTTCCCTGGCATGTCCCTGTTAGCCTTTGCAGTTGCACAATCATTTAAACATATATATACTCACATAATCATAATTTACTCTGTGGTTTATACTAAATTCATTGTTGGATGCTAACAACAAAAGTGCTGTCATATTGAAGTGAATTTTAGGGAAGTTGGACAAGAAGGTTTTTTCAACTTGTGTTTTTTCAAGAAAATACATATTCATAGTAGTTTGATATACCAGCTCACATGAGCAAGTGTATTTGCATAAATACTCAAATGAGAATATTTGCACGAGTAATTAGGACGTTTGTTTTTCATTAATGCTTATTTAGAAGGAAGTGTTTTTCTACCAAATATTCATATATAAAGGAGGTCATGAATGCAAACAAAATTATTCATGGGGATTAGTCTGAAAGAAGATTTCCCTGTGTGTCTGTAATATTTCCACTCACCTCTGGTTGCTATGTAGTAGCCAGTCATCTGCAAAACCTGATGAGCTCTGACAAGGTCTCTGCAAGTCTGCAGGATCATCTGCAGCATGGATGGAGGCATTACTGCAGGTTCCCCAAAGCGCTGAGCTTCTGCCAGTAATTAACAATATAAGAAATAAGAATATTAATTATAATAAAATAATCCTCGCTCAACACGAGACCCTGAGTCTGGGCTGACACCTGTTCATTATCCCCAGGATGCCGTTCCCAGTTAATGCTGCCTGAGCCCATTAAGTTGGATCCAAAGGACAGGGCAAACCCAGGAGACTGACAGCAAGGATGCTGCTCAAGTCTTTTGTTCCACGTAAGAGCCTGCCTTGACTCCACACCTTCTTGACATGCTTCTCCACTCCCTGTGGGAGTACAGCTGACCCTCATGGCACAGCGCTGTGCTGAAGGAGCTGGTGGAGCTGGTTCCAGCATGGTCACACTCTCACCCTCCCTTCTGAGGGCTCGAATGCAGTATCGGGGAATCAGCTGGGTTCTGCTGTGCTGATTCCACCCTCTTCCATATGCAAGAGGTCCTTTCCACACATATTTCCTTCCTCTTTCAATGTGATCGGGAGAAGCACGAAAGGGTCTTTGTTCAGGATTTAACAATCTCACAAGCCCTCTACCACTGTGGGTTTCTGAGACATGTAGGTTGGCTTTTGAGAGCAGATCAAAGCAGACACTGTCCAGGTGTCTGTGGGAGCTGTTCCTCAGTCCTCTGGGGCCTTTAAAAACCCAGAGTAATGCCAGAATTACCAAATAGTGGTGCAGTGGGTTTGACCTCTTAAGACAGTGTGATTCCATCATTGACTTCTCCTGGTCTCCACCTCAAGAGCCACACTCCACCTCCCATTGCTGCCTTCCCAGCCAGTGCAGGAGCTCCTGAGCATGCAGAGGAGGAGCTCCACCCTCAGCTGAAGCTGCTGAGTAAGGGCACAACCACAGCAGGTTACTCCAGCAATTATAAAGAGCTCTTAGCATTGATATGAGGTCCTGGAGGATGCAAAGAAAGTTCAGCATGGGTCCTGCAACTGGAAGTTGAGAAGGAATAGGAGACCCTGACCTGAACACAAACTGAGGACTAATCTGGTCCAGAGGTGTTTCAGCAAGTGGTTTGGATAGGGCTGAGAAAGAGGCTCCGAAGGAGAGAGCAAAGCTGGGGTCTGTGGGACTACTACTGGCAGCAGTAGGGGAAAAGCACAAAAAGGAGAGACCCATCCCCACGCTGGCATTTCAAGAAGGGGAATATCCGTCATTTTTGACTCTGATGGTATTCACAGAAGTCTTATCAGATACTAGCTCCAAATGGAAAGTGTCCAAATAAGGTTTTCTGAAGTGATTCAAGGCCCAGCAAAGCTCACTTACAGTGAGGCTTCAGTTGCTCAACCAAATCATTTTAATAAAGAAATGAGAGAGATACCACTCATAACAAATGTAGGTGGATAAATTGTAAATTGATTTCCGCTGCGTTGTTAACCAGTAGTAGAATCATAACAGGACCCACTGAGTGGGAGCTGCAGCAAGGAAAAATCAGCCTGGAAATAATTGTTAAAGCCACCAAGCCCTGGTCAATTCATCATGTCTCAGCTCGACTTCAGGACGTGGCTCTCAAATCTGCTTTGGTGTCTCTTGCCCAAATATCTGGTTGGATTCAAAGGGAGCAGAATCCAACCTGGCTCTTTGGATTCACTGCTCCTGCTATGCAGCTGCTCAGATGGGCCTGGAAAAGCTTTGCTGATGCAGGAAAAGTGTCCCTGTGGCAATGTAACTCCCAGAGTCTGGCCTGAATAGCGCAAAGTAAAGTGAGTGAATGCTAACAGAGATGTTTCTATGCCCAAGTGCAGTATATTGTCCTGGTGCAGAAATATTCCCACAGTCTTGATGCACCTGAGAAGCTCCTGGGTGGCTGAGGTGTCACTGTTCCCTCCTGGTCCCCCTTGCCCTTCATATTCAAGGGTCAGTGGGTGCTGCAGCTCCCCTCCCTCTGTGCCAGCTCCACTGCTCTCCTGAGCCACCTGGAGCAGCTCCTCAGGACAGAAATCACAGGCGATCCACTCCAGTGGCCTCCCCAAATGAGAGCAAAGCCCGGCCAACACGACACGCCTGAAGGCCAGGGGAGATGGAGGCAGCCTGGCGTGACCTGGGCCTGCTGTCACCCCTGCTGCCCCTTCCCGAGGAGCCTGGCTTCTGTGCCAAGACCTCTGCCAGAAAGGCAAAGTCCTTGTGCTGTTCCTGCAGCCCAAGGTCACAGATTAATGGGAGTTCCTGAAGTTTACTTGACTCGATGCCCTTTGCAAAGCAAACCTCCTTTACACAACAGGAAGTTGTAGGTCTGGGGCTATTAAGGTTTTAAGAATTGCCAATATCCTCTGCTAATGCCATCAGCATCTCATGGCTCATCTGAAAACAGCTCCAGGAGAACAGCCTGAGCTCAGCAGGGTGACCTGGAGATCTGTGCCCTACTTAGCTGGTGTATATATTTGTCAGTAAGTGGGGCACTCAATAACCTGAGATCTGACAGCCTTCAGATCCTGTATGGAGAGATGTCAATCATTCTGGCTTACATTAAACATCTTCCCAGGCATCTGGACTGTATTATAATATCCCATCAATGCCAAATTATAAACATGAACCACACATGCTAATCTCTTGATTCTGGCTTATTTCCCTTTCAGACAGTCCATGGAAGAAGGAAAAAAATGTCTTTTGTCAGCATAATAAAATTATAAACCACGTGGGAGGGAGGGTGGTACCATCATCCGGTGTCTCTCCTGAGCCAACTATGGATTTTTGCAATAGATTCAGTGTTTATGGCCATTTTCACTCTCTGCCCTGGTAATAACCATAGTGAAGACACCCAGTAACCAGTAAATGGAATCACAACAGAGGAAATCCTTTGATGTTTTGTGTGTGCTTCTCAGTTTGCTCTATGACATGGTCCCACCTGCCCAGAGCTGGGCCTGCTGTCCAAGAGGGACAGGGCAGTGACCACAGAGAGGGCACTGACCACCACCTTGTGCTGCTCTGGGGCAGTGGTGAGCGCTCTTCAGGAGAATGTGGAAATCACTTGGAAGCTCTGATCAACTAACAGATGACTTTTACATCTTAAAGTAGCTTCTGGTTTATTCTTCTTCTGAGAGTCAATTAGTGAAGGTAAAGAACATTTTCCTGGAAGTCCTGGGGATGAGATTCTTTGCATGCAAAGCTTGCTGGATAACTCACCCGTTTTCTCCATACAGCTCTGCTCCAAGGCCAGGAGCCCAGGTCAGTACAGAGGTGTGAATGTCCTGGGAGGTACCCACAGCTCCATCTCTTCTCAAGCAAGGACAGAGTTACTTGAGGAAAGAAAACAACAGGAATCTTCTTGCACACCTGAAGGACACAGAGATGGAAGAGCTTGGCAGCACTTTCTGAGAGATGCTCAGCATCCCCAGGAGCTTGGGCAAACCGAACTATCTCTTTGGGAACCTTCTCCAAGGAGCTGCTTCTGTCCCAGGGAGCACCAGAAATTGCCCACTGTGGATCACAGTCTAAGTGGGATCCAACAGGAGGAGCTGGACAGGCCCCTCCCAAGGAGAATGTTAGGAAACCATAGATTTGAGCCCTGCCATCTCTTTTGCCACAGTGACCTTCAGGTGACCTTGCTTCCCAGTGTGAGAGTAGCAGCAGAAGTGGTTTCAGTCCACTGCAACTGGAATGGACTGGGCAGTTTGCCAAGTGAATATCTGCCGGGTTAATCACTGTGCAAATCTAATCAGGAACTGGAATGTGCCAGGCTCATTACTGAAATTAAATTCACCTCCAATTAAAGAGAGAGCTACAAGCTTCCATCATGCAGAGGTGCCCCCAGGCTGCCCCTCCCAAAACCAACATCAAATCCAGTCCTGCTGAGCTGCAGGTTTGCTGAGCTCTGGAGGTATTTCCAGGTGTGAGGAAGTGAACTGCTGCTTGTGATTTCCCCCAAGGCTCTCTGAGGAGTTTGCCTTTAATAAGTCACCTTGCAAGTCAGGAGTAACTTCAATGGTAGGATTTCCAAAGGAGCACTCGCCAAGAGAAATCTGGGGACGCAGTAACTGGAACACCTCTCACGGCAGGATCGTTCTTGTGAGCACCTTTACAAATTCTCACCTTCATATGCTCAATCCTTCCTTGGGACCTATGCATCTTATGCCTACACTGTGGAGTCCAAATTAAGAAATTAGGTTTGTGCTGAGAACAAGGCTGCAAAATCAAGCAGGTAAAGTGCAGAGATGCCGACTGAAAAGTTGTTCAAGCTTCATTTGCCCCCTTGGCTTCTACATTACACTTGTACAGCCTAATCACATCATCACTACACATCACATCTCTGCCTCCATCTGTGATTCACCTGGGCATTATCTGATTTCAGGGAAAAACTTTTAATATCTTAGGTCTAAATATGTGCCTGTAACTGAAATCCAGCTCTGAAGACTTGGCAGGACTGCAGATGTAAGTCCTGACCTTCTTTTCTCCTCCAGTACTGAAAGAAAAACAATCCACAAAGATTAGGGCTTGGCTTTCACCTGGAGATGGCCAACATGGACGCATGGATCCCTGTACACATGTCCTTGCTCCACTCACACCTTCCACTGCCTACTCTAAAAACCACAAGCATACCCAAAAATATAACTGGGGTCTGAAATCCTCCATCCTCATGGCCAGAAACCAGCAGTAGATAACAGCAGAAAGAATCACGGTCTGGTTCAGGTTGGAAGGCACCACAGAGGGTCATCTGGTCCTACCTCCTTTGCTCAAGCAGAGTCCACCCAGAGAACGTGGCACACACTTTAGCAAGACATTGAAAAACAGCATTTAATTTGTTTTAAGTCTATAGGAAATTAAACACCTGGGTGTTCCAGGTCTGCACAGAAGCCACAGGTACTGAGCAGAGCGATATTCCAGCAGGAGACCTCACCTTTAAACAAAACCTATTTGCTCCCTCTCAGGCTCAGGAGCCCCAAGATGGTTTGTCCCAATGGTCTGACCATAGCCACAGGTGGGTGTTCAGGTGGCTCATCCTTGCCTTGATGCAGAAGAGGATCAGGTCCTCACCAGTTCTTCTGGGCTTATTCTGCCTGACCCACTTCCCTACAACCAGGACTGTTGGAAGCCACAAGGATAACAGAACAAGAGGACACTGTCTCAAGCTACGTCAAGGAAGGCATAGGTTGGATATTAGGAAAAAGTTGTTCACGGAAAGAATAATAAAGTACTGGAATGGTCTGCCCAGGGAGGTGGTAGAGTCACCATCTCTGGATGTGTTTTAAAAAAGACTGGA
Organism: Aphelocoma coerulescens; assembly: GCF_041296385.1. Lineage (NCBI taxonomy): Eukaryota > Metazoa > Chordata > Aves > Passeriformes > Corvidae > Aphelocoma > Aphelocoma coerulescens. The sequence continues at coordinate 2,433,128 of NC_091036.1, forward strand.
CACGGCACTTGGTGCCATAGTCTAGTTGAGGTGTTAGAGCATGGGTTGGACTCGATGATCTTGGAGGTCTCTTCCAACCTCGTTATTCTGTGATTCTGATTATTGGGCCAGAAGTCAGAAGGATTATTGTGCCATCTTGTTGCAAAGTTTTAGTTGTGAAGCCTTGCTTTGGCACTGCCACTTCCACCTGACCTGGCAGGGTGTGTCACTTCTGTGACTTACACGTGCCTGGCCTGGCAGACACTGCACGAGCAGGACAGAAGGTGCTCATTGCTGGCAGTATTTGATCAATGAAATCTCTGAAATCTTTCTGCCTTGGCACTTGGCTCCCTGAGGACCTGGCTGATGACACCATTCCTCTGCAGCCTCAGGAGTGTCCAGTATCTCTGGATAAGCTTCCAGATGGCTGAGGAAATGTATTTGTCTGCCCAGAGAGGTTGGAGCCTGAGTCCTATTCCACCCTTGTGACTTTTCCAAGTGTTAAGGGGGAGAGATGGCCAAGGGCTCCCAGGTAGAGACCCAGCTGGGTCACAGCCACCTCCCTGCCTGCTGCACCTTTCTCCTTCACCTATCAACAAAACTGGTGAGGGATATCCTGGAGGATTTTTACACCAAGTCAGTGATAGGTACCTACTGTGGTGGGAAGTTTCACCCATGATAAACCTCACAACACATGACTGCTCTCAGCACCACTTGTTCTTAGTCTATGCTTTGTTCAGCTTGTCCATGTTCTCTGCCCAGGCCTGTGTCTCAAATTCCCAGACACCTGGGCCAGGGTCTTTATTTTCCTCCCTCAGCAAGCTCTGCAATGCTAATTCCATGAAGACTGCAGAAGGAGAAATTTTCAGATGCCTTGAAGGTTCCTGCAAAACCCTTCCCTCTCTATTCTTTTGCAGAGGACACTGCTGGCTGACTCTGGCATGACGATGGATCTAAGGCCAAAATCTTTTCTCTGAGGTGTCCCAGCAGGGGAACTGCTGGGAGCCATTCCCTGCCTCCTGCAGCCTCCCTTCACTCTCCAGAGGGTCATCTTGGACTGCTGTTGGAGCTCCTGAGGTCCACCTGCCACATGAAATAACTTGCCCAGTGTCTCAGGGCCTCCTGGTATTCCCCTGCAAGAGTGTCTGATGCAGTAGATGTCACTGAAACCACCTGCTCTGCCTCCAGAGCTGCCTTGGAGAGTGTGAACCATCCCTTCTCCAAGGGGCTCATACCTCTGAGGGACATTAATTTCTAGAATGACATTCTCCCAGCTTAGGATACAGACAGCTCTTCCCAGTCCTGTAAAGCACTCTGCTGGTTCCATTAATTCTGGATCAAATTCCACTTGTAGGTCCCACTCCAGCCACATGAAAGCAACAGAATGTGTCTGTCCACATGTTGCCATCTGATGCATGGATGTTCCCCTCCCAAAATATTCACCAAACACAGCTCCAGGGGGTACAGCTGGGATGTCAGACTGTCCATCCCAGGGTCTGTGTCAGGGTCTGGCTCTGCTGCCAATATTCACACCAAGGCCTTCTGCCTAAGTTCACAAAGGAAATTCAGGAGCTGGGCAAGTGTAAGGTGCAATTGTCTCCTTCGATGCACCTCACACACTGTTTGTCAATTTGTTTGACAATTTGTTTAGTTTTCTGAAATCTTGCTGGGTTTTGAGTGTGGCTGTGTCCTTGTGGAGACTCCTCTGAGACTCTGGATCAAACTGTGTAGGACTGAGTCCTGGTCTCCTTATTGCTGTTGAGTTTTATCACACTTCATAACCATCCTATCAAGATCATTTGGAGTCACAATGGAAAATAGTTCAAAGCCAGAGCTAGAAGATGAGATCTGGCCTTTAAATAGTTTCTATACTTGGTGGCATAAAGATGTGATTCTTTTTGCCATTCTAGGATCTATTTTACGGCTGTCATTCCTTCCTTCCTTCCTTGTTCCTCTACTGGATTTGAACATCCCTCTCCTGGGTTTTAGGCCCTCTGCTTACAAGCGGTGCTCCCATCAGTGTGTGGGTCTCTCTCTGGACTGTTCATGCTGCCTCTTCCAGCCTGTGCTTGCTGTCTGATGGTTTCACTGATGATCTCTCTGTGGAGGGCCTTAAGACACAAGCACCTGCAGGTTCTATTCTCGGCTCCAGAGTTAATTGCCCACATTGCCTCTCTTTAGCCCCAAATTCTTCAGACCAGTTCCTCTGGGTTATTTAGCACTGAGCCTCAGTAGCTTCATCCCTTGTGTGCTCTGGGAGGTTTTTCCAATGAAGAGGCACTAATTCCTGCTGGTCTCTGGAAATCTGGAGACCCCCATCCAGACTGGTTATTGCACTTGGTTACCTGTTGGAGCCTCTCCAGGTTTCAATTCTAAACCCAAGCTCCACACAGCCACTGTCCATGTCAGACCTCGTGGGCTCTGGTGCTCCTCTGCTTCACGAGTTGGTGTCTCAGTTGTGCCGTGGAGTTCCAAAGGAGCCGCTGGTGGGACAGCTGGAGTGAAGGGCAGGGCTGTTCCTGCTCCCTGCCTGCTGACAGGACAGTCCTGCCTTACCCTGAAGTTCTGCTCCCGCATTAAGAACTTCACATGAAATTTCCTCAGTCGCTGGAACTGCTCAAGAGCTGGAAGCACAAGGAGCAGCGAGGCAGGCTCGGGTGAATTCCTTCCATATATCAGCAAATAACTACTCAAAGAACAAAGCTGCACCACTCGCCAGTCCCTCCCCAGAGTTGCCAGGGGAATCCGGAGTGCAGGTTTGAGGTAGAGCCCGACGAGCCTTCCAGACTTCGAGGGATGCAAAGCCCTTGTTATGGAGCAGAGAGCTCAGCACTGCCCCAAGGGTTAATTAGCAGCGTCCCTTGCCTTTGGAGGTGTTCGTCTAAGCACTTCCTCGTGGAGGGACAGCCGTCTTTGTTGCCTGGATACTGCCTTGCCGCGGCTTTGAGGAAGATACCTGGAGCTTCATTAGGAGAGGATGTAGTGGGATTTTCAGGTTTAGCTGCACTATGTAAATTATTACCTGGGGCAGCCCTGAGGCAAAGTGGCTGCCGGTTACTATCAGCAACACATCACATCCATGCTCTGACAAGACAAATAAGAGTAATTGTCTCTCTCCCCTTAATCAGGGGGGTGTGATTAGCTGGAGGAGGCCTTGGTCAGGTGCTCACCAGCATTACCTGGCTCAGCAACCTGAGCATCCCTCTGCGGAGCCAGGTTGGGCAGTGAGGACCGGCCAGGTCCAACACCCTTCAGCTGTGGGAAGCAAACGGCAAACAAGCAGCCGTCTCTCATGGCTTGGAGGAATGTTGCAGAGAGTATAATCATTAGAAAATAAAGAGCACTTGATGAAATGGTGACTTGTTCCTGTTTTTTTTCCATGTTACCCAGGCTGTACCTTTGCTGCAGCTTACCTCTCCAGTCTGAGATGTATTTATTGAATGTTGCTGATGCAAAATGAAGGATCCCAAAGGGACTGGGAAGGATTTGGACCCAGCCTGGGAAAATGAGCTCCGGAGCTGATACATGCAAAACCAGATTTTCTGAGGTGGGAGATGTGTGTCTTCAGTGGCTTTGTCTCACATCATCTTTTCATCCTGCTCTCTCTACCCACAATGAGTGAGATGCCCTGGGAGATTTTCCCTAAGTTATGGAGCAGGAGGACATCCTCCTCCACCACCTCCTTCTATTTTAAGGATAAAATTCCAGTTAAACTGGGCCTGAGTTCCTTGGATCCTCCCACACTCTCTAGTCACCATTTCTGTTCACCACATGACCTAAAGTCAGACCAAATGACATTAGCACGGGGAAGGGCAGGAAATGAGGTGGATGGAGCAACAGCCTTTTAATTGGAAGGCAGTGCAGATAATTGACATGGTTCATGTTTTCCTTAGAACAGAGGATGTTGTACAGTGGATGTGCCAGAGCATTTGGAAGCTGCTCCTGGTCTCAGAGTGAGGAATCGTCTGTCCTGACTTTGCTGAATCCTTTCTTGTGTGTCCTGAGGTGGGGAGTCCCTGCCGAGTGCAGGATTGCCTGGAAGCCAGCCGTGATGGCTGAGTGCCATATCTGGGGCAGATGCTGGTGGAAGGGTTTGCTGTGCCCTGCAAAGGACCTGACTTCAGAACTTTCTCCCCCCTGCTTGAGGGGAGCAAAGCTGTGCACGCACCCCTGTCACAGTGAAAGCATCTGCCAAGGTGACCTTCCCTCATGTGCCTTCAAAAGAAGCAAAACATTTCTGAGTGAAAAGAGAAAGTGAAAACCCCTCTACCAAGGTCCTGAGACATCTTCCCATGCTGCTTCCTTCCCTGCTGCCCCTGAAGCACAACCATAAGGGCTTGTGCTGTCCAGTGAGGAAGTCTGGGATAGTCACCTGGAGATTATGGGACTTCAAAGCATCAATTTAACAAGAAATATAACAATCCCTGGAAAATTATTTGATTTAGAGATGGACAGTTTTGGTGCCAGATTTAACATTTTGAAATGCATTTCCTTTCTCTTGTTGCAATGGAATCATAGAATAGAATCACAGAATTATCAAGGTTGGAAAAGACCTCCAAGATCATCAAGTCCAGCCTGTGACCAATCCCCACCTTGTCAACCAGACCAGAGCACTGAGTGCCACATCAGATGTTCCTCGAACACCTCCAGAGATGGGCACTCCATCACCTGCCTGGGCAGCCATTCCAATGCTCACACAACCTTCCAGTGAAGAAATTCCCACTGATGTCCAACCTGAACCTCCCCTGGCAAAACCTGAGGTCATTTCCCCTCTCCTGTCAATGTATGTGTGCAATGTCTCTCATTAATTATGCAGCACAAGTTCCCCAAACTCCTGCACACTTATGCTCACGTACATCTCTGGCTTCATTAGAATATTTTGATGCAAGGAGAAGCATTTGTACTCCTTTTCCCTGGAATAGGAAACACTTGTCCCAGAGTGATCCCTAGCAAACTGGCTAGGCAGCCGGTGGTGGTTACAGCGGACGCTGATGCTGCAAGTTGTCCTTCACAGATGTGGTTGATGGTGCCATTTGCAGCTTCCACCCACTGCTTTCCTCCACCTAGTGATGGTGGTTTGATCTCCTGGTTGTGCAAGAGTTTTGTGATTTGATGTTGTGAATTAAGGTGCACAATTGCAGCTGCGTCTCCTCCATGCTGTGAGCAGAGTTTTTCAGTTTTCTGGAGTGAGGATGTGTTTTGTGAGGTGACTTGTCCCAACACCTTCCTCCTGCTTAGAGACACCATTTTGTAGTAGGGTTCTGAACCCCTGGACCAGAGGTGTCAGACTCACGAGCCAACCGGGCCAGCTGACAGCAGGATTGATGACAAAGTTACTGCTCCCTGAGTGTCCTCTCATCTGCTACACATCTATCAGTTTATTTCACTTTGCTGTAAGTGTACAACACACATAATATATGAGGCAGTGACTCATCACCAGCCCGACCATCCATGTGCTGGGAGTCCAGCAGAGCAGAGACCTTGTCCATCCCCCCATGAGGGCCAGAGCAGCTCTGAGCTGGAGCCTGGAAAACAGTCTGCTTCATCATCTGTTCAGCAGAACTGGGTGACACACACTTAACCAAATTCTTACCAATTCTTCTCCAATGAGGTCAGCCTGGGTGACTCTCTAATCCTAGGAAAGATTTCAGAAGGAGCAGGGGACAAATCATAGAATCACAGAATCTGATTTGGAAGGGACCCACAGGGATCATCCAGTCCAGCCCCAGGCCCTGCACAGACACCCCAAACCCCACCCTGGGCATCCCTGGCAGCGCTGCCCAAACGCTCCTGGAGCTCTGGCAGCCTCGGGGCCGTGCCCATTCCCTGGGGAGCCTGGGCAGTGCCCAGCAGCCTCTGGGGGAAGAACCTTTCCCTGCTCTCCAGCCTGAGCCTGCCCTGGCCCAGCTCCAGCCGCTCCCTGGGTGCTGTCCCTGGCCCAGGAGCAGAGATCGGAGCTGCCCCTCAGGAGGAGCCGCAGCTCCCGCTGAGCTCTGCCCTCAGTGTCCTCTGCTCCAGCTGACACACCAAGAGCCCTCAGCTGCCTGTGACACATCTACTGACAAAACAGGAAAGCAAGCTAAAAGGAAAGACTGCAGAAAAACACTAAGAGAGTTGACTGGGTGAGAAAGAAAACATGACCTGGTATCCAAAAATAATCAGGCTTCACTGTGCAGAGGACCTGTGGCCAGAACTTCCAACTGTCTCAGGTCCAAACTCCTGCCACATTCCAACATTGCTTTGCAGAAGAGCTGCAGCATCCCCAGCTCAGCACCTCAGGGCTCACCGAGTACAGGGCACGGGGAGGAGGGCTCTGATCACCCCAGGAGGTGCCCGCAGTGCTGGGCAGAGCTGTGCCAACAGGTTCACCACACACAGCACCAGAACCGGAGATTGGAGGAGGAGAGAGTGGTTGTTTTGGCACACGTCCTGCCCTCAAGGCAAAAATAAAAAATACTTTGGATAAGTGTCCTTTAATTTTTAGAGCCTGGCACAGCCACACACGGCACCTTTCAGCACCTGCTGGAAGCAGTTGTGGTTTTCTGCCTGTGGTGAGCAGGAGACTTCCAACTCTGGCCTGTTACTGAACAAATCAAGTTCCAGCCTGGCAGCAGCTGAGACAGGAGATTCTAGATGCAGCGTGGCCATTGTCCTGCACTGGCAGTGCTGCCCATGGTGCCCCAAAGCAAGGAAAAGCTCATCCTCTTGCTGCTCCCCGCCGCCAGCACCAGGCAATGGTGTTCGATGAGTGTTACCTGGGACGCGCCTCCTTTCCCCCCTCAGGGATCGCTTTGCGCCGGCCCCTAGCGCTGATGGAGATTCCGTGGCCATGGCCGATGGATATTCCAGGTGGAGCATCAGGACACGGTTGTCACCTCCATGTGAACACGGTCCCTACAGGGACGGGAGCACAGCCCCGGGTTAGAAGTTGCCTCCCTCTTGTGGTGGCTGCGCTGCTCCCGAGTCACACGGGTGCAAACACCAGGGGATTTCTGATGCTTGGCCTTCCACAGAGCATCAGAGAAGGAGAGGTGGCCCTGAGCAGGTGGTAACTCCCAGGGGCTGTTGCTGATGAGAAGCATCAGTCCTTCAGTGACCCCTGCTCTCCTGATGCCAGGGATGTCCCCTGTGAGCTCTGGGAGGAGATGCACCCAGAGGATTCAGCCCCAGCAGGAAGAAGCAGGTGAGAGGAGCCCAGCTTAAATGCTGGCAGCACAAAAATAGATCAGAGGGAAGAAAATTACATAGATTAAAGTGCAACTTTGGATTGATGGTCACAGAATAGAATGTCCTGAATTGGAAGGGACCCACAGGGATCATCCAGTCCAGCCCCTGGCCCTGCACAGACACCCCAAATCCCCACCCTGGGCATCCCTGGCAGCGCTGCCCAAACGCTCCTGGAGCTCTGGCAGCCTCGGGGCCGTGCCCATTCCCTGGGGAGCCTGGGCAGTGCCCAGCAGCCTCTGGGGGAAGAACCTTTCCCTGCTCTCCAGCCTGAGCCTGCCCTGGCCCAGCTCCAGCCGCTCCCTGGGTGCTGTCCCTGGCCCAGGAGCAGAGATCGGAGCTGCCCCTCGGGAGGAGCCGCAGCCCCCGCTGAGCTCTGCCCTCAGTGTCCTCTGCTCCAGCTGGACACACCAAGAGCCCTCAGCTGCTCCTTGCGTGGCCCCTCCTGACCCTTCAGAATCTTCGTGGCCCTTCTTTGGACACTCTTTGATAGCTTTAGGTTCTTTTTACACTGTGATGCCCAAAACTGCACCCAGGACTTGAGGTGAGGCTCCAACACAGAGAATGACCTCCAGAAGTCAAAGGAGTGAGTCTGAATGTCCCCTTCAGCTGCAGATCTTTGTGGAAATGCAGGAACTATTAAGTAACAAAGGCAGATACCCCACGAAGGCAGTGCCAACACACCTGAGCGGTGTTACACTGAGAGCAGCAATGCTCAAGAGTGCACTTGAGAGGAGATCATAGAACAAGACAAGAAAAACTGGCAACAGTTTGGCAAAAAACTCAAGCCAGACCTGCACTGTATGAACGGTGGAGCTGAATGTCCCTGAAGTGTGTCCTGCAAACAGGGAATTCTGCAATAACAGCCACAGAAAGGAGCATTCAGCAAATATATGCAAAGTTATCAAGGCTATGTAATCACACACAGTGACAATGCAGAGAGCAGGGGAAATCTTCACTGTAATTTTGTCCTAAAGAAAGGAAAGAAAACAGTGGAAGAATTAAAGAGTAACGTGCACAAACTCAAATCAAACTCAACAAGGGCTCTCGGGTGATGTGTGGGCAGAGTCAGGAAACCCAGGAGTGTGAGAATGTGAGTCAGAGAGTAAAATAAAATATAGAAATACCAAGTCATGGGGGAAACAGAGAAGCTCCCAGTGACAGGGACATAGTTTGCAAAATGTGTGTTTATGTGGGGTGGGCCCACTTAGCTGCAGGATCACTTTGGGGATTGGGAAGATTTACGGCCGGGCAAGTCTCACACATTTGTTTAGTCAATGAGGCAGCTGGCTGGGCTCTGCCCTTTGCACTGAAGAGATCAGGTTTTGCAGGAACTAAAATGCAGAGGGGGTGGCATTGTTCCATGGCTCCTTTATGGTGCAGGGATGGCACTGGAAAAAGGTTGTGGCCCTCGAGACCAACCTATGGGTATCAAAAGCTGCCAACTCTGGAAGCACTAAGGCTGGGAAGAGCTGCAGAAGAGCAGCTCAGCGCTCCAGATGTCCAGAAAATATTATTTTCTTATCCAAGTACCCATTACTCTGCATTTGATGGGTCTCACATCCTGAAATGGCCCCTAGCATGTCCTGTTCACCTATGCTTCAAAAACAACACCTGAGGTCTGAGAAGACTATATTGGAAAAAAACGGGAAAGGCATGGAGAGCAATCCCATAGTTACATAAGCAGTCATCAGCCCAGGACCTTGTGGATGACATTGTACGAGGAGGAAAGTTATGAATTTGTGCTACTGTATGACAATTAATTAATGAATTAATTACCAGCCTAGAGACTGGTAGCCCTAATCTTAGGTAGGGTGCCATAAGATAAAGCTCTCCATAATGAACAACACAGAGGAGAAGACACCCACTGCCCAGACCGCATGAGACACAGCAGACCTCCACTATCATAGTGCAAGTGGGTGCAGCCACCCTGACCCCGGAAAATACAACCAACACCAACCTGTGGTGGTCAGGCACCGACGTTTAGCAACTCACTGTGTAGTTAGGGTGAGAGCCCACAATCCCCCAGTTCCACAGTTTGCATATTTTTATATGATTGGTGCGTGTTTCCCTCTCCCTGTTTTATGTATAAATTTGTTAATACTCATTTCCCTGAAGTTAATATGTATTAGTTCTAGAAAGTTCCACGTAACTTGACACCCCATTGGTTCCTTCCCTAAATCCCTCCTTTGTATTAATCTCATTGGTTCCTTTGCCCTCAGCCCCGCCTCCTATCCCATATCCTATTGGCTGTATCCCTTATTCCCACCTTTCCTATCTCTGCTATAAAAATCCCTGGAAACGCTCAGATCCTTGGCTCTTTGTCCCTGTCCCTTTCGTGTGAATAAACCTTCTCTGTGGAATTTATACAAGGAGTCCCTTTTCTCTGCTTCTTCACTTCCACCTGCATGCCTTCTCACCCTGCTCAGAGGCAGCTCCCTCGGGTGAGGAGCTCACCCCTTCTGCCTTCTTTGTGTGCCGCCATAAATCAGCCGGAGTGCAGCCAGACCTCCGGGCTCTCTTTGAGCTACCACACTACCCACCACTCCACAGCTCAGCACCTGGAAGGAGGATGGGTGGGAATGTCACTCCTGTAAGGAAGGAGGATGGGTGGGAACATCACTCCTGAGCAGGACACAGCAGTGCAGGACAGCGTGGATTTGTGCTGCCTGCCCTGCTGTGAGGACTGGAGCCCAGAGTGGGCTGTAGGGGTGAGCACAATGCTGTGGGAATTACACCTTATGCTTCAGCATCCCAGGAGCTATTGGAAGCTGACCTGATGCCAGCCAAGTTGGGCTGGTGGCTGGAAAGGTTGTGTTCCAATTCTCCATAGGCCTGTGAGTCAGATGGAGGAGTGGAGAGGACATGCAGACCTAGAGAAGAAATTGTGCGGTTATATCATGGAAGCAATGAAGATGAAACCTATGCGTGGGAAAAGTCAGGAAGAGAGTGGGAAGGGGAATGATGTGGGTGCTGAATTCCTGTCGGCATTGGGAAAAAGTTGAAGCCTCAATGCCAGGGACAGAGATGTAGACAGTCTTCCTCATCTTCCTCTCTCTGGGGCCTGGGTGGTACTGGCTGGCTGTTTGTGGATTGTCTGGTTCAGGTGTAAATGCCCCATATGCTGAACATCCACTGTGTCTTTTAAGGGCTTCTCTAGATCAAGTTGCCAGAAATGATCCTTTGATTGAAGATACTCAAAATTGAATTTCCTTTTCCATATTCTGTCCCACCTCTTCCATTTGCAGGTCCAAGCATGCTTATCCTACAAACCAAGTGCCCTCAGTTGTGTTTGTGGGGCAAAGCAGACAGAGCTGAAGCAGCAGAGGCAGATGAGCTTCATGATTTCAACAACAGAAACATGGAGAACAATGTCTTCCTTGCCAATGTAGGAGTGGAGAGGGAAGAACTGACTATGACATCCACAGACTCTTCCTGTAGGAAGTGCAGGAAAGGGACTGTGCTCTGAGAAATCCAGCCATACATCCCAGCACTTTCTGCATGGGAAAATCCAGTTATCCCCACCACGGTGTGAGCACCCCAGGACTCCTCATGGTCCCCTTGTTTTATGCAGAATGGGTATCACTGGAGACTTCCTGAGGAGACTTCCAGGGAGACAGAAGTGCTGCTCCCCTTGCTGAGCTGATCTGGGATCAGAGACAGCACTGGAGTGTCAGTGGTGGGTTCTCAGACTCAGTCCAAGAGCAGTTCAGCTAAACTGACTCCAGAGTTCAGCAAGGAGCGGTGAGTTGATGTGATGAAGGACCTGGCCACCATCCCAGGGAGCACCTCACGTTACTCTTTCTAAGGCACAGTGGTCTCTCAATTTCATTCATTCAACCTGATGATTTCCTTGAGGAACAACAAACTGGAGCCAGGTCAAATTAGACAGATTTTACCTGTGTCCAGGTACTCCTCGGAAGTGTCACTTGTCAAGTCACCACAGCAGTCAGGAGTCCAGGAATCTGAAACAGGTGATGAAGAGCAGGGATTCTTGCAATAATTGTTGGCAGTGAGGCCAAGGTCACCACAGACCATTCCAAGTTTGCTGCAGCTGGGAAGCTCTTCCCAAGAAGCACTCAGCAATAACAGTATGGATTATGGATGTGACTTCCCAAATGCTGCCCATGAAAACACTGGGCACAGTCCAGGCAGGTGATGAGCTGCTCCACATCTCCCTGTGGTGAGCTTGGTTTGGGGCCAGCAGGAACGACTTCACTTAGACAGTTCCCAGAGGTTTCATCAGTGAGGACCAAGAAACTTCCATCAGGAGTAATAATGGAGCTTCCTTTTAAAGCAGATTTATGGACAGAGCACTCACATTTGTGAGTCAGAATGGTCTGAATCAAGCAGGCAGTTTCTCCAGGGGTCAGCCCCACCACTTTCAGTTGAAGCACACCCCAGACTGGGACCAGGGCAGTGGTTTTCACAAACTGGTCACTGAAAATAGGCCAGTTATGGAGAAGTAATTCTATAAACCCTTCATCTGGAGATGGAGTGACATGACCTGACGTTCTCAGCACCAGGCAGCACAGTGCATCAGCCTGGGCAGTCAGTTACCCTGGCCTGTAAACAAGTGTGTCATCACAGCCCTCACTGCAGCATTCATGGCAGCACACCTGGGAAGGTGTGCTCTTGAAGAGAAATCCAGCAAAGAGCTTTTAGCCTGGCAGATTTTGATTGCACCTCCACAAATATAATTATGGGATGCCTTGCTTTCCTTAACCATCACAAGGTTTCATTAACCATCACAAGGGCTTCCTTTCCCATTTGTCCCTGGCAATGGATGGCACAGAGCTTGTGCAGGGACAGGTCCCTCTGACCCACCTGGCAGCTCGTGACTCAGAAACCTTCAGTGCCACGAAGCAATGCAAACATGTAGCCCTTTATTATCTCTTTTCACCCAGATGAATGAACCCTGAATCAGATGTCAATAACTGCTTGGCATTCCTGGAGATCTCAGCATGCTGGTGAGTTTATCTTCCTACTATTTCCTTGTTGAGAAAGCAACAAAGGCCTCAGCACCCGCTGCTCTGTGCAATAGGAAGCTGTGGTAGAGGTTGAGCAATCCAAGGAATGCTTGAAATACCCACTTGAGTTTTGGCTCTGGATCCCCATGTTTGGCCTTTTCTCCATGTTCTCTTGAGTAGATGTCTCAGTTTCTCAGTTCCTGCCACTTGGCCTCAGTGTTTGCAGGATCCTCCTCTGCTTGCCAGAAGCCAGTGTTGTGTCTGTGGAGCAGAGTGCACAGGATGGAAGCAGAGGAACAAGCACAGGAATGCACATGTACACATCACAGCTCTTGCTGCAGCAGGAGAAAGGCCAGGAGGGGATTGGCCATGACATGGAGTTGTCAGGACAAATACAACAACGTGTTCTTCACGACTTGGCATCTTGGGTTCGCACCTTTTACCTGCACAGCTCACTTTTGGTTCCTGCTGAGCCCTGGGAAGCTCGTGCTCAGCTGTCCCATTGCTGCACCTTGCTCAGGAGCAGCTCGCCCAGCCCCTCCAGGGCTCTGGTGCTGCACAAGGTGACAGTCCAGGCAGCAGTGCCTCACTGTTTGAACCCATGGTCTCTGCAGAAATGGTAAGTTTAGGTAGCTCAGCAGCTCCCTGCCCAGCCTGCCAGGGAGCAGCTTCCAGCCAGGCTGTGCGTGGCTCTGGGTGCTACAGGTACCTCCGCTCAGAAACCCCCACAAGCAGAGGCTACCCCTGCAGGCTGAATTGGAGGGGGGTCAGTGATTCATGTCACTGTCACCCTGCTGGGCTGCTGAGCCATCCCTGAGGCTGTTACACCCACCCACCTTTCCAAAGGACATGGACAGGGGACGAGGTACAGCTTGTGATGCCTCCCAGCAGTTCCCTTTAGAAATCCACACGTCAGAGCATACCTGGAATTTCAGGAGTCTCCATTCCATGTGAATTTGTGCTTTGCTATCCCACAGCCTCGGCTCCAGACCACAGATGGGAGCAGGGCTGGGTGCTCCTGGCTGAAACCAGTCCTTGCCAGCACTGGGTGTGGGCAGGGGGGATATACTCTGGGCTGCACCGGGTCTGTCACAATCCTGTCTTTGGTGCTGTGAAGAGGGACTTGTTCCTCATGGAGATACAGGAGAAGAACTGACTGATGTTATAATTCCACCTGGGAAGTTTATGAAGTCCTTTCTACCGGTGTCTGGTGGGAGCTGAGTTATTGCTGTAAGTCCTGTATATCCTCCCTCTCCTGCTGCTTTCCCATGTGAGCACCTTTGACTGCCCATAACCAGACCATGACCATAACTGGCACCAGTAGTGGTGGACACATCATCCACAGAAGGAATGGGAGAACCCAGCCTTGTGTATGGACATGTACTAAGAGCTCCAGGATCAATTCCCGGCTCCCCAAGAGGAGAATATCTCCTAGTTCCTTGTCTGGATGACATGGAAGAGCTTTCTGCCCCTTTCTCACCTGCCTGTGACCTAAAGGAGCTATGGCTGTGGCTGTGTTCTCACCTGACCAGCCTGGAGGACATGCAGCCCTGCATCCCCCTTCACACCGAGGGGCTGCCCTTGGGTGTCAGCACTCCTGGGAGCTGGTGAGCGTTGCACTGACACACCACAGGCAGAAAACCCCTCAGAAGAGAACATTTCATTGCACAAATGACTCTTTTCCTTCTCTCTCAGAGCTCTGCAGGGGCTATCTCCAACATGCTGAGTGCCTGCAGTCTCCACATTTCCTGTTTTCATTCCAGTATCTGCAGTGCTAACATACCGCGTGCCTCAAATTCCAGCCCTGACGCACCAGGAAAAGGGAACAAGGGCAGATTCGTGGGATTCTCAGGGTTTCTCGTGCCTTCTCTCCAGCCAGGCTGGGGATACTGATAACTCCCTGACTCCTTCCTTCTTCCTTTTTCTTTCTTTCTCTCTTCTAATTCCCGGATGTGCTGTTATCCCTCAGCATTCTGATGCTGCAGTATTCTGTCAGGGAAGGGCACGCATTTGGCCTGTTCTCCTAAAAGTCGCAGCTGGGAAGAGCTGAATCAGAGCTGCTGGTCTGGTGAGAAAGTGTATACAAAAGATTGCTCTGAGGCCTAAGACGTTCTGCCAAAATGTGGCATAGCCACTATAATACCATCTCCCCACTGCAGCAGTAAGTTTCTAATCCCTCCTCCTAATGGTATAAATCAGGTGTAAAACCCTTAAGCCAGTGGAAGGATTGTCTTGGCAAATATTTGATAACATTGCTTGGAGTTCAGAGTCAGCCAGATCCATCCCTCCTGTGCCTTTGCTCAGCTTCCAGCCAGCACTGATACACAGGACCCAAGACACACTAAACTTGGCAATTTGAGACTTAAGGACAAATTCTGTTCCTTTTAATCCCATGGTTAGCTGAGGCCAGATGTTGACAGCAGAAACAGAAAGCTGTGGCCAGTCTGAGACCCAAGCAATGAGCACCAGCACAGGAAGGTATTTCCAGCCCCTGTTGGCAGGACCTGCTCCCATTCCACCTGTGGATCCCATGGGGGATCATGGATCAGCCATGGCTCTGCCCATGGATGGCTGGACACGAACCTTCAGCTGCAGGAACTGATGGCATCACCCAAGGGACTTCTTCCCAGAGCTGTGTGTCCTTCCTCACCCAGCAAGGTGACAGGGATTTGAGAGCCAGCAGTGCAGATGCAGAGGATTTCCATCCCAGCTGGAACTTCTCCACACCCCATCTCCAGCCCTCTCTGGCCTTGGATTCTGCAGCTCCTCTGGCCCAAAGAGGCACTTCCACAATGTTATGTACCTGCTGCCTCCCTGTGCTCCTCCCTGTCCCCTCTGCCAGCGTGGGCAGCAGCTGGTTGGCCGAGGAGGGGACCCCAGCTCTGGTCTGGGAGCACATCAGGAGGGAGGGTCACCGAGGCACGAGCTGGAAGCCAGAGGAGCATCAGGGAAGCCCACCAGGCTGCTCATGGGGCTCCATCATGCCAGCTGAGCTCAGCCCAGCCCACAGCATTAAGGATTCCAGCCTGGGATCAGCTGGCATCCAAGGGGCACTCCTGGGTGTCTGTGAAAGGTGAGGTAACATGACACAGGCTTCAGCCCCTCAGCAGAGCCCAAGCTCCTCCTGGGAGTGCTGTGAGAGGTGCAGATTGAAAACCTCCTCAAGGAGGGACAGAGCAGAGGCAGACCCTGCTCAGGGAACACGTGATGCCCCTAACTGCCCATCCCTGGGGAGGACCCTGGACATGGTGGCCAGAGGCTTTGTGGGTTCACTCCAATTTCTCTGAGCATTTCAGAGCCCCTTTTAGCTGGCACTCTTGAGGTGGATTCCTTTGCTTTGGGCTTTTTATGAAAACTCCTGTTTTTTTCTTGTTTTAAGATCATATTCTATTCCTACTGGAAGAGCAGCTTGAACAAAGAAGTTTAAAAGACAAACACAGTCTCTCACCACGTTTTAATTATTTAACCAGGAAAGATCTGTACTTTGTCTTACTTTTACTCATTTAAAGACACAGGTAGTTTAAAGTAAGTACATGGCTATTGAAAAGTGAATGTGCTACTTCCTCAGGAAGCTTTATATATTTAAAATACTGCTTTTGCTAATTTTTTTTTACTCCCTTCACTTTCCCTGCTCCTTGTTTTTTTGCCTTCAATACACCCCAGAGACACATTTTTCTAGTGAGAAAAAACAGGACAGTTTTGGAAAAATAATAAACTATGTGAGAGACAAGACAAGATTACCAAATTGCCAATTTTTTGTCTAGGTTTAAAGCACAGAATCTTTGTGTAACGTTCTCCAGCACAGAATCTTTGTGTAACGTTCTCCAGCACTCTTGCACAGCTCTAGGAAAGAGGCTTTTTCTGAAAAGGCTTTTCTGATGAAATCACATTTTCCATGACAAAAAACGGTCTTTGAAAAGACATCTTGACAGCCTGCTCCTGGTTCTGCCTGCTGGCTAGAGATGGGCCTTTTTCTGTTGTTTATGTAAATGCTGTCGGGGCTGAAGTGTGGGGAGGGGGCTGCTCCTGTGCCCCCCTCAGCTGTCAGCCTGGTTGGCACCCAGTTCTCTGGGTTGGAACACCAGCCAGGACTACGTGGTGCCTGTAGTGATCCCGGCCAGCGAGGACCCAAGCCCTCAACATCCC
Source organism: Aphelocoma coerulescens (assembly GCF_041296385.1). Classification (NCBI taxonomy): domain Eukaryota; kingdom Metazoa; phylum Chordata; class Aves; order Passeriformes; family Corvidae; genus Aphelocoma; species Aphelocoma coerulescens. Next base: position 2,449,447 of record NC_091036.1, read on the forward strand.
GGGAGTGCAGCCTGTCCTTCTCCAGGTGAAGCTGCTCAGGTGCAAGAGACACATGTACAGGTTGGAGCCTGCTGAACTGGGACGAGCCAGGGATCCATGGGCTCCATCCTTCCTTCTCACAGCCTGGAAATACAGCTGGAGCTGGAGCAGCAAAGGCCGGCTGGAGTTCCCAGCTCTTCCTGCTGCAGGTCCCTCAGCCTGCTCTCTGCTGATCCACCTGCCTGCCAGAGGCAACCCACACATCCTGTGCTGGTGGCTGAGCCCAGCTTGGCAGTGTCTTCATGCAGAAGTGAGGAACGAGTGGTGAAGGGTTTAAAATATTCCTCTGATGCCCCCTGTGTGTGTGTGTCTTTTCAACTGACCTTTCCCACCACAATTTTAACATCACTCACAAAAGAGGTGCCTCTTGCATTATCTGTGCCTCATCTTAACAAATGTCCCATCCTGAGAAGTTCTGTTCTTAATTCTGATCTTCTTCAGTCTTCTACAAGCCATTAAAAATCCCATGTCCTTTTAAATCTTGCTTATCCTTGAGAACAAGACTTTAGGAAGATTCATAAAAGGAAGTGAAAATTTTTTTGCACGAGGAGTACCCTGTTGTGATAATAGACAGCAAAGAGAAACACAGAAGGGATGTTTAGGGCTTAAGCCAAGCTCATTTAAGCTGATCTTCAGAGGTTGGACTGTGCTTGATGTAGAAGGAAATGTCCTGCATCTGCTGCTGGGGGGCTCTGGCACTTTCTGGCCACTGTCACCTGGAGGAGCCAGGCCATGTGTGTGGCATTTGCTCTGTGTGAGGAGCTCCAGTGTCCTCACAGCCCTCAGAGGAAGGCTTAGGGGCAGCAGGACTCCATTTCCTGGGTAGACTGGTACTTATTGACCAGGACATGGGTGTAATAGCACAGCTTGCTGCTGTTCTCAGCTCAGGGAGTCCATGGGCAAAAAGCAAATGCAGGGGTGAGTCCCCAGGTGGGTATGGGACACACTCACCTGCTGAGCACACACTCCCTCTACACAGCCCTGGGTGGGATTGGGGCGAGCAGCACCTTTTGAAAGGCTTTTTTTTTCATCACACAGTGAGGCTTTCCCAGTGTTTTTAAGCAGGACAGGCACAGTGTAGTGTGAGCCACTGCTCCCCTTGGTGCCACAAACCTCCCTCCATCCCAGCCTTGGTCTGACACAGTCCTGCCCTCCCACTGCTGTCGGTCCTGCAGGCCAGAATCTGTGTTCTGGGGAGAAAGGTGGGCAACACTGAGGTTTGTAGGCAAGATAAACCAGAAGCCTGGAGCTCCCGAGCCATCTGTCTCGCCCTGACTGCTATGCAAGGCAGAGCCTGGCCATCCTATCAGCCCCTCTGCTGCTGGCAGCACTCCTAGATCCCTCCATTTGTGACCAGCCAACATGCCCTTCACTTTTCCCTCTCAACCCTCATTTAATGGGTTTGGGAGTCCAATCTGAGCACAGCTTCCAGATAAAAGCATCTGCTCCAGATAAAAGCATCAGCTGGAGGCATCAATGGGATTTGTAAGTACACGAGGAACAAAAGGCACCCTCAGAGTGGACCCAAACTTCACAAGCAGAAGCCAACAGGACCGTCAGTGGGTACGGTGTGGGCAAGGCTGGAGGACCCTGATGGAGGAAGAGGAGGCACAGAGGCCCTTCCCTTCTGTTCAGCTGGGCCTAGCAGGCTCTGAGAGGGCTTGGTGAGGAGCAGGTCCCTGGAGCAGTGTGGGGTGAGAGGAGTCACAGAGCGAGGAGAGGGAGGAGGTGGAGGGGCTGAGGCAGGGAAAGGCCACTGGCAGCTATGTCAGGGTTAGTGATGCTTGTGGGTTAGTGATGGGTGTGGAGGTGTGGGAGCAGAGGAAGGCCTCTGCTGACTTCCCAGGGATCTGCCTTCTCACTGGCACCGTGGATGTGTCCAGTCCTGGTGACTCCAATGGGAAGGAAGAGATCCCAGCCCTGGGGTACCCTTGAGAAGGAAGCACTGCTTGCCCCTGCCTCAGAATCCCATCCTATAAACCAGTGCCTGCACTAACACCTCCCCAGCACAGCACTCCCTGTGAGCTCCAGGGGTGGGAGAAGCACCAGGATGATCCCCCCAGCCCCATGGTGTCCAGCCAGGCCCTTTCCTCTTCAGCCCTGTGCAGGGGCAGCTGCAGCCCAGCCCATCCCCGAGAGCTGCCTGGGGACAGTAAAGGAGACAGCGATACTGCAGGATGGAAGACCCCTACTGATTGGAAGAAGGTGAGGCCTGGGTTTGTCCCTGAGACGTGGGAATGTGCCAATTCCCTTGGACCTGCTGGCTCACCATGGTGAGCAGTGAGATCAGGCCATGCCTCTGGCTTGCAGCAGCACCACGGTCCTGCAGCACAGGAGTGGGGCAGGGGTAGCTCTTTTTTTTCCTTTAGGTCTTTCAGATGAATCCTCCCACTCTGCTTCTCTCCCAGCACTATGCAAAGTCCCTTCAGGGAGTCAAAAGCAAAATCCAGATTCCCTCTCCTGGGACACAGCTTCTGTAAAAGTCCTGCAAACTGGAAGAAAACAGCAGGAAAAAGAGCAAGGAAATGTCACTGCAGGTGAGTGACCGTGAATAATCCCCAGGCTCACATTTTTTTCTGTGTTATTATCCTTTTTAAAAATTAAAGAGGGTAATAGGTTACTGTAGTGGAAAGTGAGATAATAGGAGATTTTAGGGAGATAAAATTATAATGGTATCCAGGGAGGGAGGGCAATGGGGACAGAAAATTGAAAGGGATTCATTATGAACTTATCCTCACTTATAAATATTCCCCCAGGTTAGGACTTACGGTGTTAATAATTAACCAGAGTCTTATGAAGGCTAAAATAACTACAGCATGCACAAAGCTCCTCACTTCAGCACTCACCATGTGCACAAGCCTTGCCCGCCACTCATCCAAGTTACTGTGGTAACTGTACATCTGCTTCCCACAATATCCTTCATTAATCATTTACACACAGGGGGAAGAATAAAGTCTTGGAGGAAAGATGCCACAGGAGCTATTTCTGCTCACCTGCGCTGGCGAGTGAGACCAGCTCTGAACCTTTCCAGCCCTCACAGGCCACAGTCCCAGGTGCTGTCTAAAGGAAGTGAGTGCACACCAGTCACACTTATCAGCTGGGAGGAGAGATCTGTGTGCTAAATGTGTCCATTCCTCGTCCTGCATGGATTTCAGACTCCTCTCGTTCTACGGTGTCTATCTGAAGCACTAGAAAACAGGCCTGTGCACTATAGTCCTTCTCACCAGCATTTCTTTCCTTCTACTTCATGGTTCTCATTGTCCCTGTGCTGTTGGGAAGGGACCTCTAGAAGCCTCCAGTCCAGCTCCCACTCAGAGCAGGACCATTTCCAGCACTGATCAGTCACCCTGGCTGTGTTTCTGTCCACTGAAGACTTATGTCCAACACTCTCTGATCCAAGGAGTCAGTGCGAGGAGGGATAAGAAAATTCTTCTGGCTGCTGCAGTGCAATGGCTCTTTGGGATGTCCCTGCCATAAAAATAGTGGAGCACTTGCCATTGGCCAGGAGGTGAAGTGCCATGTGCACAGGGAGGGGACAGTCATCCCTCAGAAAAGCCTGCTGAGACCTGCAGAGGAGCCTCTTGTGACAGCAGAGCCTGTGGCTGAAGAAAGGGCTGATGGTGGGAAATGAAGGGACAGCAAATGCTCCTCAAAGGGTTAATCTTTAACCACATTGTGGCACAGATCAAGCTGCAGGAGGTGAATCACAGAATCATAGAATCACAGAAACGTGGAATCACAGAATCACAAAATGATGTGGGCTGGAAGGCACCTAAAAGTCCATTCCATTCCATCTGCTGCCATGGGCAGGGACACCTTCCACTGTCCCAGGCTGCTCCAAGCTCTGTCCAACCTGGCCTTGGACACTTCCAAGGATGGGTGAGCCACAGCTTCTCTGGGCACCCTGTGCCAGGGCCTCAGCACCCTAACAGGGAACAACTCCTTCTGTATATGTCACCTAAATTTTCCCCCTTTCACTTTGAAGCCCTTCCCCCTTGTCCTGCCAGGGTTGTGGACTGTGGGGCTGTGGGTATCCCTGTCCCACAAGAAGACTCCCACAGGTCTCACCTCCTTCTCCTGAGGGCACAGCAAGGACCATATCCAGCATCAGCACAGCACCACAGGACCTCCAGTGTTCCCATCAGCAGAAAAGGCAGGACCCCTCTTCCTCATGAACTTCCATACTCTGTGCCCTGGACAGCACCGGGGGATAAAGGGAATCTGACCAAAGCATTCTAATAAACAGGACGTGCCTCTGAATTTCTTAGCTCTGGGAAGAGTGAAGCCGTCCCTGCAGCCGAGTGCAGAAGGTGTCAGTACTGAGTCACTTTTTTACAAACTCTGTGCCATGAGGAGGCGAGGTGAGGAGGGGTTGCAGCAGAGGACACAGCATGAGGGAGTTACTTGCACCTTGCAGGAACTGGATTTCAATGATCCTTCCAGCTCAGGGTATTCTATGATCTACATTTTCAGCTGCAAGAGTGTGCCTGGACAGGGGAGACTGTCAGGAACTGGGACTTTAGCTCTGGGAGCTCACAACCTCAGTGCTCCTCCTGGAGACACAAGGCTGATGGGAGCTGGTGCAGAGGGAAAAGGCAGCAGCACACACTCCCGGAAAGCCTTGACTTCCCAGGTGCCTTCCAGGAACATATTTTAACCATGGGTACCCAGTCCTGGCAGGGAGGTTTGGAATCACTGGGGAACTCATACTGGAGTGATTCAAAGTCTCTCTGCAGCACAGGCAGAGCCAGCCCTTCGCTGTCCTTTGGGTGACAGCTCAGTGAATAGCTGAATAGGAAAAGGTGTTTGGGGCTACCTGTCCTGCATCCCAGCAGGACTGTGTGCTGGTTGCCTCAGGCTAACAGTCTCCCTGAAGTTTTGGAAGTGATCCAACAGCCAGCACAGAGGAACCCCTTCCCTGCCACAGCCACAGGCACAGGAAGTGTTGACCCCAGAGTGGGGTCAGCCCTGGACTGGGCAAGGAAAGGACACACAGAGCAGCCCCAGCAGCACAGCACGGGCTCTGCACAGCACCATGCAGCCCCGGTAATGAGGATAGCAAATTAGAGTTCTTTAAATAACCAGGACCTCTTCAGGAAAGAGAGTAAGGTCCTCAGACGGCCTGATCTTCGCTTAATCCCTGCAAACAGACACCTCTGATTAGGAGGATTGGTTTCTTCTGGAGGGGAGCGGATTGAGGGCTTTGCCTGGCAAGAGCAAAATAACATCTGGTGCTGTGTTTCCTAAATCCAGGGAGCCCCTGACTCCTGTCCCCAGTTTAATGCTCAGCCTCCTCACTCCTCTTCCTCATCCCAGCACCAAACCCCCTTCATTAGCATCTGACTCGGAGCAGGAGCACCCCATGGGTCAGCACAGCCCTGACACACATCGTGCCAGGGTCAGAGAGGAGCCCTGAGCCCCTGGAAGGGCTGGCAGGACAGGCAGTGCTGGCAGGAGCTGCCCTCGAGGACTCAGTGACAGCTTTGTGTCATGGTCTGGGTGAGCAGCGGGGCTGCTCCTCACCCCCTACACCACTGACACAAATTGGAGGAGCCACATCAGTGACACAGAGGTCTCAGTTAATGAGCAGGGACACTAATGAATCTGTGTGTTATCTCCGTGTATCCTCTGCCTCCAGGACAGCCCCAGGGCGCCTCAAGCAAACAAACGAAGGAAACATAAAGGAAACATGTCTATTAGGACTTGCCAGCACCTGGGCTGTGCACCCCTTCCCCCGGAGCTGGCTGCATTCAGGGCAATGTACGTTCACAGCAGCAATTTATACAGACTCACAGCAAATATTTTTGCTGATGATATTCTGCAAGATTTGCCAGGGCTTTTATCAAAACCAAAAGTGAGAGTCCTTTTTCCCTTCTTTTTTTGGGGGGGGTTCATTTGCATAATGAGATTCTGAAAAATCGCCCCTCCCCCAATATATACACAGTTTTCTGTGTTGATGAAGATCAGATTTGGCTGAAAATAATTTTGATGGAAAATGTTCAGCTGTGTGTGTTCAGCAGGATAAAGCCCTGACGGAGCCCTGCCATGCAGAAGTGCTGGCATGACCAAATGACTTTGCTTTAAGAGGCAGAAAGAGAACAGCCCCTGGCAAAGAGGGAAGAGCCCTTTCAATCCCAGCTGCATTCTTGGAGAAGCCTTGGAGACATAGAAGACCCACTGAAGTGTTTCAAAACACCAGCCTGTCCTAATGAAGAACACATTATTTTCTGGCTGTTTTCTTTCCATGCTAACCCAGCTGGGTGGCTCTGAACACACCTTCCAGAAAAATGCAGGATGGGGGAGGATGCTGATGAGATGCAGGGTATTGAGAGATTTGGCACCTGGATAAAGGCATGGCCCAGGAGAAAAAAGGGCCACCAGCTCTGTATTTTCCTAACCCAAGTCTAGGGTGACAGTTTTGCAATAGTCCAGCCCCAAGAGGTTTTTTGGGTAGCAGTAGCCCCAAAGCTGGGTGCCACCAGGGGATTACAGCACTGACAGGGAGTGTGGGTGTAATGCTGGATCATGTGGGATGGCTCTGTAGAAGAGGTGAGGTGTGTGCTGGAGCTGCCACAGCTCCCTGCAGGAAGGGACCTCCTGAAGGTGCCAGGGAGGTCTCACCACTCTGCACTCTTGTGATCCAGAGGGAATTATGTCTGCTGGGAGCGAGAGAGCACCGTATAGAGCAGCACATCTACAGGGACCAAAGGTAGAAGGGCAGTGGAGCAAGAACAAAGTGGTTTTGTGGGAAACACTGGTTTGAAACAACTGGAGCCCTGAGGTGACAGCTGCCGACAGGCAGAACATCTCAAACATCAGTGTTACCTCAGGCCTTCATCTGAGCAGTGCATTAAATAGCTCTGGAAATATGTTCAGGCACTGGGACCAGGTGCTGTGATCAGCCCACACTGTCTCATGAAATTCCCTGGTCCCTGCAAGAGGATGGATCCATCCAAAGCAGTTGTAATTAGATGATCTTTAGGATCGCTTGCAACCCATCGTGTGATTCTATGAAAACAGTCCCAGGAACGCTCCAGCTGCTGTGTCCAGGAAAGGCTTTGGGGTGAGCTGTCTGGCCCAGCCCAAGCCCAGGGCCCTGTCTCACTGTTGGGCGTCTCACCCTGGCAGGCCCTGCCTGGCTCTGTTTCACGTGTGTGCCATGGTCTGCTGCTCCATGGAGAAGTGAGCACTGGGGGGTTGGCACCTGGTTCATCCCAGAGAGGAAGCAACAACTCATTTTCTGCCATTAGATACTGTAAGAATAACTTTTAAATGAGAGCTGTAGGCTAAAATGAGAGTTGTGGGCTAAAATATACCTTCTGCATGGAGTGAGTAGACAAATCAATTAATCAGTCAACCGATTGCTTAGACATACAAGGAGATCATCATCACTCAAGACTGAGTGGAGATCAGTGCCATGCACTGTTGCAGCCATTTCACATTTGCTGCCATGCCACAGGGCTCTTGTTTGCCATTTTCATGATCATTTATGCCACATTTGTCGATTTGTTGGCCTCACATTCAATAGGATCAGCAATTGGTTGAAGGCCCTCCACCTCCAGCCAGTTATCCAAGTCAGCCTAGGGCAGGACTTACAGGCATGGTGCTGTTTCAGGGCTGGACCCAAGCACCCAGGAGTCTTTTCCAGGTCTGGGCTTCTGATTAAAACCCTTGTCAATTCTAACACCTTCCAAATGGAAAGAAGCATCTGCTTTGTCCTCTCATGTTTCCAGCACACCCACTAATAAGGAGAGCAGATTTCAGCAATCAGGAATCCCAACATGTGGATTATTTTCTTGTATTTTACTTCAGGACAGTTGAACTCAATGGCATGTTAAAGAGTATAGAGTGAGCTAATTCAGTCCAAGCAGCTCCTTGAACAAAGCAGTACAGAAGTTTATCTCCTTGCTGGGGATTGTAAATGACCCACTGTAAGGCAAATATGGTCTGCCCAAAGCTTGGCCACTGAGCACTGATGTGCCCCAGGGCCAAAATCTATCAGCATGAGAATCACAGAATGGTTTGAGTTGGAAGGGACCTTAAAAATAAACTAGATACAACCCCCTTGCCATGGGCAGGGACACCTTCCACTGTCCCAGGTTGCTCCAAGCCCCGTCCAGCCTGGCCTTGGACACTTCCAGGGATGGGGCAGCCACAGCTTCTCTGGGCAGCCTGTGCCAGGGCCTCACCACCCTCACAGGGAAGAATTTATTCCTAATATCCCATCTAACCCTGCCCTCTGGCAGTGGGCAGCCATTCCCCCTTGTCCTGTCCCTCCAGGCCCTTGTCCAAAGTCCCTCTCCAGCTCTCTTAGACACCCTTCAGGTACTGAAAGGCCACAAAAAGGTCTCCCTGGTGCCTTCTCCAGGATGAACAATTCTCTCAGCATTTCCTCACAGCAGTGGTGCTCCAGCTCTAATCATCTTGGTGGCCTGAATGGACGGTGTTGTCTAAGGGTGCTGAACACAAGGGTTATGGGGGAGAAATGAAGAGCTTGTTCAGCTGTTCCCCAGCAAGGGAAGGGTGCATGATCCCTGTCCAGGCTGGATGGTCCTGCAGCTTGGGGTCTGCTTTTGGTGAGGGTGCTGTGCAAGACAGGCTGTGCACCTCCCTCTGCAGGATACTGGAATCAGGCTTGTGCTGGATTTTCACCCAAGGTCCCATTGCCCAAGCTGGGGAGGAGTTGGGGACAAGTGGGGGTGGCAGAGGGGTGGCAGAGATCCCCCACTGGCTGGCTGGACCTCATACACCTGGCAGGGATGGCTCTGGAGTGATGCTCTGTCTCATCTCACTGCACCCGGCCATGGGAGTGGGAGGGAGGAGGGAACTGTCTCTTTGTATATTTTACACTGCAACCTTTTGGGGTGGAAAATAGCTCTAAGCACCAAAGAAGAGAATTAAAGTGCATTTTAATGATATGTGTCTTATGTCTGAATGAGCAACTCAGATTACAATATCACTTGGGTACATGTGAGGAGATCCAGCCAGTGAAAAATCTCCCATCATCTGCTTCTACATTAATACACATACTTATGTTTTAGAGCTTAATTTCAACTGTTACGTTTTTTCAAAAGTAATTAAACTAGGTTTCAAATGAGGAAATAACCTCATGTACTCCCTGCTCACCAACCACACATGAATATTAAAGAAAGTGGTCAGAAACAGATCTATTTATGAAAAATAAATAAATTAATTAAATGCAGTTTTTCTTCCCTGCAGCTTCATTCAACCTTTATATCAAAAATGACATGAAATACATCTGGGTTCATTTGTTTAAAAATTTCCTTTGAACATATCTCCATCTCTATTTAAATTAAAAAAGGACTTAGCACAAAGAATAACAAAAAGCCTTCTGTGCAGGAATACAATGAGTAATGAACTTCAAATCATATCTGCATGAAGGATTGTCAAGTTGGATATTGTTTTTCCATATGACCTGTTTTTTTCTAATTATTATATTTTTCCTGGCTCTGATTTTATAAACAGTGGTACCTCTCCCCTTAGCTGGCTCTAGAAGAGGTTTGTTTAATCTTTGACATTTCCTATTTCACAGGCTGCTTTGCCAGTGTCACACAATAGAGCTTTGTTGGTCTCAGTTTAATTAAACACCAAATCTTTGCTTTAAGTAGCAGAGGCAGTGACACTTTAAAGTTCCTTTTCTGCTTGAAAAATAATACAGTGTCAGTGAATAATTAAAACATACAAATCATCAGAATTAATTAACATCCTGAACACTTTTAAGTGCTTAAGAGTCTTTATTTCTGGGCATTTTATTTGAAAGGCTTTTTGGAGACAGATAGAATTAGCAAGCATCATTTTGGTGATGTTCTCTGGGGTCATGGACAGGAACTCTCCCATTTCCCAGCAGCCAGGTGAGGAGTTTGAGGTCACTGGATATGGAATCCTGGTCAGTGTCTCCTCTGAATATGCAAAGCCCCTGCTCCAGCATAGCCCCCCATGCCAGGGGGTTGCAGCACCTGGAAAACTGAGCCTTGGAGGAGCCAACCCAATTTCAGTGCAATTAAGATCCTCTCTCATTTTCTGGTTTCTCCAGGAAAATCAGAAGCCGTGCACAATTTCCAAACAGTGCTGTACCAGCCATAGCTGGGAAGGCCTGGAGAGGGTTCTCTCATCACCTCACCTTCCCTGCCTGGACTGGAGACCCCCAACCCCACTCCCACACTGTCTGCACAGCACATTGGGCTCCCAGTCCCTTATTCCTGAGCAGTTCACATGTGCCTGCCCAGTGACCCATCAATACTCAGCGTAGCCATTCCCATACACCGGCCCATCAATATTTATTGCAGTAATTTCCACCCATCTGAATAATAGAAATTGCAGATGAAAGAGCTGGGCAGTGGCAGCGGCAGGAAGGAAATTGGGTGTTGCAGTTCTCAGTCGACTGCCTGGAAGTGGCTGCTCTCGTCTTGAAACGCAGCTTTGTGCCTTTCATCCCACTGCACCTACTTGCTCCAAACCAGTTCTTCTTCCCCTTTCATGAGTGCACTTTTCAAATGATAATGGGCTGGTGTCATGACCTTGCTGAAGCAGAGACTGCCGTGCTAAAAATATTAACACTTTTCATCTTCACTTCTGAGTCCCAGACGGGTTTGCTGGTTTTCTCTGAACATTTCAAACATACCGATGTCACTATAGATGTGAACTTGCCCCTTTCTGGCTATAATATGATAATCCACCATATATGCATGTGAATTTTGATTTCCTAACCACTGGGGCTGTGCAGCACCCAAGCAGCCCCTCTCTGCCCATCAGACTGGTGCATCATGCCACAGGTGACTCATTCAGGACCTCACAGCAGAGCTGGGAACAGAGCTCTGGATGCCCATAACCTGGTGTGGTCTTCAACACACAGTTTCACTGGACATGTGGATGTAAGAATTGTGTCTTGTATCCTACTCCTGTCCAAGCCAGATCTTCTTACTCCACTGCACTGGCCAGTCTGAGGGAGGGTCCTACTGAGGGATAGTCAGAGGGCCAGTCATAGTACAGTCCTACTGTGCTATGATATTCGCAATATTCCCTTTGGAAATCTGGCAGGGCCAAGAGCAGGGTGCACATCCAGCCCCAGGCACCCTCTGCACTTCAGAGATGTCCAGGACCAGTGACCTGGATGTTCAAGATCGCCTGAGGAACCTGAACACACACAAGACAATGGGACACAGCAGAAAGCATCCCAGAGTCCTGAGGGAGTTGGCTGATGTAGTTACCAAGACACCCTCAATGGTATTTGAAAAATCATGGCAGACAGGTGACGTCTCAGATGACTGGAAAAGGCAAAGCATTACTCCCATTTTTGAAAGAGTAGCAAGCACAAGCCTGGGAACACTCAACCTGTGAGCCTCCCCTCTGTGCCTGGAGCAGATTTGAAGGATTTGTGTGGTACTTGCTGCTGAGATGTGTAGGTTTAAAGAATGAATTCAGTGGACAAGGGAAGGGCTGGGCTTCTTTAGAGGCTTTAACACAGTCCCTCACAACATCTTTCTCTCTGAACTGGAGAGAGATGGACAGGTGGGTGGATTGAAGGGTGAATCAGGAATTGCCTGGATGGTCACATCTACCTGGAATCACAACTCCCTGACAGGAGGGGGCAGCCAGGTGGGGGTCAGTCTCTGCTCTCAGGTAACAAGTGACAGGACAAGAGGAAATGACCTCAGGTTGTGCCAGGGGTAGGTCAGGTTGGACATCAGGAGGAATTTCTTCATGGAAAGGGTGGTTAATCATTGGAACGAACTGCCCAGGGAGGTGGTTGAACTACCTCCCTGGAGGTGTTCAAGGAACAACTGGATATGGCACCCAGTGCTCTGGTCCACTTGCCAAGGCTGTGATCAGTCAAAAGTTGGACTCAATGACCTCGGAGGTCTTTTTCAACCTCAATGATCTGTGATTCAGAGGGTAACAGTCAATGGCTCCATGTTCAGCTAGGTATCAGTGATGAGCAGTGTCCCTCAGGGGTCCATACGGGGACCAGTACTGTTTAACAGCTTCATCAGTGGCACAGACAGTGGGGTCAAGTGCACCTTCACCATTTCACAGATGACACCAAGATGTGTGGTGCAGCTGAGGGACAGGATGACATCCAGAGGGACCAGCACAAGCACAGGAAGGAAGCCCATGGGAACCTCATGAGGTTCAACAAGGCCAAGTACCCCTGTGGGGGCTGATAACACAGCAGGGTTTTGGAGCCTGCCAGCCTCCACCACCCACCCCTGAGCTGATGGGGATCCTCCTTGGAGTGGCCAGTGCCACTTGAGCATGGACCCACTGCCCTCCAAGGCATCTTTGCCTGGTCCCTCGTGGTGCTCGCAGGCGTGTCACCGCTGGGCTGGGCGGCAGCCAGGCAGTGATCCAGGGCTGTCTCTGTGGGATGCTGCACAGCAACCAGCCACCCATTGCCCTTGGGCAGCACACACACAGAGACCTGATCTTTTCCTGCACATCCACCTTCCACTCTGGTTTTTCTCTGCCAGCCCTGGCACAGGAACAGGAAATTCCTCCACCTTTTACACCAATTATTGACTTTTTTACATTGAACTGGAGAGGCTTCTGAGAGTTCACAAACCTGTGTCAGAGCGCATCCCAACCAACAAGAGCTCTGCAAACCTGCCCCCAAGACACTCCCAGCTCTGACCTCTGAACAGGTTTTCCAGGAAGACTTCATCCCCTGGGATGGGTGGTCTCACTATCAGAGGTAATCACAGCAGGAGTCCTTTTCTTGTGGTACTTTGTGGAAATCTCAGCTTTTCAGATAGGAAAGGTGGACATTAACACCTCAGGATAAAACTGGTGATAGGGAACCAACAATAGAGTTCTTGTCTACCTTAGTCTCCAGCAAAAAGCTTTGAAAAGGAGGCAATGTTTTCCTTAGATAACTGATAGTAGTCTGGGTATAATGTGCAGCCAATTTAATACTTTGCAGCTTTATGCCTATAGCAGGTGTTTGTTTAAGAAAGATTTCACAGTACAGAGAGAGGTAAAGAGCAGATTTCTTCCTTTAATGGGCCTCAGGCTCATTAAACAACATTTTACTTTCTCCTGTACAAGGTTTTTATTCATTAAAGGGATTCACTCTATTTCCAAGGGTGTTTTTTTCTCCTTTATTGACAATTCACTTAATGTGCTGAAAGTTGTGTATCTGAGTGGGGGACAGGTAGCCACTGTGCCTCTGCTTCCAGACTGGGTGCACTTCTACCTCCACAAGTGGCTCCTCTCACTCTGAAAACACAACTTGACAAATTTCATGTGTTCTGGATTCATTCTTTTCTGAAAAACAAATTGTGTCTTCAAAAGGCTGTATTTTGAAACCTCAGAACAGTCATGTCATTGCAACCAGCAGCCCCAGAAAGGCATGGATTGCTTTTGAGATGAACCAGCTCAAAATATAAACTGCAAAATCTCTACAGAACCTTTGAGTTCTGTTTCAGTTTTCCCTCAACACTGATAATTTTTCTTCTCTTGCCTCCAAAATCTGTGCATGAGCCTGTTTCTTCAGGATAGGGCACTGTGGAGCAGGAGCAGTCTCAGGCACACACAGTAGGAACTACCTGGGCAAGAAAGAGCCGTGAAATAAGGAAACCATCAGTAAACGCTCCCAGATGTGTCATCTGGGCTTTTTTATCTTTTAAACTGACAGTCCTTCCTCAGGAGACTGCCCTTGCCCACACTTGGCCAACCTGAGCATGTTTGTGTGCCCCAGGCCCATGGACATCACACGTTTATTTCCAAACACGGGACTCAGATGTTGAGGCCAAGAGGACAGTGGTGAAACTTTGTTCCAGGCATGTGGGACTTTCCCCATTGTTTCAGCATTTCTCCTCACAGGTCTGGGACTAACAAAGCCAAGAGATTCCCATTCACAGCTCTTCTTCCTAATCACACAGCCAGTGGCATCCCCTGCCACCAGAAAGCAGCTTTGATTCTGACATCTGGAGCCAGCCTTGGCATGGACCAGAGGAGAGCATGTCCTCTGCAGCCTCAGTGCCAGGCAGGGAGCCAGCAGAGCCACAGCATGAGTCACAGCTTTAAGTCCCCCCACCCAAACATTTGCAGCTACACACTAAGGACCAGGCAGGGTTTGAAGCCAGCTGCCCTGGCAGGATTTGGCCTTCAGAAAGTCCAGATGTCCAGATGCAAGCAGGATGTCCTCTCCACTCCCCTCTGCTCTTCCATCACCCTCTTCTCACCACCTCCTGCTGCTTGTGCTCCTTGAGGCTGATTTAAAGAGAAACCATGAGGGCTCCTCATTCCTGATCTCCTAATTCTCTGACGTTCATAGGGTCTTGATGGGATTTGCTGAGCTAAAAGGCACCTGAAAGGCAGAAATTAAAAACAGCTAAAGGTCCACTAGCACAGACAGCTCCAGAAACCTGGAGTAAACATGGGAAGCTGGGGGAAAATCACAGAATCACAGACTCGTTAAGATCGGAAAAGACTTCAAAGATTATTAAGGACAAGCATCAATTAGCACCACCACCACTAAACCACACATCCTCAAGTGCCACATCCACTCACTTTTTGAGAACTTCCAGGGGTGGTGATTCCACCACTGCCCTGGGCAGCCTGTGCTAGGGCTGGACAGCCCTTTCCATGAAAAAAATTTCTAATATCTAATGTAAACCATGCCGGTGCAAAATGTTACATATTTTTCTGGTTATCAAAATTAATTTTACTGCCAAAGAATTCAGCCCAAAATCCTTATTCCCCTGAAACCCGCTTCATGTCTTCTTAACCGACTCATGATGCAATAATAGCCCCAGATAAAACCCCCACATCCTGTGTGTGAGCACTGCATAAGCTGAGGACAATTTGCACCCACCTGGGTTCAAAGGCGCAGCTCCTGAGCCCTGAGCCACCACGGGACTGTGGAAGCAGAGGTCCTGCTCAGGAGATGTGCTCCTGTGAAGTCTTTGGCTTCACACTGTAAAGAATAAAAGATCAGATGCAGCAGCTCACCCACACCATCTACAATTCCATTCACTGCAATAAAGGTGTTTCTTCTGAGGAAAAGAAAAGCAGTGAATTAGAAAAAGAGTTTTGAATTAATGGCTACATAATTTGGCAGTAGAATTTGAAAGTTCCTGACCAAAGAGAGATTAATGGTTCAGATAAAAAAAATACTAAAAGAAACAGATGCTCCATGTTTGCACACTTGGCAGAGCACTGGAACAAGGCAGGAGCAGCCGTATCAGCCCATGGCCTTGGTGGGGGACGGCCTCCACCACCAGCAACTCAACTCAGCAGTTCATTAAAAAGTTCAAGCAGCATTTCTCTTGTGTCCTTTATGGCAGAGTTTAGGACTAGTTTGCTGTCTAAAGTTCTTCACAACTTCAGGCCTGCAGGAAGTAAATAAATACTGGAGGAGACAAATTGTGATGGCAGCATCACTGCTGGTGGGACTCTCAGCTCTTTCCCACCAGATGCCAGCCTTTCCCAGGATCGAATTTCCTGCACTGAAGAGTTTTGAAGGTCCTTTGGGATGGGAATAAAATAATAAAAGTTTGCCCCATTATTTTTTCCTGAGGAAGAAAGACCTGGAAAAAGCCTTGTAAGAATGAAAAGATGACAAGAGCATGCTGACTTAGCTCTTCCAGCTAAAGCACTCTCTCATTTGAGCTTTCTTTTTCCTTCAAAGCTAAACAGAAAAAAAAGTTAATGATTTTTTGGGGGTCAAATAAACCATTTCTTTCCTTTCACCCCTGAAACTCTCAGGTTTGTATCAAGCAGTTGACAGGGATTCCAAATCAAGAAATATTTAATAGAATCATAGAATATGTTGAGTTGGAAGGAACTCAAAAGGATCGAGTCCAACTCCTGAAATAGCATGCTGAGGGTTTTTTAGCACAGATAACCCAAGACAAACTCTGGGCTGGTCCCTCCCTCACTCCCTTCTGTGACTTCTTGCTGAAGGAGGCACCACTCACACTTGGTTTGTGTCCCTGCCTGATCCCCCTGTGCCCCCCCAGCTGAGCTCCACCCGCCTCTTTGAGCACCACCTCAAGGGCTCCAAGGATTTGTGAGCCATGGGCTTTCAGCTGCTGGAAAAGATGGAACACACCAAACACATGCCTGCACATATCTGTGGATTCATCAGTCTGTTTAAATTGAGAAATTGTGAAAATTCAAGAGAATACAAGGATTTGTTGTGTTTAAGTTAAATTCTTCTTTTGCTTTTTTTGGGCTTTTTTGTTGTGTATTCAGTCAAGTCAAAAATATTTTTTCATGTTTTATACCTCAGCCAAGACAATGAATTCATAAAACTCTGATTATTTTCAGCTCACCAAAAGGCTGGTGGAGAGCTGTGGCCTCGAGCTGAGGGATGCACAGGGAATCAGGGATCTGCCCCTCTCCAGGCAGCTCCTGTGAAATCCCCCTTTTTCACCCTGACTCCCTCGTGTGACAAAGGACCTTCTCATGACTGCCCACCCCAACCCTGGGAAACACAGATGTTTCTATTGAGGGAATCTAGAGAGGCAGCAGCCTCTACTCTCGAGATGCAGAGCCAGCTGTGATCCCAAATCCCCCCATCAGGACTCGTGCCTGGAGTACGTCATGGGCTCTTCAGGACCAGTGGTGGCTATCGCAGTTTCAGAGATTCCAGATCAGAAATCTAGTGGCAAAACTGTGAAATGGATTGTAAATCCCCCCTGTGTTTTCCCATGCCTGCCCCTGCTGCCATCTGTGAGTACGGAAAGCACCGCAAGGCTTTGGCTGTATCGAGGAAAAGCCCACACCCACAGCGGGGTGACACAGCCAGGGTGGGAGTGTCACCCTTGGGAGGATATTGCTTCACTTGGAAGAGCCTCCACATTGGGAGGGTATTACTTCAGAGCTTCGTAGGAAGTCAGACTCTGATTTTAAGAGATAAAATACTTGGAAAAAAAATCAGGAACCAGAACTTTAAATAAACACGGAATGTCTGAAATGATGAAATCACAGGGAGAAACACAAAATCATCAGCTCTGACCAGTGCCCTTGCAGCCTCAGTCTGAGTCAGGGGACCAAAATGACTTCATATGTCACACTGTGCCCAGAGCACCAGCCACGGTGTGACCGTGTCTGCACTGCTGTGAGTCACTGCTGGTGACACAGGAAAAGGCTCTGCCATGGCTGGGGACATCTCCCTCTCTACTTGATGTCAGTGGAGATACTTGCAGGACCAGCATGGCTTTCTCTTATCTTCATGTAGTCATGGATTGCAAGGCCAAAAGAGACTGGCTTGGCCAACCAGCCTGGCCTCCCACTGGCCTAAGCTCAGAGCTCTGGGTTCAGGTTTGATAATGTGGAGATGTGTCCATATTTGATTTACAGCTGAGGACCCAAGGGGCAGGGTCCAGCTGCTCTGAGGAAAAATTTGGAGTCTAAATGGATGTGAAGGATGCAAAACCCACTTCCATCACAGCAGCCACAGGAACAGCTACAACAGACCAGAGTTTACAGCTCTGTTTTTTTAGTCTAAACAGGGCATTTCCAGTGCCTTTCATTACATCAGGGAGCCTAAATCTGCCTGGTATTTTATTTGGAAGGGTTGTGTTAAAGTTTTGTGAACCAGCTTGGGCTCCTGCAAAGGGCTGCTTGGCCAGGAGCTGGGCACACCTTGGCCAGGAGCTGGGGTCACCTGTCCCCACAAGTGGCCAGGAGCTGGGGTCACCTCGGGCATCTGCATCTTATGGGCCATCAGATTGGTGTTCTGTGCAGTTTGCTGGCCAGACACGTCAGGTATAGGCCTCATCCTGGGGGGGAGGGGAAGGGAAGGGAAGGGAAGGGAAGGGAAGGGAAGGGAAGGGAAGGGAAGGGAAGGGAAGGGAAGGGAAGGGAAGGGAAGGGAAGGGAAGGGAAGGGAAGGGAAGGGAAGGGAAGGGAAGGGAAGGGAAGGGAAGGGAAGGGAAGGGAAGGGAAGGGAAGGGAAGGGAAGGGAAGGGAAGGGAAGGGAAGGGAAGGGAAGGGAAGGGAAGGGAAGGGAAGGGAAGGGAAGGGAAGGGAAGGGAAGCCATATTTCCACACTGACATGGAGAAATAAACTTGGCTTTTCTTTGTGCCACAGACTCTGCAGGATGCTCAAATCCCAGAACTGCCCCCTTACAGGGGGATTTCTCCCAGTCCCAGCATTAGTGCCGAGCCCTGTCCCTGCACTGCTCAGCAGGAAAGGTCAGTCGAGTCACTAATCCCAGGGCAAACAGTGGCAAAATATGTCTGGGGCAGTGAGTGCAGCTTATCTGTGTTTGTGAGGAGGTGTCACCTTGCCAGTGCAGGTGTATATCAACAGTGACTACTGGATATATTCAGTGTATTTCACTCCTTTCTCTTCCATGTTCACAAATGTGTTTGCTAAAGCACAGGGCGGATACTGCAACACGCCTATATCAAACCAGGAGTCCCGTGGAAAAGAAACAAATAGATACGGACGGATTCTTGCTAGATGTTTCAGAGATGTTTATTTCCCCAGCCGCATGGCCGGGCTCTGCTGAGGGACTCTTACAGTCGGGGCCCGAGCTGCTTTGCCCGCGCAGGGGAACACAAACCAACCAATGGGGAACGAGGCTGAGCAGGGGCAGGGAAACCCCGTGCCTCCCTCAGGGCTACATGGCAGGGGAGGGACCCCAACATCTCACCCGTTTTATTTTAATAAAAGGAGAATGAAGACAATTGGATAAACATAACAAGAACAGTTTCAAAACAAAACAAGCCACCCTCCTGAGTCTTTAAATGTCCAAACAAATTCTGTGGAACATCTCAGGGCTGACAGAAGGGAGACAGAACTCTCTGGACATGCCTGTGGGGAAACTGAGGCAGGAGAGGGTTTAATTTCTTTCCTCCCCCTTTTCATCCCCCCATCGGCATCGGAAAGGGATTTTTGGGGAAACAATTGGCAAAGGCAGGGGTTTGTGAGGGAAACCATGGATGAAAAAACGGATTGGGAATAAACTGGGGATAGGGTAAACTTAGGAAAGGGTTCATATTGGGTATAGGGTAAAAGGGGAAATTAGGCTGTGGGTAGGGAAATTGCTGGAATGGATATTGTTTATAATTTTGTGCATAACGGCTGCCTTTGACGGGAATACCTCCAGGCCCAGTAACATTCGCTGCTTGTAAACCCTTCTTTCCTTGCACTATATCAAATTGAACAACTTCCCCATCTCCTACACTTTGCAGGTAATTTTTAGGGTTATTCCTTTTAATGGCAGTTCTATGGATGAATAAATCTTCCCCTGTATCATCTCGTGTTATAAATCCATAGCTGTTTTTCACATTGTACCATTTCACAGTTCCTGTGATTTTCGTTGCTAGAACGTCTCCTATCACGTGCTTGCGTGTCTGTCGTGGGTGCCGGTCCCGCGTGGCCGCCGCCTCGCCGACTCCGACGTCTCGGTCAGGCCCCCGCGCCGCGGCCGCTCTGCGCTCTCTGCACGGCCCCGCTCCAGCGCCTGTCTGGGCTCTGCACGGCTCCGCTCCGCAAACTCCACGCTGCTTTGAGAGCGGCCCCGTTTCGGCTCGGCGCTGCACTGCACAGCTTCTCGTGTCGCTGTGGAAACCGCCGCTTCTCCCTGCATAGGGCTCTCTGAGCCGTATGCACAGAGCGGGCTTCCACGCTGACCTCCGCTTCCTGGCTGCTCGTGGCCCACGGCACCCATGGCGCCTGCGGCATCGCTCCCTCACTCGCGGCCGCGTGGCCGGGGACCCCGAGACAGGGATGGGGTCCGCAGTAAGGCGCGCGCTCCCGAGGGGGCCGGGCACATCCAGCGCAGGCACCTCCGCTGGCACAGCTGCAGTCATACACTCCTGGGGTGGCCGCCACGCGGTCTCGGCCACGGGAGAAGTATGATCTTCTGCTTTAGGGGTAATGGGATCATACAGATGCTCCTGAAGAGCGTCACTGATTATAAAGGATCCACGGAGAGCTTCTATTGCTAGTCCATCCCTTAGCTTATCACAGATCTCGTTCCAGAAACACTCCTGAGAATATCCAGGAGGTTTGATATCAAAAAGTAAGTCTCGAGAAATATAGGGGAACTCTTTGAAAAGCCACATAAAGAAGTGTTCAAGATCTCCCGGTTCCAATACTTTTTTGTTTTGTTGTTCAAGGATCCCTTTTACTTCTAGATACATTTTTTTCTGTGGCTCAGAGAGCCCCATTTCCCACGATTCTTCCATAGTCCAGGTATGCAATAGCAAAACAAAACCAAGAAGAGGAATCCAAAGTTTCCAGGGTTTACTCACACAAATCAGTCACGGGGATCGTTCTGCTCGCAATCTTCCACCATATGTTGCAGCGGGGATACTGCAACACGCCTATATCAAACCAGGAGTCCTGTGGAAAAGAAACAAATAGATACGGACGGATTCTTGCTAGATGTTTCAGAGATGTTTATTTCCCCAGCCGCATGGCCGGGCTCTGCTGAGGGACTCTTACAGTCAGCACCCGAGCTGCTTTGCCCGCGCAGGGGAACACAAACCAACCAATGGGGAACGAGGCTGAGCAGGGGCAGGGAAACCCCGTGCCTCCCTCAGGGCTACATGGCAGGGGAGGGACCCCAACACAGGGCAAATGTTTTCCTCTGCAAAATTAACCTTGTAAGAGAGGCCAAAGACTTACAGAGCCTGTGCCTGTATGCCAGCCCCCAGAAAGGGATCCCCTGGACCCACAAGCCCAGGCTGCTGTCTGCTCACACCAGGTTGTTCCCAGGCCTGCCCTGGGAATTACTCCCCTCTCTCTGCCCATCTGCCCCATACGAGGAGAGCTCACTCCTCCTTGTAGGCTGCAGAGTAGAAGCTGAACCTCTGGGCACTGTGCAGAAAGCTGATACATCCCGTTAGGAGATTGATCCAAGCAGAAAAGATGGACACAGGAGACCCATCCAGAGAAGGGGGTTGGATCAAGCCTATCAGTTTGGCTGCAGTCCTGGCCCATGGTATCCCACAACCTAAGGTCGTTCATTTTGGCCCAAGGAGAGGGCAGAACACCGTGCTGTGCTGGGACACCAGGAGGAAGCTGGCATCTCATTTCATCCCTACCTTCTCCACTCAAAGTATTTTTCTTATTAGGGTGTATATTGGCCAAGGAGTGACTCTGCACATTGCTGTCCTTGGCAGAGGCAGCTCAGGTCAAGGCTGAGAGCAGGTCTTGTGTGCACCCTGAGATGTTCTGGCTGTGACCTGGCACAGTGACTGCCTCCCATCAGGATGGCTTCAGTGGTAGAGATTTGCTGGACTGAGACAAGATTTGCTCTGTCCTCTGGTCATGAGAAATCCCTTTCCCAGCGATGTTCCCCCTGCCTGGTGTCCTCTGTGTCCCCTGACAGAGCACAGGCAGGAGACGCCTGGTGACACACACCCCAAGGTCATGGCCCCACAGGGTTCTGCTTCTCCCTTCTGCCCTGAAGAGCAAGGCAGCAAGGTCTGCAGGACAGGTTGGTGCTGAGAGGAGACCTGGGACTAAAGTGACAAGCTGGGGCAGTCAGTGAGCACTGAATGAGGGAGGTTTGGGGTAACGCTGCTCAGATGACCTGGGGATGTCAGGTCACCACGTGTCCTCACAGGATACCCACCACGTGTATCAGGTGGGGTCACTCTGCAGGGACTTGGGCTGGACAGGCTCACATAAGCAGGAGCATTGGGCTCTCCACCGAAGGTAAGCTTTGGGTAGGTTTGAAATGTTTCCTTTAGTCAATCAGGAGTAACTTTGGCTGAATTTCAGCAATCAGATGTTGGAATGACCACAGTTTATTTTAAAAATTCCATTTTTATGTCCTTTTGGTGGCTAAGAAGGGTTTGAAGGCCTGAAGAACTCAGCAAAAAATCAAGTGTGAAATAAAAGTTGTTGGAACCCTGCCTTATCAGGAAAAATCTCAGCTGACTGCTGGCTTTCAGCCTGGGTACTGGTAACACCTTATGGGTGTGGGAACGATAGCGTGGACTGAAAATAAAATCCATTATGAGAATGCATTCAGCAGACTACAAAATAAATGGAGATGGAACAGCCACGAGGGTAAGGACAAAGACCTGGAATTGCTGAAATACACCCGAAGCAGATGTACAGGCTGAAGATGTCACAGGCCCTTCACTGGAATGAAAGGATCAGCTTGTCTCCTGCAGTCTACCGGGATTAACACAGCTCCAAGGAATTCACTAACTGTTTTGTTAATATCTAGAAAGATAGTGGGAGACGCTTTCTCAGCAAGCTGAGATAACACACAAGTGTTTGCTCCACCCCCAAGAGAAGGAGGGTGTTAAACTGCAATCAGAAAAAACAAAGTTTAACTGATTGCTTAGAAACTTCAAAGTTAAACAGCTCCAATAACCTGAAACCAAGGGCCTGGAAGGGGGTGCTCTCATGAGATGATGATATTTTTAATAAATCTAGGAATGCCATGAAATATTTACAAGGCTGGGAGAAAACAAATGCTGTGGCAGCCTCCACATAAGAGCAGCGGGGAGGCACGAGGTAATTAGGGAGCTGTTCCCCTGCTATAAACACCTGGGAAGCTCAAGGAACGGCTGTCACATACTCAGATGCTGGGGAGGTGGTCACATCCCATTGATAAAAACAGCTGGTAAATGGGGGTTTCAAAAGAATGTAGGAAGGTCTAGAAAATCTGCCTCGTGGTGAAAAAGGTGAGAGGGTCAGTGTGTTTAATTTATCTGTGAACAGGCTGAAGGGTGAACCGAGGGTGCTGGGAAGTGAGAGAAACCGAGATCTGCCTGTGAGCCAGTGCTGGAAAAACTCAAAGTGGAAATAAGTTGCAATTAAGAGTGCAAGTAAGGAACCTTTGCTCAGGCAGGAGCACTTGATTTTGGCATGGGATACATTTTCCAGCAGGTATATCTGTATACAAGCATTGCAGGGCTTGAAAAAGCATTTCTGATGCATTTGGCTCAGGGAAAGAAGTGCAGGAATCTGTGAGCTGATTTTCAGGCAGTCACACAAGGAACTGGAGTCATCTCTGCTGGTCTTACTGTCTATGAAGGTTTTCCAGAAATGTCCTCCACTGAGAGACTCTGCAGATCTTCAGCAGATTCATTGCAGTATTTGGGAACTGAGTATTTATCCTCCATATCTTCATAAAGCACTATCTATGAAAATAAAGGTAATTCAGTCTTTTTCAGTCTTTCTCAAAGAATTACTTAATCCCTCTAAATGTTACAGAATGCAGAGAAAATAAACTGTCTGAAATTAGCTGATTACACAATATATTTAACAGAAAAATAAATAATTTAAGCTGACAAGAAACTGGAGAAATTTCCTAAATCAGGCAGAAACCACTAACTATGAAAGTAAAAATGAATCCTGCTGAAATTGTAATGTTCTTTGGAGCGTGTTCAGTCAGTTTGGCTGTCCTGTCCGTGGTGGCACCAGCTGGCTGCAGGGGACTGCTGGTGCTGTGTGTGGGAAGGGGCGAGCTTTGGTCTTGGCTCCAGGTTGAGTTTTCTGGCCTCTTAGCACATGAAACTGCTGATTGCTCTGGTTTAGGGAAACTGGGAAACACTGATTCACAAAGCCCTACATTTCTTGTTGGAAATGTCTTCGTTTAGGGACAGCTTTGTAGTTCACACCTGGACCTGGGGCTTCCAGAGCTGCAGGCACAGTGAGAGCTGCACCTGGGCAGCTCTGGCCCCATTGCAGCCACCTGGGTCACCTCTGACTGGGGACACTGGGACTCCCCTGGTACTGGGAAACAGCTTAGGCAGCTGTTGTTCTCAGCAGTGATGCTGATTGACAGCTGTCTATCTTGGAGCCTGGAAACATCTGGAACACTCTCTGTTCAAAGGAAACGTAGAAAGTTTCAGCCCATATCAGACTGAAACCAAATTTCAACTACCCCGAGTATTCATTTTTTTGGAAATCACACTTTCCAACCAAGTTTCAGTTCCTTTTCTTAAGAGATGTCCAAAACTTTGTCTCATGGGGATCAGCACACAGGATTCTCCCTGTGGCTGGAGCCAGCCACAGACAGACCTGGCTGTGCTGGAACCGGGACCATTGGGATCCCTGAGCTGGTGGAATTTAGAGATATGCCCAGGCTCCTACAAACAAGAAACAAAATATTTGCATAAAATCCACTTCCCCTCCACCTGTGTTATTGCTTCCCTGGATGATGAAACACTGGCCCATTTCCATAACAATCAAAATGCCTGAAGAAATGGCCCAGAAGTGCTCAGGACTTGAGCACTTGTGACAGCACTGATAGGATCAGGAGTACAGAGAAACCCTTGAGGCTCTGAGAAGAGAAGAAATGGAGCTTTTCTATGTATATTTATTTCTGTTACTCCTAATACCTTTGCTGCATTTCTCCACCATGAGGACAAAGCTGTTAATGGTATTAAATCTTGAAAATTTAATCTTAAAATCTTAAAAAAGAGCTCTTGAATGCTACTCATTACATGCTCTTATGCAAAAAAAAATTGCAAAATCAGGGGCATTTGAACTGCATGGACTCCCCTCTGATTTTATTAAAGCTCTAGGCTAAAATTATTTTCAAGATCACATGAGAAATATATAACAAGAGAAGACGAGCTCAGGTTAAATTCATTTTTGCTGGGGGTACACTGCAGAGTAACTGCAGAGTAGTGGCTGCAATCCATGCTTTTTGGAATAGTTATTTGATTTTATATTGTATCATTTGATGAGTTATCCTATCAGATGTGCAGGCACACTCAGTTGTGAGCCCCCGGAGTGGGCTCCAGCACTGCCCTTGCTGCTTCTGTCTTGCCCTGGTGTGTTTGCCAGCAGCTCATTCCTCTGCCTGGGCTGCAGCTGGTTCCCAAATGGCGTTGAAATTTTGTCTTCTTGTTTCTTGTGTCCCTTCCCCAACCCCAGCACACTCTCGGGTGCTACGTCAGGGAAAAGAGTGCCAAATTAGCATTTTCAGAAGTGCAAAATAATGTCAGTGAGAGAATAGTTGCATTCAAGGGAAAAAACTGAACCACAAGAGCAACAAGACATGACAGAACATGGTTTCAATTCAGCTGTCTGCGCAACGTGAACTTCCGCTTTCCAAGGAGCAGGAAAATGACCCAATGTTGCATCTCTACAAAGGCATTACGCTGATGTTTCACCTCCTGAAGACCCCGTTTCCCTGCTCCTGAGTTGTCCCTGTTTCAAAAGTGTGAGAAATTAAGTACAAGAGGATCCATAGGAAAGAAAGCAACACTTTGCTGTAGCTGCTGCGCAGATGTCCCTGGCAGCCTCACCTGCACTGGCGGAGCACTGAGCAGTGTGGCACTGAGCAGTGTGGCACTGACCAGTGTGGCCCTCACCCTCATGGCATACAACCATTGCACCTGGACCAGCTCTGCAGAGCAGGGACATGCAGCACTGCAGATGAGGGGGAAATGTGCTCCCTGGGGCAGGGGACACCCAGCTAGTGAGCAGGGAAAGGACAAGATATTCCCAAACATCAGGGCTGAAGGATGTCTGATGCTGACTCTGATCCTACTGATCAGAGTCCTCTATCCCTGCCCATGATGGAGGGGTTGGAACCAGGTGATCTTTAAGATCCACTCTGTGATTCTATGGTTTTTTCTGCTTTTACACCATGCTCTGACTGTGCACTTTGAAGCTGTGTTTGGGCCTGAGCACATGGAGACGTTGAGGACCAGAAAGACCACAGGAGCAGGAAACAAAATCGGACAGAGCTCATGGTCGGGACACAGAGGACACTGAGAGACATCTGGGAGCAGAAGGTGACAAAAGATGTTGGCAAAGGTGACAAGCACCCAAAGCACCCCAGGGGCCAGCCTGCACCCCCAGGACAGCTTGGGCTGCAGGGATGGGGTGCAGTGTTCCTTGGGACAGGGAGCACCAGCTGTGGCACAGGGGCTGCCAGCCCGCACACGCTCTGCATCCAGCCCTGCTGCACAAGCCAGACAGCCTGGCATTTTCCCTTATCAGTGTCTTTCCATCTCTCCAATGTTCCAAACAAACACATGCTCTTGCTTTAACAGCTCTGTTGACAGAGTCTGCCACAGTCTTTGTGAGTGTCTTCCAAGGTCTAATTACCTCTATTATTAAAGACCTGCCTCACTTTTGGTCTCAGAATGTTTGGTTCTCACTTTCCACTGCTGAACTTTGCTAATGTATTTATTACGTTGATTCCTGGTACACCTGGGTCTGCAGGACCCCTCGTATGCATTCAGCCCATTTTGAGCATGGTGGGCAGGACAAATCCCACGGCACTCTCATACCAGTGTGATAAGTCCTTCACCATCAGTTTATTCTCTTCCCTCTGGTGTAAAGGCAGCATCAGCAGAGCTGCTTGGGAACACCCTTTTATTCCACTGCAGGTTGTTATTAATTGCCCTTGATAATTGTTCAAGGACATCATAGAATCATCATCATCCTAGAATGGTTTGGGTTTGAAGGGACCTTGAAGATCATCTTGTTCTACCCCCTGCCATGGGCAGGGACACCTTCCACTGGACCAGGTTGTTCCTGTCCAGCCTGGCCTTGGACACTTTCCGAGATGGGGCTTCTCTGGGCAGCCTGTGCCAGTGACACCTCTGTGTGCTGGTTCCAGCTGGGGTAGAGTTAATTTTCTTCACAGTGCCTTGCACGGGGCTGTCTTTTGGATTTGTGCAGAACATGAGCTAATGATATAGAGACGTTTTTGTTATTGCTGAGCTTGCACATAGCCAAGGCCTTCTCTGCTTTTCATACAGCCACACTGGGGAGAGAGTTGGGAGTCCATGGGAGGTTGGGAGGTGACACAGCCAGGACAGGTGACCCAAACTGACCAAAAGGATGTTCCAGACCATGACACCATGCTCAGTATATAAAGATGTAGGGAAGAAGGGGGAGGATGGTAACATTTGGAGTTACAGCATTCCCAAGCTGCTGTTCCACAGGATGGGGCCCTGCTCTCCTGGAGATGGATTAACACCTGCCTGCCCATGGGAAGCAGTGAATTAATTCCTTCTTTTGCTTTGCTTGGGTGCACAACTTTTGCTTTCTCTATTGAACTGTCTTTATCTCAACCCATGAGTTCTCCAGCTTTTACCCTTCTGATTCTCTCCCTGATCCCACTGGAGGGGGAGTGAGCAAATGGCTGCGACGGGCTGGGGTCTGGCTGGGGTTAAACCACGACACTGGGATACCCTTCACAACTATACCAGATCACTCCCCTCACCCCAGATAAAGGTGGAGCAGCTTTTATGGTAGATCACATGCTTGTGTTGGTCTCAAGTGGGGTAATGCTGTTTCTGTGGGACACGGGCTAAATTTTGGGTGACAGACCCTCCTGACTGGAGGTTTGCAGCAAGTCAGTTGTGCTGTCCTTTGCCAGGCACCTTCCCACCCCAGCACTGCTCTTTCATTCCGAGGCAGGGTACACTGCTGCAGCTCAGGGGAGTGTACAGGGAACAGGATAGGATGCTGCCTGTGTGGCAGGTGGCAGAAACAGCTCAAACACCAGGTCTGGTCACTGAAGACCTAAAGCCAATGCCCATCTCACCTGAGCTTAGCCTCTTGAACAGGTGCCAGCTCTAAGCCTGTCATCTCGGCTTTCTCCTAAACCAGCACCATCTGAAAGCAATTTGCCCATCCTGTAAGAGCAGCTCTGAAGAGCCATGAGGTTGGGTGTGACCCAGAGTTGTGTTTTCTTCATTACTGTGCCAACCGTGTCCTTGGCTGCAGAACTCTGAACGCATCTCTTGCCTTTCTCAGCACACAGTAGTGTCAGACATAAGCACTGCCAACGTTTAAACTCCTCAGGGACATGTCAGCATGGATCACAGGGTTGTTTATGCTGGATGGGACCACAGGAAGCTTTCATGAAAGGCAGTAGGACTATAGCAAAACTTCTGGGCACCTCTGGCTTTCCAAGGTTTGGGTCTTCAGATACTGAGTATGCCTGGGGCTACCAGGTAATAGGTGGGAACAAGAATGATAGTGAAGCTTTCAAAATCCTTAAATATCACAGTCAAAACAAGTTAGGTGTGAGCTAGAGGGGAGTTCTACCAGCATATCCAAGCTTCAAACACTGTCAGTGAAAAGACAGCTTATGCACAATTCAGTAATCCTATGTCCCACTTCCAGCATCAAACTTTCACTGCTCACCCTGGTCCTTTGGGTTTAAGGGTGGGTGGAGGAGAAACTACCTAGTTCAGTGCCTTGTAAATTGACTGGAAGGAAGAATAAATAGAGAAGCAAAAGCACCTGCTTTTGGATGGACAATCTGATGGGCACAGCTTCAGCTCGTAGCTCCAGTCTCTGGAGAGAAAACATGCCACTGGTCTGCAAACTGCGAATGCCACGGCTAGGAAGGATCATGGAATGCATAGATTTCCTTAGGAGAAAGTCACTGAAGTAGATAAGGAGGCACCCTCAGCACATTCCCTGTAAGCCAGGTAGGACACGCTGATCTGCATTTTCCTGCGGGAAAACGAATGCATTTGGCAAAACCTGGGTGTATTTTGCATATGGTAATGTGGGGTTATGCAAGCAAGCCCCACTCCAGAGCACTTCAGTAGAAGATTTCTGAATAAATACATCAGGACTAATGTTTATTTATCAGAGACTATCCTGTGAGATAGGCACATCTCATCTAATGCTGGCCCCTCGTACGGACCCTCCTCTGCTCCTTGTAGCTCCCGGCACAAGGCAGGGCCGTGAGACAGCCCTGACTGTGTGGGTATCCTCAAAGCAGCTCAACTTCCCTTGCCCCATCCCTTTCCTTCCTTCTAACTAATCAATTTAGGAAATTTAAGGTATTTACAGCTTGGGATCTCTTGTTTGTGGCGATGCAAATGAACCGCTGTCGGAGCTTGTCAGGTGCTGGAATACACAAAGCCTTTGTGATATGCTGATTGCTCACACCAGGCTCACCCTCCTGCCAGGCGGCTGATTGAGTTGCCACCTTCCCAACTACTCTTTTCCCAGGCAGCTGGAGGGTGTGGTGCTACCAACATTTTTGTAGTGGCAAAGCCAGTTTGAGAAATTCCTGCCCCCGCCCCTTCAGTTGTGTCAATACAGCTGTCTGGGGAGCTGTGCGGCAGTTGGGATGGCTCACATGGGCACGCACAGGCAATAATTGGGAGCAAGTATTTGTATACACTGGCTGATGTCAGCAGTGTGATCAGAAGGAGCCCTGTGCAGCAAGAGAGGACACCGAACTACAGCGGGAACGAGCAGCCAGGGGGTGGAAAACCCTTAAACCCACTTTTCCCCGTGAAAACCTCATGAGCTGACACCCTGATGGCATCCCAGTCCCCCATGGCATCTCAGGCACCTGTAGGTCACATCCTGGCTGGTGATCACCTGTGCAATGGCCAGCACAGGCTGGTGCCTTTCCCTTTCCACCAGGGGACTGTGTAAAGCTTCTCCTGGGTGCGTGGAGACCCTGCAGGTCTCCAGGGCAGGCTGCCATTCCATGGAATCTATAAAAGAGGTTCCTAGGGGATGTGAATCCCAAGAGAAGTTCAGAGATGGGGTCTGATGCACCTTTAGGCTCCTGGGAGACTTGCCCTGTGAAAACACCTGGTCCCTGAAGCTACCGCTTGTGAGAAGCACAAGGGTGTGGATGACTCTAAACAGAGCGAAGAGTGTCCCTGGCAAACCCACATGGCCCCCACCCCGGGATGAAATGGATAAGTCACACTGCTGACACAGCACAGAAACACTCAACTCTCTTGAAGATGCCCTGAAAAGATGGAAATGGGGGATGGAAAGGCTCAGTGGGTGCTGAAGATGGCCAAAGCCAGAAGGTCCAGGAAAAGTAAAGTCCCCTGCAGAGAGGTGGCCATGCTGGAGAAGATCTGTTGACAAGTACAGTGGGGACCTGATCCCTCCTTGAGGGCACCAAGCAGAAAGGAGAGAAGGGCGTGCTGTGCTCCCACCCAAAGGACTCGCCCTCAGCCCTGAGCAGCTGGTTTGTTCTTAGAGAAGCTGAGGTTTCCCCATGGGACACTAAGGAAGGGTTCAGGATGCACTGGTTAAGGGATCTCCAAGTGAAAGTGTTTTCAGAAGGGGGAGGCTTAGAAGTGGGTTTTTTTGCACTGAGTCCCTGAGAGTCAGGGCACGTGAGTGTGCAGCTGTGTCAGCCTTGGCTGCCACCAACACGAGTGTGCTGGCGCTGGTGGCAGAGGTTGGCCACTCTTGCAGCTGGACCCCTTGCATGGTGTGACACACAGGAACTTTTGGCTCATCATTTTTAGGTGGGCCATCAGCCTCGTTGGGTTTCCTCATTCTTGCAGCGTGAATTTCTTCCTGTTTCTGAAAGGTTTGGAAAATAGGGGAATTTTGTCTTTTAGTTTCTCCTGGATTTGAGCAGCTCCTAATTATACTGGAGGAGACAATTGCCTCCTAAGATAATGATCAGCATGGGGTGATGAAGACCACCTGCCTCATGCCCCTGGAGGGGAGCAGCTGTGATAGCGGAAGGCTGGAAGTGTGCAGGGCTGGCAGCATATTAGCTTGGAAACAGCTTTGGAAGTCTTTGCTCTCCAGTGTCAGTGACACAAAGAACAGCTTTGGTCTTGAATGTGTGTTTCCAGATATCATTTCCTAGATCTGTTCTACAGAGGGGAAGCTGAAAATCAGTTTTAACAGAGAACAGGGCAAGAGTTTTCCACCTTCACTGCAGGTGACAGCAAGCTGGTGGTCACACAGCCACGAGCTTGGTCCCTGGATCTAACAAGGCATTGAGCCTTCCCTGCCCCACCTGGGCAGTTGCCCATTCTCCTCTCTATCCATTCCCTCTCCTTCCTGCCCAGCAGGCCAGAGACTGGTCCTGAGACTTCACCATTCCCCAGACTTGAGCGTCATCCAGCACCTCTCAGTGGCCCTGCTGTCCCACGTAGAAATGATGTGAAAGCCACAGTAACCAGATAAACAACAGCGAACAAGAGCAGGGCAGTGGGTAATGCAGAGTGACATTTGGGAAACATGAACTAGTGTTGGCCCAGTGTGAGCAAA
This sequence comes from Aphelocoma coerulescens, assembly GCF_041296385.1. Classification (NCBI taxonomy): domain Eukaryota; kingdom Metazoa; phylum Chordata; class Aves; order Passeriformes; family Corvidae; genus Aphelocoma; species Aphelocoma coerulescens. Next base: position 2,480,408 of record NC_091036.1, read on the forward strand.
AGGCCGGACTAGAGATCCCCACAGGTCCCTCCCAATCACCACTGCCATGAGTCACTGATTTCAAGAATTCATAATATTCCTGGTTTTTTCCAAGACCTGGCATCATCTGGTCCCCAAGACATCAAAAAGTGGCACCAGTGCAAGAATGAAGGTCCATAATCTCTCCAGGAGCAAGCCAGGAAAACAAACCTCTGATCCTGCCATAAATTGTGTAACTTCAAGCTGAAATCATGACAACTGTATAGATGCATGGGAAAAATTCCCTGGTGCCATGAAAATAATTGGTCCACAGCTGTCAGAGAAATACAGGAAATTTGAAAGATAAAATGGCTATCCTGGGGAGCAGCAGTGGCTTTATGAGCAGACAAGATGGCCTGGTGAAAAACCATGGTCCAGAACAACAGCTGAGTCATGCAGACTTTGTAAAAATTGTGTTTGTGATAAATGCTGTCTGAGACAAACAGTTCTGCAAGAAAACCACACTGAATTAGGTCGGGTTACAGGTACCTTAGTCTGGGATTGTCACTCTGTGCTGAATTCCAGGGTTTAATAGCAGAATTCATGAGATGCAGCAGATTAAACAGTTATTGGGACTGATATCAAAACTGATCTCTGCTTTTTGTTGGCAAAGCTTAGGTACATCCTGATGGAGAACTGGGAAAGGGGCTCAAAATCAAGATGCAACCAAAGAGTTCAGTGTCACATGCATGTGTCAAAAGGAGAAGCAGCTGGGATCTGCACAGAGCAATGGGTTAAAAAGCTAATTGGTTTCTCCAGGGACCAAGAAAATGGTGCCAGGAGTTTTGAAATTAGCAGTGAAGATAAAAAGAGAAAGATGAGTGAATATGAGAGAATCCTGCAAGCATGAAATGAGCCTCTTCAAATGGGTTTTCACACAGAAACAGTGAAAAAGTGAGTGTAACCAACAGGTTTGTCAACGAGCTTTGGGCTCAGCTGCCCACTGAGTTAATGCTTGGCAGAAATGAGCACTTTGGCAGCAATGAATCCTGTTTGATTTCAGGGGAAGGCTGTGATTCATGTTCCTTGCACTTTGTTTCTGTTGAATATTGCCACTCTGGATTGTAGATGTAGACAAAAAGGAGGATGTGCAGGATGTGCTTCCAGGACACAGTCCCAGAGCAGGGACCAGCAGCTGTTTCTTTTTGGCTACAGCTCCAAAAACCAAAACTCTGCCAAGCCAGCCCTAGTCCAGCTCTGGGGATGCCCCCCATTCATAAGGAATGCTGGTTTATCACAAACTCAACCCACATGAAACCATAAAAATTTTAGCTCTGAGCTGGATCTGAACAAGCTGCTCTGAGTATTGTACCAGACCCAGAGCAAGGACTTCCTAAGTGAACACTCAGGTCAGTGGCATGTGCCCTGCTGTCTGTAGGGCACAACTTACCTTTGTGATTGTTCCAGCATGTGCTGATAGCTTGGTACCTATCCTCACACACCATCACACATGATTTTGCACCTGAAAATTAATTTGAATGCGCATTTTGTTTCAACCCTTGATAGGAACCAAATGTTTTGCAGCTCAGATCTTTGAGGCAGAAAGATAATGACAATTTTTGGATTGTATTTTTAGTTGAAATTAAAAGTATTTTAGTTCTTTGCCAGCGACCACATCTGGTCCACATACAGTTATAGAAACCAAGTTAGGCTGCAAAACACAGACAGGCCTGGCAATCACCGGGCCCAACAGAAATATCTCCCAAACAGCCCCCTCTGAACAGTGACATTTGCTGCCAGATTTATTTCCCATTAGCTGGCTCTGCTGATGGGCTGCCATCTCCATTGATTTTTTTTTCCATTAAAACCACAAGTGCACAATCCTGCCCGTGGGAAGCACATGCAGCCTGGCTGTTCCCAGGGGCTGGTTGCTCAGGGCATGTCTGTGTTGCACCCCCTCCTCGCTGGGCTGGACAGGACAGGACTGGTCCATCCTGCATCACCTCCAGATCCTCCTCCCCCTGGCTGCTGTGATGGGGGCTCTGGAGACCCCAGCCTGGCCCTCACAGTGGGAGACAAAGAGAGAGAGAGTCAAAAGCATGGCTGGAGGTCCTGCTGCCCTCCTCACACTGCCCTGCCTGCCACAGAGCCTGCGAGGGCTCCCAGGCCTGTGCTCCTGCCACGCAGGTGGCCCAAGCACGGTCCTGCGTAGGGACACGGTGCCTGGAGGTTCACTGTGAACACAGGGCATCCTGGCCTGCACAGGGCAGATAGAGGTGGGCACTGTCAGCATCCCAGGACCAGGACAGCCAGCCCTATCAACCATCCTATTGTTTCAGGGACTAATCTGATGGAACAAGGCCACTGGTTTTGTCACCACTGGACATTTCTTTCTGGCAGCAAAGGTTATCAAATGGCCATTGAAGGTGAATATGCAGAGGAAAGTGTCCTTCCTTCGACAAGTGCCTCCCCCAAACCTTTATCCATATCTGCCCATCTTTGTCCCAGCAGCCACTGTCCCACAGGGCTGACCCCAGCTGGTCCCAGGCCACCCATCTTGCTGCCTGAGGCTGGGACCAGCAGTGCCTGCCCTCCTTCATCTGTGTCCCAGCAGCTGCAGAGGGACAAGGGTGATTTCACTGCTTGTCCTTCCCCAGGTGCCAACACACTGAAGAGCAGGTCATGGGACTGGGAAGGGTCAGCCCAAAGCAAGTAGAGCACCAAGCTTTTCCCAGTTCAAACACAAATGGTTTGATGAGAGCCTGGAAATACCAGTGTTTAATGGCCTGAGAGATGGAAATATGCCCACGCTCATGGCTGCCCACACAATCAGCTGCCCAGGGCAGTTTGCAGCCCATGTTTCCACCCTCCCTAACATATCTTGCTTTCCAGTCTGTCTTCTGAGAGCCCATCTCACTTCCCAACCTGTCTTCTGAAAGCCCACACCATCAGCTCCAGGCACACACAGACCAACCTCAGACACCAACTGGGCCAGTGCCAGCCCAGCCCTATCTCCCCAAGGAGCCCCAGCCATCCCTCTCTCCTGCCCTAATGTGCTGCAAGCTGATCTCAGTGACCTGCAGAAGCCCTGCCAGATGCTGAGGAAGCTCCACAAGAACTGTGCTGACTTACTCATAGTAGTGAGAAGATACTGTCCTCCCCTTCATACTCAGGACATCTCTGTCCTCCCCCAGCCTGGGTGGCAGGGACATCTCTTGGTTCCACCACAGTGGCAGCAGAAAGAGATGAAGGTGAAGATGAAGGCTGCATGCTCAGGAGCAGTGTGATGTGGCCCTCAGCCCAACCAGCTGCACGCTGTTTTATGGTAGAAGGACAAATACAGGGATTCAAGGTTTGCAAATGGTCACAGAGAGGACTTCGAGTTGTTCTGCTTCTTGTGGGCATTAGTAAGAACTCTGCTGGATTCTCTGCTGTTCAGGGAAGTATTTCCTTACATCCTGAACCATTTCCAAGATGGCAGTAAGCTCCACAGAGCTCATACTTTGACAACATTCCCTTGTGCCTGCACCTTTTCCAGCTGGCAGCTTGCAGTTCTCCATGCACAAGTCCCCACAACACGTAGTCCAGCCTAGACACTAAACATTAAGCGTGACATTTAGAAATTACCAATAATTTATAAGTTTTGTGACTGACAACCTTCCCAGCAATGCTGAAATTTAAGGAAAGTGTCCTAGCTCTTCCCCTTATAGGAAACTCTTGAGGACTGTCCTTACAAGAGGCATCTCAAATACTCTTTTTGCCTTCTTTGATGAGGTTTCTCAGATATATTTCACAGTCTTCTTTCCTGGAGTTTTTCAAAACTCAGCTGGACAATGCCCTGAGGAACTGAGGGTTCTAAACAACTTGAAGTGAGTCCTGCTTGAAGCAGAAGGTTGAGCAAAGAGTTCCAGACACCCCTCTGAATTGAAATAATTAATGGCTTATGAAATCCGCTCATTGAGAGCTTTCTCCTAGGGGAGAACTTGAATGGCTTAATCTTGGACTGAACTTCACCCTTCCGAGTGAAATGAGGAATCCAGTCCTTCTTCCTTGCTTCAGCTTGTCCTTCTCTCCAAGTATCGCTGAGCACGATGGACTCAGGCCAGTGATAGAGACTCCAAGATCTTGACCTGCTTTGGCAGCTCCCATGTGAAGACAACACATCAAACACATCAAAGTGCTGCACAACACAGTCATCCAAGTGTCTTCTCCCTGCCCCTCCTTACACGTCCCTTGCACGTGGAAACTGGGTGATGCACAGCTGCACTGAGGCAAAGCCAAGGGGTGGCAAAAACATTTCCCGAACTGGAAATGCCTCATGGTCTTTCACTGGTGCCCACCGGTATGACACAGCTAACATGATCCCAATGTGTCAGCAGAGCTATCTCCTATGAAGAGAAAGAATTATGTAAGACACCAGCAAGAGCAGATCTGCTCAGTGAAACGTGAGCTCTTATGGGAACTGAGGCACAGGAGCACTGCAGTGTAGTCTCTTTCCTGAGATCAGGTGCTGCAGGGGCTTGGCCTGTTTGCTGGTAAGATGGAGCCTGCAAGGCACTGCAGTTGTCTGGAGAACATGATGGAGTCTGGGAGGGAAGAGGTAAGGTCACATTTCAGCTGATAACTGGAAGTTTCTCCAGTGGGTTGTGCAGCACAAGAGTCTTGCCAGTGGATTTTTTATGCCCATCTGTCTCACCAGGACTGCATCAAAGATTGTCTGGGATAAACTGGCAATTGACACCAGTAAGCTGCTATACCCAGGAGTTCCTGTCTCATCCAGACAGCCACCTCAGAGAGCTGCCTGGTGTTCTCACAGGTCTTCGCACTCAAACTTCCCCAGCGTGTGCTCGGCAGCACAGCTTGGGTTAACCCATTTAACAAAACCTTCCAGCACATCGGTGTTGGAACATGCAGGTGCATCAGGCTGATAACTCCAGCCATTCCCATCAGGCAATGAGCCCTAATGGGCTGCTGGGTGCAACCAGACCGCAGCAGGTCCCAGCCAGGCTCTGGAATCTGGCACGGGCAGTGCTGCAGCTCTGCAGGCCTGGGCACACTGAGACTCATGGGAGATCAGTTTTCTTAGAGGTGACCTACTTAGCGTGGAAACATGAATGGGAAGGCACACATGGGGCTTGATTGGCAGCCTGGAACTAGCCAAAACCATCAGTGTAATGCTGCACTGGCTGCTGGAGAAATCAAAACTCCGCAGGAATTGTTGTTTTGCACGTCTCACAAGATTTGAATGTGAGTAGCCCTAAGAATGTGTTTTTCCATCCATTAGATGTGTTTTGCTACCCTGCTCTTGATGTTGGTATCTCTTGGAGCCAGGCTGAGCAGGCGTGCCTGCACTTGTTTTACCAGGATCCTTCTGGGGCTTTGGCTGAGCTGAGCTCTCCCAAGGCAGGGATCCCTGCCAGGTTTTTGCCTGAGAAGACACCTTGCCCACCTTGAGCAGAGATGAGTAGAACACTGGGGTTTGCAATGTGAAAGAGCTGCCAAGGATGAGTTATATCTCCTGCCCTGGAGGGAGCGGGAAGAGATGAGGCAGAGAACAGCTATCCAAACAAGTTTGTACACACATGAATTCGTAATGTGCTGCCTAGAAGAGACTTTGTAGCTATGGTGTGGAAGAGCCTGGAGAGTCTTGTGAGGATCACAGCCCTGCCCTCCGGGGAGGATGGGGCAGGCAAGCACAATGCTCTCCACTGGCATTTGGCTACCCCAGCCCAACCCCTGCAGATGGGTTTGGGAGCAGCACAGCCACGCCGTGCTGTGAGGACACAGAACAGCTCCAACTCGGTGAGTTGGTGTCTCCTGTATTTACCTGGCCCTGCAGGAAATTCCTAATGAAGTGCCAATAAAGCTGCCAGATGTCAGTGACTGCACATGGAGGCTGTTTTGGATGCATCAAGCAAGGCAGGGGGTGATTTCAGATTGCAAACATTTTATGGTTCCATATCTGAAGAGCAAACAACTCTCTTTTGCCAAGAGAGAGACAGCAGGTTTTACCAGCACCAAGAATAAAGAAAATGTCAGTAATGACCGTGGTTAGGCCCCAGGGAAGTGTTGCTTTCAGATATGCTGCTTGCTTCTGGATCATTCTGGGAAAACTTAGGGGAGTGCTAGACACCTCACCAGAAATCAGAGTCCATCTCAGGGCATGACTTCTCTGAAGCATCTCCCTCTCCCTGACCAAGCCACACTACTTCAACTACAGCTATGAGCAGAGAGACCACATCTAAAGGTACACTGGGGAATAATCAGATAGCAAAGCAAATTCTACCATTGAAAAATCTCCCTGGAGGAGGGAGACACAGAGGATCATTGACAGTGTTCACCTTCCACAGCAGATAAATTCACATTTGGCGTGACCCTGCGGACCAGAGAGGGGACAATCAGCCTTGCTGGGCACCAGCACCCACCCTGACACCACCTCCTTCCACTGCCCTCACTCAGAGGCAGCCTTGTTCTGTACCCTGACAGGGAAACACCTGCACATGGCACTCCAAGGACAAGCTTGCTTCTCACCTCCAATGGGACCCCAGACAAAATGGGTTTATTTGTTGTCATGAGTTGTCTCCATCACCTGCTCTGCCCCAGAATTGTCCTGGTCCACATCCTCCAGCAACCCTCCCCTTCCTCAGGACCTTTGGTCTTTCCAGCTGACTTGGTGGCTGATGGGAGTCTCACCAGCTCCCAGCCCTCCCAGACTTATGCCTGCCATAAACTGCTCCTGGGAACCCCCAGCCTGTTACTGACGTTTAAAATGGGACACAAATGCATTCAAGCTAAGTGATGAGTTTACTGTGTAATCAGAAACAACTGATGAAAGCAAACATGGGCTTTGAAGGTCCTGGCCACAAGATCAGCTCCTGTCTCCTAGGTGCCACCCTGTGCCAAAGCTGTCCAGGGCAGTAACACAGGGGTTGCCCAGTCTGACCATGATGCTCCCTCCACTGAGAGCTGAGTCTTGCTCTGCCTGGAAACAAATCTGCAAAAATCCCCTTGACCACTGGACCAGTCCCTGGCCTGATCCCACAGGAGCCAGGGGACCTGCACACACCCAGCCAGTGGCCAGGGAGACACGGGAACCCTGAGGCTGATGATGTGCCACAGCCTCGGCCACAACTTCTCCCTGCCTTTTCTTCAAGTTAGGATCTCTTGCTCTGTTTCATGTGATTTCTGAGCTCTCTTCCCATTCTATTCCCCTACAGCAGCCAACTGACTCCTCCTTTTCTACCTGGCAGTCTGAGACACCTCAGTTTCCTCTCCCCTTGTTTTGAGAGCACCACAAGATAGTACCAAATACAAGCATTTCCCATATGCTTCCCTGCTTTGTTCCCCATCCAGACACTGCCTTGTGGATTTTCCAAGCTTTATCAGCACTTTCTATATCATACAATTTGAGAAATGGTGACTGTGCATCCACTGGGTGTTGTCACATGCTGGTAGCTCAATTCACCTCTGGAGAAGAAAACTGATATCAGGGATCATAGAATCATAGAACATCCTGAGTTGGAAGGACCCACAAGGAACATAGAATTTCTGGCCCTGCACAGGATGACCCCAACAATCCCACCCTGGGCATCCCTGGCACCACTGTCCAAGGTTGGATGGGGCTTGGAGCAGCCTGGGACAGTGGGAGGTGTCCCTGCCCATGGCAAGGGTGGGAATGGATGGGCTTTGAGGTCCCTCCAACCCAAACCATTCCAGGACTGTGTGATTGAGATTGGCAAGGTCACAGAATCACTGAATACACTGCATGGAAAGGGACCCACAGGGATCATCCAGTCCAGCCCCAGGCCCTGCACAGACACCCCAAACCCCACCCTGGGCATCCCTGGCAGCGCTGCCCAAACGCTCCTGGAGCTCTGGCAGCCTCGGGGCCATGCCCATTCCCTGGGGAGCCTGGGCAGTGCCCAGCAGCCTCTGGGGGAAGAACCTTTTCCTAAATATTCAGTCTAAACCCCTCACAATGAGGCAGATGAGCATCCCATGCCCCCCTGTTTCCCAGAAGAGTGGGAGAACCGAGGTGCCAGGCACCTATGCCCAGTCCCATCCCACAGCCTGGATCTGTGTGGACTCCTTTGCTGTGCTCTCCAGAGCAGGAACAGCTGCTGCTCCTGTGACCACAGTGTCTGAGCACAGCAGGGCCCTGTGCTGTCCCAGGACTTGGCTAACAGCAGTGACAGGAGGGGAGCATAAAGGCACCCCAATAAAGAGAAAATGGGTACAGCCATCCCTTTAGCTGATCCAGCACCGTTTGCAGCCCAACAAGACTGCAGCCCAGGAGGAATTAGCATGACTGGAAACTCAGCACTGCTCCCGTGGGACTGACTCCAGCACAAATGGCTGCTGCCAGGTGAATTTTGCTCAGGAGTGTGATCTGCTTGAGCTGCCCTGTCCAGGGGCATTTGTTCTGCTGACACGTAGCCCTGGCAGAAGGATGTTCAAGAGCAGCTTCTAGCACAAAGGAGTCTTCCCACACTGATGCAGAGCAGAGTAAATCCTCTTTGATCAATGCAAAATCCAGTGTAAAACAGGAGTATCCAGCCCAGGCCATTTAATTCTCCAAGATATAAGCAAGCTCATAATCTTCATCAGCATTGCTTCCTGCCTGAAATGCTTTTCATTAGCTGCTCATTCAGTGAACACAACCACTTCTGCTGCCTCAGCAAAACACATGCCACACTTCTTGCTCAGCAGCAGAAGGCAAACATTTTATTGCATTTTAATCACTGGCAGTTTCAGCAGTTGCTTCCTGCTCTCTGTGTTTCTTCCACACATCCTACTGAGAAGCCTCTATAAACTTTGATTGCTTGGCCAAAGCAACCCAGGACCTCCTCAGCCTCCAAGTCCTGGGGAAGCTGAAAGTTGAAAGCTTGGTAATCTCAGTGGCCTTTTGATCCTGTTGTGGAAGAAGTGAGACAGGCTGAGCACAGCTGATCGGCTGCAGAGCTTGGCTGCCCTGCAGAGACCTTTGCCATGTCACCAGTCTTGCTGGAAAATTTCGTGTAAAATTTTTATTCTGAATATAATGATTTCATGGAACTGAAATGTTTCAGGGGAACATTTCAATGACCAAGAAAAAAAAGAAGATGGTTTGAATTGCAAAATTAGAAAACCCACTGATGGTGTGCCTTCTCCCAGCCCAGCCACTGAGGAAGCAGAAATGCTCCATGACAGCAGGGCAGCCCGTGGTCAGGAGAGGGTTAGGGCTCACAGCCGTGTGTCAGAGCATGGTTCAGGCTTACTCTGACCCTGCAGTTTCAAGCCAAGAACTGTTGGGTGACCAGAAAAAGGCTGATGGACCCTGGCTGATTGGATCCAGCCCAGTGACTGGGATCTGTCAGCTGCTCAGTGTCCCTGACAGCTCTTCGGGTGATGCCCAAGGACAGGCTCTTTGAAGTGTTCACCTGCAGATCACTCCTTTCCCCCGGGCAGACCCTGCCCTGCAGCGTGTGACCCGCTGTTTCTCTCCCAGGCTCAGCCCTCCTGCGTCTCTGAGTCACACCGAGTGTTTCAAAGAAAATTTTGGTGCCTCATTTCTTCATTTTCCTGTATCTGGGGATTTTCCAGCCTCAGATCCACACCCTTCACGCTCTTGCAGCGCAACTCCTTCTCCTCACTCGTTCTCCTTGCTTGGGCCTGATCCTTAATGTGCCTGTAATTTACATTAAGGTCAAAGCCCCTTCCTTTGTTCTGCTGCTCTGCCAATGACAAGATGGGCAGGAGATGGGGCAGGGGGGGTGTGTTAGAGCCCCCCACCAGCTGCTGATGAGCACTAAACAGGCTGGGTGAGGGCTGGCAGAACCCGTCACTGCCCAAGGATGGGACCCAGCACTGCCTGGGGCACGGGCTGTGGGACCACCAGCATCCCACCAGCAGCATCAGCCTTTTTCCTGCTCGGGCACCCCACTTAGTTTCAGCAAAAAACCCCATTGACCCCCATTTACCCCGTGAAAACGAATGACAGAATCAGGCCCAGGTTGTGGCCGTCAGCTGTGCCTCTCCCTGGGCAGTTCCCTAAAGAAGAGGGTAAATTCGGCACAGGAACCCCAGGGGAGGAAGAACAAAGGCGGGTGCCTTCCCCTCCCTCGGCGTTATCCGGGGTCCATCGCTGCCTCGAGTAACCCGATCCCTGCCCTGCGCCTCTCGGCCCCGCACAGTCGAGCTCCAGCGATTCTATTCCAGGGCAGGGCTGAGTTAATTTCTCTGAAGCCTCACGGGACTCCCCAGGCGGCCCTTTCAGGAGGGGATTTTGCTGACTCTGCAAAATAATGCAGCATGGGGAGGGGGGCATCCATGGACCCCCAAACCTCCAGGTTTTCTCCTCCAGCCCCGACTCCCCTGACCCATGAGCTCTCGGGTCCCCGGGATAGTCACTTGCTGAAACTGTGCAAATGCAGTATTTTCTCCTCTGCACGAATTTTGCCACATTTTCCTCCTCTCCCACTGCACCCTCAAGGTCGCACCGGGAGTGATCTGGTGAAAGGGAACAGGGAGGGAGAAAAGCCCAGCGAGATGAAAACTGATCCCTGCTCCAGCTCCAGCCTGTTCCCTCGGCCCCGCTTGGCTCCTTTCCTGCTGCCCCAGGACCTTCACACCTTGCACCCGGGACACACTTTTGAGGTGGTTATGAAAGGAATTGTATGTTCAGGTATTCTAAGAACTGGCTGAGTCTTTGTCTGGAGAGCGGATGGGAAAGCTCCTTAAGCGAAGGATTGTGTAACCCTGGCATGCTGCAGAGTTCCCGCTGGCAGGTGATGAGAAACTGGGCAGAAAACAGCCTTTGAAATGCCCAGCTAGACACAGAAGGACTTCACTGAAGCCCTGACTCCCCCTCACTCCACTCATAACCTGACGGCTGCTTCTCTGCCCAGGAGGAGATACCCAGGGATTTACCAGCAGCCAGAGTCCTGCAGTAATTCAAATACAACTGGCACTGCTCCTGGCCCGTAGGCCACTGACACTGAGCACTATTAAACTTTCTTATCCCCCAGGCTGGGATGGATGCAATCATATCAAGGTGCCCTTAAACTTTTTTCAGGAATTGTTTCTAAAACCCAAAATCATGTGCCTGAGACCTGCAGTCACAGTGAGACCTGAGAATGTTCTTGATGGCCACGGAGACCTTCCAGCCCAGGCCCCTGTGGCCCAACCCTCTGTCATCCCCAGACTGGGGAGGGCTGGAGCAGGGTGTGCAGGAGAGGCAGCTGCAGCAGGAAGCAGTGACTTGCACATCCCTACCCAAATGGCATGGGGCAGCTGCAGCTGGATGCAGTTTGTGCCAGTTTGCCCAGTCCTGGAGCTCCCTTGTCCTGAGCTGACGGGTGCTGTGCATTCCCAGCCTGCCGGCAGAGCCCTGCAGTGTTCACTGCACAGCCCTTCCCTGCAGCACCTTGCTGGCACCCCAGCCTCCTCAGGGACACACGGCTGCTCTCCCACACCCCTCTGCAGTCCAGCTGCTGTGGAGGATTAGGCTTTGGTGCACCCCTGCCTGGCCATGCGCACCAGTGCTAGTGAGAGGGCTGTGACAGCGTGATGGGAATAAACACAGAGGAGAAAACACTGATTTTGCTGACATTCCATGGGTGAGCAAACTGAAGACAGCTTGTGCTGGGACACTTGCTAAAAAGGAGCTGAGAGCAGGGGCATGGGCTGTCCCCTAAACCAGAGTTGGGACAGCAAACTGCTTCCCATCACCGCTCCTCACCCCAAGCCAGTGTGGGCAGGGGCAGACAGGTCCCCCAGCTCTGCCTGCTTGGGAGGAAGGAGCAGCATGGGGGAAGGGATGAGTTGAGGACACCTTCAGCATGAGAGTCATTGGCAAGGCTGCACATGCCCCTGAAAATCCTTGCTATTGTTTGAAGCTCTCCTTAGCACTAGTGGGATTTTCCTGCCTTGTTTCCTAAAATTCCCACCATGGTTTTCAGTGCTAACAAGGTGGAAAGGCAGTTTCTGTGGTAAATACAGGACAGTGGGACTTAGGAAGCTTTGGCAACTCCAGTTTCACTGTTCTTCCTACTGCTGATGGCAATGGCATTATGGTCTCCAGCAAGGTCATTCATTTGAAGGTTATTTCCTGTCCCACTGTAAACGTGAGGAGCTCTTGGCCTGCCAGTGACTGCACTGCATAGAGGGGTTGGCATGCCCAGCTCCCACTCCTGCATGAAGCAGCCCCAGAGAGAGCTCTGCTCTTCCAGACATGCTGCTTCCTAAGGCAAAGCATCTGAGAGGAGAGCCTTCAAAGACAGAACTTTCTCTTCCCAAAGAAAACTCTCCCTGATGCCCTGTGCCCATGCAGGATGCCTAAGCTCCCCAGAAGCAAACCAGGGCTCTTTGGAAGTTCAGAGCAGGTCCCTTAGTTCATCTCCCACCTCTCCCTGGAAGGCTAGGTAGGCACTTATCTCTTTATCAGCCTGGGCAGAAGCACCCACAACCTGAGTTTCTCCAGCAGGTCTCCAGGCTCCCCTTTTGTCAGGAGTGCACTGAGCAGCTCTCTCCCCTTCTCCCTCGTTTTTACTACTTGCATCCATGTTTTCCAATGTACCAAATGCAAGTGTTCTGCACTGGGGCCACATTCCTGGGCCTGACTGCTCAGATGAGCCACCTGACATGCTGGGAGGGTGCCAAAGTGCTTCTGCAAAACTGCTGGACTGTTTTTCAGGAACGTCCTGTCAGTAGCTGGATTGTTTGAATATCCAGGGAAGCCAAGTGCAAACTGCAGATTGGCCAGGCGAGTTCCCAAGAATCAATTTTATCAAAACTTCTGGCAGAGCAAGTGCCTGGTTTGACAGAGCCTTTTCAGGGATGGGCATGGAGAGAAGGGATTCAAGCAGCACCTTTGTCTGAGCAGAGTCAGAAGCTTGGCTTCACTCCTCACTCCCAGTGTGTGCTCCAGGCACAGGCTGCAGGAACAACCGTCTTCATCAGGAGTGTGTAATTAAATTTTCACTGGGCCAGGAGAAGGCTGGTGTGCATGATGCAGAAGATACCCATTCAGATACTGAGCTGCATCTTTCCAGGGTAACATGAACCACAGGTCTGTCTTCAGTGATGTGGTCCCAAATCACATCTTCTAAGCATGGTTTGAGTTGGTCCAGGTTTCATGCTGCTCATAAACCGAATTTTGGGGGAAGCTCTGTGGTTGGTTTGTCCCTTTTCACAAACCAAACTTCCATTTCCCAAAAGCAGGGAGCACAAGTTTAAGCCTCCTTAGAATACCTTCTCTTTTCTGGTTTGGGTTTTCAGTGAGACATCATCAAATACTAGGTGGAACAACACACTCCAGAGTGGCCATCACACTCCTCCCTGAGAGAGATCTCTAGTTCAAGCAGCAGGATCAGGTCCTGCACAGGAACACTCCAAGAATCATACCAGGCACATGGTGTGATTTTTGGGGTGTCCTGTGCAGGGCTGTGAGTTTGACTTCAATGCTCCTTGTGGGTCCCTTCCAGCCCAGGGCGTTCTGCAGTTTATGATCAGCAGCTGTGTTTGCAGTGTGGGACATCACAACACCAGGCATCGGAAAAATCACGCTGCTCCCTGGCTGTTTGATATGCTATTGTTAGCAGCAGTAATCCTGTGGTACAGGAGCTTCGAGGGATTAGCAGGGAAGAGCATTCTCCCCGTGTTGTGGGGTTTGCACAGTAAATTTCCACAGGCTGGTATGCACTGAGGTGAGGGTTTCTCAGCTACAGCACTCCTGGAATTGCTCCTACAGTTGTGGGCTCTTTAAAAAATACAGGAGTCAAGAAAAAAGTTGTACCACTATCATAGAAGTGTAAAACCCCAAAAATGGTTGTTTTTTTCCAAACAGTGGTAGGCCTAAAATCTGCTTTTATAATAATTTTGTTGCTGTTGATTGGGTTTCAGGCAAGGACTGCTTTCCTAGGAGCACAGGGTGGCTGGATTCTTTACCAATGAGTTTCAGTATTGCCAGCCATTGTCAAACCTCAAAAGTATGAAATCAGATGAAAACAAAGATATTTAAGAGTTGAAAACACGTTGGATCCTATTTTGCCTACTCTATTCTGCCCTCACTTGTGTTCTTAAGCTTTTGTCTACTTCAACAAACCTGAAAATAAAGAGGCTCAGGTTAGCCTCCACAGTGGATTTGTGGTGGGAAACCTGTGCCTGCACTTGTAGGTCCTTCCCTGTCCAACTGCACCGTGATCTCTGCTCATCATCCAGCCCCCTGCCCTCAGGCACCCCCTTCCCACTGGAAAGCCATAGCCAGCCAAAGCCATGGCCCCAGACAGCCTTGGCCATGCTGGTACCTGCAGGGACAAGAATGACATCTCGCTGTGCCCCTGGCTCCCACGGATTTGGGTTGTACTGAAAGCCGGGCTTTGCCAAACAGCAGCAGTCTGGCCTATCACCCAGAGTCCAGCCAAGGCCGAGCGTGAGTATCTTCATTTGGAAGCAAAACCCAGCGGGAAGGATGTGTTTTTTTCAGGTTTTATTACATAAAAGTAATTTAAACACTTCTGCATTTGGTAAGTAGCCAGGATTTGTGTGTCTTCACAGAGGCACAAAGGAGGGCACATACTCAAGGAGATACATCCTCCTTCATGCTGTGGAGCTTCTTCCCCATTCACATGTGTGTCAACCAGAGCCTTGTCCAAGCTTCCCCTTGGCAGCTTGACTGGAGCTGTTGTCTGTAGTCCGTATCACTCTTATTTTCCACAGGGCTATAACAGGAGATGGAGCAGTGACATGTGACAGACTGATTTAGGCCCTGCCGAGAGGATGTTTACAGAACTGGGACACCAGTGACGTATTACAGAGAAGCAGGATGTCTTTTTTCCTCTAACTCTGTGGCTCAGCAGAGCTTAACCTGTTTGCTCCTTCCATAAATGTCCCAAAGAGAACCGTGAGCATCTCCAGGCATTTCCCACCAGTGTTCACTTAGTGTTGTTGCTATCAGGGGTTATAGGAGTGCTCTGTCCTGGGCCAGTGCCATGCATGGTATGATCATAACGGCAAGGAACCACATCCAGAGATTGAGACGGGGGTAGCACAACCTGATTTTCCATTTCTTTTGGGAATTTCAGCAACGACTGTAGGAATGCGTCTCTTCAGAGCCAGAGATTGCTTGCAGCTGCAGATGTTTCTGTCCCTTTCCTGGGCAGAAGTACAGCCCCTCTGGTAAGAAATACCCTTGGTCATCCTCATGTTGCATCCCAAGAGTCAGAAACTTTCCCCATGAGCGTGTGTGTGAGTGCTCCAGCCAGTGCTGATGGAAGCAGACAGAGAGGATGTGAGGCAGCCAGTGAACCCAGAATAACTCCAGAAATAATTGGACTTTCCACTGAAAATTACCTGGTGCCTGATTGCTCTGACCAGAGCCCAAATGAAGGCTGTGGGGTGGTCCCTGGACCATCAGGGTGTGGCCCCTGTCCTGTGCCACGCCTAGGCAGGGCTGCAGAGGTAGCAGCTCTCAGCCCCAGTAAAGCACCAGGTAAGGGTTTGGAAGTTCCCAAAGCTGGTGCTGTGTTTGGGTCCCTTGGCCAAGCCCTGAGTCAGGTACCTTGTTCCTGTAGTGAGCAGGAAGGCTCTGAGGTCAAGGCATGCTGCTGTCTGTGCAGCAAAGATCACATCCATAACCTGGCAGTTCCATGTGTCCCCAGCTCCTCCCTCCCGACACGGGGCCTGTCCGGATGTTCCCATGACATCCATGTCTTGCAAATGTGAACTCCAGATCACCTAGATTGTACAGCTCCTGCCAACCCCCCAGGTCTATCTGCTGCCTCTGAGCAGCACAAGGTGGGAAGGAAGCGGCTGGTTCCCCTCTCAGTCTTTAGGTCTGTGACTTGCTCTATTCAGACACAGGCCACACCTGCCCTCTCTTAGACCTTGTTTCTTCCCAAGGGAATTTGCTGATGTGAATGCATAAAAGGCAGGAAATGTAAAAACTCAAGACCTGCTAGTGAGAGGAACTCCCTTAACCTTGCCTATCTGAGCATCTCGGGAATCCAGCCAGGAGCTGCAGTCCAAGGCATCCGCATGGCCCAGGGCTCAGTGTGCTGCAGTCAGGGATGACAAATACCCCCAAGCTGCATCCAGTGCATGCAGCTTCCCAGCCAGCTAGGGCCTGAGTGCCAGAGGCCACTGCATACAAAGAAACTGTTTCCTAAAAGAGCTGTGATGTCTCATATCTGGTTTTCACCACTCTTTGGTCTGTTTTGAAGCAGCACAAGGCACTGTAGGTTCAGCTCTGTCTCCATATATGCTGATACAGGCTCTTGCACATTTGCTGATGCTCAGCACCTGCCAGAAGCCTCTTCTCAGTCCCTGACCCAACACTCAACATGCACTGTTGAGCAAGGGAACACAAAATTTAACCAGTGTCGAAAATTTTCGTTGTTGTTGCCTACTGAGATTGTGGATGTTCCTGTCATTCTGGAAATAGCTGGTAAGATTTCAAAGCTCCCTAAAGTGCTAACTGATCTCATGAATGCCACAGGTGAATGACATGCTCAGTTCCTACTGCTTGAGCTGCACTGGTGACATCTTTGTTCTGGTAGATGTGCCCTCGGTAGCTCACAGAGGAGCTCATTAAACTGCTTTAGAGGAGCTTGTTGGCTGTGAGTGGTGGAGGAGGGAGAAGATGAGGCTGTATTAGATACAAAATGATTACAAGCTGCTTACACAGTGTGCCCATAAAAAGGTGAAAGGATGATAAAACAGGTCTGGGAGACACAGCAAGGTGTCAGCTAATCCCCTTCCCACACAGTGGTGCTTCTGGCACTCACAACAGTGTCTGACCTTGATTTAAAATCCTCTCATACTGGAGTCACAAGATTTTCCCCAGACAATTTTTTCAGCATTTGCCCTTCCTGATGGTCAAAAGGTTTCCACTTGTGTTGAAGCAAAACATTCTTTTTTATAGTTTATTTTTACTACTTCTCTTCTTTTTGCCCATGAACACTTGTTGCCTACAGCTTTGTGCAGACTTTCCTCTTGAAATATGTCTCAGCAGCTGTAGAAGCTATGCCTGCCATTGTAAAACATCGAATTTGCAGGAGGCACATAAATGGTTTCCCTAAGGCTCCACCTTTCATGAGCACACACACATCCACATGCTAGCATTCTCCTCTGATTATTTTGGGAAGTTCTCTTTTTCTGCCATGGAAAGAAAAAATGAGATCTGTCTGCCCCAGGCAACATGACCAGCTTTCCCCAAAGTGAAGTGGGATATGAAGTGGAAATAAGAGGCCAGAGTCCAAAAGTGAAGTAGGGTGCAGTTCACCTCCTGTGTGAAAGGCTGAAAGGCAGAGAAGCCCATGTGAACAAGTCATGCCCAGCTCCATTTATAAGCACTTGAGGCAAAAAAACTGCAAGTGATTCATTTGGTTTGACCTACCTGTCAGGCAGGTGGGTCGTGCCCCAAAAGTGCTTCATTCCCTATGTTGAGCCTGAAGCTGGTCTAGACAGCTCACCCAGAGACAGGGCGAGGGAGACAGTGACAGGTCCCACATCTCTGAATAGAGGGGAAAAGGAGTGTGAAGCCAAGCTGAGAAGCTCCAGCACCAAAGCCTAAGCCTGGGCAACAGAAGGATCAGGGTTTTTTCATCTTGCAACTTGGAAAATATCCCTCTGCCCCTAATTTTTGCTCCTTGTTTTCTATTTCATTATAGCCTCTTTATATGGAGTCCAATTGCCAGGTCCCTGCAATTCTCAGTTGTCCTTACACTGCAGAAAACCGTCATAGAATGGAATGGAATGGAATGGAATGGAATAGAATAGAATAGAATAGAATAGAATAGAATAGAATAGAATAGAATAGAAGAAACAGAATGGAATATTTCATTTGGAAGGGACCTATAATGATCAGCCAGTCCAACAGCCCAGCCATTTCAGGGCTGACCAAATCTAAAGTGTGTTATTAAGGGCACTGTCCAAATGCCTCCTAAACCCTGCCAGGCCTGGGGCACCCACCAGCCCACCAGAACCCAAGGAAGCCTGTTCAGTGTCTGACCACCCTCTCAATAAAGAAATGCTTCCTTATGTCCAGTCCCAACCTCTCATGCATCCTGAAACCATGAGCAATACTGGCTCTTGGCTGGGTGTGTTGTGAGGAGGGCAGAAGAAAACCTCACTTCCAGACCTGCAGGAGGATAACTGGTGATCCGAGACAGGCCTCATGGGAGGAGAGTGGGTGAGGGGTGCATCTGTGAGAGGTGCATTGGCAAGGCGAGCTGCACTGTGGAAGCAGGATGGCTCCATAGCTGGCAAGCACTTGCCCTCACTAATGTGCCAGCCAAGCTCCTGGGCACTGGAACTGGTGCCAGCACAAATCCAGACTGACTACTCTTTAATAAGGCAAATATCCCTGATGGGGATTTTTTATGATACCCCTTGAGGAAAGTTAAACGCACATTTGTTCTTAAAGATAGAAGAGAAATTTAATGAAAACTGTATTGGGCGGAGTCATACTGCAATATGGGGTTCTCTGTGGAGCCTGAAAGATGCATCACAAGCAGATTCCTTATATAACCTTGCTCCAGCACCAGTCCCTTGCAAGGAGTCATTTAGTCACTGGCATTTCTGCTTCCAGACAGTTTAACCCCTCCTTGTATTTGGCCCTTTGCCCTCTGTGCCAAATCATTCCTTGGTCACAAATTTTCCCTGCTGAGCTGTTGCAATTAGTATTTCCTTCATCCCAGATAAGACCCTGGAACCAAGAATTAAGCCCAAGTGTGTGTAAAAGAGAGCAGGCTGCAGTGATGTTCCTGTCTCCTATGACTACACTGATGACCAAGTGCAGCTCCCCCAGCAGTGATACAACTCTCCAGCAACCCACCCTGTGAGGAACCATCTCCAGGTCCAAGGTGAGACCATGATCCAGCTGGACAATTCCTTGGGTTCTGTGCCCCACCTCCTTGGCCACCCATGGTCTAGGTTTATTCAACAGCCTCTGGGGCTGGGTGTTTTCATCAGAACAGAGAATTAAACCAGGAGTGCAGGGCGGGTGCACACAGTGAGAGATGAGCACCAGAGCTGCTCTTAGGCCAGGCCCCAACAGAGTAGCAAAGCCATGCTCTGAGCTGGTGAGATCTGCCCCATTTCATTAACTAATGACATGGCTTAACACCACTCTGATTGGCAAGAAAAGCTTAAAAATGGGGATTAAGTGAAGTGTCTGAGGAAGCACATCCTGGGCTCCAGCCAGGCAGAGTTGCATGTTTGAGAAAGGGAGATCCCTAGTGTAATATCAGCAAGGATTCTTTCAGGAGGTTCTCTCACTGCCCAAAATCCAGAATGTACTGGCCAGTCATGTTGCCCAGAGAAGCTGTGGCTCCCCCTTCCCTGGAAGTGTCCAAAGCCAGGTTGGACGGGGCTTGGAGCAAGCTGGGATGGTGGAAGGTGTCCCTGCCCATGGCAGGGGTGAAACAAGATGAGCTTTGAGGTCCCTTTCAATACAAGTCATTCCATGATTTTATGCTTCTATGACCTGGTGGTCCCTTCCCTCACACAAGGTACTTGTGGTGGAGAAGGTGTTTGCCCTGCATGCTCCAGGTCAAGGCTGCAGGTGCAGGTTGAAGAGCTCTGTTCAAGGCCGTGGCCAGCCAAGCTCCTGGTCATGCAGGAGTCACATCCTGTAAGGAACAGGAGGCTCTGGAGGGCAGAGAGTTGGGTGCAGATGTGCAGCCACTGTTTGGGCTGAGAGATAGGTGGGAATCAGACCTGGGGAGTGATCTGCAAGTCATGGGAAAGGAATGCATAGGATCTGCCAAGAAGGTGAGTGGGACCACTGGACTGCCAGCATTGCTGCTGAGCCTTGCAGAGCAGCACCCCAGAATGAGCATTTAAAGAACAGATTTTGCAAATAGCCCCAGAGTCCAAATTACAGATCAACAAACACAGCCAGATGGACACTGCTGCCTTCTGGACATCTGCATCATTTATTGATGCTATCAGGACTCGGCCACACTGCCAAAACTGGAGGCACGGGCCCTTTGCCAAGGCTATGCCCGGCACAGCCTCCTGCTCTGCCACAAGGACAGAACAAACTAACCAGGACTCACATTGTGAGCAGGAACCTGGCCCGGCTGTCCAGCCTTCCTGTGAAAACCTGCCCTGAAAAACAAGCTTTAGGAAAACTCTGTCCTGCCAGTTGAACCATCTGTCTTGTTTCAACTTATTAATGAGCCACATTCTTACCTTTGCTTGTGTAGTTTTTCAGCTCTGCCAGTTCTGTTCAAGCAGCTTCGCTTTAGCTTTATATTGACAACAATACTACCCTGGAAATCTGTCAGTGCAAATGATAGCCACATCCACAACCTCTCCAGGTCTGTGTGAGTGAATTAAACATTTCCCGAATTGGCATGAGATCAAGCTGCCCAGACCCTCCCCCAACCTTGTTCTCAAACTCTTTGAGCCTCCAGAACAACGTGATGGATGCAGCCTGTCTAACAGGGCTGGTGTCACCCCACAAGGAGCCCTGAACATGCCCAGGAGCCATTTGGAAGAGCATCAGTTGGCCCTGGTGCCCACAGTGGCATGGCTGTCTCTTGGCATCATTGACTCAACTACTGTAATGGGGCAGAAGAGAGTTTTGATTATTGACAGTGGATCATAATTCACTCTGATTTTACTCGTCATTAAGGCTGTTGCAGTAGCCAGGAATACTGGAGCCTGCTGCCTTCAGAACCTTTCTGGAGTGGTTGCTGTCGGCACAGGGATCTCCAGTGCTTACACACCGTTAATGATCTCATACAGCTCAATATTAAAAGAAAAAAACAACCAACAAAACCAAACCAAAGTATTTAAGCCTGTAGCACAAGGAAGAGGCTGCCTCTATGTAAATATAGCCAGAAAATCCCCAGACCATATTCCTGGAGGCACTGCAAAAGGTGGCTGAACATAAAAGCCGTGGCTGTCTTCTTCCCCCTTTTCAGCGGTTAGTTTTGTGTGGTTGGGATTAGCGCAGCATTGAACATGTCAGTTAGGTACAAAATTGTTGTCAGCACTGGAAAAATCACTTGCCCTGTGGACAAGCTTGCTGCACAATGAGCTGCTGTAGTGAGGGCACAGATTCAGCATGTCCAAACACAGGGAGTGAGCACAAGAGCTGTGTTGCTCCTTTCTGGGATGAACGAACTGCAACGAACACACTCCTGGTTAAAGTACCTCAGAAAGCTTTGTCTCTCACTGTGAGTGGAGATCTGATTTACACTGATAAAAATGTGGCACTGAGTGTGCACAGAGCCCCAGGACGATTTCAGCTTGTCTTTCCCAGTCCATGCTCAGCACCATCACATTAGTGCTGCACACAAAAACATGGTAACCTGATTGAGAGGGGGAAAGGGCAGCAGCGAACAGATGCCATCTGCCAGGGAGCTGAACCTGAGCCACTCTGCCCTGGAACAGGGACTCCAGTGTCAGAGCAAAGCTCTGCTTGCAGGGATGAAACAGAGAGCAATTGACCTTTAGGTGACAGTTGCAGAATGCCAGCTCGAATGACACTGTAGGGAGGGGGGTGGGTGTTATTAAAGTATAAGATACCACCCACAAGCAGGAAAATAACAAAATTCCCCTGGGAAAAAAAAGCCTGTGATTTGTCCCTCCCCGTTTTAGACTTTTTGGCTCGCTGCTTCGCAGATCCTCTATGGGAGACAAGAGCTTATCAACAGGGTACCTGAATTTCTCGTAAGAGGCAAATTGCCTTTTAACTCCTCTCCATTGCTTTGTAAGCGTCCTACTTAGATTAATGATGTGCAAAAGTTTACAAAGCATTTTCCATGATCTGGAATGCTTGGCAGCTTGTGAGTAGAGCAAATAGCTTAGCTGGGATAATAGAGAGGAAATCCACTGAAGAGTTCAAGTCATTAAGATGTTTGCATTTGATGAGACAACCAGTACCAAGGGCCAGAGCAAAAGAAATGAGCCAGTGGTGCTCACACGAGGTGCTTCGAGGTATTTCTGCATCCATCACCCACCTTCCCAGCACCACCAGAGCTGCTGGCTCAAGTATTTTCCCAGTGCACCAGCTTGATTGCTTTCTGCCCAAAATCTTGAAAAGCTACAGCACGCAATTCAGCAATTCTACACATGGAAATAAATAACAAATTAAATCCCACAGTGACCACATCTGCATCACTCCCAAAACTTCAAGGAGAAGGGCTGAGGCAGCAGGCACCTCACTGGAACTCTCTTTGGGAAACATCATCAACTTGAAATTATAAGGTGGAGTTAAAAGCCTCTTCATTCCCAATCTCCATTGCTGTAGCTTTCGTTCTTATTTTACAGCTTTAGGGAAACTTTTTTTTTTGCCTTATTGCTGAGTGAAATACATCCTTTTTCCCAGGAGTAACTGGGCAGCCAACTGCCTGGAGAATGGGGAGGACCATTACAGGAGGACAAAGTGCTTTGAACTCTGAAGGGTCAGGAGGAGGTGACAGCCTGCAGACACAGGAGCCCTTGGGCTCTTTTGGGGTAT
Source organism: Aphelocoma coerulescens (assembly GCF_041296385.1). Lineage (NCBI taxonomy): Eukaryota > Metazoa > Chordata > Aves > Passeriformes > Corvidae > Aphelocoma > Aphelocoma coerulescens. Next base: position 2,502,819 of record NC_091036.1, read on the forward strand.
GTCCATTCATGCCACACATCTTGGAAAAGGAAGCTGAGACAATCACAAACACCTTATGAGCATCTGATGGAAAGGAGGATTTTATCCGTGTCATTCAGCCTCAGGAGGCAGAAGGGATTGGGATTGGAAGCAAGTAAAAAAAGCTGTTTCACACTAATGATTTCTGTGAAGAGGCCAGGAGTCAGACACCTTCAGGCGATGTGGTACACAGGCCCTTGTCCCTCCCCAATTCTCAGCTCCCATGTGGGAGACCCTGTGATGCCATCAAGACTTCTGCCCACTTGTTCCGAGGCAATTGACCTTCCTCCTTCCCTGTCTCCTACTATGTTGCTATCTCACTATAGACTCCAGTTCCTGGAGCACAAAAAACCAAGGGAGTTGCCAGTGCTCAGGTGGGAGATGTCACACTGGGGCTTGTGTTTTACCCAAACTGTCAGCACATCACTTGAGAACTGACACTGGTGGTTATATCTGAACGAATCCAGATAAACTCCTTGCTTTTTCTCTCCTGTGGCAACTGACTGTGGCAACTCAGCATGTCCAGGTGGTATCTGGAAGGACAATGCCTGCCCTTCCAGAGGGATGTTAAAGTCATCCCTAATTTGGCTCATTTCTGCTGAGTCCCTGGGTGTTGTTTCAACAGCTCATGAGAAACAAATGACTTCAGAGCAATGTACATTGCACACAGTTGCATGGAATTCTTTCCCAACCCTTTTCCCTTTATAGGAATCACAAAAATGCTGGATTTTTTTATAACTAGGTGAACACTGTGACAGCAGCAACTGTCTGCCATAAATAAATGCCAAGACAAATTAGATTAGACACAGGTATGGTGATGAAGTCTTCAAAATCCACTTTTCCACGGGGTGTCCTCTTGCAATGTCGTTGCTTTCAGACATGACCCTCTGCTGACACAGCACAGGTGCTGCTGAGTCCCAGAGCTACAGAGTTCCTCTCCCCGCACCAAAACATGAAGTTGTCAGACAGGAAATTGCTGGGATTCACATAAAACTATGTTAGTAACAGTTTCATGGGCGCTTAGTGGATGCTGGATTTGCATGTATCCCCCTCCTCACCATTCATAAATATATGCACAAGCGTCATTTTATTCACACAGATTTTGGCAAAAGGCCCATTGAATTCAGCAGAGAGAAGTCCATTGACTTTGGTAGACTTTGCACATTGCGGGTGAGAACAGATGGAGGTTCCATTCACCAGTTGCCACTCGTTAGTTAAAGCTTATTATTGCTAAAGAGTTTTGTTAATGCATTTACGAATGGAGCATGATCCAAGTGATGTAACCACCACCGAGTGCTGGAGAACAGCAGATGTGCTCTCCTAACACGGATGGAGTGAACAAAGGACACCCCTGTATGTACAGGGCTTACAAACTGGAGTTTACTGGCCCACTCTTCTCTCGGCCTTCAGAAGGCAGCAGGTCTGCAGCCAGGGCCGCTTGCTCACAAGGAAAAGGCACTTTCCAGCAGTCCCAGTGTGAGACACCACAGACCTTGCAGAGGACCAGGAGAAAGAAGGCACATGTGAGCACAGGCCCTCTCTGCTGCCTGCAGGAGGGTCCCATGGGTTTGGGCAGGAGCTACACTGAGCCTTTCCACAAGCTACAGCTACACAGAGTGGAAACTCTCCTTGCTTTATGAGGGAACAAGTAACCACATCTCCTGAGCACAGTCAGGGGAAGGGATGTCTTCTAGAGAAAAAGATCTCCCTACACATAGCTCCTGCAGCTTTGGCCAAGATCTTTCCTCCAGGGATGCACACCATTGTGTTCCTCAAAGATGGATCTTGTTTCCATGGAGCTCCACAACTCCATGTAGCAAAAAAAGTAAGGTGGGGAGTGCCTGGTGCCTCATGGGCAGGCAGTGCTCAGCAATCAGCATTTGCAAAAGGCAGGAGAATTTACATTGCCCATGGAGCCATAGGGTTATAACAGCCTTAAAACCATATCATCCTAAGATGGCTTGGGCTGGAAGGGACCTTAAAATCCATCTCGTTCCCTGCCATGGCAGGGACACCTTCCACTGTCCCAGGTTGCTCCAAGCCCCATCCAACCTGGCCTTGGACACTGCCAGGGATCCAGGGGCAGCCACAGCTTCTCTGGGCACCCTGTGCCAGGGCCTCCCACCCTCACAGGGAAATGTGCCAGTAGTCCAGGAAGATCTAGCATTAATAAATCAGGGAAGCCAATGGCTGTCCCAAACAAGCTAGAAAGAGAAGCTAAAAATCCATGTTGATTTTATGGAGTCAGATTAAAAATAAAAAAGACTTGTTGGGCTAATCTAGAGGAAGCGCTAACAGCTCTGACATGGGAGTAGTTGGATGAAGAGGAATGGCTGAGTCCAAAATGAGAATGCAACTAGCAAAAATGGATCACTGAAGAATAAGGAATATTTTCCTCACTGCAGGCCAGAGGCTTGAACCCACAGGACAGCTTCTCCTGAAAGTGGTGTGAAACATACCTGGCACACTCAACACAAAAAACATTCCCTGCTGCAGGTCAGCACCTGAGCTGGTGTGAGCAAATCAGCCTCTGAGACAGATCCAAATAATCAGCATTGAACTATGAAATACCCCAAAAATCAGCACTGTGCACACATGTGGCAAGAGGTAATTAACTTCAGCTCCCAAATACCTGACAACAATGGTGTCAGTGCAGCCTCCTCCACAGGGGCACTTTCTGGTTGTTAATTATTGGTGTGCCATCGATGGAGAACCTCTTCTGTGATTGGAGCCTGGCTACTGGGCAGTCCAACATCTCTCGGGGCTGCTTCATGCTTTAACTAGACAGCATCAAAAGTGAGCAACAGACAAGTTACTGTCCCTGGTGCATCACCTTGCTGAAAACTGAACTTAGGTTTCCTGATTTTGTCTTCTTTTCTGTGTTCACAAATGTGGTAGTGGGACTATGTCAGAGCTTTAGGGCTCTCACTGCAGCAGAAAAGCACATTTTCGGTCCAAGGAAACAGAAATCCTCCCTAGAAACACTGAAATAATGTAGCGCCATCCTCAGTGGAATTTCATTTCTTGGGCTGGTCTTTGTGGCTTGGGGTTTCCCTGCCCATCCCAAGATGTCAGGTGTTTCCCTGCCCTCAGGCACTCACAGAGTTGGGTGCAGTGCTCTGCTTTCCTTCCATGGAAGGACCTTCAGAGAAAGGTCTTCTTGAGCCTCCCACCCAGGCTGTACATCACTGCAAGCCATATGAAGGAGCTGGGGGATCCTGTGCAAAGAAGGTGTTACATTCCTTCAGTGGAGGTCTCTGTGTCCCGGGGACTCACTCACTGCCAGATGCTCACACCACCCTTGTACTGAGAAAGAGCAGGGCTAAAGCTGCCAGAAGAGAGGCTCTGACCACTGGACACAGACATAGTACGAGATCCTCACGAGAGACAGTCACAGATGGTCTGTTTGTAAACTTCATGAGATCTGTCACTGTGGCCTGGCTGCATTTGGCAGGACCCAGAGACAGCTCCTCTGAAGGGCTGATTAATGGTTTCTGATTATTGGCCCCATGAAGGAATGCTCCAACTGACTCAAAGTTAGCTGCAGGCTGGAAGGACCTTCAGTTTGAGAAGAGTTGTCACTCAGCTTCTTCGTTTGGCTTCCAGTTACTTGTGCACTGGTGCAGCCTCACCTGAGCCAAACACTGACCAGGACCTGGCCTTTGTCATATTGCAGTATGTCCAAAAACACATTTGCATGGGTGTGAGCTCACATGATTTACCTGCCATCAGAATCAGACAAAACCCTCTTTTTCGCGCTCATTAGAGCAGGGGTATCCACTGGGAATTTCCCCTTGCTTGCAAAAAATGGCAGTTTGTTTTGTTTGAAATAAAAATGTCTAAAAATATTGTTTCTGCACTTGGAAAAAAAAATCTGTTGCACAGGGCACCTCTGGTTGCCTGAAACCTCTGGCTAAATAAAATGGAGGAAGGTTTTAAAAACTATTGGAGTCTGGCTGGGACAATGTACAACTGACTCATGAAGTTCTCATAAAGAGCTGACCCCCCAGACAGTTCCTCATGAGGCATGGATGAGCCAGAAAGAGCTTGCTCCAGTGGTCAAGCACTGGAACAGGGGCCCAGAGGGACCACAGAGAGTCTGTCCTTTAAGATTTGCCAAACTTGCCTTGACAAACACTGAGCAACGTGTGCCAGCAGGGCAATGAGGTCTGTCTGATCTGTGCTGTGATTTTACACTCTATATGGTGCTGGAGCATATCAGAACTGAAATCCTTGCATGGAATCATGCCAGAGTCATGTAACATGAACAAAACCTGCTGTTTCTACACTTCTTGAAATGGTTCGGGGAAGAAAGTGAACATACACGAGTTATAGAGGAACCGAACTTTCTGATCCCCACTTTCTCTTTCTGCTTCAGGGCTTTTTGTCAAGACTACAGGAACAGCATCCCTTGGGGAAGAAAATGGCTTGAAGAGCTTGAGTTGGTTTTTTTTTTTCCATCTCACACCTATCCTTCCAAGCCTGGACTTGGTGTTGCATGGCTTCAGCCATGGTGAATGAGCACAGTTCCATGGAACTGACGTGTGCGGATGCCTTTCGTACAATAATTGAAACGTGGCTCTCTCAGGCAGACTGGAACTAAGCTCATCCTACAACAAAACTTTTGTGTCTCGGGCAGGTTACCTTCACCTTGGGCAGGTTACCTTCACCTCGAGTCTCTTCAGCAGTGAGCTACTTTTACAGCATCTCTTCTTTAACCATTTGGCTTGACCATGTACCTGCTGCCTTCCCCCCGTGCTAACCCACGCATCCTGCAGCCCACAGATGCATCTGCACACATCATCCTTCCCCATATGAGCCACCCTGGTGGGTTGTGGAAGTCTCTGTCTTGCTTTTCTGACATCTGTGGGCATGCCCAAAAGCATCACTGACAAAGCCATTATTTTCTACCCAGGATTAACTCATATGCTCAAAAAAAGCCACTCCTTTGGTCTTTAAGGCCACGTCTGGCCCAGACAGGACTCTCTCCATCACCTGTCCTTGTGCTCTTCTGCACCCAATGGAGCTACTTAAAACACATGGTCTCCTTCCAGTCAGCTCCTGAAATAAAGGCAGAGGGAAAAGTGTTTATTCTATATTTCAATGCTGATTCTTCAAAAACAAGGCACACAAAAATTCTTGACCCCCGTCCAACCAGTGAGAGTGCTTTTCTTCCAGAAGGCATCATTGCGCCAAGATCAAATCCAAGTAGTTCTCAAGTTGCCAGGTTTGGGTGGTTGGACTTACTAAATAAAACTTGAAACTTTCTGCTACAAACAGTTACCATAAAAAACAAGGTAAAATCAAACTCCTGCATTTTTGAGAGAAAGTGTTGCAAGCCAAAGACGGCAGCTAATGCCTGTGCAGAACTGGCCCTTCTCACCCATCTGGCCTTGTGCTCCAGCACAGGGGGCAATGTGGGCAGGGATGACCCCTGGCACAGTGGCTAGTGACTGGCACAGTTCCTAGGCTGGGCAGGAGGGTCACATCTCCATCCCTCCTCCTGCTGATCCTCACCACGAAGGTATGCATCTGTGAACCCAAACCAGACCCAGGGAGCTCCACTGAGCCGGGAGCAAGGCTTTGCAGCCGTAACCGGCTGTGGAAGAGCAGCCAGGCTCTGTAGCTGGTATCAGTTAGTGTGTGCAGAGCCTAAAAATAGAGACCCTCTGCTCTCACAATGACTCAGAGATGCAGAAGGGAAACCCACAAGCTCAGTGCTTGGCTGTCCCCTGAGCTGATTGAAAGTTTGCATCTAAAACTTTGTTTTGACACAAAACGACTTTTTGAAAAACAAACTAACAACAACAAAAACAAACAAACAAACAAACAACAAAAAAACAAAAAACAACCCCCCCCCAAAAAAACACAAAACAAAACAAAACCAAAAAAAAAGAAAAAAGAAAACAACAAAAAAACACCCCTCTCACCACCAGAGCTGCTGGGAATTCTTCTCATTTGGTCTAAGTTTGGAAGAGGTCTTGGCCAGTAAAGCATGACATTTTGTAGTATTTAAATGCTAGTTGGCAAACCCCCTGCAAGCATTTACTTGCTGAGCTCTTTCTTGGAGACCTGTGAGACCAGATGAAATGGTGAAAGGTGTGCCAGTCCTCTGGCACATTTTATGGGGATACAGTTCCCTTTCCAGACAGCTCTGATTCCAGCTCAGGAAGAACATATCCACCAGCTGTCCTGCTGAATCCCATGAGGAGAGGAGCCTTCAGTCGTTTAACTCCCTCTGCTCATCCCCTGTATCAGGGGCTCCAGCCAGTGCCACCCAGGTTTTGGCCATGCCATGGGTGGGATTGTAGCCTGGAGGGGAAGCAGAAGGGAACCGGGGTCCCCTGGGGATGTCCATTACTGCTTCAGCCCTATCCTGCCCATGAGAAGAACAGGTCCTTCCTCCCCTGTGTCTGTTTATCTGCCCCATGGTCACAGGTCATTATGGGACTGGTTGAGCAACTGCCTGTAATTCTGGAGACGTTATCCAGAGAGATTTTCAAAATTGCTGGACAAGGCCAGGAGCATCCTGCCTCATCTTTGACATGGGGGGTTGGATTAGTGACCTCCAGGAATCCTTCCAATCTCAATGTTTCCATAGTGTCACCCCTCTCAGGCTCTCATGCCTGGTGGAGTTGAGCAGGCACAGCCTGAACTCCTGAGAGCAGAGGAGCAGAGCAGCCAGGGCAGCCAGGCACCAGCACAGCCTGCTCTCTAAGCCTCCTCTGCTTCCACTTGAGCCACAGTTGGACTCATTTGGTCCTTCCCCAGTTGCCGGTGAGAGGAGGAGGGGCAGCACTGAAACACTCCACAGTAGAGTCAGGCACCAGGACAAAAACCGCTCACTCACAGGGTGAGCCCTGTGTCTGCTCTGGCAGCTTCTCCTCTGCAGAGGACCTGGCCACCAGCCGGGCTCTTCATCTCCTTCCGCAGTCCTGGAAGGCCGGGTAGGCTCTGTGGTGGAGCCACGTTGGACCGTGGCTCTATAAGTGCATCCCTCCCCACGGCACACATGGGGCTGCAGAGGTACAACCCAGCTCCCTGCCATGGCCAGAGAGCAGGCAGAGACCTGAGCAAACAGAACTGCTCTGAAGTTCATTCTGTGGGAGACATCCAGCATTCACTGGGCAAGAGCAAGTCAGGGGTGTCCATCCTGCACTTCACACACTCTGGGAGCATCCTCTCTGCCTTCGCTCCACTCTGTTGTACCTTCAGTCTGAGCTCCAGCACAGACAGCCCAGCCCCAAGCAGGAGGCCCCGAGCTCATACACCTGCAAGAGGTCTCAAAATGCTCCATTAAACCCCTTCACTGCCAAGGACCTGAGGGAAGAACTGAGGGGACCACAGCAGGAGCCCAGCTCAACCCCTATCTCATCCCTGTGAGGGGCAGCCCAGCTGTAGCACCAGAGCCAGTCTGGGCACCCCTGGGCAGCCCTGGTCCCCCAGAAAGCGGCTGCCCCGGCAGGAGACACAGCTGGACCCACAAGTGGAACACCTTCCCAGCTTGGGAACACCAGCACATCTCCCTGCCTCAGATGCCTGAGACACAGGCCAGGGGGAGACAGTGAAAATGAAATCAACTGATAGTGATGAGCTGCCAGTAATTCCCACAGACAGCTGGGAGGAGAAGGACCTCAGGAAGCCTCCCCCCTTCCCTGTCAGGATTAGCCCTACCTAAACTAATAGACCATCTGCCTGCTGGCCTGGCCTGTGACCCCAGCAGGGCAGAGCTGGCCGGCAGCTAGGGGTGAGAGGGAACCAGTTCCTCCAGCTCAGTCCAGAGCTCCAAGGCTCGGCACTAGGAGCTGAGATCTCTGCACTGTTCGCTCCTGCTCCAGAAACCCACCCCCACTTTACCCACCCCTGGCTCTTGTCCCAGGGAAGCTGATGGAGGCAGCATGTTGCCCCATGTCACCACACGCAGTTACAAGTGTCCCCTATGTGGCAGCGGTCACTGCTCCCATGACCTTGGCATGGGCTTTTCCATGTCCTGCTGAGTACCACCTGGAGCTTCAGCAAGTCTGCCAGGAATGAAATGGCCTGTCCTGAACTCACCTGGGAGCCGACACTGCCACAAGCATCTGCCATTGAAGAAACAGCGTGCGGTGACCCCAGCTCTGGCTGGGGAGCAGCTGCAGGACCCACGGCCACCCTTCAGCTCACTTGTGCCAGTGCCTCACAGCCAGTCTCTGCTCAGGACAGGGTCCAGCCCGTGCTACCATTGGTTTGTGACTCTGAGGAAAACCAGAGTCAATTTCTGCCACAAGAACAACCAAATTATCAATTAAATCATTGAACCAGAAAATTATTTCGTAAGCAATTTGGATCTGGTCACTTTTATATTCCCTTTTTCTTACCAGCAAAGTGTTCTGTTTGAGATCAGCCAGGAACATTTTGTTCCAGCTGAAACAAAATTTCTGCTTTTGTTATGGCCTCTGTACCAAAGTCAGGTCCTTGGCCCTTGGAGGGTTGGTGCACTTCTCACTGAGACCCCAGGGCTCAGGCTCCTGTAGGACATCAGGCATTTGGGGTGGGTTTGCCTCCATGTGTGGCTCTCTCCTACACAGCAGGTTTGGAGATCTCTCTGGGCCCCTCACACCTCTCTCCTGGAGAGCCACTATGGACTGACTCTCACAAGCAGGAGCAAGATCCCTGCCCCTACAGGAAGGGCCATAACCCCCAGGATGGCAAGATGTTCTCACTCTCCATGGACCACTAAATATTTCATTATTCTTCACAGAGCAGAGAAGACAGGCAATTTTCTACCCACTGGCTCTGCACACCCACAGCAGGACAAAGACACTTCACAGCTCAACAGCTGTGGGAGTTCAGCCCCAAACATCTTATTCAGACCAAAATGTCTTGTCCATTTTCCTGTGACTATCACTGGCATTTCCACGAATGCCACACTCACTGAGAGAAAAGTCACTTTCTGTCAATAACGATACTTGAGTTGGTGGAAAACACTGGGAATTTCTCCCTCATGAGATGAAATGGCATTTAGTTTTGATCTGAATCAAGATTTCCTTTTAATTTTAGTCTGAAAATTTTGGAATTGATGGCTCTGTTACTTTCTCAACTTCTTATCTGTTTTTTCTCTGAGCTGCCAACCCCCAAGGTATCCTGGTTAAGCTTCAGAAGTTTGTCGATACAGGGCAGGATTTGGATTGTCAGTTGCACTTAAATGTGACATTTTTACAAATAACCAGAATAGATGTGTGAGGATCTGCTCTGAAATAGGGCACTAGGACAAAGAGAAAAGCACATTGTGCCCGAAGTGTTCATGACAAATAACAGTGCAGAAATGTCACTGCTCCTACACACCAGCCCATCATTAAATACTTCCACTTTAGTGAAATGGCAAAAAAACAGTTGATGCTTTCAGCACAGTACAAACCAAACTCTATCCACATCTGCCTTACAGTGTCAGATTCATGCAGGAAGCAGAAGTGTTCCTGTGAGATTATCATCTCTGTCTAGAACATACTTGTGAAAGGTGAGAACACAATGCCAGCACAGTGCAAGGTTTCTGAGGCATCTCTGTGCATTTTAATAGTGATATCATTGTTAAAATGAGATATAATGCTCTTTAGTTCACTTCTTTAAAAAAAACTGACTCAAAGGAGTTTCTGGGCACTTGCTCAGAAATTTATTCTTCCTGGACCTTAAAATAACCCTTCCAAGTCAGTCCTTTCAGACCACAGAAGAGCATTGCTGTGTGATGGCTAATGCCCCTTTGGTAGCACTCAAGGGGTTTAATTCTGCCACCACTGTTCCTCCAAATTCCCACAAAGAAATGGTGATTTCCAGCTCTGAACAGTGCACAGTGTGAAAGATCAAAGAATTGAAAAACCTGCTTATTTTTAGGAGGAGCTGATCCAAATTTCACAACTGCAGGAAAAGGAATTTAAGAAGAGCAGCATCAAGGTGAGAAGTCCTTCTCTCACACTGAGAGAGCAGGGGGGCTGTTCTGCCTCTCCCACCTTCTTCTCTGGCTGAGGGCAGGACCAGGCCCTCTTGGCGTCAGTGATGTCTTTTTTGAAGGGTTTAAGTCAGGCTCTCACCTTTCTGCCACGGCATGAGGAGAACTCGCCTCCATCTAAACTAGGTGGTTGAGAGGTCACAGTGGGACACACAGAATTTGGGGTTATGTAGAAACACTCATTTCCAAAGAGCTGCTCCAGAGTTTTGGCCAGGTGGGTGCCCTATGTCTCAGAGCTCAGATCTCCCTCACTGGGGTGCTTGTGGCAATACCAGAGCCACAAGCAACTTTGGTAGGTTTAGCTCCATTTGAGTGGCCAGGAAGGCATGCTCAGAATCAGAGAAGTTGCTCTCCCATGTTAGTAATCAACAGGAGCACCCTGGGGACTGACTGTCTTGCATTCCCAGGGGATACCTTCCTGCCTCCAGCAGCACTTCAGGTATCCTCTACCTACCTGGCCTGCCTGTCACACCCAAACCAGTTTCAGTCTTTGCAGATCCCCAGCACCAGGCATCAGGAGAGACCTTGGATTCACAGTCACACATGAGTATACATCCAGCACAGGAAAAGCCAGGGGTGTCCTGAGCATTCATCACCTCAAACCATCATTGTCTCCTTCCTAGGCTGCCTCATGGGAGATAGGAGAGCAATGAGTAACGCATGTAGAAGATATCCTGGGATTAGTTTAGGAGCCGTGGATATTTTTATCTACAACAATCAAGTGGGTTAGGGAGGTATTTTGGTTTTGTAGGCAGCATTCGTGGACTGTGCTGCCAGTTATGGTGCCCGTGCTTCCCAACAAATGTGGACAAATTAGAAATTGCCTGGGACTGTTGGATTTCTTTGAAAACTTGCAGCAAAAGTCTTTTTAAAGAATCCTGCATTCTTCATCCAGAAGAAGACATAACTTGAGGTGGTAATCTCTGATTCCTGCTGATTGGTAAATGGGCTGATTCCTTCTTGTGGCTTTTCTCCACATCTGCTGGTGACTCAGTTGTCCCACACATGCCAGGAAGGATGGCCAGCCCTGATTTTTCTTCTGTGCTTGGCTGCCCTGCTAAGCCCACTGAGCTGGAAAAGGATTCACTTGGGAAGCTTCTGAGTGCTGCTCATCCAGCACCGAGCAGTTGTGCTGGTCCCTCTGCTCTGCTCTTTCCATCTCAGTGCCACAACCCAAGAGGAAGTGGGGTTGCATGAGCCCAGAGGAGCTGAGATGATGCGGCTTGTGGCCACACCAGCCTGGCTGAGCTGGGCAAGCAGCAGTGGCATTTGGCCACATCCAATGGTCACAGTCTGGCAGAGTCTCATTGGCTCTGCCATTTCCAAGACCTTCACTTCCATCCATAGGCAGCTCCTATATTTAGTAATTATGTTGGTGGCAAAGGCCCAGCCTCCAGGATGTTGATGCAGACACCCAGACACTCAGCCACTTCCTGTTTGGATGCACTAAAATTATTTGCATCATTTAAAAAGTGATGTTGGTTAAGGGAAACAAAGCATTATTGTCAGAGGAGTCTGAGCTGGGTTAAGTGCCCATGCACAATGGAAAAAAAAGCAGAACAAAACGCCTCCATCTCCCAACAGCAGCACACTCAGACAGCGTGTCCTGGGAGCCACTTTCACCCCTCCTCTGGCCCACTGGCACTGCTATTGCCACAATAGTACAGTAAAGCACTGGGATCCTCTGCCCAGCCTCCTCCCAGGGTGACCCAATATCATCTGTACCTAAATCTCAGGAGCAGAGACACATCCAGGAGATGTGGTCTGCTGGCTGCAACAGGCAACAGAAAGTACCTGCTTTCTCTGCCACCCAAGCACTTACAGCTACAGACAAGCTTTTCCACTGCCACATAGTCTTGGCAACCCTGAGCATAAATGTGGCACCCAAGATCTTCACAGACTTCTGGTGACTCAAGGTCCAGGGCCTGGATCTCCACCCTGAGGCTCTGTGGGTGGTGGCCATGTCTGTCAGCCGGACTCAGCTCTGTCACCTCTGTGCTCCACATCTTGCCAGGGCAGCTGCTGAGTGAAAAGACAGGCAGGACTCACTTTGGGCCAACTGCTGCTGGGTGAGGGGTGATGGGTGGACCCCTTCCCAGCTCTGCCAGGGCCTGTGTTTGCCCTTCCACAGGGCCACAGAGCTTGGCTGTGCCCCAGGGCCACCTGCTGTGGTCTCACCCAGAGCTCAGCCAGGACACCTTCCAGGAGCTGCAGGTACTTGGAGACACCCTCTGCCCTCTCAGCCTCTCACCCCAGCCTGTGCCCGCAGCCACTGCCTCTGTGGCTTCTCTGCTTCCAGAAGAGAGGCAAAAAACAATTTGCAAAATATTTTCAAGGAACCCTTGCAAGTGATTTCTTCTCCACTGCCTGCAGGACCTGCATGTCTGATACCCAACTACTCCATGCTCAACTCCTCACAAGCTCCCAGACAGACAATGCCCCCAGACACTTACATGAAGGGAGTTGTCCTGGATGCTTCACATCCCATCTCCAAAATATGATCAATTTAGCCTTTCTCCTGTTTTTTTAAAGCCTTACTAAGCTATTCCCAATGTCTAGGAAGTCTGATGACTCAATAGATTTTTCCACACAGAGTCTGGGCAAGCAGTCTCTTGGCAAGGGTTGTTTATGACCTAGCTGCAGATGGATTTACCTATCCTGCCTTTTTTTAGCAGAGATGTAATTAGTCATGTGGTCCAGGAACTTTAAAAGTGGGTGGGTATGTTAGTGCTTTGACTTTCACAGCCACCTTAGAAACACAGCTGGGCACCTAAAAGTGAAGGTGACCCTGTTTCACTGTCCTTTCGAAAATTCTTTGTCAAAGTGCATCTTCCAAACCCGAATTAGGTGAGTGCACTGTTTAAGCTAAGGAATAAAAGGCAAATTACGAATAATAGATCTCAAGCAGTAGGTTCTGAGTCACCCTCAGTCAATGACAGCAGCTCTGCAATCAGCATTTAGGTCATAACTGCATTGCTATTGTATGTCCAGGAATATCATCTGACACCCACAGCAGTAGCTGTGTTGAGTCAGCAAGGCAAACAAGAGTCAAATATAGTTAAAATGTTATTTTTGTTACTGCATTTAGCAACTGTTCCTGACTATCTGCCATGGCAGAGCAAATCTGCAAAGTCACATCCCTGGATTTCTCAGAGGAAAGTTGTAGTTTGAGCGTTGCAGAGTGTTTTAAACTTCAGGTCAAAAGTTCTCAGTTTGTGGCATCCCAGACTTCTTCAGGTTTGGATACACTTTTTGATTTTAGCATCTGATAGCAAAGTGTCAGCTAAGCATTGATCATAGCAGAAACTCCCAGTGTGAGCAGCCAAGGATGTTTCTCCAAGACGAGACCCAGAGCAGGGTGCACAGTCCTTGTGCTTCCCCTGCACCTTCAGCTGGCAGCAAACACAATGTTTAGCAATCCTAAGCAAGCCTGGTTCAATTGGGGAGTGATGGTAGAAGGAAGGATCCTGAGCCCTTTGCACACAGAGTAGCCCCTGCTGCCACCTCCCTGAGACAAGCTGAGCACTGCCTGCTCTTCCCAGGCCCAGCCAGGAGCAAGCTTTCCCTGTATCTTGGCACTCAGGATGTCTGGCCCTGATGGCTCAGCAAGGTGCAATGTCCAAACTCCAATTCCCAGATCTGCCCCAAACTGCACTTCCTGAGTGCTGCCTGCACGTTTCCCTCTGCAGTGATCCTTGTGGAATGTGAGATCTTGTATTTTCAGCTTCATCTACTTTGCCTTCTCCCAGCACACACTGGACCTGAGAGCATGCAAGCTGACCACACAGCTGTACAAAGATAAGCCTTTGATTACAGAGTTGAAAATAAAGTTTAAAACATGGGAAAATACAAATACAAGGACACAAGGCAAGGGTAGGGCCAAGATCGTTCCTAGTTACTGCCCAGACTGCTTTCTGGAGGATATCCCAGCCTGTAGCTCCAGCTGCCATGCACCTGGAGACTGTCTGCAAGAGCAAGATCCTTGAACATCACCCCACTTTTCCCATCACATCTCTTTTATTCATTTCCTTTCTGTTTGGCTCATGTTGGCATTTGATGCAAGTGCACAAGGGACTACTTCTTCTCCACTCAAGTCTCCCTGCCCTTGCAGACCTCCCAGCTTCTCTATTGAGTTCACTCCTCCAGGCTTAAAACACCTTCTTGTTGCCTGCAGCATGGTCACACTGTTTAGTAACTCTCAAGGAGCCTGCATTGCTCTCAACACACCTCCTGTTTCCTCCAGAGTTCTTATCTGTGCCCACACAGCTGCATCAAGGGCAGCTACGCCAGCCAAGAGCCTTTGTTCAAACAGCTTCCCCCTCCTTCTGCCGGTTTGGGGGCTGCACTCTTACCCTGTGTGCTAACACATTCGCTCCCTAGCAGGTTCAGGATGGAGGAGCTGGGTATATTCCCATGGATTTTGAGCAACTAACCCATGCACTGGCTTTGCAGGACTCCTGGGGTCAAGGTAACCAAACAATAACAGCACACAGAAGCCAACCAGGCTTCCCAAGCTCCCACCAGGCATTCCAGCAGCTAAGGCTGAGAAGAGCTGGGGGAAGGAGCTGGGGTTGGACAGGGCTTGGGAGGGTGTTGTCTGTGGATGTCACAGGCACTGGTGGAGCTGTTTGTTGAAAGAATTTGCAAACTACTGTAATTGATTAAGAAATGGAGTAATTATGCAATCTGCTGATTACAGAGAAAGGGGTTATTAATCCTCCAGACAGGCCTGGTAAAGGGCCTGTCAAAACATTAGGGAAGATGCTGCGAGGAAGAAAAAAGGCGTGTCATGCTAGTCATACCACACCTGACTGCCAGCTTTGCTGCACAAAGGACTAAGCTGATTCAGCACCTGATTTGATCCAGACATCCCCTGGAGACCACTGGTTTGAGATTCATCCTCCTGTGGGAGAGCCATGTCAGCTGAGGGTCCCATTGCAAACCATGGTGGAGTTCGACTCACACACTGAGCCTGTTAAGACCAGGGGTCAATCTGATATTTAGACACTGATGTGCCTTCATCAGTCAGTAGAGTTTAGGGGAAGCTGGAGGTGCCAACTTCAGGCTGAACTGATCTTCTCTTGTATCTCTGCTGGTTCTGAATTAAACAGCTCTCCCAGGAACCTCCTGGCTGATGGCAGACACTCAGCCTGACCCCTAGATGTAGGTGTGTTGATCACAACCTGAGTCTGATCCCAGATGTTATGGGAGAGGAAAGCACTGTCCAGCCTGTGTCTCTTCTGCCCTTACGACTTTCCCAGGCTCTAAGATATGTTGTTATCAGCAAAGCTCCTGTTCTCACCAGCAGGCACAAGCTCAGGGCAGAGATGCAGGCTGACTGCTGCCTTCCCCTGAGCCTTCTGGCTGTTTGACACCCTTCCTTTGTCCAGTCTCTCCAGACAGGAGCAGGGATGCTCAGCTAGAGCCCCACATGCCCCAAGCTCCCTGGGTGCAGACAGGGAATCCCCCATCACCCCCTCTGACAGAAGGACTTTGTACTCAAGGGTCACACAGCATTGGCTGCTCACAGGGACCAAATGGTACCTGAAGACAAAAGAGGAACCCAGACCCACCCTGGGGACATATGGAGTGGCTGAGGCATCTCCAAGTCTTGGCATGTCTTGGCTCTAACAAGCACTATCCTCCACAGGCATTATCCTCCACTGACCAGAGCCTTGCAAGCAGCAGAGCAGGGACAGATAAACTGGCCCCAGCCTGCCCGGTTAATCTGTGCTCAGTTCCTTTATCCTGTCTGCCTATATTTAACCTCCCTCCCAGCCACCTGCAACCACGGGCGGGGGGAGCACATGCCACGGGTGTGGGAGGGCAGGGGGGATGTGCAGAGAACACCTCAATGGCAGTTCAGCTGCTGCCCCAGGCTGGGCATCACTGGGAGGTCAGGAGGTGCGAGCAGTCCCACATGCCTGGTCACACCTGGTCACACAGAGGGGGACCATGGTCTCCTCTCCTCCCCCAGCACCGGGCTGGTTCGAGCGGGATTGGTTGGTCTGGGATGGAACAATGGACAAGGTGGATTAGGCATTCGGTACAGTCTCAGACCAGGATGGAGGTGGAATGAGAGATGCAGAGCACAGGGGAATGGGGACACTTGTAGGGGTGAAAAATCCATACAAACGGGAGATTTGTCTTTCCATGGAGAAGCTGGGAGTGACAGTTTGGATAGAAATAGAGGCTGTGAAGACATTGCAGGGAAAACTGATGGAATCTGTCCCATTATGGTACTGCTGGACAGGACAGAGGGACACAGGGGCCAGGCTGGGCAGAGTGCATGGCTGAGGTGAGATGGAGGAGGCAGAGGTAGGGATGTGTCTCCAGGCTGGTGCAGAGGAGGAATTGGGGTCCCACAGCAGGTGAGTCTTCCTCACCTTTGCAGGCACAGTGTCCAGTGGAGACCAGTTTGAATCCTTCCCACCTGCCCACCTCCCACCTCCAGTCCCCACCAGAGGCTTCTTGGCACACATGGCCACTGTGGACCTGGTAGTGTGGGGTTGCTGAGCCTGCTGAGAAACAGCTGGAAGAAAGCCTCTGCTCACAGGGGGCTTCCTGTTAGAGGAAAAAGAAGAGAAATGCCAGTTCTCCATGCTGTCAAGATGGAATTTTAGGAAATTCCCTTTCAACCTCACAGACATGTTTTCTATTTAAATATTGATCCTTCTACTTTGCATGTGCTCTGTACCCACTTAGCCTGCTCCTCTGACAGAGTTGAGACAAAATGCTCAAGGCTCATCTCTTAATATGCTTTAAAAACCGCAAAACCATGGTGACCCTTCCCCTGGGTCTGTCAAGGGAAGGGAACATGAGGCAGCTCCACCCCACCCTGCAGCCCCAGGGGAAAGGCACCTCACTGGTAACCCAGAGCTCTTGTCACAGCCTTGCAACAGACCATGGTGGCAGCAGGGCCAGCCCCACCAAATCCTCTTTTCTTGCACCAGGATTCATGCAGAGTTTGTGCTGCTGGTTTAAATGAATTCCCAAAATCCAAGTAGCACCAGGGGGGCTGGCTGTGCCCAGTTTGACAGCCCTATTTAAAGTAAAGAAGGTCTAAGCTACAAACTACCCTCACAACATAGGTAATTGTTCAAAACACAGAAAACCCACCAAAACAAAACAACAAAAAACACACAAAAAACCACACACACAAAATTAAAAAACAAACAAACAAAAACACCAAAAAAACCCCACCAAACTAACAAAAAAATAGGCATTCAGATTCTTTGGAAATCAAAAAGTTGGAACTTTCTCTATAAGAATTACTTGCTGGATTACCTTTGTGGTGCAAGCAGGCATCTCCCCTCAAAAAACAATCAATTCATGGGTATTATATTCAAAAGAAAATAGCCCATTAAACTAAGCAAAATAAATCAAAATGCTATAACCAAACATCTTGCAGCATCTCCAAAACCTTTTCATCATTCATTGCTTATTCTACTAGCTACAAAATTGTGAGACTCTTGCAAAAAAATCCTGTCCACTCAAATCTACATTTTTGTCTTTGCTTAAATCAAATATTTGACAAGAGGAAACAACACAGGTTTACAAGTGGTCAGTGAAGATTGTTCTTGTTGCAGTGATTTATTTTAAAACCATTTCACATGAGGCATTCCACATCCTCTCCACCCTTAGGTAAAATTTATATTTGTCCTTCCTCAGTCCTTTCTCCTGCTTGCAAAGCCAAGACCCTCCAGCCTGATGAGATGCAGTTGGTCTTTGTATTAAGGTAAACTGGAACAAAATCCTATTTACCTTATGCTTGGGGACACCCAGAGCTTCTAGTGGCAAGAGCTTATTCCAGGAGGATTTGTGGAGTTTGACACAGATAGGAGTTCAACTGGAGAGACCAGGAATGTGTCAATAGGGCCAGGCAAACAGGCAAGCAGCTGGATGTCCTGAATCCTGCCCTTGTGCATCTGCTGGGAGATGAACCAGTGTGTGCACAGGACACACACCCCCTGCTCCTGCAGGGCTCCTGTGTCCCAGGCTCCCTTCTCTGGGAAGGAGACTGGAAGGAACTAGAAGAGCTCTGATGGCAGGGGTCAGGACAGCTGAGTCTACTCCACAGAGAAGCTAGTGAAGGGGATGGGGGAAAACCAGGAGCTCAGGAATACCCAGGACTTCTGCACCAGCAGCTGAGCCTTGCAGGTACACAGCAAGCACTAAGCCCAGGAATACCAGGAATAACAAGGAAACCAGTGGCAGTGCTGGCTGCTCACTGCCCCAGCACTGGGTGTGCTTTTCTGGTGGGTCTGGTCTCAGGGAAGCCTGGCAGAGAACGCTGCAGGGAGCAAAGCCATGGGTACAGACTCTGCCCCGAGTCTCAGGGCTCCCAAACTGGCTTGGCAGCTGCTGCACCTCTCCAGATGCTCCAAATCAGTGTCACAGCCTGGTCAAAGAGGACTGGACCATCATCTAGCCCAAAAGAGGAAGACCTGTCCTGGCCATCCCATCCCAAAGTGGAATGTTTGATCTGGTTGTGGCTGTAGATTTTTGACGAACTGATGATCTCTCAGAGAGACACCTCTAGTCATCAGTATGATGACTGGAGATGAATATGGGTCAGTGGTGGTTCACCACAGCTCAGATACCATACAGAAACCATAGGGCAAGTGAGGAAACCAAAATCTGCAGTTCAGCTAAACTGGGGGCCTCCTCTGCAGCAATGAGCACTGTGCTCCCCAGGCTGGTGCTACAAGAGATCCATGTGCTGGAAGCTGAGCCAGGCTGCCCCTGGTCTGGACATGGAGGATGAAGTGCATTCATGGGCTCAAAACACACCACTGGCCTCTGGCTGGGCCAGCTCTGCTTTTGTGGGAAGCAAAGGTTATATGCACAGCACTCCCTTCTGGCTCCCCGAGCAGGGTGCGATGGTCCAGCACCACCCAGGGAGAGGGGCACTGCACAGCAGGGGATGCAGGCTGCATCAGGGGGTTACTGGATCATGGTCCCTGGGGGATGGATAATGGGGCTTTTATCACAGCCACATTCCAGGGGGACATCCCAGGACTATCTGGTGCCTGCGCAGCCAGCGAGGACAGAGCACACCAGGACAGACCACACCAGTCGTCAGCATCACTGTGAATGCACCAGGCTGTGCAGATGGAGGGAGGCAAATAATTTCATACAAGCACTCTGAAAGTTGCTCTGCCCCATCAGGAAAAAGGACAGGACAGCTCCAATTAACTGCACTAATCCCATCCCCCACATGCTGCATCAGGCCATGTCCCTGTGGCACTCACACTATCATCCCCTCCCCTCTTAAGGACCTCTGGGGAAAGGGGAAGGTTGGTTATTTCTGATAGCCCAGTCCTTTTTCTTGCCTTTCAAGGAACCCACCACCACAGATGCAACCAGGCAAAGCTGGCCATGGGTCTCTGCCATTTATGCCGTGTGACATAAATGGCTTTGCTGACCCTAAAGCTTTGGAGCTTACAGCTCCTGATCCAGGTAGCCCCAGGACAGCCACTCTGCTCAGCTCACTGATGGCAAAATTTAGACAGGCACCTTAGGAGCTGAGAGACAAAAATGACTTTGTGGTCCTGTCCTCCTGCCACGACCAGAGGAGGCCAGGCGAGCGTGTGTCCCAACCCTCTCTTGAAAGCACAGGTTCTGCTCCCTCCCTTGGTGCTCAGGAAGCAGGAAAGTCAGGCTGACCCATGAGTGAGTGCCATGAGAGGGTTAAGCAAGAGATGCTGATGGCATCTGTCCAGGAGCCAGCAGGTAAGTCAAGAATTTCCCCAGTCCATGCCTCAGCCTTGGAGGAGATCGAGCCAAAGTGTTGTAACACCTCCTGCAAGCTCAGAAGACACATTAAAGGAGTTCACAGGATGGAAGCACTTCTAGGCCTGTTGCATAATCCAGATAAGTAGATAAGTCTGTAATATTTGCACAACATCGTGTCCCTTCCTTGGCCTTGTTAATGGTCTCGTTTTGCAGGACTTAATTCAGGGGATCTGGTGGATTGAGGACACCTCTCAGGTCATTGATTCCTTGGGAGGTGCCTGTGACTCAGCTCTAGCATTGTGACACTGTGAGCATTTAAAGGGACAGGGACACCTTGCTGACACCTGTACTTTATGCTTTGCAAATCTGTTCCAAAGGCATTTTGGAAATGGCACCATGACACCTTTTGGGAAGCTTTCTCTGGAAAGACATTGGTAGTGCAAAACCACCATGGAAAAAGAAAGGTGTCCTGCCAAAGATGAAATAACCTTTGCATAAACACACAAATACACACAGCTTGGGCATATTCACAATCAATTTACTTGACCCAAAGGGTGCAGGATGTGGGAGTTGAATAGTGTCAGGACTCAGGTGCCAGAGAAAGAGGTGGGACACTGTTGAATGCCTTGACTGAGTACAGAGATGGTCCAGAGCCTGCTGGGATCTGTCTTGCTTCAGTACCTCCCCTTTCTGGGATTTACCAGGCAGCCTGAGGCAAGGGCACGGTAGCATCTACCAGGCAAACGAGTGGCATCACCATGTACTTATCTTTGGACCGTGGGTGCAGGGAGGATGCAGCCTGCAGGCTCCAGGGACATGCCCTGAGCACAAAGGCACAGAACTGAGCAATCAGCGCTGTTATCTGGGCACTGGCACAGTCCTACAGCAAGACAACAAGCAAGGAACAATGTTGTGCCAAATGCCAGTGCCAGCCTTCCCTCCAGGAGCTTTCTGCAAGTGAGTCCCACACCTCGCACTGGAAGGGACTGGGAGGTCAGAGCAGGAGGCTCAGGACTTGGTGGGACCCTGCTCACAGCTGTTCAAGCCCCACACATTGTGCATGAGCCTGAAGTAACAAGCTGTGGAGCAGACAGAGCTGGATGTGCAAACTTTCTGACCCAAGGCCCCCAGCGTGGTTTCAGGTCACACCAAAAGGATTTTCACCTGCCAGGTGAAAATCTTCCCCATTTCTCTGTTCAGAGCCTGGGATGCTTTGTTCTTGGGTGCAAATAATCTTCTTCAGGGATCTGCACCATTTCTAAATTGCTGCAGAGTCCCAAGAGAGACCACATTGCTCTTCACATTCTTTTAAGACAAACAGATTCCCTGTGCCTGTGGTTATCCAAAGGCTATTAGTCCCAGCCCACTCTCACTCCATGGGGAAAGTCCCAGGCCTTGCTGTGCCTCTGGTTTCACACTGTTTTAGCAGTGGAGTTTTCCTCTCTCTCAGGGGTTCCTTTGACTCGTCCCCAGGCCACAGCCCTTTATCAAAGTCCACTCAGAAATTCTCCCTGGAGTGCTCATGGCCACAGTGTGCGACTTGCAGGGAAAACAGGCAGCACACGCAGGATCACGGGGTCGGGAGGGGCAGGGCAGGGAGCAGAGCCAGCAGAGCCAGCAGAGCCATCATCCCTGAGCTCCCGGCCCTGCTGGGGTGAGTCACCCCACACCATTGACACCAGCGCCAAGGGGAGGGCAGGGACATCTGGCCCAGGGGAAGGGTTTTCCGTGCTGTACTCCCTGCCTGTAAAACCACTGCTCCTGCCCTTCCTTCCATATCCTAAACACGGAGCATCTCTTCTGCTTGCCCTGTTCCCCACCTCAGCCTGATCCACCTGCCATGGGCACAGCCTGATCCTGGAGAGATGTTCTGTCCTCTTCAGCTGCAGGAGCATGCACAGGTGGAGAAAGCAAACAACAGAGCTGCCTCATGGTGTGAGTGCAGATAGCTCTCTATCTTACCCAAAATCTCTTCCTGGGGCAGTGCCAAGCAGCCAAGCAAAGACTAGACAGGAAGAAGACTAGAAGGGAAGGAGTTGGCATAAGTGATGGTAAAAGACTTTCCACTTGTTGCTTTTCCTTCTTAGTAGGGATTGTAGTGCAATTACAAGATTGCAAAATTCATGCTTGGGATTTTTTTAAATGCTATTTCTGGATATCCAATCTTGAGCTGGGCAGGGGGCCACACTGAAATAATAAAAAACCATTTGTTTTCCTGAGGGGGAAACTAGAGGCTTGCTTGTTTTTCTTCCACATCAGAAAGTCAGGTCTTGTACATGTAACTTTATTAATCCTTGGATGAAAAAGAGCAGGTGTTTTTGTAGCACCAGATGCACCAAGAAAACATAGTCCAATTGTTTGAGTTGTGACAAAATGGTTAAACATGTCGGTCATTGTTTGCTTCACTCAATAACTAAATAAACAGTTGGGAGAAAAGGTTGGTCCTCTAAGTTTCAGTGCTCATCAGTGAGGGTCAGATGAAGCTCATTTTCTGCATGTGGGGCCTCTAACAAGTCCTACAGGGAACCCAAGAAATGTCAAATGTGACCTTCCTGGCAAATCAAATGTGAAAAACAAGGAAGCCATCCTAGGCAGGCTTATTAAGGAAGCAGAAAATGGGCACGGCCCATTTATTTTTCCTCAGCAGATCTCTCTGAGGTCATTATACTCCTGTAAACTACATCTCAGTTTGGCTGATAAGAGAATTGAATACTCTGTGGCATTAGTTGTGGGTGGGTCTAAGTTCATCCAGAGGAGGAGCAGAGCCTTGCAGAAAGAGTGATGAACCTGTGGTTGGCTGTGGCCAGCTGTGGTGGGGAACTGAGCATTAATCACAGCCTCCTGGTCCTAGCCTCATCCAAACCCAAAAGACAGAGTATCTGGGAATGGACCCAGGTGAAAAATCCAAAACCTCTGTGTTCGAAGGAGCCAGACATCTTTTATGGTTCCCCATTGCCAGGATCCAGCTTGCAACCAATGTGGCAGAGGGGTGCAAAGCTGTGTGTCCTGGTTAACTGCCCACACTGTCTCCCCCTTCGGCCATGTTCCTTTTCAAAGCTTCCAATGTGTCCCAATGTTTTGTGCTAATTGAAGTTGTGGCAGTCCCATCCCAGATGAAAAAAAGCCCAGAGGGACTGAGTCACCTCTGAACCACAAAACAGCCAAGACAAGATGGGCACGGAGGTCATGGAGTAAGTACAGGAATCTCCAATGCTGGTGTCTGTATCTCAGGGCTTACTTGAACTCCTGTGGCCACAAGAGAGTGTCGGGCGTGTGCACTGTTGACCAGACCAAAAAGAGGTACCCAGTGAGGGAGAGATGGACTGTGTCCTGCAGTGAGGAGCCTGTGTGGGGAGGCTCCCAGAAACTCAAGGAGGGCCACACTTTGCCAAAAGAACCTCATGTCCTGCGTGCCGTGCAGTCAGCTTTCACTGCCAGGACACAGGGTGGCCATGCTCTGCCTTTGCCAGCTTTCATCCACCCTCCTGACTCCTACAACTGTTGGTCTTGTTTTCTCCTCTTGGTATTTAGCAAGAGCAGTTGTGAGGACCAAATGCAGGATTCCTGCAGTTGGAGACGCTGTTGTGATGGACAAGCAGTGGCAAAACTCCCTCACCATTGTGAGCTCAGCCCCGGGGAGCAGAGAGCTGCAACAGGAGCACAGGCATTACCTTTCACAAAGGAAAGGTTTGGATCCCCACAGAAACAGTGTCCTGCTTGCTGCCCACAATGATCAGCTAGAACCAATAAATGACCAAAGAGAAGGAAAAGATGAAATACAAGGATAAGGTGGGAAGGATGCTGCTCTGATATCCAGTAGCCAACACCAAAGCCTGTTCTCAGACCCATAGGGAAAACTGCATCTCTTCCATCTGAGACCATGGCCATATAAGCCAAGCCAAGCCAAGTCTGGAGGCTGGTACAGGCCTGAGCTCCCACATGGCCACAGGAGACACTGGGAGCTGCCTGCAGAAGCCCAGCAACATCCTCCCTCCTGCCACGCTGCTGAGTGAAGAGTTAAACTCTTCCCCTCAGCAAGAGCACAGAGGCAGCTCCCAGTCTGCCCATCTGCTCTCACTCACATGTGCAGGGCACTGTTCAGTTTTCCTTTTATTCCCTTTGACAAAACCAGAGCTGCTGAGATCCTCTACCACGAAGAAGAGTGGTTGAGCCATTCCCAGTGTGCCGGAGAGGCTGGGCTGGCTGGGAGCTCAGGGCAGGGAAAGCAGTCACAGGAGGGTTCTTCCCTGTGCAGGCAGGATGGTGCTGTGTCCTGGGAAATGTCTTGCTCAGCTGGAAGTGGCTGCTGGCATTACCTAGCCAGGCCATGGCCCCTGTGCATAGAGCTGTCCCTCTGTGTCACTGGCTCCCTGGGCAAGCAGGAGTATTTACACACAAGGAGCATCCTCTGTTTGCAGGGCATCAGGCTCTCATGGCAAAGTTTCCCTCTCCTCCAAACCAGCAGCAAGACTGTACTTTAACAGTCTCATCATAAACAGCAGTAATCTGAGAGTCATCCCAAGACACCCCAAGAGTCTGCACTGAACCTGGCCAGCTGAAATGTGCTGTTGCAAACAGGCATGAACAGAAATTGCAATTGCTGGAAGGCAACAACCCAAGCCTCACTCAAAAGACTTTTTTTTAAAAAATGAGCCGTTGTCCTAAAAAACTAAACCATTCAATAGTCAAAAAAATCACTTTTCATTTAGACCTTTCTGGCATTTATACTTTAAAAGGTTTCTTTAAAAGGCTGGAAGAGATAAAATATTTATAAATTATTCAAATGAATGTTTATGTTAATTCAAAGCAGACCAAATCTTTCTTTAAATGGCCTCTTCAATTAAATTTTCAACAATTTCCCCTAATTCAAGCAGAAAATGGTTTCAGATACTCATAAACTATGGGACAGAAGAAAGAGCTAGTGAAAATCAGCTGATAATTGCTTGTCTAAATCATTTGGCAAGGCTTTGTGAAAAAACAAGTCAGCAAAAGGAAGGAAGATGGGCAAGGTAAGCGAAAGGCACAGCACTGGATTCAAAAGGCTCAGCGATGGATTCTGGCCTGCAGAGGCTTTGGTGACTCACAGGGTTTCCTTGTCTCCTCTTTTTGGCTCATGCAAATACAGTTTGTGGTCGTTCCCCTGCCCAGGGTTTGTTCTCTGGAAGTCCTGGCTCTGCAAACAGCGGGGCCGGTTTCTGCTCCTGTTCTCAGAACTGGCTGCAGCCCAGAGGAGCCCTGAGCTGAGGTGGTTGCAATGGGGACAGGCAAAGTTTAGAAAGCTGGGGCACAAAGAGGAAGCAATGGGGGCAGGGAACACTCCTGCTGCTGTTTCCTTCTCATGTCTCGCTGGGCAGTGCACAGTGCTGGTGGGGCAGAGGCAGCACTGAGGGAGCCAGGAGACCCCTCATTAACGTGCCACGTTGGTGGCATCCCCCACTGCCCCCATTTCCTGCTTCTCCTGCCAGCTCCACTTCATTTTCCTTGGATCTCCTTTGTTGGCCCCTTCCCGTTGCATTTTCCATTTGCAGCCTACAACTGTTTCTGCATTCACTTCACAGGTCGGGGGTGAATTGCTTCTTAGGAAAAACAGGCCAATGCAACGCATTTGGAGCAACATTTCCAAGATATCCCAGAAACCCAGTTAACTTCCCTGCACCCACATCAGAGGTACTTCAGAAATTCCCCTGGCAAGATTACCCAATAGTCTGAGACACCGTGATTGTTGCCTTGGTTTTGATATCCCTTGCAGGGTTATCTCCATTCTGACTGCTGGGACCCCTCCAACTCTGTGCTGACTGTGTTTTGCAACCCAGATATTCCAGCAGGAGAGCTGTCCCTGGGAGCAGTGTCTGTGCCACGCTGCCGTGCACTAGGTGCCCTTGTCTGACTTAATTCAAAACAAAGCAGAGAGGGAGCCACAGTAGGTGTCAGGTCTTTAACGACAGTCTGCCAGCTCCCACACAGAGGTTTCATTCCCCACCTCCACACTGGAGTTCCACAGGGAGATTTTAAACAGCCCCAGGTACTGACCCAGGGCAAAGGAGGCATTGGTCAGCTGGAGCTTGACAGACAAGTTCTGTGCCATGATGCTGAGCACTCACAGATCTGACACCAGCCGAGACCCACATCCTTCAAACTGTCCTTCCAAGTAAAATAAACCACAGCAAGAGTTTAAAAGGTACCTGACAGCACCTCCAGGTAAGAAAGCCAGACCACAGCTGGGATAGTGGCTGAGAGCAATGAATTTTGGTTAATGGTTGGATTCAGTGATCCTAAAGGCCTTTTCCAACCTAAGTCATTCTATGTTCTATGATTCTAAGATGTGCAGAGCCCACAGGAGTTTGTTCCTGTGGTTCCAGTATTTTTCAGTTAGTTCTGTCTACAGAAGTTATGAAACTGCAGAGACATCTGAGCACTGCAATCCATGTAAAAATGAAACTAATAAACCACATGTTTTTAACCAGAGGGTAATAACAGCAGGTGAAAACAAAACAGTTTGTATCTCCTTTGAGACTGAGGAACCAAACTTGCAATACTGAGACCCGAGAGGCCCAGAGATGCTGGCTGGCATCCAGTGATCCCCATTTCAGGGGATGCAGACCTGGATGAGCTCTTCAGGCCACAACACAGCATCCAGCACCAAGTGATCCTGGATCATTCCCAGCTGGTTGGTGCTCACAAAGTCCTCTGGTTTCACAAGGAGAGGCAGTGGGCTGTGCCTTACCCACCACCATCATCTCACATTGCCTGGTCTGGTGACCTGCTACTGACCCTCTGGACCACTTCTGAGTGGAGATGTAGAACTTCAACCACTGAGACCCCAAGGTCAAAAGTGTAAAATACCTGCATATTGCATCATCCTCACTGGGGTAAACTATCCCTGCTGATCGTAGTGCCCCTCACTGCACCAGCTGATGGGATGGGCTTGACTTCTCCTTCCTTTCTCTCACTGGGGAGGGAATATTTGTCTTGCTCAGCAAAGAGAATGTTTGGCTCTCCTAGGCAGGCAAATCTTGGAACTGCACAGTGAAAAGGAATGGGGAAGACCAAGCCAGGAAGTGGCAAATTATTTTCCTGTGTCTCTGCAAGTCATCAACAGACAGAGGGGAACATTACTGGCCAGTGGCCAACATGGGTGGAACTGCTCAGCCCATCTGCTGGAGAGCATCCGCATGTTCCAGGGAGGCAGGAGTCTAACCAGGCTGCCCAGAGCAGAGCACAAGAGCTGTTCAGCATCTGACAAACCAGACAAGGTCAAGCCCTGTGCTTGGACACAGGTGCAGGAACCTCAGCAGATGACATTACTCTCAGCAACTTGTGACTGTCAGTAGAGCACCTGTGGCACAAAGCAAAAGCCAGCAGCACCCTTGATGCACAGACACCTCTGGGAGCTGCTGGCCCAGGCACTGGTTGGGGGTGAATGCACTGTTGGGTGGAAGGCAGAGGCCCTCTCACGTCTGAGGGGGATTTGGACACTGGAGCTACGTGACAGCGGCACTGGAAGAGTAGCTGGGCAGTAGAAGGCTGTGAGGTCACACTGGGGTAAGGAGGCTGAGCTGCCTCTGAACTGAGCTGCTGCCTGGATGACCCAGCTGATTAGAAAAGATACAGCTGTACTGGTAAGAATACCGATGGCAAGGTACCCTCAGTGAGAAGCCAGGGCCCAGCACTTTGAGATGTTGTCCATGGGATAGAAAAGATTCCAACAGTTACAGAAGGACATTGATGTCATTGTCCATACCACACTTTCCAAAAAAAGCTGGATTTCCAAAGCTCCAAGCACTCATCAGGATTCATCTCCCCTCCACCGGCAGAGAGAGCCTGCCTGGCTCAGTGCAATAGCACTGCTGCTGCTGCTACAACTCTTGCCCTTTCCCCTACTTCAAGGGTTGCATAGATTACAAAATATTCAATAAATGCATAATAAAGGGAACATTTTCATGCCAGGAAGAGGACAGTGAGGGCACATCTGGTACCAAATATTTTTCTGTGCCTGCTGTGTCACTACAAGTTGGAGCAGGTGCATTGAGAAAAACAGAACCCATATTTGTGCACTCTTTAAACTGTCATTGAGCTGTGTTTAGGACCCAGAAGGAAACTGAAACTCCTTTTTGTGATGTGGAGGCTATTGATGTGTAAATAAACCATGTATTATCTGGTTAATAACATCAGAACCAGGGACTCCAGGCAAGTCTGGGTTAAACAGTCCAAACAGCAATATCCATATAATTACTGTAACATTTGTTGCTGTCAAGGTAGCAAAGACGAAGGGAGGTCACACGCAGATGAGGATCTCAGAGTAAAGAGGGCACAGAGGTGCCTTGGACTGCAGGGAGATGCACCAGTCACCCCAGCAGAGACATCAAAGCAGTGTAGCAGGGAAGTCCCCTGCAAACCCCCAGCCTGCTGCGCCCCAACAGTGAGAGCAGAGTGATGCTGCAGATGGATTGGCTTGGTGGGACAGCACACCCCAGCCCACAGACTGGACCCCAGCCCCAGTCATGTGCTGGCAGAAGGGTTAGGCACACAGCTACATTCTGGCTTATCCATGTAAATACCTAGTCTTATTACAGGAGGCCCTGGCCAGCTGAAACTGGCCACAAACCATTTAATCCATGTGCCTACAGACTATCAGTTAATGCGTCTGACCAGAGCATCCATGGGAAAACACCTTGCCTGCAAAAGTCCCTTGCAACCTGCCACGCATGCTGAGGTGCTGGAGGATGTGGCTGGGATTGCAGCTGCCCAGAGCCAGCCCAGCACTGCAGAGCTGACACTGGGGGGGCTCAGTAAGGGCCAGGCTGTCATGTGCACAGGTGTAAGCATTACAAAGCCTTTGGGTTTTGCTGTACCACTACTAATCCCTGGTGCACCCTACCTGCACCTGGGGTTATTATCCAAACCATGTCTGTCTCCCACAAGTCAGATTCCAGCAGCATCCACAGGGCCGGAGCTGTCACCTCACTCCTGTAGGAACACAAATGCAAACAACCACAATGAGAAATGGCCCTGGAAGTCACTGCAGAATGCAAAAATTGCAGTTGCATCAGAAAACTCAATCCAGAATCATCTCAAGAGGGGAATGTGGCTTTTATTTTTGACAAAGGTGATTCAGCTCACACTCCATCTCTCCCAGGTTTCACTCACTGTTCTTTCATGCTCACATACAAGAGATGTGTGTCCAGGCAGCACAGCCAGGACCACTTGAGGTGACATGGGAAATGAGGGACACCAGCTCCCAGCTCCTCACCACAGCTCGTGGATTCTCCTCCGGTGGGTGGCTGTGCCCTGGTTCTCAGGCATGCCTCTTGTACCCTGTGGGAACAGACCTCATTGTGATCTTTTGCCTCTTCACTTCGTCCTGCCTGTGAGTCATGGGGAGCAGCTGATTTACTCAGCTGGTTGGGCTCCTTTGGGGTGTGATCGCTCCTTTGTTTTAGGCTGTCCTTTGTTTTACTGCTCCCGTTGTCCTGAGAAGCTTAGGCCAATTGCTCTGCTCTCCTGACCTGCTGATCAGGCAGATTAGCACATGCCATTCCTTTAACCCTTCCTCTCTCGCTGTTTCTCCTGCTGCTTTCACACTGGGACATCTCCAGTCAGGGCAATTTTAAGTTTTTGTTACAAATCTCCACAGCCTGAGCTGGATTCCAAATCGATGACACAGCATTACAGAAAACCCTAAAAGCACAGCAGGTTTGGGTCTCTCGTTGCACTGTTTCACACATGGACAACTACAACACACTTCCCTCTTTCCAGCTCCTTAGAAAGCCTCAGCATCAGCATGAAAAGCTGAGTTTAGTCGTTCATTCTCTCTGCAGAAGGATGGGGGGCACTGAGTGTATCACAAAACTGTCTTGTTTGCCAGGACATTTCCTTTGAAATCACTCCTTGCACCAGTTCAGTAGACTCCTGAAATAGTCCCACATTTTCTTTGCTATACTGAGTTGGAGCCCTGCAGCTTTGAAACTGGATTTCCTTCATGTTCAGTTAGATACGTGCATGGACAGAGAAGATCTGGTTTGTTTAAAAAGGTTGGGTCTGACCCAAATCTTACATCCAGGAAAGGCTCTGAAAGGTCATATACAGCCTGTTGATTAGATGGGGCTCTTTCTGTGTGACATCTCCTCTCCTGTCTGATACCATAGAATCATAGAAAACCAGGCTAGAAGGACCTCAAGGATCATCTGGTCCAACCCCTCCTGGCAAAAACAAGGTCTAGACAAGATGGCCCAACACCCTGTCCAGTTGAATCTTGAAAGTCTCCAGCAAGGGGGAATTCACCACTTCCCTGTGGAGATTATTTTCACTGTGAAAACTTCTCCTCATGTGTCTAGTCAGAATGTCCCCAAGAGTAACTTGTACCTATTGCCCCTCATCTTTGCCATGTGACTCCTGGTAAGAAGAGTGTCTCCATCTTCTTTGTAGTCACCCTTTTAACACTGTAAGATGGTGAAAAGGTCTCTCCTAAGCCTTCCTTTTTCAGAGCTGAACAAACCCCAGTTGCTCAGCCTTTCCTCCTATGACAACTTCCCAGCCCTTGAATCATTGTTCTGATCCTTCTCTCACTCCTCTCCAGTCCATCCACTTCTCTTTGAGTAGCAGGGGCCAAAACTGTGCACATTATTCCAGGTGTGACCTGACAAATGCAGAGTGGAGTGGGACAATGACTTCTCCATCTGTTGGTGATGCCCCTGTTGATGCAGCCCAGCCTCCCACTGAGTCTCGGCCACACACTGGTCACTCCTGTGAGCTTGGTGTCCACCAGCACCTCCAGGGCTCCTTCCCCAGAGCTGCTTCCCAGCTGGGTCAGTCCCAGCAGTCCCAGCTGCCCTCCTGGATTATGTTTCCCCAGGTGCAAGACTTTACATTTGTCTTTGCTGAGTTTCACAAGGTTCTTGTGAGCCCATTCTTCCAGCACATCTGGGTCTTCCTGCAGGGTGGATAATATATCCATGGTTAGGATTATTCCAGCCTCTCCCAAACAAACTCTTAAGGGTTTCTACAAACAAGGCCAAAAGCAGAAGACCCAGGTGGATCAAGGAGCATCAAACGCCAAGTGATCACCCGGCCACATGCGAAAGCACTTCCAAAAATGACCAGAAAAGATGAAGCTGCAAAGAAAGGAGAGAGAGTCCAGAACAGGTTGAGGGAGACCACAAAGGTTTCCAAATCACAAAGGAATCTGAAGGAAGTACCATGCTGGAGCTCCTTTCCCAAGTTTTCCTGCTCCAGCAGGCCAGGACCAGAGTCACTCATATCTCATCCCTCAGCAGCACTGCTCGGACGCTGCTGCCCCTGTGCTTTCAGTGCTCCCTCCTGGCCTGAACCCCATGAGGAGCTCCAGAGCCAACAAGAAGCCAAGGCTGTTCTTGGCTGGGAGGTGAAAGGAAGGTGCACTGGGGACCACACACACAGGAGCCCTGTCTGGAATACCCCGAGCAGTATGAGAAGGAATGAGGTGCCCCATGAAGTCAAGCAGTTCTATGGACTCTCCTGTGACAAGGAGAGGATAAGAGGAATATAAAAAAGGGAAAATTACCTTGGGCTGAAGGAGGGTAGAGTTAGATTTTATATTTGGAAGAAATTCTTCCCTGTGAGGGTGGTGGGGCCCTGAC
Source organism: Aphelocoma coerulescens (assembly GCF_041296385.1). NCBI lineage: Eukaryota > Metazoa > Chordata > Aves > Passeriformes > Corvidae > Aphelocoma > Aphelocoma coerulescens. The sequence continues at coordinate 2,534,172 of NC_091036.1, forward strand.
AGGGTGCCCAGAGAAGCTGTGGCTGCCCCTGGATCCCTGGAAGTGTCCAAGGCCAGGTTGGATGGGGCTTGGAGCAAGCTGGGATAGTGGAAGGTGTCCCTGCCCATGGCAGGGGGTGGAATGAGATGATCTTTAAGGTCCCTCTCACCCAAACCAGTCTATGATTCTAAGATTCTAACATGCAAGAAGAGGTTGGAATATCAGCAGAGGAAGAGTGTTCACTGGAGGAGAGGCAGGGACGGGCTGTGAGAAAGGCCCTGTCTCACAGGATGCACCAGGAGATTGAAGCTCATGGAAGGATATCATGGTCCTCCCCTCCATCTTTTCAAAGGCAGAAGAGCAGCAGTCATCAGTGGCCCAACTTAGGTTTCCCCATCAGAAGAGCAGAGAGCAGCTCAGAGCTGCAGACGAGGCACCCTCCATCCCCTGTGCCCTCAGAGGCCAGGGGTCTTTGATCTTCCTTTCTGTGTGTGAGTGGAGGCACAGGACTCCCAAGCCCAGAGGGAGGTGGTGGATCTCCAGGGCTGGTGTTCCCAAACTAACAAAGGGGATACTTAAGCCAAGTTCTCCTTTGAACCTGACCTGGCACAGTGCTCTTGTAGCACAGCCAAGGCACCTCTGTTGGCCTGACCAGCACAGTCCCTGCCTGGGCCATCACAGGGACCATGTCTATGCCATCAGCAGCTGCTGCTCATGGAGCCTGAGCAGCTCCCACACCTCCAGACTGAGCCAGAGCTGCCAGAGCTGGTCCAGCAAGCCAGCCTGGGTTGCAAATCCGCAGCTGACAGGACAAGCCCAGAGCAGACAAGACGGCATTCCTGGGCTGCAAGCAGAGCCTCTGGCACCCTCCATGAGCTGCTCTCAAAGAGATTATGCTTGCAAATGAACTCAGCAGGCTAGGACTCCCAAAACAGCCCCTGTTCAGCCAAGGGACCATCCCCTGCTCCACTCCCAGCATTTGGAGACTAAGGGGGGCTGTCACAATCAGGAAGATCCCACCCTGGCCCCTGCTCCCCTGGCCACAGCCATGTGAAGGGTCTCATCAGGACAGCTCTCCTTTCCTGCCAGAGCTTTGCTCTTTGCCTCATGTCAGCTGCTCACACAGCTCTTTGCAAAGGCAATCATCTTGATTTTTTTTCATTAAAGATTTTCCTATTTCATTTAGAAGTTTTCCTGCTCCCATAGAACTTAGAGAAATGGGTCTCCTTATCTCCTCAGGCATGAGCTGATAGCACATGAACTCTGTCAGCTCTTCCAGGAGGGTGTGCAAGGTGATTTCAGCCATAAATCCATTGTGGGTGGGGTGGGATTTTGTTTTCTCATTCTCCAGTTAGAAAGTTGCACTGATTTACAGATTGTCTGTGCCGCCATGGGTTTATATCTGCTGAGGGACATTTGACTATAAAAGCACCTGCCCAGCCACATGCTCAGAAGGGGTGTCCTCTGCAGGGTTCATCCAGTGACTTCAACTCCAGACAGGCAGCCCAGCATGACACTGCAATCCTCCTCACAGTCCCCAGGCATTGATCCTGATCCCATGTTGTGATGGGGGGACAAGGATGGGGAACCCACCATCCCAGGGATGTGGAGATCCATGCTGGAGAGATGCAGGGTGAGCTGTGCCGCTCTGGGTGCTGTCAGTGAGCAGAGTAAGACAATGCAAGGGCAGGGCAGGAAGCCACCAAACAGCCCTTTTGGGGAGTGAGGGGTGAGAGGACAGGCTGTGCCGAGCAGCAGGAGGGGTCAGGGCTGCTTCCTGCAGAGCAGGAGTTCGAGCAGGGCTGTGGCCACCCAGACACCCCCTCTCCCTGGCAGGAGGATGCCTTTGTGCACAGTTTATGCATAATAGATCTTCCGAGGAAAGAGATACTGTCTCCTTGCTCCAAATACAATTTCAATTAGATGAATAGCAGCGTAATCCCATAGAGGCACTCAGCTGGGAACTGACCATGTGAGAGGCAGCCAGCCCTCCCCCAGCCGAGTGGTGAAAGGGGATCCCCCCCTCAACCTGCTGGCGAGGAGGCCCCAAACCCTCCAACAGGGACCATCTGCTCCCTCAGCAGCCCCTCCTCCCGCAGCCCCCAGTGAAGAAAGAGCCAGGGCTGCCAGTGCCTTCTGAAACAAAGGCAGTGCTGAGGGACTGGTGCCTTCAGCCCCCCGGGACAGAGGAAGAGGAGGGAGTGAGAGCCCCAGTGGCTCCCTGGGACACCCCCTTGCTGCAACCCGTTGGGCAGGCAGAACTGGAGGGAATGCTCCAGGAGAAGATGGGGCACTGAACTGGAGAGAAGCTATTGTCACCCCGCATCAGATGATGCCAGCACAGGGGAAGGGGAGAAGGGAAGGAGGACAGATCACAGGGACAATCCAAACTCTCCTCCTTTTCCTCCTGCTCTGCCCCTGGCACATCCAGGGCAGGGACTTGCTTCCCCAGCCATCCTGGCCAAAGGGCAGAGCTGCTCCACCATCTGCCAGCGATGAGACAGCAGCAGTGCAAGTACAGAGCTGAGCACTCTCTCTCCTCTGAATATCTCTGGGCTCTCGGAGGGAATTTCCTCTTGCACCAAAATTTGCAGACTTGTCCCTTAGTGCCAGAGAGGTTATTTGGGGAAAGTCTTGGGAAACCTACATTGTGCAACTGGGAGTTTAAAGAGATTTTCAACCCACAAGGCAACTGACACCACTTCTGTCAGCAGCTCTTACCAAAGCCCTCTGTTACAGCAACCCCTTCCCAGGCAGGAATGCACTCCGCTCGCTGCTCCACAGCAGTTGCACTCAGCTCAGAGGTATCGAACCACTAGACCCTTGGCTTTGTGGTGTCCTACTCCACACATCCCAACACCCTCCAGAACAAATCTCCCTGTCAGGGGCACCCTCCATCTCCCTGCCTCAGGACAGATGGGAGAGCAGTTCTGCAGCACATGAAGGAACATCATCCAGCAGAAGGGGCAGCCTGGAAAGCTCCGCAGGGCAGCAGCAAGTCATTTTCTTGCTAAAGTCAACAGCTCAGAGCCTGAATACACACAGCTGGGCACAAAGTGGCTGGAGATCACATCTGCTGAATAAGAAGTGGCCATTGTTATGCTTTGTCACCCGTTTCAGAGCAGATAGCACTTTAAAGCCATTTGGTGTTGCACTCTGAATAGTTAAAAAGGTCAGGCTCTGAGCATGGGCAGTGGGGTGTTTTCCCAGCGCTGGAGCGTGATGAGAATATTCCCAGGTGCGAGTATTTGTCTGAACATCCGCTGCCTTCCCACTCCCCCAGCTCGGGAGGGGAGAGCTTTGATCTCTTCCCCAGCTGAGACCTGGAGCATGTTGTGCTTTCCCTATCCTCACTCACCCTCTCCACAACCTGTTGCTGTGGAGCAGGACTAAAGCCAGGACTAAAGCCGGTGACACTGAACCACAGCCCTGCTCCCTGCAGGAGACAGGCGCGGGGGGACCCGGGGGTTCAGCAGCGGGTTTAGCACAGCTTGGCCCTGCGATCAATGCCTTAACGTGCTCTTGAGCTGAGATATAGCAGAACATGCTCACAAAAGGCCGGTTCTTGGTTGCCAGTGAAAGGGGCGCTGCTTTCTCCTCCTGCGTTTTGTGTCCCAGGATGCTGCTGGAAGCGCAGCAGGCACCCACAGCCAGCCCGGCGTGCGCCCCACCACGCTGCTCCCACGGTGCAATCACAAACCCAGACATAAATCAAGGTTAACCTTTGCTCTCTCCCCTGTGTTTGTCCAGAGGCTACAGAAATATTGCACAAGACACATGATAGCCAGAGAAACAAAAATAACCTTTATTAAACTGTCCCTGAGTGGGAGGGGTGGGGAAGTTTTTGGTAAATCAGTGCTTCTCACAGTAAGGGAATGAGTTTGGGAAAATAATGCAGAGCAGGTAGTCCTTTATCAGCAGGTAGAGGTGTGTGTTGGGATCTCAAAAGGGACAGACACACCCCCTCATGACTCACCTGCAGTAGGGCTTTTTACTCTGAATCTGACTTTGACGTCTTTGCTCTTTGCAAAAGCAAAACAATTTCATTCCCATCAACTCAGCTCCTTCCAGCTGCCCTGACTTCAAAAATACCTGCTAATTCCTTTTTTTCTCCCCTCTATCACCGCTGCAAAACAAAGTTGAACATGTCCTAATATCTTGTTATTTCTGAATGACGCAGGATTAACCAGAAGAAGAGAACCTGATTTTGCAAAACCAACTGAGATTCCAATTGCCAGAAAAATAAACACCTTGCTTTGCCCAGTATGGAACTGACTTCGAGATGTTTGCATCTACCTGCAGAGAGAGATATCACCCAGCTGTGCGTGTATTTGTGATGCAAAAACTGGAGTCATAAAGGCTGATAATCACGGGAAAGAACATTCCTCTAGGCTGAAACCCATGGAAGCACTAGAAAAGGTGTCAGAAAAGCCCAGCCAATATCCAGGCTGAGTTTATAGAGAGGAATCATCTGTACTAGAGCATGCAAATACAGCCTCATGCAGCTTTTGTGTTCACTTGCCACAAACCTGCGACTGAATGAGTTTTACCAGCACAAATGTAGGAGGAAAGTGAAGTTCAAAGCTGCATGCATGAGTAACCATGGAAACAGAATTTTAAATTTGCACATGCGAGTATTTGTATCCAAAGTACTTTGTAAGCTCAGCCAATGCGGGAAGAGGGACACCACCATGTCACAACTGGCCAATCGCGACTCAGAAACACAGCTTGAATTTCAAATATCACCTACTTACAGCAAACCTCCGTCCGGAGTGGAGAAAAAAGGAATGTGAAAAAACCTGCCTGGAATTGCCATCTGCTCGTGAATATTCCACAATTAGCAGGGACAGGATTCATTGGATACATTATTCATTGTGGATTATTCGCCCAGATCTAACAGCAATAGTGCAACGGGCATTTAAATATTGTGATGAGGAGCCATTGCAGACGTAGAAGGTGTATGTGACTGTCCCCATGTATGAATATGGATGTGCTCCTCTCCTGCAGGAATCTCTGGGAACAATAAATGTGTGGTAAATACCTTGTCCTCTGCGCCTAGAGAAAATCTAGAACTATGTGATAAACTGCATTTTTTAAAATCCCTTTTCCTGTTCATTTGTCCTCTGCCTCAATACCTCCTCCCTCAGCTGGGCTACTCATTCCCTAAAATCAACTGCCCTTTCAGCAACAAAGGCACTTGCTGTGGCTCAGGCTATGGAAGAGGTTTGGTGAGACAATATTTTTCCCATTTCCACCCCAGCCTTCCAGTGTGACCCATGTTATGCTGTGAAAATCATAAAAACAAAACAAAACAAAAACCTCCAAGTGCAACACCGTATTTGCACTCGTTGCTTTCCCAGGAAATCTCCATCAGCTGCCTCGCAGTTTGCAGTGGCCACAGCACAGATGGGTTTTAGGCCCCTTTGCAGGTTCAGCTTTCATGGCACAGAGCCAAACAACCCATCAGAGGCGGATTGACCCTTGCAGACCTGTGTGCCAAATCACGGCAAAACAGAGACACCCCAAAAAACTCCTCAGCTGAAAGTGATGACCAGCAGGGGCAGAAAGAAACCGCCTTGGGAGGGGGGCAGGTTTGGAGAGTTGTGTGTGAGGCTGGAGTAACATGGAGTCAACACAACCAGGCTGTGCCAGGGTTGCTTAAGTAGAAAAAACACAGAGAAAAAGGAAGAGGAAAAAATATAAGAAAAAGGAAAAAAACCACAAAACATACAAATCTAATGAAAGAGTCCAAAGTAGCACAGGATGGGGTTATGCAATTTCAATTTGTCCAGCACTGCTCACAGACAAACACTCCCTGCAGCAGCAGGGACTTGTGCAAGTGACGGTTGTGAAATCCTCGTGCTCTGCCAGCTGTTGCCCAACACTGCTGGGTAGCTGGGCTGTACTCAAGGATAATCCAGGATCCTACAAACACCACAGCAAGGCTCTGGCACTGTGCACACACAGATTCCTCTGGCTGAGTGGGGGCGGCAGCACTGCCATCCTCTGCTTCTGATGGGGTCTCATGGGGATGGTGCAGCCATCCTGCAGGAAGAGGTGGTCAAGAACAGACAGGACAACCTTCCTGCTGTTATCAGTAGCCACTCCCAGGCTGCTACTGATGAAGTCTCTGATGGGCCAGGGTTCCCCATGCAGGATGTCTACAGATATCATACACAGGCACGAGGTGACTCCCCAGGTGATTATTTCCTTCCCCATTACCAAAAAAATGTCTCCTGTGAAATGGTAAAATGTGAGAAACTCCCATGCAAAAGGACTTGTAACGTCCAGAACTATATGCTCAAGCTGGCAAGGGAACCAAGCTTCCTTGGGGTGCACAGGCACATCAAGGCTAATTGTTTGATCCCAAAGGTTTGAAGCAGGAGCTAAATCTTGGGTCAGTGCACAGACATCCAGGTTTAAGGCCTTGAACAGGATCTACTGAACCCACACAGGCCAGATAAGGATCTGGAGATGCTCCTCTGAAGGCAAGCATGTAAAACTCATCACTGTGAGCTCCAGGAGCCAAACTACTGTCTGGGAGTTCCCATGGGAGGGCTGCTGCATCTGGGGTTTAGTTAAACCTTAGTACTTAGATTCTCATGACTGTTGACTGGAAGGGTAATTCCCAGCTGGAAGAGCAGCTTTGGTATGATTGTCCCGTGTTTGGAATTTTTAAAACCATGGAGGTTTTCTCTCTCATCTCTGGTCTGCAGGGTTTGACTTGGTGTGAGCTGCACAGATGTGCTCCCTCACCATGCTCTGCAGGGATTAGGCAACTAAACAGTGATTTGGCAAATAGTTTATTTGCTAAAAAATGTGATTTATTGAGGTTTAACATGCAGCATAAATTTGGTGGAAAGTCATTTTTACTATCTGGGCTTGCACTGCCTGAGGGAAGTGCTTAAGTCCCCTTTCACCCACACATCTAGGGAGCCAGCCAGCCAAGGTCAGGGGGTTTGAGCCCCATTTCACTGACACTTTCCTTCATTCTTCAGCTGCAAAACCCACATGCCAGGGCTTATTCATTCCACATGAGCAAACTCAATAGTCACTGCTTTAGTAAGCTTCAAACACAGACCACAGCCTGCCCACCTGTTACCCTAGGAGGAATGTCTGCTCTTGCTCAGAGATGGATAAAGAGCTGCAGTTGTATTTCATACATTTGCAGATGTTGCTTCATTTGTCCCAGGCCTGCAATGCTCCAGAGCCCCTTTGGAACTAGCCTGGACCAGTGAAGGATGTGATTTTAAACAGAAAAGGAAGAGAAAACATGGTTTTTGGAGAGACCTTATAGCATCTTCCAGTACCTAAAAGGACTGTAAGAGAGCTTTGAGAGGGCTATAGAGAGCAGCTTTGGACAAGGGCCTGGAGTGACAAGACGAGGGGGAATGGCTTCAAACTGGCAGAGAGCAGATATAGATCTGACATTAGGAAAAAATTCTTTACCATGAGGGCGGTGAGACACTGGAATCCATTGCCCAGAGAATCTGTGGCTGTGTCCAAGGCCAGGTTGGATGGGGCTTGGAGCAGCCTGGGACAGTGGAAGGTGTCCCTGCCCATGGCAGGGGGTGGAACAAGATGAGCTTTAAGAGCCCTTCCAACTCAAACTATTCTATGATTCAGTGTCAGTGCAGCATCAGAGCCACCCCAGTGAGCCCTAGAGCATCTCCAAGCCATGTCTTGTGCCACACAAGCCAGTGGTTCTCCTTTCCTACAGCACTGTCACTCAGTCCCTCAGCAGCCTAGAAAAGCAGCAGGCAAAGACAGCTTGCCTCTGGGGCCAGATGAGGGGCACAGGCTGAGTCTGGAACCACGACAAAGAGCCTTGGAGAGGGGAGACGAACACACAGCACATGGAGAGAGGCATCAGGTACCCAAAGGGATCAGAGCAGCAGCTCCACATCTTACTGCTCTTTTTCCTCTCCAGTGCTGAGGTCTTCCCAGGTGCAGGTGGCACTCTTTTGCCTCTCTTTGCTGACCAGCCAGATAAAACTCCAGATGATCTAAAGACAGCTGTACCATGCCCACAGTCTAGGAGAACCTCTCCAACACAAGGGCAAAAGCCACCAAATCCATCATCCCTCACCACCATCCTGCTCTGCATTAGCTACAGCTACAGAGTTGTAGTTCATTTGAAACGGGGAAGGGAATCACTCCATCATTTTATCCCCCTCTCAGACAAAATCTTTGAGCACACTCACGAAGGTAAAGGGTTTGGGAAAAAACAGGAAGAATTATGAGAAAAGCAACACAGGGAAAAGATAAAAGCAACACAATTCCAGGGAACTTAAAGGAAAAAGAGGAAAGGGGATGAGGGTGGGAGTGATGGGTTCACTAAGTGCCACCTGAACTGCAACCACTTTCATAGCAAGTTTAGGCCATGCCAGAGGGTGGTAAGCAGTGAGTTCCTGTCTGAGACCTTTTCATCTCAATAAGTTTCCACTAGAAATACAGTTGGGCCAAAATAGAAATTCATTGTTGGAATGTGTCAGTTTAGATCACATTTTCATGGAAAAAAAAGTCAAAATTAATCAGTACATTTTTGTCTTCTCATTTCAGTGAGGTAGAAAGTTTCATTTCACCATGATTTATTTCATTTAAACCTTCAAAGCTAAATAACCTCTTGCACAAGAATAACACACATGCATCTGCATTAGATATCCCCCCTGTAAATCTTGCTGCAACGAGCCACCAGCACCAAATTACTGAGTTCTGCATTCCCCTACACTTTGCAACTACTCTTTCCCTTAGGAAAACGTTCCAATTTGTGCACTGATGTGAAGTCATGTGTATTTTCCTATGGCTGAAGCAACCTTGTCTAATAGGATCTATCCTAAAACCCTACCAAGGTGCACTTGGGATTGGATCACTCGATGAGTCTCCAAAATCAGCAGCATTTGCAGGATTTACCTGGGGTTCCATCACTCCCCAGAGGTAACAAGGCAAAGACCTAGCACATAAAAAGGTTTACCCTTATGAATACATCCTGTTCCAGTGCAGACTGAACCAAACTGGTACACAAATCATAGTTAATATCATCAGAACTCTCATGGTATGCAAAAAGAGTCCATTTAAATCTGGAACTGAGATTTGACTTTTGGAAGAAAGCCTTTTCAAGCCTTGGGAAGAAAAGGGTTATTGCCTTCTTGTAGGAGACTTGTAGGAGACCCTTTCCTTTGCTCTTTGATCCAGTTCCTCACCCATCCACACTGCATCCAGCATTTCTGGGCCAGCTCCTCTCAGGGCTGGTCCCTACAGGAAGTGTAGAGGAGTCTGCCCCAGGTGTCTGTTGCTGTTCCCAGACCTCCACTGTCTCAGACACAACCTGACTTGTCCTCGCCCACCCACAGGAATTGCTGTGACTGTCCTGTCCCAAGCATATGCCCTTTGGGACTAAAGCTGTCTTTTCACATGTATCTGTACAGCACCTAGCACAATGACCTGGTAATTATAACAGAAGCTAAATTACTGCTAAAATTAGGTGCTTATTAACATTATCGCCTCTGGGCACCACCACAACACTTAATAATGCTGCAGTCTAAGAGGAACTCAGGACCCATCATAATCTTCATGAAAAACTGTCCTTAGGGACAGAATTTCTGTACCAGGTCTCGGTTTTCCATTAGGTCATGTTTTACTCACGGAAAAAATTTCTGTTCAACTGCCTGAGGATTTCAGTCCAGTTAAATGATTTCAACTGCAAAATGAAGGCATGCATATGTTGTCACCTTTAAACTTCACTTTTGGTTGTAAGCTTTGAGTCATAGTCTTTGAGAACAGCTTAGGGGGTTAAGGCACTTGGACTCCAGATACCTCACAACCGTGTAAAGACCAGGGCAGGTCCCACACAGCCACCCAACACACACAGCACTGCAGTAGAATCAGCAGCACAGAGCCAAAGCCAAGCTATGTTTTCTCCTCTAGTTCCCACAGCCTCTTTCCTGTGACCAGGATTCCTGGTGGGGTCAGCTCCAGCCCCAGGGTGAATTTAGGACCATGGCTGGAATGGAGCACGGCCAAACTTCACTTTGCTGCTTAAATCTAACCAAATTGACTGAGTTATTGAAGATGAAATGTAGTCCATGGCAAGTCCCTCAGGAAAGGCTGAGAAGAGGGCAAAGCCAGCTTGTTCAGGTGCCATGTGGTGAGGCAAGGGGTAGGGTGAGCTCAGCATGCCACGGGGTTGGGGGACAAGGAGGAAGGGCTGTGGGGCGCTTCTCAGGTCCCAGAGCTGTTGCCTGCCAGACGCAGCACCCTGGAGAGGACACAGACATCCCAGCGGGGACTATCTCCCACTTGGAGATGCAGAGACAGGACTAGAGCAGAGGACTGGGACAGACCTGAGCACCTCCTCTGAAGACAACCCCCCCACCACCCCGGTGAGCTCACTCTGTCCCAGGTGAAGAAACGACTCGCACAGCCCCAGCCCCAGAGCCCCGAGGCCGCCCCAGCCGAGGCGGGGGAACAGCCCCGCTATCGCCCCGCACACCTTCCCTGCCGCTGATTAATGAGGCTGGCAAGGAGGGACCGGGAGGCTCCTCCCAGCTCTGTCCCTCACGCACACCCCCACAACCACTCATATTATCTGTATCAAGCACATTTTTATGTAAATGCTCCAAGCATCCCTTTCAGAGCTACAATGCCTCCCAGACTAAGCCCCTGAATGGCTCCGGCCCATTTCCCGTGCCTCAGCTGCTCGCCCAGACAAACAGAAGTGTGGCTCTCCACAAAGGGCTATGGTAATGCCGAGCTGAGGAGAGCTGAGGGGAGGGGGCAAGCAGGGGCCAAAGCTATTTCAATGACAGAAGAAAAGCCCAGCTCCGGTATCTCGATGAGTCAAGGAAGGGACAGGCTCCACAGATGGATAAATGGAGCTGCACGAGGCAGACGGCTCAGCCTCCCAACAATGCCTCATCTCTGAGCCCCGGAGTGTTGCTGTGAAGGCAGGGACTGCACTTACAACCTGGGATCTCTCCATGGAAACAGCCTAAAGAGCAGGGAAGGAGTGTATGGAAAACCAGGAGACACTGAAGACCATAACGTGATGTCCCCAGCCTCCGCACGTGCTATAGAGATCAGTCCAAGGGACAAGAGAAGGGGCAGCATCCCACAGTCCACCCTCATCCCACCATAACTGGGACCTTCCTTCGTTCCTGCTGTGGTGAGACTCTGCTTCCCCTCATGGGGTGGTGGTCAGTGCTTCATGGCACATCCAGCAGCTCTGCCTGCTCGAGGCGTGCAAAGTGCTCACTCAGGAAAAAACAGTTTCTTCTGCCAGGAATAGATCAGCAAGAAACTCATGTTCAATGAGAAAGCTTTGAAAGAATCCACAGACACCTCTTACCCCATGTTGGAGGCTGGTGTGCCAAAGAGGTGGCCCCCCAACACACACCTAACCAGAGGGACTTTCTAGCTTTTCTCTGCAGCGGTTCTGCAACAAAGCAGGTGTTATAACTCAGTGCATCCCTCATAGGTTGTACTTTCCCAGCCACAGATTAGGAACAACTTCATTAGAATCCCATTCAAAGGGTTACCAGAGATGTGGCTTGCCTTGGCCTTCCCCTGTGCTCCGTCCTGTGCTCAGTAAAGCCTCTATGAGGACAAGCCAGAATCAGCAGGGGGGTCCTGACGTTCATGGGACCCCCTGTCTTTTGGAGGGCCCAGAGGAAGTTGAAGCTGCTGCAGGAATGCTGCAATTATGAGACACAGCAGAAGAAACTCCATGGGGAATTGCATGTTTGTCTGTGGGTGAGGTCGGTATGGGGAGGGTCGGCAGGGAACTGAAGACAGATGAATGGAGTGACACATGGATTTGACATTTCACCACCTCACACACTGGCTGAGGCAGAGCCCTGAACAGGGAACATGAGACCGGTGTCTGTTCACAGATGGGATATTTTGGGGCAGCCCAGGTGTCTCACACCGATGTCACCTGACTCCACAACACCAGCTGTGCTCTGCTGATGGAGAGCAGCAATGCCAGACCTCACCCGGCAAAATCTTCTCCCTCTCCTATCCTCTGCTGTCACACATCCCAGTCACTCACATCAACTGTCTCAAGAGGCTGCTGAGAAAAACTGGGCAGGCTTTGGCAGGGATGAGGGGCCAACACAGCATGGCTTTCGCAGCGTCACTACAAGCCAGAGCACTGAGAAGGCTTGACAAGAAGGTCAGGATCCACGTGGAAAGCCCTAGGCAGTGTTTCCAGCTGCTTCTCATGTACAGAAATCCAGGCAGCACATGGCCTCACTTTTGCTGCCAGCCAAGCCGTGCACTCAGTGTATTAGTGTCCCTCTGCAAAATCAGGCCAAGGGCACACAGCCATCCTTTCCATTGATTGTTCCACTCTGCTTTGATAATTCACCATTAAACTGGAAGGAAGTTTGCAGTGAGAGGCAGGGACAGCCGTGGGACATCCACTGGATCTTGGCCCCGTGTGACAGGAGGGGCTGGTGCCTGTCCCGCTCCCAGGCTGGAGACAGGGCCAAGGGAAGGGCAGCCAGCGCCACAGCCCCGGGGCTGCAGAGCCCACAGGGACGATGGGGACCACTTGTGCCACTCCCACACCACTTCCTCCTGCACCACTAGCTGGGCGAGCTGGACCAGCCTCCCCCTCCTCCAGCTCCTCCAACATTATTTATTCCAGCCAACTTTGCAGCATTCACCTGCCCCAGCAGTGGGACAGAGCTGGAGGGACAGGGCAGCCCTGGGTGTGGGAAGGAGACCCCAGGGATGAATCTGGAGTGGGGCTGATGGAGAGAATCATAAATGTTGCATGAGGCTGTGACAGCTTGGGTCTCTGGGTCCTGCTGGTGTCAGGCCAGCTTGAGGGCTAAAACAAGCTTTGTGACTGTAAGTTAACCTCCCCCTCACTCCCTCCAAACATGGAGCTTTCTAGTGTTCCCCAAGTCCAGGGCCTCATCCCACCCACCAGGATGGGAGCTGCAAACCCAAGCAAAGAGCAGCTGAGGTTTGGGTCAGCTCAGCAGCTCTGCCCTGGAATGTGGGCTTTGCAACAAACAATTATGATAATTGCCAGTGACAAAAACAGGCAGAAAATGTTTGTGTCATGGCAACACAGGAAATAAACCCTGAGCAGAGCCTGTGTCCATCAGCCACTGCTGCCAGTGCAGCTCATGCTCACAGTAGTTGATGCCCTGTCTTTTCTAACAAGCTCTGTCTCCCACTATGCACCCCCCCCCCCCAGGAGCCAAACCAGTGTGGGTTACATGATCCCAGAACTGTCCTGACCTGGAGACAGCAGATGCAGGGCCAAGTGGGGCAGTTTTCAATTGGACAGGGATCCCTGCAGTGCTCGGCCCCACAGAATTACCCCAAGCAGAGTTAATCTTCCAAAATGGGGTGCACCAGGTGACTTCACAGGGAAGACCTACTTTGCAAGCTCCACCGGGGGGTTATTCATCACCTGATAAACACAGGCCCCTCCATCCCTCCAGCTCTTGGCACATCTCCCAGCCTGGGTGCTGGAGGTGGGCTGTGTCCCATCCAGCTCAGGCCTTGCAAAGATCATGATGTCCAGAAGAGAAGTCCATTCCCTGACAGGCCTTTTACATGGGAGGGTGGAAGACCCAGCACTGCAGGACATCAGCACACAGGCTGGTAACTCCCTGTGGGCCTGCCATTCCCAACCTGCTCTGCTCCCCTTTCTCCTCACTCCTGCTCATCTTTTTGCACAGTTTAGTCATGACTGATGAGAATTACCTCCAATTTCCCACTATAAAAAAAGATAACATCTGAACTGAGGACAGGGAAATAAAACTTCAGCTCCACAGGACAGTGATTCAGCAGAGTATAAGCAGGCTTATAATTGAAGCTGCACTTACACAGTTTGGGTGCTGGCATCTGCTCATGAGCACCAAACCATGTGTTTCAAATTACAAACCAGGGAGAGGGCAAACCTGGCTGTTCCTGTGCCAAAGACCTTTGCCACTCCTGTCCTCAGATGCCAGCAATGCTCCATGATGGGGCTCTGAGGGCTCACTCATCCAGGGAATGGACCTGGGAAAGCTTCCTCCTCCTCATCCATTGGCAGCATCCTCACCACGCTCCAGGTGCAATCAGGCCTGTGTGGTCAGCAAGTTGGATTCTTGTCACCAAGGGCATGCTCGGAGGACAGGGACGTTGTATAAGAGGAAGTGGATGGCATGATGTGACCTGCAGCACTTTTACTGCCACAATGATGCGAGGGAAGCAGACAGCACAGGTTGTTTCTAAGATCCCAGGCTGACAGGTAGAAAAGATTGTGTTCCCTGTCTTGTTTGAGCTCCAGTCACAGAGTCCAAATATTTTCATTTCACTCTAATTTCTGTTGCATTTGTGAGAAGCTGGATAAGTAGCTCTGCAGCTGGCTGCTGTTCCCTGATTCCCACAGCCCTGAGGAGTTCCTAAAATGCAGGTGGAGGTTAACAGGGGCCACATGTGGAGAAAGGGGAGTAATAGTGACTCAGGTGCACTTGCTCATTGATCTGGCTTTGATGCCAAGTGAAGGAGCAATTGGTACACCACTCTATTAGCCATGAATTACAATAGAACAATATAATTAGGACCAATTACATGGTTATATAGAAATGGATTTTGTAAGATTAGCATGCTGCTTCTTGAGGAGATTAAAAGATTGGATGATAATGGAAAAGAGTTTTTAGGTTAATTTCTGACAGAGGTGTCTGGGTTGGTGCCACAGAAATGCTCTCAGTGCAGAGGCCTCTTCGTGCACCATGAATGAGTGATGCCAAATCTGGGGGTAACCATTTTGCTGTTTTCTGACCCAAGTCTCAGCTTTTCACTTCATTTGTTACCTGTTTCCTGAAAAAAAAGTCAAACCAGGAGTGTTTTCCAGGAGGAGTGTAGGGCTCCGCATGAGCTCTTGGTGTCACAACTCCCCAGAGGTTAGGACAAAGCCCTACACTGGTTCCTCACTCACAGCTGCAGAGCCACAGGGAGAGCAGCCACACTTTGGGCTAGCAGCAGGTGTGGAGCAGGAAATCTTTCATGGGCATGTAAGACAGATTCTTCTTGTGGTGACTGAGAGAAGAGTGATGAGCCATAAATGGGGAGAAAAATCCCAAATACTCAGTTGGGAAGAAATAGTGCCTGGACCCTGGCCTGTGTTAGCCTGGGCTGCACCCACAGTACTCTAAACTTTTTGGGTGACAGTGGGACCAACGCTCTGAGTGACTGAGGGCAGTAGGTGAAGCGTTCAGAGGCAGCCCAGCAGCTCTGGGATGGGCCCTGGGTGCTTCAGGAAGATCTCATCAAGGCTCTGAGACTGTCAATGGGGAGAAAGTGGGAGGCTCCAGCATTTCTCAGTTTATTCATATGTTAAATCCTGCACATGATGGTTTTTCTCACTGTCCTGGGTCTCTCCAATAGTGAAGACACTGTGTAATATTGGCAGATAGGGAAAATCTAACTGACTCGAGTCAGGCAGCAGTACACACCAGCTGAATACTCAGGACAAACCAACAGTGAGAGGACTGTGAAACAGCAGAGATGTGGCCCACAGCCTGGTGCCTCTGCATGCATTCCATGCACCCAAGCAGCCACCACCAGCCCCAAGACCAAGGTCCAGGTTTGGTCCATGCAGGCACTCCACAGGTCCCTCGTCCAGCCTCCCATTTCAGCAGAGGTATTGCCAGTGACAGAGGATGTCACCCATGGCTCTGTCTAGCAAAATATTTGGAAGGCTCTGAAAATCTGCCACAGCAAGAGTCAAGAGATAAAGTGGCAAATGACAAAAGAGAAATCATCAGACAAATCTCCTCCAAAGATGATGATGAAGGGAAGAGTTTCTGGAGCAGCTCCCCCTTCACTCCTGGGCTGTGGCACCCTGTCACAGACTGTACTGGCAATGGGGACAGTACCTCATGATGCTGGAGATGTCTCTGGGCGATAAGGCAGAGCTGTGCTGTGACAGGAGCTGGGCAGTCACTATGGACACACTGGAGAGCCTATGGACTGGCTCCTGGATGAAGCACACGTGACTCTGGACAGGTGAGGAGCCCATGGAAACCAAGGGACAGTGATCAACCTCAGGCATGTGCAAGGATTTCCCTGGCAGCAGGACAAAGCAGTGGAAAGTTTGGCAGAGGCGACAGGATTGCTGTCCTGGTGTTTACCCCCACCATGGAGAACAGCACAGAATAAAGCCCAAAACATGAGAGGCAAGTGAGGGAGACCAGTGCATGAATGACTGTGACTGGGAGTGGTCTCTGGTGGGCAGGTGCGAGGGACTCTGTCAATAGAAGGACTTGAAGGTGAAGAAAAGGAACTGTTACCTGCCAGAACAGGTGTGAAGGTGTGAAGAAGAATATGAGAGAGGGATTAGGCAGGAAAGTGGCAGGACAGCAGGGTCCTTCACACAGTGATCTGGGTAAAACAGGCAGGACAGATGACTGAGAATACCTGAGTACCCGAGATGGTGAAGATTAAGAGGAAGTGATGTTTGCCTTGAGCTGGCAGTTGATCATCCTAAGTCCTCAGTCAAGGCCATTGGGACACATCCAGTTTCCTCCCAGTGAGAGAAGGAAATCAGCACACTGCATCTCCCTTAGTTGCTTACAGCCAATGGGCCCTATGGGGGGAGAGTACAAGGTCCAGCTGCTCAGAGATCCCTCTCCCACGCAGATCAAGGGAACAGGAGGGAAGAGAAGATGAGCAAGAGGAGCTTGAGGTCAGCTGGTGTCCATTAACATCTTGCCCAGGCAGCAGGGAATGCTGCAAGAAAA
Source organism: Aphelocoma coerulescens (assembly GCF_041296385.1). Taxonomy (NCBI): domain Eukaryota; kingdom Metazoa; phylum Chordata; class Aves; order Passeriformes; family Corvidae; genus Aphelocoma; species Aphelocoma coerulescens. Next base: position 2,550,899 of record NC_091036.1, read on the forward strand.
GCACCATTCCAGGGGGTGCAGCTTGAGTCCACCTGACCCAGAGTTGGGCAGTCCCCTGTGCAGGTGCCAGCCACACCATGACAGCAAGGAGTGTATCTTGCTGCATCCCCACTGCCTCCTCCCCTTCCAGGCTCTGCTCAGGTGCAGCCACCTGCACAAGCTGCAGGTGAAGCAGGACTGTGCTTTGCACACTGAGGAAGACGCCTGCTCCCCTGGTCTGAGCCACCCCGCAGCTCTCAAACACAGCCTTGGGGCCAGGTGTGGTAGCAGAGGTGCTGCTGAAGTCTGGGCTGTGCAGGCAAGGGGGTATGTGCACAGACACCTGTGGAGCCTGAGGGTGGTGGTCCCTGACAGTGGCAGAAGGGCTGTTCTGAGATACAGGCTGATTTCGCAGCAGGGCCCAGCACATCTGTTCCAAAAAAGAGGAGACAACACCAGGAGAGAAGGCAGCTGGGCAGGGCTGAAGAAACACTGACATCACCTCAAGATTTTTTCTCTATAACATCAGCTGAGCAGGAAATATTACTAAAACCCCAGGGAATCCCAAATACCTTTGGGGTTTTCCCTTGCCAGGAGTCATAAGTGATTCCCATGGCAGAAGCAGTGTCGCAAAGGCTGGCAGCCCAGACACTGAGTGGGACTTTCACTTCCAGGTCTTGCTCTGTGCCCCAGCCTTCAGTCATCCAAAGCCTGCACATCAGGCGCTTCTTCCCAGCCAGCAAAGGTGGGAGAGCGTGGATCAGGCATGGAGATTTTCTCTCATGCACCACCTTGCACTGACAAAGGGAAAGGGATGTTACTCTCCGTGGGATTTTCAGCAGGGCTCAGCAGCCACGTGTTGTTGCTCACAACATGTGATTTTACCCCTTAAAGTTATGTCCATAGCCCTGACCCTGTCCCGATGCAGAGGCTGAGACAGGCTGAGAGAGCTGAGGGTGTTGAGCCTGAAGAAGAGAAGGCTCCAAGTAGACCTCAGAGCCCCTTCTAGTGACTAAAGTGGCTCCAAGAGAGCTGGAGAGGGACTTTGGACAAGGGCCTGGAGGGACTTTAAGCTCAAGGAGGATAGATTTAGATTAGCTATTGGGAAGAAATTGTTCCCTGTTAGGGTGGTGAGGCCCTGGCACAGGGTGCCCAGAGAAGCTGTGGCTGCCCCTGGATCCCTGGCAGTGCCCAAGGCCAGGTTGGACGGGGCTTGGAGCAGCCTGGGATAGTGAAAGGTGTCCCTGCGCATGGCAGAAGGTGGAATGAGATGAATTTTAAGATCCCTTTCAACCCAAAGTATTCTGTGATTCTCTTATTCTCTGATTTCTATGATTCTTCTCCAAAGGCACTGCACAAATGGCACTTATCCACTACCCAAGGCAATGCCTGACCCCAAGCCATCCTCCCTACGGTACCTGAGCTCCAGTGAGGGGCTTCAGCAGCTCACGGGGCAGCAGGGAGGTGCATGGCAGCACCTTTCCTTGCGACCCTCCTGGGACTGCATGTGCTGGAGAGATGTAAACAACAAAGCCACAGGAACCAGGTTTGCCTCTTCTGCTTCTTCTGCCTTCAGCATGAGTCAGAGGCACCAGGAGCACCCGACATCAGCACACAGCAGGAGGCTGCAAACACAGTCCTTGCTGGAGCTGCTGTGGGAGTGGAGCCTTTCCCTTTGCCCTAAACATGAGGATGAGCTCACACCACCCCACAGATCACCTCCATCCCTCACAGACCAGCATCAACAGCTCAAATCCCATCCACAACAGCCCAGCAGTGCACACAAACTGGAGTCACAATGGAAAAGCTCCTTCCCACCTCAGTGTCTGCAGCATAATCTGGAAATTCCTCTTCTATTTTCTGGGCCTTTATGGTTTTCCTTAGCACACACACATGGCCACACACACTGTACCAAGCCAGCAAACACACCATGAATCTGCCAGCTGAAACACTTGCAGAGCAGCTGCAGGGCTGTGTGGACTCTCAGAAAGCAACTTCTGGTACCTACAACCACACAACGAGCAAAAGCCTTGGCCTGGAAATGCAAATAGATGTATAAATTAAATTTAATAAGGCAGTTAAAGTACTGTGTGTCCAGTAAAGTATGATCCAGCTCCTGTCACCCATTTATTGAGGTTACTCCATGTAATAAATTCCAAATGGGTGATAATGTCTGTATTTGGGATTATATTAATAACCGTGCATACAGAGAGATGAGGGTATGGCCAGTGCTGCCCATGCTGTGCACACATGGCAGCAGGTGCCTATGAGCATTTTGGAAATTTTATGTAATTGCCATGAGCATGAATTAATCGACTTCTCTGCACCCTGGAAGAGGGGGCCTGCTCTCAGGTGTTGAGGCAAACTGCATTATGTACAAGTGACTGATGGAAAGGAAAGATTTAAAGGGAAACATTTTCTGCAGTGTTTCAAAGTCACCCAGGTCTGGGTGAGAGACATCTGACCACATCTGTGCAGGTATCTGACTGCTTAGGTTGTTTGCATGGTGAATAGAAAACCTGCAAATGCTGGTACCCCAGAAGCAAAAAAATATTTAAATAAACCTCAGTTAAATCAAGTCCTGAGGGGAACAGGAAATATCAAATTCAAATTGAAAAGGTAAGTTTATTTTCAGCACTACCAGAAATATTAGATATTAAGTGGATATTCATTTCAAAAGAAAACACAATACAGTAAATGTAATTTATTACACTATTTTTTTCAAAAATACATTTAATTGTCAGTACTTAAGTAAATACATTTTGTGAAGAAGTGCCAGATGAATTAATTCCCTCTAAGATCTTTACGTTTCTCTAGCCTAGTGATTTGCTGTCATAGACTCAGACTGAACCTATATCACTTCTTTTTGTAATGAAATAGGATTTTATCCCCACTGTTTCTGGGTTTGACTCCTGTGCCTTTGTCCACTCTGGCAGTTCCTGCAGACATTCACACACCATACCACTCACACCTGCATGGGAAGGCACTTGCATGGCTATGCGTGCTCCCAGGTACTCACACATCTTCATGGCAAGCCAGAGGGTACGCAACATCCTTGGCCAGAGGAGAATGTTTTAGGAAGGCTGCTAGTCTTCTTTTAGCTTTCCTGATGACTGCTTGGGTCCAGAAAGCCCAAGAGTCAACCAGTTGATCAGCTTGGGAAATTTACCCAGGGATTTGAGAGCACCCAGGAGTTGGTAGAAAGGGTGTCTGGAGGTCTTTGTCCAACTTGCGGTCACCAACCCCACAGCTTTTCCTTGCCAAGCCATGTAAAAGCCCAGAACCCAGCCTGAACCTCACCCTGCAGCCCAGCTCACATCTGTTCCCCCACACTGGGGGGCTGCACAGCCAGGACATGCTGCTCCCCTGCTGCAGGTGGGCTGTGGGGAAAGGGCAGGACACGATTCTGAGGTGTTCGTGAGGCAGGAAGGTTCAAGGGTTCATACCCTGCCTGCAGGAAGCACGGCCCAAGTTCTGCTGTGCCCCTGCTGTGCTCCCCAAGTGCAGTGGATGCTCACGCCATCCCTTGGAGCTCACCCCATCCCTGGGAGAGCTCCCCCGGAGAATCGGGAGGCAACAGGGCTACAGCCAGCAAGTGGTTTTTTGCTTGGGCAAGCTGGAAACCCACTCCTACCAAGAGCCACCCCTTTCTCTCTCCTTTGCTCCCTCTTCCTCAGCCCCAGCAGTTCCACCTGTGGCTGAGCCCTGCGGGGGCTGTGGCACTGGCCAGGCAGCAGAAGCCAAAGCCACACTGAGATGATCTTTGCCAGCATCAGACAATGGTTCAAAAGGCAAGCAGCTTTTCTCCTTGCTCTCAGGCTCCCTCTCAGTTTCTTTTAAGCACAAAAACGGCATGAAAAAAAAAAAGAAAGAAAGAAAGAAAGAAGAAGAAGAAGAAAGGGAGGGGGAGGAAAGAAAAGAAAGGGGCTATTTCCAGCCAGGCAGTAAAATGCCATCTGTCTCCTGACGGCTCATGTGACATTGACAGACGTCCATTGCCAGCCAGAGCCAAAGGCTCGGCAGCCCGTGGTCCCCGGTCCCTTTCCCCAGTCCCCACGCGCTCCCGAGCCCAGCAAGGGCTCTTGGGGAGGGAGGAGAAAATGAACCAGGCTGATCCCTGGTGCCCTTCCCGCAGGAAGACGTGCCCAGGGTGGTGGCGGAGGAGGCAGGGTCGGACTTTGAAGCAGGGTTGTCTGTGCCTTTTGACTTCTCACCAGGCTGAGATCCCCTTGGATCCACCTGTTTTCCTCTCAAAAGCAGCTCCTGGAAAACAAAGAGGATGAACAGCAGGCACCCCACCACCCCCACACAATGCAACTGCTTAATTGCCTCTAGGAAAAGAGCCTGGCTGACCCTGGGACCCTCCCAGGCTGGGAGAGCAGAGAGCAGAAAGGCTGTACAGGACTGCCCTGCTGCCCGTGACTGGCTGTGGGCCACCCCTGCCCAAACTGCCACAAAGAGGGAAGCTGCAGCTCACATTTCCTGGGAGCACAGATGTTTCTGGATGACACAGCCACATCCCAGAAACAGATACACACCGATTCAGTCCCAGGGGAGATGGTGGGGAAGTCCCTGTACAGTGGGTAGAAGAGGAAAAGCCCCAAATCTTCCTGATTTCCCTCTATTCCCAACAGTGATGGTTTCAGGAGAGCAGGAATTAGGTGGATGTTGGAAGGTGTAACCTTCTTGCCCTGCATCCCAGGCATCTGTGGATTTGCAAAGCAGCACAGCCCCTGGGAAGCTCAGCACCCCATGGGTGCTGTGACGGCAGAGGAGCTCGGCTCATGGCACCCGCTGAGCAGCCCTGGACAGGCTGGGCATGAGCCACACACCTGCCTGTGGCATGACCACCCTCGTGCCAGCCAGGACTGCAGGGCCAGCACAGCAGTGAGGTCTTCACCCTGCCCTTCACTGGAGCACCAAGGCCACCATCAGGAGCCAGCAGTGCAGGCCAGCACACACCACCTCCTGCATGAACCTGCTGTCCCCACACTGGGTGGCTGCACGGCCAGGATCTGCTGCTCCCCTGCTACAGGTGAACTGTGGGGAAAGGGCAGGACAGGGTTCTGAAGGGCTTATCACCAGGACCTGGCAGGGCCCCTAACCATGCCCACCACTGATGGGTGATTGTGGGGAAATGTTGAAGGGTGTTGTGGAACCTTGTAACATCCTCCTGCTGGCCCTTGGCAGGCAGGGGAAGCCACCTCATGTAATCTCCTCAGCTCTGTGTGTGGCTAAGCGGCTACTTCTGCAGCTCTGTTCCCAGCAGGCAGGTTTAGGATATGAGCAGCTCAGGTCTGAGATGGACAAGGTGGTGAGGTCCTGCCATGTATTGGGTGGTGGTCAGTGGTCTGGATGGTGGGGCTGGGGATGAGAAGAAATTAGACTCATTGATCCTTGTGTCCCACTTCCATGAGCAGGACTCAACATCCGGGCAGTGGCTGCTAACACTGTAGTCCTGCCAGGTGAAGCCACCAGAGAACTTACACCACATTTCACGCTGTGTCCTCCCTGCTGCCTGCAGAAACAGCCTTGATCCTTGGCATTACCAGAGGGATGAGAAGGGCTGGACACGTGGCTGTCTCTTAAGGATGGGCAAAGCAACAGCAAGATCATCCCAGGGCAATGCCAGGCCATGGGGCACAGTGCCAGGGAAGCAGCTCTGTCTCTTGCTGGCTGCAGCAGGTCAGTGAAAACCCATGAGGAGCGGCTTCAATGAGATCCCACAGAGCACACCCTGAACTTGGGCTGTGAAGCCTGGACAACCCTGGTATACCACATAAGATGTGCAAGCAGATGGCCAGCATCACTCCCCCAGCTCCTGGGCACAGGTTTGTGTTGTTTCACTTGCTCCTACACCATTTCACCCCAGACGTGTTCTGTCTGACCTCTGCAGCCACCCCTGACCCCACAGTCACTCCACAGGTGACACCTTTGGTGGCTCCTATCCACATCCTGCTCCTCTCCCCTGGGTTCTATGGTTTTTCAGGAGGATGGTGCACAAAGGGGACCAGGGCTCAGGGCTCTCTGAGGGACAGAGAGAGCATCAGTATCTGAACAGCTTTGAGCCAAGAAAACAATAGTCAGAGTGCAAAAGGCCCTACAACATTAAGTTTATTATTGTAGAAGAGGAAGAAGCTCTGATTGTGTTGTGAAATGGTGGTGTGGGATTGCCTCAGCCTGTGGGCCACAGGAGGGATGGAGACAGGTGTCGCTGCAGGTGGGGCTGGGAGGTGTGGGGCTGGGAAGCATGGGGCTGCCTCCAGCCCAGCCCCACAGGAGCCATCATCCAGTCCTGGGTGCAGAGAAACGCTCTGAAGCATCCTGGCCCTGCTGTGTTTAACCTGGCTAATGAGTAGCCAGGCAGGATGTGGCCATTCAAGGACACTGGATGAAATAGCCCTTCTGCCTCTGCTTACACAGCACACACAACTGGGCCATTCCCACAACCCCAGGATCCTGCCCAAAGGCTGCACATGGCTGCTGTGATGAAGAACAGGTCTTGAACCAGGGAATGACCCCATCTCTGCAGTGAGAGATCATCAAAACCTCTGAGAGAACAAAGTGTGGCTGAACGGATCCCTGCCTACCTGAGAAACACCCCTGCCAAAACCCCACCTAAAGTGACCAAAAGCTGAAGGCGTGGGGTGCTGTGCTTCTCCCAAGCCGGCAAAACTGTCAGGACCAAGAGGCTAAAGGAATGGAGAGACTGCTTTGCCAGAATGCACACATGCTGCACACGGGAACAAAGGACCAGAGAAGATGGGTGTGAACAAGCAAGCACAGGAGAACAGGCTCGGCTGCCCCAGGCTCCTGCTCTACTTCACACGGATGTGTCTGAGGGACTCACCTTAGGAGCCGTTTAGAAGGAGCAGTTCAGGATTTGTCTGTGGTGCTGAAGAAGGAGGGAATGTCTCCCAGTTTTGGAGACTAAACCTAGGACATGTCCTCTGGCAGGCACTCATCTCTCCTAACATGAATGCTTTGACACTGAGACAGACACACAAGGATGTCATGGACTCTTCATCTTCAGAGAATTTCAAAATTTTAATGGACTGGACCTGAGAAACCCATTGCAGATTTTAAGCCAGTTATGCACAGAGCAGGAAGTTGGACCAGGAACCTCCAGAGGTTCCTCCTAAACCAATCCTTTCTGTGATTCTTTCAGCTCCCTGAACTTCTGCTCTTTGCAGACCTGCAAAAAAAAAAATGGGCTTATCCATAGGTTCCCACCTAAGGCAAGTTTGGGTGAACCCAAGAACTGGATTTTCTTGGGTGTAAGTAGAGTTGGGTTTGCTTTGCATGGCTCTGGGAAAGCCAAGGCTTGACATGTCTCTCACACATGCCTCCCACTCAAGGTAATATTATTCTTCTTGTAAAGAGGAAACCACTTAAGGCTCTCACAAGTGCTTCTCATCAGCTTGAGTGAACAGAAAAGTGAATATGAACTGATCTTAGGTAAATGAAGTCCACTTCAATTGTCAGTTAAGAGTTCAAAGCCATTTCATTAATACACTTCAGCTCCACCTCCCTGTACACAGATCCAAAGAGACACCTCACACCCACTTTCAGTGCTGTTCAGTAGCTAACATCCCTACTCAATCCACAGGTACTTGAAGATCTTAGTGAACCTCACTTAGGTCCAAATCCAAAATCTTCCTCTGGTTCAGCAGACCCAGGACAATTTCCACCATTTTCTAGTCCTGCACTTTGTCTTTTTTTCTTTTTTCTTTTCTTTTCTTTTCTTTTCTTTTCTTTTCTTTTCTTTTCTTTTCTTTTCTTTTCTTTTCTTTTCTTTTCTTTTCTTTTCTTTTCTTTTCTTTTCTTTTCTTTTCTTTTCTTTTCTTTTCTTTTTTCTTTTTTCTTTTCCCTTTCCCTTTCCTTTCCTTTCCTTTCCTTTCCTTTCCTTTCCTTTCCTTTCCTTTCCTTTCCTTTCCTTTCCTTTCCTTTCCTTTCCTTTCCTTTCCTTTCCTTTCCTTTCCTTTCCTTTCCTTTCCTTTCCTTTCCTTTCCTTTCCTTTCCTTTTTCTCTTCTCTTCTCTTCTCTTCTCTTCTCTTCTCTTCTCTTCTCTTCTCTTCTCTTCTCTTCTCTTCTCTTCTCTTCTCTTCTCTTCTCTTCTCTTCTCTTCTCTTCTCTTCTCTTCTCTCCTCTCCTCTCCTCTCCTCTCCTCTCCTCTCCTCTCCTCTCCTCTCCTCTCCTCTCCTCTCCTCTCCTCTTTTTCTCTTTTCTTTTTCTTTTTCTTTTTCTTTTTCTTTTTCTTTCTTTTTCTTTTTCTTTTTCTTTTTCTTTTTCTTTTTCTTTTTCTTTTTCTTTTTCTTTTTCTTTTTCTTTTTCTTTTTCTTTTTCTTTTTCTTTTTCTTTTTCTTTTTCTTTTTCTTTCTTTTTCTTTCTCTTTTTCTTTTTTCATTTTTCATTTTTTCTTTTCTTTCTCTCTTTTTTATTATTTCCTAATTTCCTTCTTACTTTTTTTCCTTCTTTCCTTCTTTTCTTCTTTCCTTCCTTCTTCTTTCTTACTTTATCTTTCTTTCTTCTTTCCTTATTTCTTCCTTTTTCGCTGTACCATTTGAATGACAAAGGTTTCTGATTACAGTCCTCCTGGGGAATCAAACACCAAGGCTGCTGCTCATTTACTGACTGGCAGATTAAGATGAATAAAGGGAGAGATTTGTATATTGACTCTGTGTTTATGTAACTCATGTGCAAGGCCCGGCCAGGAGCAAAGGGGAATCTGACCCACATAAATAATAACAAGCAGCATTTTTAAACTAAATCATCTGGAAAATTCACAGACGATTCCATCGGTTCCTTCTATTGTGTCACCAGAGAGTCATAAATAATTCAGCCTTGCTCAAATATTTATGGAAATCAATTTAGCCCTCAGTCCAATGCCACCTCCCTGAGAAAACAGTTTCCTTTCCTATCACAAGTGCAAACTTAATTCCCAGCTGTCCCACGAGCCTTCCCAGGGCCAAGGGCACCTGTAACCTCCCACAGCACATCCAGGAGCTGGGCTTGCTGAGCAGGACCCCAGACAGACAACTCTGGGGCCATGGGGACCACATGGAAGATGAAGCTGCACATGGTCTTCCAGGAGAGAAGCAGGTCCAGCACCTCCAGCACCTGTCGCTCTTCTGCTGTGACCATCCTAAGCTCCACCATGGGCATCTGCCCTGGCCCAAGGTGGCTGTCAGCTCCAGAGCTGAGGAACAGCCTTTGGCAAAGTTGTGGGCACATGGAGAGCAGCTCCTGTGCAGGTGACAACTGATGCTCGAGTCAACAAATCCTGCACAGGAGAGAGACGCCTTGATGAGATCAAAGGTCACAAAACAAACTCTCACAGGAGCCAGCAGCCCAGGGGAGCTCCCCATGCCCACTCCCAGGGCAAGGTCCATGGCTCTGCCATACCCACTGAGGAGCAGCTGCTATGCAACCTGAGCCATGACCTGGCACTCACTGCTCGCTTCCGTCCTTCCTCTCTGGCTGGCACATGGCAAGGACTCTCGTGCCAAAAGCAGAGCGGCCACACAGGCTGCCCATCATGACCAGCACCCCATGGTGAACCCACCATGCTCCTGGCCCTGAGCACCTCACTGATCCTTCAGGAAGCTCAGCATGTCTGTGGGCTATTCCTGTTTCTTGACCATAAAACCCACTTCCTGGGAACTGTGAATTTCTTCCAGCACCTTTATTGCACACAAACAGGACAAATACCTGGGGTCAAAGATAAGCACGCTCTTTAGGCGTGCAACACATTCAGCGAGTAACTAGACCACCACATAGATTAGGATCAAACCTCTTCCCAGCTCAGCCACTAGCACAGGAACTGGGAGCAGCCACACACAGCCCATGACCGTACGAGAAGCCACATTTCCTCCAGCTTCTGTGTTCCCTGAAACTCCTGATCACCTCTTAGTAGGTCATTTATCTGGCCTCTCCCCAAGTTTCTGAGCCCACTTCTCTCCCAAGGTGCACTTTGCCTGGAACAACATGCAGAACTGTGCAAAGGCACGACACAGCCAGGTTTCCATGGATCCATGGCAGACACTGGGACACTTCCTCCTGCAGGGTGCCATGTCTGTCCCAGACATCAGTGCAGTAAACTGGGCAGACACTAGCTGTGAATAACATGGGGACCTGAGGAGACATGGACATGCTGCAATGACCAGGAAGCCAGCAAGGGAGTGTTTTGGTGGTTTGGGAGAGATTATCCCCCTGTTTCCACCACAGGGGTATCTCTGCACCAAAAGCACCAGTCTACAAGCTTTGGCTGTGAGCACCTGGGGCAGGAGACGAGCCTGGTGGTGACCTCAGGGCAGGCATCCCAGAGTGTAACCAGGGTCACTGACAGCCAAAGAGGTGAAATATGAGTGTTCCCTCCAGCCATTCACACTGTTTCAGACTCCTCCAGCTCTTCAGGGTAAGGAATGCACGGTGCTGCAGGACGAGGCAGATGGAGGGGCGGTAGGAGCTGGTGTCACTGTGGGCCAAGCCCTGCACCATCCTGGCTGAAGAAACAGCAGAGGCACACTCCAGTATGTGAGGAGGGGTTTTTTTGAGCTTCTCCAGTGTCAGGTGTCTCAGCACAGGAGATTTCCAGCCAACTCCCTTCTGCTTTCCAGACCCTCTTCTTTCACCCCTACTTGTCACCATTCCTGGAGGATTTTAAGAGCTGTATAGATGTGGCATTTGGGGACATGGTTTAGTTGTGGCCTTAACACTGCTGGGGGAATGGTTGGACTTGATGATCTTAAAGGTCTTTTCCAACCCAAACAATTCCATAATTCTATAAATCTACTTCACACAAATGCTGAGGCACCCCCAAGGCCCACACATATCCCACATCTGCACATCTGTAGGTGTTACTAGATGAGAGCACAGCTGCTGCTCCAACACAGAAAAGCGCCAATGGTCCACAGAGAGGTCACTTGCATGGGTTTACATGTGCAAAATCTTTATTTCAGGTGACTCTCCCAAAATCACAACCCACCTTCTCTGCTCTGCCTGCACACCAAGGAGCAGCAGGATGCAGCTGGCTTGCAGTTCCCACCATAGGGGAAAGTCTTCCCCAGCATGGGAGACAAAGGATCATGGATATTGCTAAGATGGAAGAGCTTCACAAAGGGAAATAATTCGCCCTTGTTAGGAGAAAATCCTAGGAAAAAGTTAGGTAGGATCCTTTTCTGGTTTTTGTTCTCCTTGCCTGGCAAAGTCCCTCTCCTGTCCAGCATTTGTGATTTAGGACCTTGGAAAGTGTACTTTTCCTTGTCAGAGTGGTGATTCATTACAGACTGGAACAAAATGCATGTTCCTGGGCTGCAGAGCCCTGAACTGCCTGACATTTGGGATGCCATCTAACGATTACCCTTAATTCATAGTCTATTATACAAGTGTCTGCCTCTGCAGTCAGGGCAAGGACATCACCTGGTCTCTCTGCAGAGCTGTTTCATGACGGCATGTGCATAAGTTGTGTTTTATTCAAAAAGGGGTTAATCTGTGCCCTCTTATCCCCCGAGCACAGGAACACAATCAATCTCAAAAGAGCTGCTTGGCTTTCTCCTCCCTTCTCCAGCCTCACTTCTTGGCTCTTAATAAATTATTCAGCTTTCCTCAATATGCATAGGGATCTCATTAACAACTAATTTTGCTTATTTAAACCAACTGCATAATCAAACCACTATAGTGTTTCCCCTTTCTTATAGCCATGAATTATTCATGTCCTGGGAATCTGCATACAAATTTATTGATTCTTAAAAGGGTGCCTTTTTCACAGCCTGGAAAAAAGAAACCCTGGTTATTCTGGTGTTCAACATTTTGGCCCAAACTCCCATTTAACAAATCATATGGTGTTTTCCTGGGAACAGACAGTGGACAAACCCAAAGCATCACCAAATGCACCTGCAATTCCTGAGTGCAAGGAAAGGGAGTGTTTCCAACACTGCAATTAATCATTTGCAGTATCTCACATTGCAGCCCTTTCCCAGAGTGCAAAGGGCTTATTGTTGCAGCATCCATTTCACTCTGACTTCCTGGTGCCTTTAGGTTCTCCCTCACAAGCCAGAAAGACACCCGAATAACAACTGGACATCTTGCAAAAGCCTGCAAAGCCACCAGTATGCCCAGACATGATCTGGGCTTATCCCACAAAGGAAGCACTGAAGATAATAGCATGCATGAGGTCAAGAGGGAACACGGACTGATGTGTGCTTCCAGCCTCTGGGCCTGCTCAGCCCTGACATGAAGGGGAGCAGGGCTTTAGGGACCCACACACAGCCCTGCTCATGCACACCCCTGGATTCTATACTGGCCTGTTACATTTTGTCTCATCATGAAGCTCTTCTGAAGAGCTGTCTTTGGAGATCTACCCCCAGCCCCCACATCCTTCTGGCACAGATCCCTGAGGAGGTGGTCCCCTTCTGCTCTTAGGCTCACGGAATTACAGAAGAATTCAAGTCAGAAGGAACCTCTGGAAGTTTCTAGTCCAACCTCCAGCTCAAAGCATGCTCAGCTGTGAGAGCAGACCAGGTCGTCACACCTTTACCCAGTCTTGTCTTGAGAATTTCCAAGGGTGGAGACTGCAAAACCTCTGAACAACCTATTCCACCACTTGACTGTCCTCATGGCAGAGATCTTTTTCTTCATATCCATCCTGAAACTCCAGTTTTCAACTTGTGTCCATTGTCTCTTGTCCTTCTGTAACACTCCTGTGAACACCCTGGGTCTCCCTGATTGACTCATCCTTCCCAAGTGCTTCTGGGTATCACTACTCTCCAGCCTTCAAGGCCTGTCTAAACCTCAGGCTGAGAGCTGAAGGAGCAGTGTCCATAATGACAGTCGCAGCATAAAAAAGCTTTTACAAATGTCTCCCTCAAGAAGAGCATTTTCAGAGAAGGCTTTGACAACCTCATCCCATGAAAAGTAAATGCCAGAAATGGAGCCATGAAGCAGTGACCTTCAACTCATTGCAGACAAAGAAGGATTTAGAAACATCTGTGCATGTTCTTGTAGGTACCCCCAGGTTCTCAGTCCCTGCTGGTGGTTGGGGACCGAAGGGGAGGTGAAGAGTGTCTCCACGTTCCCCAGCTGGAGTTCTTGGTATGAGCCTAGCACAGACAGCTCCTTCCTGAGGTCTGCTAGGAGCCCAGCAGCATGTCCAGAAATGCCAGGCAGAATCCCAGGCAGAATCCCAGGACACCGCTTGTGCTTGTGGGGTATTAGCTGTGCTCCCTCCATTGGCAGGAGCTGCAGGTGTGTCAACCTGAGCAGAGGAACTTGGAGCTGCAAGTCCTCCAAGAGCTCTGATCTTACCTCTCTGGGGGCACCCCAAGCTCAGGACAGTGCTCACACCTGCAAAGCCAGTGCACCTGCAAAGAGCCCTGAGTGGCTGTAGCAGTATTCATAGGGAGCCTGGGTTTGCCGCAGGATGGAGATTTCAGTTCATCTGCTCCAACATTGTGACCAAAATCAGGGCAGCAGCACACCAAGCCCAGGGACATTTGCAGTGCTGCCATCCAGGAGAAGCCACCCTGGCAGGACCAGGTCTAGGACATGTCCCTGGTAGCCTCTGGTTCAGTACAAGTGGATTGGTCAGATTTGTCCTGCACAGGGCACAGCTGCACTTCTGTAGCCACATCTCTCTCCAAGCCTCTGCTGACAAAGCCATGGCTTATCTGCCCCATGGGCCATCAGGGTTTCTGCAGTGAACAAACATCAGATGTTTCATTTTATTTGTCTTTTGAGAACTGGTGAGGCTCTTTGTTTGTTTGCTTGCTTTGTAAAGGAGTGGGCTGATATGTTTTACTTTGTCTTCTTGCTCCTTCATGATAAAAAAAAACCCTAGCTGTGGGAGGAACATGAATCTGTAAATGTTCGTTTATAACACAGCAGAATCCTGAGACAAGATCTCCCAATTTTTCCTTTCCCTGTGCCTGCATTGCTGCCTGGCTGTCTCTCTACTTACTCACCTGTTCAGCTGCAGTTTCTCAGGGTGTCACTCAGAAGCATCCCCATGTGGAGCAGCTTGAGGATTTGATCGGAATCACGGCCCCTACCTGTCCTGCAATGATCTGGATTCAGCCAGGACTTGTTCAGGGAGGACCTGGTGGTGAATCACAGAATCACAGAACCATTTAGGTTGGAAAAGCCCTCTAAGATAATCAGCTCCAACCATTAATCCAGCACAGCCAAGCACAATATCTATGGATGCAGGATGGCTGCTGACTGCCACCATTTCACACATTCGGCTGGAGGCAGTGGTGTGCTGACCCACCCTTGAATGAGGGAATGGATTTGCTCCTTGCTAGCCCTGTGGAGGTGCCAGCACATTGTGTCACAGCAAGGTCATCTCAGAGCTGGCAGGAGGACACGGCACTGCTGTGAGTCACCTGTGGCTCTGCCAGAGCTCCTCACATGGTACTTGGAGAAGGCAATGGCACCTCTGGAGACCAAGGCACTGAGGAAATGGCAGGTGCTTTCAGGCTGTTGTGGGTGTCTTCCCAATGACCCACATTCCTGTGCATCCAAAAGCCACCGCTTCTCCTCCCAGCTTGTGACACCCCTGATCACAGCCCCACTGCTCATCCCCACATACCTCAGCCCTGTGGTCCCACAGCTGGGCTGTGCTGAAGGACTCAACATGACTGACCTGCCTACAGCCTGGACAGTAGAGGGGGGATCTGGGTGAGCAATGCAAGAAGGGCAGGAAATACTGAAAGCAGAGGTGGAAAGGCACTGTGAGGAAAGGGTAGGAGAGCACTGGTAAGCTGCTCCTCACAACCACTGAGTTGAAGCAGCTGAACTGGTTGATGTAAACCCAGCTCCTCCAAATCTTTGGAAAAGCATTCAGTAGTTGACTGAGAGAAAACCTTCACAAGACAGAGCAGCTATCACCTGTATTTTGATCAAGCAGCTGAATGATCCCAGGAGGAACTTCATTTAATCAGAACAGCAGGAACTTGACAAAAATCCCAGTTGCGCACCAAGGGACACATCAACCCAGCCACTGCTGTAGCCATCAGGCAAAGCCCTGCAACCCTGGAGCAGCTGCATGGACACCAGTGAGGCTGCTTGAAGCACAGATAAATATATGTTCTCAAGAGCTAATTTTGTACAGACAGCAGGCCTGAAATAGCAGCTTCTGGGAAACATGGCCAACAGGCAGGGGAATGAGACCATTCCAAGCCTGGGTGCTGAAGGAGTTCTTGGCAGTGTGGCAAGGAAGGTTTGGTTACTGTTGAACCAGCAAGTTTATGCCCTTGTCTTTTGCTGTGAGTTCTACTGAAACCAGCTGAAGGGCATCTACATGGTTTCAGCTGGGAAAGTGCTCAGGTGGGGATTGCAGGATGAGTCACTTGGTAGAGGACAATCCATGAGCTACATAGATCCTATCTCCAGGAGTCACACTCCTCTGTGCAAAGAATTTCTGTGAAGAAATTCAAAGAAGTCACATTCACTACCTTGAGATTGAAATCTGCCTTCCATGGCTCCTTTCCACCTTAAGAGGAGAGGGAAAAGGTATTGGCATGCTGGGTTCACGCAGAGCACACTGCTGCTGGACAGTGAGGACAAGAAACAGGGAGTTTCATGCAGAAGTTAACATGCCTCCAAAAAGTCAACCTGCATATATTTTATCAGGGACAGTAGGTTTCAACGTAACTTCAGGCACATTCCTAGAAAAACTCGGAGCTTTTTTACCTCTTTGAGATCAGGCTTCTTTTCGTCTGTGTCTTCAGTCAGTCTCTGTTCCTTTGTTCACCTGCACATTATAAGAGCTAAGTCCATCCTGTGATCCTGCTGGTAACCAGGATGCCTGGGTCCTGTGGAGGGTGGAGAAGGCTGTCCTTGACTTTTTTGTGAGCATGAACCAGTCACCTTCCTCTTGCAGACCTCATTTTCCCAGCTGGAGATGGTTCTATTTACCCACACTTGTCAATACAGTTTTACAGCCTGGGTAAATGTTGATTTCCAAGTGACTGCATTAAACTCATATCCTCAGCACCCATTCAGAGGTTCCCTCTTTCACAGCACTTCACAGGTCAACTGCAAAGCAACACAGATGCATCGAGAAGTTTCTACCAAAGCACAGCTCTTTGCTGCAGCTGCTCTTCAGAATGTGTTCTGGGAAAGACCCCTCACACAACACCCAAGACGGAGATAACTTGGCTTCTCTGGATGCATTTTACCCATCACAGCTGTACCTCCTGACACATATTCCAGATCTGCTCTTCAGAAACAGGTGGCTGACGTGCTCTTCACACCTGTGTCCAAGCAGAGCCCAGCATACATCCCCCATTCCCACCTAGCCATGGCTTAGTAGGAGCAGCTAAAATCTGAAATATTGTGAGAACAAATATACAAATGGGTTATGTTTTGTTTACATCTTTTCACATGTCTGAGCAGCTCTGCTAGGCCCTGTGAGTATGTGCATGGTGCTGTCCCTTTCCAGCTCACCTGCTCCCCTGCCCACAGCCATTGCTGGCCTCTCCGCCTGCCCCATGGAAACAGGGAGTGGCAGAGAGTGCCTGGATTCCATAAGAAGCTGAGATCCTCATATAGGCAGCATTAATTGCAACTTTTAACCTTTAATTATAGGTTCCCTTGGTTTCCACGGTGTATTTTCAGCTGATTGCCTCTGTGTTTCCATAGCTCAGACATGAACTCACAGTCTAGCAATGGCAGAACCACTCCAAGTGACCCAGGCCAGTTTGTGACCTTAATGATCTGCCATCCATTTACGGGCACCTAGAGAGAGCCCAGGTGAGGAGCCAAGTGTTCCCCACCGATTTCATCCCCTGCTACAGCATCATGTCCTCAAAAATGGCCTCAAGCGGTTTAGGAGAAAAAGAGTCTCCTTGAAATCAGCAGAGTTGGAGATTTGAGCCTTTGGGGCCAGTAATCCACAGGGAAGGTGGGTTTCAGTCACACAAGATACTGCTCCAGTGGAGCTCCTTCTAAAAGGACTGCCAAAAAGGTGTGATCATATGCAAAAATATGCAGATGGAGCTGATTGCTCTGAGTCACACCCTGTGTGCTTCTCCCAATGCCCACAGTTTCACAGGAAGGCACGCGGCAGGGACAGCACAGAGACTTACCTGTGAGAACTGAGTCATATCAGGTCCCATCCACATTCCTTCACTGCAGCTCCCTGCTCCCTTCCCAGTCTCTGCTGTACGGGACTGTTTGGGGGTGATATAAGCTGCCAGGATGGGTTTGTATTCCCCTTGGAGCATCATGGCTCCAGGCCTGGAGGGGAGCAATGGCAGGGCCCAGCGAGAAGGGAGTATCTTTGTTTCTGCACTAATTCCAGCACTCTTCCAGGAAGCTGGACCTGCAGATCTGGGCCTTAATTAGGACTTCGAACACCCCTCTGAGCATTGAATGTCCATTATCTTTGCTGTGAGGGAGGCAGCTGCTTCCTTCAGATGAATGATGGGTTGTGTGACCCAGAACAAGAGCCTGTGGCATATTTTGTAATATCAACCATTTTCCCCTGAAGGTCCTCCCTCAGAGCTTGCCAAAGGGACAGGTCCGACTGGACAGGAGGCACCTGGCCATTCCCAGAACCAGGCGTGATCTGCACAAATGTGCCCTGTCCTGCCCTTCCAAGCACAGCCTCGTGCAGAGCCAGTCCCTGCCTTCCCTGGAAGTGAGCTGCCACGGCAAGGACGTGCCTGTGGGATGAGTGCACAAGAGCTCCATGCTACAATGGTGAGGAGCAATGAGCTGAATCCACCCTCAGAAGGCAGGAAGCAGCACTCAGCCTTATCCAGCTTCCCAGGACAGCCTGGCCAGGCCCTAGCCTCTGTATGCCTTTTTCACCCTGGCATTGGGCATCACAAAATCACCTGCAGATGCTTCCTCCAGTCTTTTCCCATGGGTTATACCTACCCCCACTGCAGAGGGCTTGGAAACCTCCTTCTATCTTATCACATCTCATGCACAAGCACCAGCTGGCTCAAGGAAAACAGCAGAAAAATAGCACAACTGCTCGTGCTCCTGAGACCACCCGTGCTGCCAGGAGCACACGTGTTCCCAGATTGGCAACCTGCTTCCCACAGCAAGACCCCCCAGGGCCCCATAGCAGCCCTGTGATTCCCATTCCTCCAGCAGCACCAGAGCTGCTGCATTAGTTAGGGCAACTTGGAAAGAGAAAGACCCAGGGGAGTTCATCTCATGGGGCTTAGTGCTCTGTGGTTCTGGGCCCCCTGAAACCTGCACATCACAGTACCAGTAGTTATAAAAATGGCTTCATTTCTTTGAGGGAAGAAGGAGATACAGCACAGTAGAAATGTGACCGCTCCCTCGTGCACTCTGCCCTACTTGGAGACAGACAAGATAAATCCTACTGACTCCCAGCTCCTTCTCCTCCTGCTCTGCATTTGCTCAGGCTGGCACACCGATACCAACGCAGCAGTCTGCACTGCCTGTTCACTGTCAGCTGCAGCTGCAAAAGGCTGGCTTCAGAAGAGCTACAATATCCCTGCAGATGGGGTCTTTTATCTAAACTACTTTACAAACCACACAAGGATCCATCCCCTCCAAGATGGTAGGGGACAAACCCCACCACTGGGGTGTGTAGGTGGGAATGCAACAGCCTCAGTCCCATCACACTGTGCAGCAAAGGTGGTGGATGAGGCCCAGAATCTCTGCCAAGAAGCATGGTCCAGGCTGATATCACATTCTGCAGCACCATGTAAGGGGACAAACCTCAGCCCCTCTGCATGCCTCAGGTTCTGTCTCCTAAAAATGGGGACAATCATAATTAACTGCCTGGTATGAGGTTTTGTGTGTGAGTCTTGTTAGCCTTCTTGAAACATCTCCTGGGGACTGTCTCCTAAGACTCAAGCATCTTGAAGGGGAGTGTGGCTGCCGCCTGGAGCATGGCACATGGACCCAGGACAGCTTGCCTGGAAACCCTAGCCTCTCCTCTCGGTGTTGGTCATCTGGTGGCACCAAGTAGCGGGGTTGCCTGATACCACCACTGGTATTACGAGCCCTTCTTCTCACTGCAGAAACAAGCTGCTGCAGAACCATGACACTCGCGAATCCACCTCTCCTCCATCCCTTTCTTGTCCAAGTCAGTCAATGACAGGCCCCAATGTAGATGGTCACAGCAGGACATTGCTTAACCCCTCTGCTGTTCCCCAAGGACAGATCCTTTGCATTCTGGCTTAATGTCACAGAAGAGTCATCCAGGGAGTCATTCAGCCTTGGGCAACACCTGTCCAAGCACCAAGTTGGTGTCCAGTCCTTAGGGCAATATACAGCCATGCCTGGGAGACAGAGTAGGACATGCTGGGGCACAGCACATAGACCATCCTGTCCTTAAACATCAACCAAATAACGGGCCCAGGGAAGGTGTATCTGCCCCTGGCAGGTGGCACCCACTGGCTCCTCTGCAGCTTGGAGGCAAGTGTCCACATGACTGTGAAAAGTCATCTCAGCCCTGACAACTGGGTGGAGAATAAAGGAAGAAAGTACCAATCCCATCCATCAAACTGGAGCCTTCTCTCCTGTTAGGCCTCCATGCATTACCCCTTGGCCAGGTTATACAGGTGTGGGGGCATCAGGGGCTGCTGCTTGCTTGCACAACCAGCCCTGCATGTGCAGGGGCAGGGAGAGGGGGCCCAGGATGGAACCCCCTCCAGCCTCCTCTCTCTGGCTGTGCCTGGTAATGCACAGGCTCCCAGTGCCCCAGTGCTGTTTGCATCTCACCTCAGCTGGTACACCAGCCAGATGCCTCCCAGCTGGGATGCAACCCACAGCTCCTGGTAGAGCCATATTCCTGGGGCAGGCTGCAAAGGGCCAGCGGCACAGATGGGTGACAGAATCACAGGATCATTTAACTTGAAAAAGACCTCCAGGATCATCAAGTCCAACCTGTGACCACTCCCCACCTTGTCACCCCACAGTGAGTACCCATTCAGAGTTCCTTGGACACCCTCAGGGATGGGGACTCCACCACTTTCCTGGGCAACCCCTTCCAATGCCTGACTACCCTTTTGGTGAAGAAATTCTTCCTGCTGTTCAACCTGAACCTCCCCTGGTGCAACTTGAGGCTATGTCCTCTTCTCCTGTCATCACTTGCCTGGCAGAAGAAGCAGACCCACACCTTGCTACAACCTCTTGTCAGGTAGTTGTGAGAGTAATCCCCAACCTTGTGGAACCTGAGTAGTGACTCCACTGGGTACAGCAGGTCTCCCTGGCTTACCAGAGACCTGTACCTGGGATCAGGCTGTTGGCATCACCACAGAAAGGCCAGTCTGAAAATTTCTCACCAGAGCTGATAACAAAGTGCACAGGCACACATGGCTCCCTCCCAGAGAACCACCCCAGGGCAGCTCTACATACCGCGTGTTCCAGCAACACATCTCACAGGACAGGGCTGGGGAGGAACCAGAGGAACCACACCAGCCATGCCATGCCAGCTCTTTCCTGGCTGCCTCACCCCAGCCACTCATCCCAGCTGCTGCTGGGACATCCTGAATCACTACAGGACACCACCCAAGGGGCACTTTGCAGTGTGACTATCCATGTGATGGATGTTTCTGCTACACCTGCCCAGACTCTCATCCAGTTCCCAAGGGCTTTCTCTTTCTTCTGCCCCGCCAGTAACTCCGATGCTGAGCCCTGCAGCCTGTGGTCCATGGGAATAGCCAGGTCTTCCCCACCACAGCACCTCATCCCTCATCCCAGCCCTCTCATGCACAAGCTTTAAATGACTTCCCTGTGGCTCAGCCTGTTTACACTCACCATGGCCACAGACTTCACTCAGCTCTTTAACTCGCACCACACTGGGTGTTGCTTTGTATCCAAAATTGCAGGATGCTTTTAAGCGAGGTGTTGTCCAGCTCTAATTAGAGCCAGAACAAGAACCACTCTGGCCTTGGGAGGATCCAGATGAATCCTCTCTGGGTTCTCTGTCTATACACAAGCTCATTCTTTAGCTCAGCCAGTCCCAAGGGGTTTCATTCCCATGTAGGGAAATTACCACATTTGCCTGTGTCTGTTACAAACATCAGAATAAAACTCTTCAAATTCCATCTTAATGGGATCATGCCCCTAAGGGCCTAAAACCTTTTCTTCACAGCAGTCTCTGTCTGAGCAATGCATGAGCACTTGGAGACCTTCCCAGTGTTTAACCTGAATCTGGGAATAGCTGCCATTCAGTTGGACTGTATGAAGTTAAAGCCCTTATTAGACATTTCACCAGAGCAGTCCATGGAGGCTGATCTACTCTGGCTGCATTTTGCCCACCCAAACTGCTCAGGTTGCAGCCCATAGAGGAGCTGGACCTTTGCTCTGTCTCCTGCTCCCACTGGGCAAGCAGGATACCAGAGTCTCTGCAGAGAACAGGGGTCAGACCTTTGACCCTACAACTCTTAGACCTCTGTGTGGCTTTGGCTTGAACCAAACTCCGACCCATCACATTACATAATTCAAACTCCACATGCGATTTTCCAGGGTAATAAAAGGGGAAACTATGGGCATTGGTATAATCCAAGTTGATCTGAATGTTGAGAAACTAAATCGCACATGAATATTATCCCTGACAGCCACAGGACAACACAATTATTGATTGTACTAATGGGACCACTGAGGCCCAGAGCATCACATGCCTGCGATGGTGGAGGCCTCTGATTCATGTGCAGCAGCAGCCAAATACTCCATCCCACAGCTTCAGCAGAGAAGCCACCCCCAGGGGTTAGAGTCAGAGAACAGCTTGGGTTGGAAGGGACCTTAAAGCTCATCTCGTTCCACCCTCTGTCATGGGCAGGGACACCTTCCACCTTCCACTATCCCAGGGTGCTCCAAGCCCTGTCCAACCTGGCCATGAACACTGCCAGGGACTGGGGCAGCCACAGTTTCTCTGGGAAACAGAACCACAGGATCACAGAATTGTTAAGGGAACCTCTGGAGATCATGCAGTCCAACATCCCCCAAGGCAGGGTCATCTCGAGCAGGTACACAGGAACACATCCAGGAGCATTTGGAATGTTTCCAGAGAGGGAGACTCCATGACCTCCCTGAGCAGCTGTTCCAAACAGAGACTGGCTTAGCAACAACCTCTGCCAGCTCTGTCAGCACCCATGGGTGCATCCCAGGAAGGCCCACGGATTTAAAGGTGTCAAGTCTGCCTGGCTGATCTCTAACCCAACTGTCTCTGTCCAAGGGGAAGTCTTCCTTTCTTAAGCCTTCTTCTCTAACTCAGGTCTGCGACTCCTGAGAGCCAACCTCAGCAGTAAAGACTGAGGCAAATGAGGCATTCAAGAATTCCACCTTCCCTGTGTCTTCCCTGTGCCAGGGCCTCCCCACTCCCACAGGGAAGAATTTCTTCCTAATATGTCCTCTAACCCTGCCCTGTCCCAGTTTGAAGCCATTCTCTGTTGTCCTATGACGGGGTTCAGGCACTCCTGACTGCTCAGGGCATTTCCTGGAAACCAGCATACAACCATCTGGCAAAGACAGAAGCAGGGGCTTGAAGGGTGTCAGACACCTCCCACCTAGGACAGGTCAGGGTCAGGCTGCCAATGACTGAGAGATTGAAAACGATGCCAGTTGAGGAGGGGCTGTCCCTGCCCTGCTTAATGCTGTGCATTTCTGAAAATTCAAGGAGCCACTGGCTAGACAGTGAAAAATCCCCATTTCCCTGCACCTCACTGGTGCCTCTGCTTCCCGAGAGGCTCATGTCTTTTCCTAGCTTCACCTGATGAACAACTGCCCCTTCCCAGTCTGTTTCTCAGCAGCAAAAGGACAGCAGATGATTTGTAATGAAGGAATTACGGACAAGATTTTAAGTGAGCCAGAAGGAATTTGCAATCCACAATCCACTCCAGTTCAAACCTGTTGCTTTCAAGCAGAAAAATCCTTTCAGCAGCACCAGCAGAGTGTCTGACTTTGCTCCCAGTGATGAGAACAAGCCCTTTGCTTTCCCCATGGGGGTCAGTCCTACCGACACCATACCCCGGCTGTGCAAATGGGGTTCAACCTGTGCCCAACTTCTGCCAAGTGCATTCAAAACCGACATGATAAAAGGTTTAGATGTCATGTTCTGCTGCATTATGTCACATTAAGTCATGTGTTGTCACCCCACACTATGTCAGCTCACAAAGCTGTGTCCTGGTGACTCAGTCATTTAAGCTGAAATACAGTCTGCTCTCCCAAGGGGACATTCATGTTTGGGTGACATCTGAAGAACACATAACATTCTGTAATTCTCTGAGTAACTGTTTTCTAGGTGCAAAAATGAAATTTCTGAAAATTTACAAGAAAATTATTTATTAGCACATGAGATAACATTAACACAGAGAATACCCATTATAGAAGTGTCTGACTGGTGTCAGGGAGCACGTCCACCACTGATCCTATGAGTAAAACAGCACACACTCGCAGCCTCTGATGCAGATGAAATTCTCTACAATCTCAGGGAGACATCACATTTCAATAGCATTTTCTCAGAAATAACAGACCTTTCTGCCTCTAGTGCTCTCTGAGAAATTTCCTTCTGCAACAGCTATCACTCTTCCTGACATTCACTGTGTCACTCCTTCTTACTCTCAATTAGCGTGAAGCCATGGCACTGTTATTAGGAAAGCTCATCTCTCAGAAGGGTCACTGCAATTTAAACCTAACTTTAGCCCTGACTTTCCCATTTACTACAACGGAGTATAAGTAACTTCTGAAAATGTTTTATCACCAATTTTTGAATCTGGGCACCTCATCTAAGCACACTTTCCTGGATGGTCCCCATCCAGAGGTCTTTACACCCCCGCTGTTTGTGCTGGCCTGTGCAGTGCTGCTCTCACAGGTGGGATTGCTCTGTGGGTAGGTGAGAGTTGCTCTCATTTTTCACATGCTGCACCAGAGCTGCCTGAGCACAGCCAAGGAGGGCACTGCTGATGAGCTGGAAAAGAGTCACAAAGCTGATTATAGTCTGTCAGCCTCCCTAACCACTTCCAGCAATTAGATTTAAGGACTTTCTTACTAAATTTGCAGAAATTGCTTCCTTTCCTCCTGTTCCTCTGAGCAAAATCAGCAGAGCCTGATCCCAGATCTGCCTACTTGCATTGTCAGGACAAACAGTCCCAATGCATCCTGGTCAAACCACACATCCAGGCTGCTCAGGCAGACCTAGAATTGACTCCCCCAAGACCCTGACCTTTACCAAAAACCCAAGCAAGAAAGCAAGGATATTTACCTTCAAGCCAGGTGCATGTCATTCAGCAGCTGAAGCAGCCTCAGCTCACAGGTGGTAGGTGCAGGACTCGGGTCAGGGACTGCTTGGATTGATGCCAGCCAACTGGCACAAATCCCACAAGGGATTTGTGGACTAATTTCTTCCCCTTTCTCCTCAACCCCATGCAGTCAGTACTCTTGCAATTTAAACCCCTCTAATTCTGCCAAGGCAGGACATGCCTTCCCAGCCCCTGTGAAACAGCCCCTTCCCTTGCACCAGGCCCTGTCTCTGGCCATGCAAACAGCCATCACACGGGGCTGATTTGGCCCAAGGCAAAGCACATGTGCAAGGTTATTTTTCCCTGAATTAGCTCAGCCAGCACTGGCACAGGGGCAACCAGAAAGATGCCACCAAGGGCAGGAGCCCTGGCAGGGTCATGGAAGCCTCCACTCAGATTAGCTCCAGCCATGGAGTGAAATGGAGGCATGAAAAAGAAGATCTGTGTAGGGGACAGTTCATCCCCTCTCTGTCACACTCAGTGTTCTTTCCCTTCATTCTGTCCTTGGCATAACACAGGCTGTTCCTTTCCACTGCAGAACACATATTTTTTTCCTCTTGCAAAGAACCAGGCAGCCCTGTGACACCAGGCAGGAGGCAGAAGTTGTACCAGAGTCCTTGTTTCCCAGTGGGTCCATCCCCAGGAGACAGACCAGCTGACGCCCTGCAGAAGAGTGCAATCCATGGTGTGTCCTTTGCATATCACACACAGAGAATGAAGAAACAGAGCTTCTAGAAATATTCCCAAATCACAGGGATGGCAGAAACCCACCCAGAGCCTGAGTGGATGAACAGGGACCTGCACAGGCAAGAGCTTCGGGGACCTTTTGGGCTGGAGAGCGTGGGGAGGAGCCTAAAGGTCTGTCCTCCTGCTCAGTTTTCTCCCAAAGAAAACTGCAAGTCTAACAAAGCTGTCTCTCAGCTTATCCTGTTTCTTGCAAGGCAAGTGGGAACCCAGGAGTGATTTCTCATGCACTATTTTGCCATCAGCTACTCTGCAAAAAAGAGGCAATGGATGTCTGAGAAATGGGGCTGTATGGCAATGTGCAGAGAAGACCAAGTGCTGCTACCACTTTACAAAAGAGAACTGTAGCTACAGCAGTTCTCATTATTTGCTTTTTAGCTGTTTTACTTAGCACATGTATTCAGCTGGCAGGAAAGCTCTTCATCACAGAGTAACTTCCCTCAGTGATGGGGTCAGGGAACCTCCCATCCTCTGATCTTGACAAAACACAAGAAGAGACTCAAATTGCCCTCCTATCTCTTCAGCTTTCCCTCAAAGGGAACCTGGTCAGTGGAAAAGTCCTGGATGGTTTCCTCACACTTGCCTGGCTCCTGTCCCCATCTGACACATTTGTCCCACTTCATGGGGAAACACAACCGGGCTGGGGATAGCCACGACTGAAGCCCCAGCACAGGGGCCTTCTCCCCATGAGGGCTATGCTGTGGATCAGCTTTTTTTCTCTCTGTGCCAATTCCCCACATTCCCTTGTCTTAGGAAATGCAGTACTTACAATCTAGAAACATTCTGTCAAACCATATCAATTTTGGCAGTTTTTCAATTTAAAAATCTGTCACTTTCTTCCCCCTGCCTCACCTGATCCCTGCTCCCATGTCAAGTCTGCTTTTTAGCTGCAAATAGAATGCTGCCACTTCCAGTCAAACAAAAATATCCTCTGTATCCTCAAATTGGCTTGAAGATCATTTAGAGTATAATTTTAAAAAGTTATGGGGAAATTAGCTTGGTGTACTTTGCCATCTATTCTTGAGCCTGAAAAGGTTTGTTTCTGTCCAAGTGTCTCCACCCAAGACCCTTTATCGTAGGTGACAGCTGAGGCTCAACTTGGCATCTGCTCTGGACGGATCTTCCTTGGGGACCAGAGCTTGCATGAGTACAGATTTTGTTTTCAAGTTGAGCCCTGGGGCTTCCCAAATGCAAAACCTCAGGCAAGTTCCTCTCACAATGGCATGCAACATCAGCTGGGTGCTTCCTTCTGACTTGGGTTCTGCCGGATGTAGGAGAACCCAGAGCACGCCCATGCAAATACGGCAAACCATAAACTGGAGAGGAGGAGACGCGATGTGCTTGGCAGGCTGAGGAAAGGGATTATCTGCCCTATGTGGGACTACACCTGGAATATGGGGACCAGTGGACCCCAGTTCAGGAGGAACATGAAGAAACTGGGGAGGGCCAGGTCCAGGAAGTCAGAGCACAGGGCTCAAGGAAGAGGCTGAGTGAGCGAGGCTGAGCCAGTGTGGCAAAGAGAAGGCTGAGGGGCAACCTAACCGCCCACATGGAAGAAGGGAGATCTTCATCCCATCCTCATCTCAGAATTTTTCAAAACTAAGCAAGGCAGACACAACCAGCTTGACCCAGTGCTGGGAATAGTCCTGCTGTGGATAGTCCTGCTCCAAGTGTGAGGCTGGGCTGAAGACCTTCAGACACTGACACCACCACTTCAGGGATTCTGCAAGCCTCTTTACCCCTGCTCTGAACCACTCAGTGCCACTCAAAAATGTTAGAGAGGAACCCAGACAGCTGTGTCCCTCAAAGCAGCCTTGGAGTCTGCTGAGGAGAGCACGGGGTGGCCTGGGGATGTCTCACCAGGTACTTCCATCACCAGTTCGTAGGCTGGGAACAATCACCCCATACACATCGCCTGTTCCTGTCTGGGAGCAATGCTTCCTCAACGGCTGTCAGAGATATCTGCAAGTCAAACCCATTGCAGCCACCCTAAAAGCCTCTCTCCAGGAGTGCCACCTCCTGCATCATTCAAAGCAGCATCTTCTCACCCAATGCCCCTCAGTCAGACAAGGGCTGCGACTGCCCCCAGCAGAACCTTGCTGTCAGCTCCTGAATGCTCACCCTCCTCCTCCTGCCTCGACTCCCAGAAAGCCCCCATGGCTTCCCCACATGCTGCTTTCTAGAAATGCTGAAATACAGCCCGTCCAACATGGAGCAACCGGACCTGGCTCTGCCACCTAGGCTGGATGGAAGCAGCCAGTCCTGCCTGGGGAAGAGGGGGGCTCTGTATGGTACAGTGTGCCTCCCAGTCCCTGCCCCCCAACTCACACACTGCCTGCACCCTGAGGCCGCTGCTGCCTCCTCCCCAGCGGGGAAACAGCTTCCTCCTCATCGAGCCCACAGGAAGCACCGTGGTATTTATAGAGCCCTGAGAGTGTCGTGCACAAACTCGGGGAAAAACCTACACTCAGTCAAAAACAACCTCCTGCACCCAGAGCTGCACTGGAAGTTGGTGCCTTGGGACTTGTTCCCAGCACTCTCCTGGGCCCACAGGTCCTGGAAGGAGGTTATAGGACCTTCTCCACCATACAGACGGGATGTGGAGCCTTTCCAGGACTACTTCTGACCTTCTCTGCTGTCTCCTCCTCACGTGTCTCCTTCCATATCCCACCATTTTAGTCATGTTCCTCCCTCTTCCATCTTTCTCTTCTTTTCTCCTCATGATCTGTGTGATCAAAGCTGCTCCCACCTAGCCACATGCACTAGGCAAGGAAAGCAACCACCAAAACACAGAGGACTCTGCTGCACAGGAGGGGAGAACAAATCTGCTGCCCTGCATGGGGCGAAGAAAAGCAGAAGAGTCAGAGCTACTCGTTGACGAGTGACAACATGTGCTCATCTCTCTGGGATATCTCTCTGTAAGTGGCATAGAGTGCAAAGAACCCTTCCACCAGGAATTTCAAGATGTCAGAGTTTGACTTCCATCTCAATTTTTGAAAACAAAATTTTGCATTCATTATTTTAGAGAATTCCAAGTTTCCATTTCTGTTCTGAACTAGAGGTCATTTTCTGCTATCACAAAAAGCAGGAAAATATTGAGATTTCAAAATGAAACCTGAAAGTGTTTAATTCTGAAAGAGCTCTGAAACAGGTTCAGTTACAACCCTGAACTTTCATGAATCAATTCTGATTCATCTGGCCCAGTTCCATGACTTCTTAGTAAGTTTGTATAAGCCGAGGCAATAGCAGTTCCAGGAAATTTTTCCCAGCCACTTCTGGTCCTAACATGAGTCCACTTATAAGCCCAGTAATGTTCCTTTCCATCTGACCTGGAGGTATCCTTGCCCTTAGCTTTGTCCTGCAGTCAGCACTCTAAGCAGCCTACAAGACAAAACGGGTTATGATCTTCCTTGCACCTCGCTGCAGATGACCCCACCAGTACTTTTGCCCCACTTCTCTCAGTCCTACAGCTAGCCAAGTGTGCCCACCAAAGCTCTCCTGTGGATGGGAGAGGCACACAGCCAAGATTATCCGCCTTCCATTCCAGAGGGATGCAGCGGCACACAGATCCCAGGCTGGGTGTGCTTCGGAGCAGCAGTCCCCTTGGAGGAGCTAAACTGCTGGATCCTTCCCAAGGCTGTCCCTCACCAAGAAAGCTGCAAGCCAGAGGTGACCCACTGGTAGCTGGCTGTGCTGAATCTGTGTCTGGCAGTGCTGCTGTTACCTAAAAATCATTCAGGGAACCAGTGCTGCCTCAGGCACAGGAAAGTAGAGCCTTTGCTAAATCGCTCCGCTGAGGAGACAAACCACTTCTTCCTTGATCCTCCACCATGAATGTGGAATTGGTTCTCCCAGATGAACTGGAAATGGCCAGCATGGGCTGGGTCCACCAGAGCTGTGAGCCTTCCTGAGCTGTTCCACAGGAATCAAACCCATTTTTAGGGACAGGCAGGCTCTCATGTTTAACAAACCTGCTGTGGTTGAAAACTTAGTCCACTGGAAAAGTGCTCTTTGCTCACCTCTCCTGTGTCCCAGCTCTGCAGCAGCACAAGGAGAGCAAGCAGAGAGAGCTCTACCAGCATCAGCCCAAGGGGCAGAAGCAACAACAGCATCAGTGAGCAGCTGTGCAGAGACCAAGGCTGGAGTTTACCTTCCAAAAAGGATCTCTAAAGCCAATGTGTGTGCAATGGGGAAAATGTTTACTTTAAGGTCACTATCTGCTCTGCAGAGCTTTCAAACTGTGCTTTCTGCAGAGCAGAAGGCAGAACAGGAGAAAACTCTATCTTCCCATTCCAGGGCACAAACGATTCCCAAGAAATCAGCAGCATTGAGTGAGACCAGGCATTTAGTAACAGTCTCTGCATTCAGCTGGCATGATTGTGGTGGTATAAGATTTGTCCCATCTCTCGTGGCTCCATTTGCTCCCTCCCAAATACCAAGGTGGTGCATCCGTGCCCGGCAGAGATCAACCGAGCCTTGCTTTGAGGGATTAACATTTGTCCCGTGTTTCTCCATCAGCATTCCCAGGCACTGGCAGCTTGGCAGTGCAGCTGGTTCCTGGCAGTGTGGTCAGACACCGAGCACAGCCTGCCTGTCCGTAGCCACACCAGGACTGGGTGCAGTGCTCATGACCCTCCCACAGACATTTTGGAAGTGCCACTGAGCTGATTTTGGATGTCAGATCATTACAGCACTGCTTCTGAGGATGTCAGACCTAAAGCAGTGCTGCTGGTTCAGGAGTGAGCCCTAACAATCTCCCATTCTCATGTGAAATCAGACCATGCTCAAGGCCCACCAGGACAGGTCCAAGAGTTTCATTTCTGGAGGGCTGCAATCTTCAAACTTGTTTACATGTACTTTTTGTTTGCACTGAAGCCCAGAGCTGGTTCCAGCCCACATGGCTGGAAAGGAAACACATTCACAAGATCACCAAAGATGAGAGAGAAAAAGAAATCAACTCAATTGCTTTCTCAAGCAGGAAAGGAATCAGGAACAAAAAGCCAATCAATGCAAGCCAAGGGCCAGCCAAGTGCAGGCAGCTCTAACAGCTCCACTCTTTCCCCAGGGCAGTGAGAAGTGACAGCCACAGCGCTCAGCCCTGCAAGGGGACAGTGCAGGCGCACAGGGACCGGCTCCCACCTCTGCACTGGTGGCTCCTGGACCTTCACACGACCACCAACACTTCCATCACCGCTGTATCCCCACCAGGCAAGAAAGAGTTTCTGTTCCCACTCACACCTCAGATCCTGGGGTCAGTTTTGGGCCCCTCAGGACAAGACAGACATGAGAGGTTGGAGTGTGTCCAGGGAAGGGAATGGAGCTGGGGAAGGGTCTGGAGCACCAGGAGCATCTGAGGGAGCTGGGAAAGGGGCTCAGCCTGGAGAAAAGGAGGCTCAGGGGGGACCTTGTGGCTCTCTATGACTCCCTGACAGGAGGGGACAGGTGGGGATGGGTCAACCTCTTCTGCCATGTCTTAAGTGAAAGGTCAAGAGGAAACTGCTTTAAGTTGCACTAGGGGAAGCTCAGATTATATATCAGATATTAGGAGAAAAATTTCACTGAAAGCAGAGTCAGACACTGGAATAAGTTGCCCAGGGTGGTGGTGGAGTCACCATCTCTGGAAGTGTTCAAGAGCTATCTGGATGTGACACTTGGGAATATGGTTTAGGGGTGATTGTGGTGGAGCTGTGTTGACAGCTGGACCTGAAAGTTTCTTCCAACCTTGATGATTCTGTGATTCTGTGATTCTGTGATTCTGTGATATTGCAAGATGCTGGGTCCTCAGGAGGATCAAGGTAAGTGGGCATCTTGTCTTAAAATACGCAGCTGCATAACTCCTGACACCATTGCCTCAGTCCACAGGGCCACTTAACTGTGACACCTGACACTTTCAGCAGCCACGGATATGGGAGAACTGGACAAGCTTCAGCAAGGACCAAGCATGTTCAAATCTGAGCCACCCTCAGCTATCTGCTCCGGCTGAGGATTTCCTCCTTGGTATCTCTGAATGGTCATTCACAGAGAGTGAATTCATCTCCAGGGGAGCCCCCAGGCTGCATGATTGCATGACTGCCCCTGACAGCACCACTGCAGGAAGCCCTGAGGCTTGTGCTGCTTCAGAGAAAGGAGGTGGCAGATGACTAAGTCCATCTGCATTCTCTCCACTCATCCCACCCCACCACATCCCATCCCATCCCACCCCATCACATCCTATGTGATCCCACTCTATCCCAGACCATCAGTAGTGTCAGGGACACAAACAAGGAAACCAAGAAGGACTACACTAAATAGCATTTTACTTCACAGGCACAATGCATGAAATATATATTAAATCTGTGCTACAGCTCCATATTCAGGACTTTTTTTGGATTAGCAGAACCCATTGTCATAGCTGCAATGAGCTGTCAGTTCCAAAATACCAGCAGGGAACATGGAAAAGATTTTTGATGTGACAGAACTCAAACTGGCATGGATTTTGCCATTTTGCTAGTGCCATTTCTCAAAGCTGAGCCCACAGGGACTGTCAACAAACACACCATACACCCTGCTTTAGCCTGCTGCCCTTCTCTCTGTGTATACGTGCAGATGTGTTGTCTGAAAATTCCTGCTTGTGTCTGGGAGATGCAGAAGATGAAGCACTGGAGCACAGGAGCAGCTTTCCCTGACCCCAGGTTCTCCTGGCAGAGTGCTGAGATGATCCACCTTTGCCTGTAAACCATTCTCCATCCTCTCTGGGACACCCAAGCTGTGGTAGCATCTTGGAGATAACTTCTAACACAGGAATATTTGTACAGTTCTCTCTCCTGGAGCCAGGCCAAGCTGCCTGTGGTTTGTGGCCAGCAATAACAAACATTACAGCAGAAGACAGTATTTGTTTAACTGCTCGTTCTGTCAATACTGCAGCTTGCAAAAGCCCAATTGCACAGCCAGAGCTGGCAACATGTTGGAAATCATCTGTTCTTGCACCAAGAGTAGGGGCTATTTTCCTGCAAGGTGGGACTCTGCCAGGCTCCACTGCTCTGGAGACCAGAGGGTGAGAGAGTGGGATGGGAAGGGGGTGTACCTGCTTTCCAGAAGAGGTAGCTCTGCTTCCCTGTTACACTCTGAGCTTGCAAGTTTCCAGCACAAAATTGTGTCCTGCCCTGCCTGCATCTGACCATTCCTTCAGCAGAAGCTTCTGCACCTCGGGTCTTGCCTTGTGGAAACCCAGAGCTCTGGCTGTGGGACAGTCCATGAGCCAGGCAGCTCCTATCCAGCTGCATCAGTGTGAAGCCCTGACAGCAACAACCCCCAAGATACATGGCAAATAATGACAAGTCTTGGGTGGCACAGCTATCTGCACAGACTTTTTTTCTGCCCTCAAGGAAGCTCCCTCAGGGTGTTCCATGTGGCAGCAAGCAGCTTGGTCCTCTCTCGCCCTGAACTGTAAAACTACGCACAGTGACTTGCAAAGGGCAGGTGCTTCACTCTGGATACTCAGCACACCCTGCCACAAGAGACCCTACAGACCACAGAATCTCATAGACCTGATGTGGCATCACCTTAAGACTAGAAGGGACTTTGGATGAAGACAGGCCTGCCCTCCAGTTTCAGGTAGCTCAGCTATCCTTGCATTGTCCTATTTTAAAGTTCTTACAAGATGAACAGCTGTCTCCAGGCAGGAGGATCCTCCTTGAGTCTCACCTGAGTCCTCTTTCCTGCAGCTGAAGCCTCTTAGTCATGATGCACACCATGATCATGGCAGAAAGATCCATCCTCCACCTTCCCTGTAGATTTGAAGACTTCTCCTGCCTTCGTCTGCTGTCCATTCTCCAGAGTAAACTTCAGCACCTCCAGCTGTCAGGGCTCTGCTGCTGATTGCTCATCTCAAAATACCCTCCAGTCCATACAATCCATATCTTTCCCGAAGTGCTGAGGCTTCGGGAATTCCCTTCCCGAGGGCTTCCCCATTCACAGCCATCCCATCAGATCTGCTCCACTGTGCCAGGACAACACTGAGCCAAAAATCACCACACGTTTGTGGGGTTTCAGCACTGCAGCACAGTTTGGCCCAGGTTGATACCCCAGAGCAGGGAAGGAGCAGCACCCAGAAGTCCCAGTACAGGGCTGACACTTTGGCCAGAGGCACAGGGTGAAGTCTGAGAAAACCTACAGCAGATACCTCTGCACTCCTTTCAGCTCCTGCTCTCCTGCTAAGGGTTTCCTCAGCATCTGGCTGAGGTACAACACAGATCCAGATGAAGTGTTATCCATCGGTATTAGTACAAAGCCTAGAGCCCTGGAATGGCACAGGTTGCAGAAGCAGAGGAAATCAGAAGCCATGTGTTTTCTGGCATAGCAGGTGTAGCAGGCAGCTGTGTCTGTGGGCTCCTGCCAGTATGCAGGTAGGTTTTCTGGTGGAGCTTGGGAGTTCAAGAAGCACTTGGACAACACTCTCAGGCACAGGGTGAGATACTCAGGCCTGTCCTGTGCAGGGCCAGGAGTTGGACTCGATGATCCTTGTGGGTTCCTTCCAGCTCAGGAGAATCTATGACTCTAGGAGGAGGTAAGCACAGTGAGGGAGGCAGGCAGCCCCTGGCACCCAAGACCCTGACCCTGTACAGCACTTCCATGGCCGACTTTGCAGCCCAGTTCCACTTTCCTCTCTGTAAAAGGCTTCAGGTTTCTTTTTGTGATGGCTCAAGTTTGTTGTGAACCAGAATTGAAGTGTTGAGCTGGAAAAGCTGCTGGATTCATTGCTCCTCAGAATAGCAGTTCTATTTCCTAAGCCTTATTTATAAATTGCTGCTGTTTGGGGTTTTTATGACAAATATAGTGAGTGCAGGAAAGAAGCAGTGGTTTCTGTTATCTGGAGCACAGCCACACGAAAGAGGGAAGAGGGTGTCACACTCCAGGAGCCTGTTCATGGAAACTAGTATCTCACTGCTTTGCCCCTTGAGCACCAGATATTTATAATCCCTCACACTTCCTCTTCCTGCTCCTTGCTGTCACCAAAACTTGCTCATACTTTTCAACCCACAAAAGGACTAGCACGGGAAGGCCACCTCTCTTCACTTCCTTCACTTCCATGTGTAATTCATTGCTCACACATTGCACAGAACAACACAGAACAGTTGCAGCAGCTCAGGTTGTCTCCAGTGGACCTTCCCACCTACCGACGTGTTTTGTCCTGGCCTCCCCCATCAACCCAGGTACACCTCTCATTCCTGCCCAGGCACAGCTCAGGTGCACACAAACCCTGACATGCCCCACACTTCTCGGGCAGCTCAGAGCCCACAGCAGGGGGGTACAGTGAGAAGCAGTAGGGGAATGGACAGCACATGGGGCACCCGGCTGCCCCAGGGCAGGCAGATCCCAAGGATCATGGTGGTTGCAGCATAAGGACATGGGCACCCACGGTGGCTCCAGCTCCCCAATGCAGATTGCAAATATAACAGTGAGACATCAGCAGCACAACCCTCCAAGGCATTCCCAAAGTTAGAGGAGGTGCTTGGAAGCCCAAGGGGATCTCAAGATCTCCGAGAAGCCCAGAAACTGCTGCACAAACTGCAATACAGAAAAGATGTGGAGTTACTGGAGCAGACAGGGCCAAAAAATGAAGGGATTGGAGCATCTCCTATATGAGGAGAGGCTGAGAGAGCTGGGACCCTTCAGGTCGAAGAGATGTCCATTCCCTGCAGCACAGAGATGATGAGGACAGATGATCTGGCCCAAGTAGAGTAGCTCATGGAGGCAAAGGACAAGGCAGGGATGCCACGGCAAGGCTTGTCAAGCTGGAAGACTTTAGAGCTCACAGCAGGTTGCCTCTGCCTGTGAGACTTGTGCACCCTGTCCTGCCATCACAGTGAGTGTGGGCAGCCCCAGTGAGCACTGCAGACCTTCACAGTGATTCAGACCTTGATCTGCAGGTTTGGAGTAGTTTGTTCAAACACAACGCTCCAGGGTGCAGCCACGGAATTTGCCATATCCCAGGTACAATATCCTAAGGCAACTGCTCTGGGGACAACACCTAAGTGGGTGCCCTGAGAGAGTGGCAAGTGCATTCAGCTACCAGAAAAGCTACCTGTGCACAGACCCCCTCACCTGCCTCATCCTCCCCTTCCCCCAACATCACCTGGTCCAGCACACACCCAAAGCTGAGGAACCCAAATGCTGCACAGTCCAAAACATGGGCAACACCTGCCACATTCCTGAGCAGTGACACTGGGTCACCCAGTCACAAGCTCAGAAGCATTCCCCTGTGGCCATGAAGCAAAAACTATGATACACTTGCTGAAATCTAGATGAACCTATGGAACACATGCATTTCCCATCTTGTCTCCAGTGAATGCTGATTATTCCAGGAGTGCCTGCAAAGTCTGTGGGCTGTGTCACCTGCTCCCACACCTTGAGAAGGAAACTGCATTGCTCATACAACTTTGGGAAAGGGGATCTTAGCTGGGAATGCTGCAGAAACCTGTGCAGCTTGGATCAGCTCCTCATGTGGGGAGAGTAGCAGCAGTTCTCTGCTGCCTTGGGCTACTTTACAGGGCCCACATCCATGCCAGACCTTGCCAGTCCTCTCGAGTCCAAACCCAGTCCAAATCCTCCTACCTGACAACAACCAGCTGAAAATGCCCAGAGGAGGTCTCAGACACTAGCGGGGCTGCACTGCTCTGGACACAACATGGCTCCTGCTGTTTCTCCTCCTGGTTGCTCCAGCCAGGTGCTCCTCTTTGCTCAGCTCTGGGGAAGCTCAGCTCCTGAGTCACAAGGCCCTTGGAACTTCTCATTGAGACTCTCAAGGCTGAAGCACAGCTGGCAGGGGACTGCAGTGCCACCAAGGTGGAAGCTTAAAGCTGGTCCAGATTGCTCTCCAAGGGTGCATTGCATGAGATATAGTGGACCAGATTAATGCCACATATCCATAGCAAGAAGGAGACCTTGCTTCCCACCCCAATGCCCTTCTTCCCCGCTTATCAAGAGCTCCAGCACTAGATGAACTCCTGTGTGTGCTGCTGGAAGTCCCTAAAGCATCAGATAACTACACCAGTGAGAAGGCAATTCAGCTGCCTGCAAAAATGCAGCCATGGAGCACAATTCCAGGTGTTGTTTCCTCAGGACAACAGTAACACAGCCACCTCACTCCAAGATACGGGAATGCTTTCACAGTGCTGCTGAAAAGTGCAGCACAACCAAGCCACAGCCAGGAACACAGGAAGAGTTGTGGTAGCCCAAATCTCACCCAAAACCTCCACCTTTGTCCCAGGTGAGAGGCCTGTAACTCCATGCAGAGCTGTCCCCCAGCCTTACACTGGTGTCTCTAGGGAACTGCAGTTTTTAAATGTGGATTTTCCCATTTCAGACCCTCAACTTTTCCCTAAACTCATTTCATGTTCTCAACTGCAGAGCCCAACTCAGACCTTGCCAAGGCCAGAACTGGCAGCACTTGTGGTCACTGGTGTCAGGAAATGAGATATTTAAAGGGTGCCAGCATATGACTGGCACCATCTCATGTCTCTGCTGGGTGCATCAGGGAGATGCCAGTGACAGGAGAACCTCAGAGTCTGGCCTTGGCACTTCTTCACTGAGATATGCAGGAGCACCCCTTGAGACAACCCTGCCATGTACAACCCTGTCCATAGACTCAGCAGCAGAGAAAGATGGATGGGGCAAGTGGAGGAGGGTGGGGGAGGAGTGAGGGATGCTGCTCCACTCCTCCTGTACCCCCCCATACCCATAGCACCAACTATCCCAACACCACTGTCCCTGAAGCCCAGGCAGGAGGCTTCTACAAACTACAAACACCTTTCACAAGCCCACAGCATGGCCATGCCAGCAGGAGGAGGGTTCCTCTCCCACCTGGCAATCATCTACTTTCACCAGCTTGTCCCTTACACAACAGATGCCTTCAGCAGTCAGTGTTCCCAAAAAGGGCAA
Organism: Aphelocoma coerulescens; assembly: GCF_041296385.1. NCBI lineage: Eukaryota > Metazoa > Chordata > Aves > Passeriformes > Corvidae > Aphelocoma > Aphelocoma coerulescens. Next base: position 2,587,771 of record NC_091036.1, read on the forward strand.
TTGAGTTTTAATCCTGACAATGGCAGCAGCAACAAGAGCTGTTTTCCTAACATCACATATGCCAATAGCTCCCATGGATTTCTGTGGATACTGGCCAGTAACGTGCATTTTCGGATAGCACATATTTTCAGTTTACTCCCAATAAATGAATAATTCAGACTGTTTTCTTCATGTAAAAAGAAAACCTGTCCACATGAGAACTGGCCTTCCTTTGGCCACAAACCCCTTTGCTTTGTCTGATTTCCATGTACATCGCACCAGGCCAGCAGTGCTGCTTGAGCCACTGACACACAACCCTGGTGACATGACAAGATGACTAAAGCTCAGGCGGGCAGCAGCAGCAGGGCTGCTCAGTGAGATAGGCACAGCTATGCTTCTCTCACCACAAACACCAACAGATGTTTTCTTCTGTATTTCTAAGATCAGAAGCAGGTCCTGCTCCCTGTCAGCTTTTACCACGATAAAAAGGAGAACAGATGATGCAAGAAAAAATTGTTTCTTTATTTCTTCAAAATAAAACATTTTCCTTTAACTGGTTTGCTATTAAACAAAAAATTACCTATCAGTTAAATCCCTGGTTTAGCTGGCAGTTTTTTCTGCTGAAGCTTGGCCTTAAAAGAAATGTCCAGCTCCAGAAAGATGTTACAGATGAAGGAAACAGCAGTGTCCCGCCACAAGTACCTTCTCCCCAGACTGTCTGCAGCCTCCCAAGGTTGTTCAGGCTCTGTCATCAGCCTGTTGCCAGCTCTTTCTCTTCTCCATATAACCAGCAGTTTCTCACACATCAGTGACTCTGTCCTGTCCTACCCCAACACAGTGACAACTCAGGGATCATCATCAGCCCACAGCCTGAGCCAGGGGCCAGCAGAGCTCACCTCTGCTGCAGGAGGAGGCCAGCTGGAGAACAAAACCCAGGGGCTTTTGTTCCAAAGACCAGTGAAGGGTCTAGAGGAGAAGCAATACGAGGAGCAGCTGAGGTCACTTGACTTGTTCAGCTGGACCAGAGGAGACTGAAGGCAGAGCACACAGAGAGCTGCTCACAAGGGGCAGCGCAGGGGCAGCTCCAATCTCTGCACTCTGACCAGGGACAGAACCCAGGGAACAGCTGGAGCTGGGCCAGGGCAGGCTCAGGCAGGAGAGCAGGGAAAGGTTCTTCCCCCAGAGGCTGCTGGGCACTGCCCAGGCTCCCCAGGGAATGGGCACGGCCCCGAGGCTGCCAGAGCTCCAGGAGCGTTTGGGCAGCGCTGCCAGGGATGCCCAGGGTGGGGTTGTTGGGGTGTCTGTGCAGGGCCCGGAGATGGGCTCCATGATCCTTGTGGGTCCCTTCCCGCTCAGGAAGGTTCTACAGTTCTATGAAGTCCCTGCTGCAGGCTCAGCCCACAGCTACCACGCACAAAACACAGCCACACATGACAGAGTCTGAAGGTCTCCTCTGACAGCAAAGGCTGTGGTGCTTTGCCCTGGCTTTGGAGGAGCTGGTGGGGGGCAGGTCTCCAGACAGTACCAGGGCTCTTGCAGGGGCACAGCCCAAGAGGAGCAGCTCTGGCTGCAGGCAGCCACAGGACTGGCGCAGCTGCACGTGGCCACAGCAGAGTCAAAACGCAGTCACTGCAGAGCTGAGATCCAGCCACCCAAACAGGCTCTGCATGCAGGACACTCTCCATGCTCTGATGCCTATGATGCCAATCAGGTGACAACAACACAATTTGTTTTCAGGAATACTGAGCTAGTGAATAACAAAAATAGGAACCTGACAAACAGGTCCCAGCGACCTGGATCCCAGGCAGCTCTCCCAGGACAAAACTTTCAGTTGCCCTGAGTCACCCGCCTTGATCCTCCCCCGGCCACTCGAACCAGAGCTGCCAGCACCCAGCCCATTCACAAGCTTGCATCTTCCCAGGGCTTTGCTGTAGTCCCTGCTCAACACCTGGACTTATTACTGGAGTGGAAAAGTACTTGGGGATCCTAATACAGTCAGGGGAGTGAGAGGAGCAGGGGTGACACTGGATGTTACAGCCATGAGGGTCTGGAAATACCAGGAAGAGTTTTGTTGCTACATCAACCCTGGAAAAACAGCCACTGACATCTCGAAAGGAGGTTGCATAACATGAAGGAAAGAGAAGGCAGATAAACAGCAACAGCTATTCCTAAAGATAATGAAAGAAACACCACTCTACAGCCCCTCCAAACACTCACCACCACAGGCCAAACTACCCCAAATTTCAAATGCAAGTCAGTCGCATGAGGCAACAGCAGACCAGAGAAACCGCCACAGCTAATCTGCCTCAGCACAGCAGCAGTGCAGGTGCCCGGAGATAACGAGAAATAACCCCAAGCCTCTCTGGCTCCCCGCCCCAGAGAAAGCTGGGTCTCACAGGAGCAGCACTTGAGTGAAAAAGCCCCACTGCTGTCCATCTCCACTGACCCCACCACCACACCGGGTCCTGGGAGCATGGCAGGGGGACCCAAGAGGAGGCAGTCTTGACCCATGGTGAGACAGGACACAGTAGGCTTCCTGCCAGAGAAACCACAGCCCTGCTCTGTCCACCTGTGCCTCAAACCCAGCCTGAGGGAAATCATGGTGACCAGGACATCCAGAAAGGCCATGCAGTGATGACCATAAGCCTGGGCAGCGATGTGAGCCAGGCCTTGAGCAAAGCAGCTTCTGACCCTGAAGTAGATCTGCAGGTCACTCACATGAGAGTGGATGACTCCTTTGCTTGTCTTTAGAAGGGAAAGAACATGCTGGGGGTCCTGGGAAGGACAGCCATGGGACTGATGGGACCATGCAAGAGCAGAGCCCCATGACTTGGCAAGTGGACCATCCCTTGGACACCAGAGCCAGCTAGTTGATAATCTGTGGACCACAGACTCCATACAGAAACCTGGAAAACTCCCAGGTGGAAAGGAAGAATAGAAGTGGGAAACACCAAGAGAGTACAAGCAAGGCCTGTGCAGGCCGGTGGCCCAGCTGTGGCCAGCAGCAGGACAGGGTCAGTGCCTCAGTTTCCCCAGCTGCACCAAGCCACAGAACTGTGCTGGGGAGGGATGACAGCACGGGGAAGAGGTGAATGGTGACACGTGCACCACTCCCACTGAGGCAGGAGCTGGTGACACTTGCGGCCCTGTAGCATGTGAGAGGCTGTGCAGGCAGACTGGTCTGGCAGGCTGCCTGTTCCTACCATGCTTGGAGCAGCACCTGGAGCCCTTTGGGCCAGGCTCAGGCTACACATCCATGGCTGAGTGGTGCTTGGGCTGACAGCCCTCTCCAAAGCAGGATGGATTTTCTGTTGTCAGATCCTCTATGCAGGTCCCTGAGGGTTCAAGGGGCAATAACTGGAATCTCTGGGCAGAGTAGGGGCAGGCAGCTGGAAGGGCTGGGGCTCAGGTACCACACCACCTGTATTAGGGTTGACTCTGCCACAGGACAAGAACCCCTTTGGGCCTTTGAGGCTGACATGCAGCCCACGCCAGCCATGGTACAGGCCTAAACCCAAAGCAGCTGCCCTGGCACAAGCGCTGCCAGGAAAGAGCCAGGATGCAGAGCAGGAGCTCACCAAGTGCCAGCCCTACTCTGCAGGGCATCAGTGAGAAGAGCCCAGACTCCACTGCCCCTCCTGCTTCCTGCCAGCATCCCAGCCCCAGCCCCACAGGGACATCCCGGGAAGCACAAGGTGGTGCCGAGGTCTGGTCACTCTCCTTGAGATCAGGAACCAGGAGCAATGAGCAGAGCAGGAAGCAGGCCCAGAGGAAAGCAAACAAGAGAAAGCAATTGAGGAAGCTCGTGTCTCATTCATGTGCGTCTCAGCCAAAGTCCAAAGAAGGAGGCTCTTGCAAAGGACACTGGAAAAATTCCAGTGATGTTATCTGCCCCCACAGAGCAAGATTAGCCCAGAGGAAAAAAAAAAAAAAATGTTTACAAGCTGGGCAAGCCAGCTTGGTGGTTGGAGCACACAGGGTGCTGGGATCAGCTGCATCTGCTGCTCCCAGGGGAGCACCAACCCCTCCTGCCTGGCTCTGGCCTCAGTCACCTCTGCACTCTTTAGTGGCCCTGGCAGGTGAGGTGCTGCTGAGGGGCAAGTGGGCCCACATCAGTGCATACAGGAAGCTGTGTGCCCAGCATGCATGTGCAAGGAGCTTGCACGCCCACCACCTGCACATTTGGCAGGCTCCCACAGAGCTGAGAGGAGGCCCAGCCTTCCCATCCTTGGCATCCCAGCAGGGTTAATGGCTCCCCAGAGCTGGCCATTGTCTGCAGACCAGTCCCTGCATCCAGTGGGGCTGTCAGGGTTCAACCCACCTTTTGCCCCCTCCAGCAGGCTGTTTGCATCCCTTGGCTCTGCCTAGCACCTCCTGCCTTTTATGAAGTGTTTCCATCTAAATGCAGATGAGAATCACAGGCTAATGTAGCACCTGGATTCTGCTCTCCTGGAGGACCCTTTTACCAGGCAGAAATCAGGGAGAGGAGATTTGGGATTGCTGTTGGGTAAATGCTTGTGTGGCTGTTGTGTGGCTGTGCAGTTACTTGTGCCCAGAGAGGAGCCACACCTGAGCTCTTTCCTTTTCCTCCCTAATATTTGGGGTTTCTTTAAGTCTTAATGAAAAATCTTTCCTGCTGCACACCCATAGATGTTCTCAGAGAAACCCACACTCATCCTATCTCCCTCATCAAGAGGCATTTGCTCAAAGAAGCTCCATGCTGGCACGAGCCTGTTCCTGCCCTACATGTACTGAGCGATGGTACAACACCATGACTATGCTGGGCAAAGTCCTTCCCTGTAAATCACCTGTGGGGTGACAACTCCACAGACCCATCACCAGGCAGGCAGTGTCTGGGGCACCTTCCCAGGAGATGTTGCTCTGCCCTGTTCACAGCCACGAGGGAGCTCAGATCTGCCACACCTCCTTACTGGGCCATGCTGGTACCCATGGCCCTGATGGCACCACAGACTACCCACATCCTGCCCAGTGAATGGTGCTTGTCACCTTAATTGTCCATGTCAGAGCCATCTGGGGACAAGAAATAGGTTTGGTAACAGGGTGTCTCAAAGAATTTGCTGTTGGCCAGTTCTCTTTCTCAGAGACACTTGTAAGTGTAACTCAGTGGCAAGAAGATTAATATTTAATTTAACTTCTAAATCTTGCTTTGTTGACATACTTATTTAAAGCCAAATTGAAGACATTCCATCAGAATTTGCTCCTGGTTCAGTATTTATAGCACCATAGTCTCTGCTAGACATCTCAACTTCAAAATTGAGGTTTGCAAACTGTGATGGTCCTTAAACAAACAAAAAAATGACAGTGCATTGCACCCCCTTCTCATCTCCTGGTTGTCAACAAACAAATCTGCTGGGAAAACATTAGATGTGCAGCAGAGACTCACTAGGATCCTTTCAGATCTGGTATAAAAACCTATAGCAGCTGATAGTGAATATTTTATTAGAGTGTATGTCCCAAAATAGTCAAACATTAGGTAGACAAACTTTCAACCGCTTGGCAGTGCAGGGAGGGGCAGCAGACGTGCCCCCAGGAAGGACTTAAAGGAATCAGATTGTGTCAACCCTTCCACCAGAAAGGGAAAAGCAGGCCTTGTGGGGTGGGCAATGTGGGCTCTAGGACTCTCCAAGTCCAACAGATCTGTTTAGCCTCCCCGTGCCTGGTTCATGGCCCCTCTTTCTTCCCAGGAGCCTGAACCACAAGCAAGGAGCTGGCTATGGGCTGGTGAGCTGCTGTAGCATCTCCACCACCTTCCTCAGGGACCCCTCTTGCCCTTGCTTTTCCAAGTACCCAAAATGTAGGTGCCACCTTGGCATGATGGGGACAGATCAAGTGAGGACAGAAAGTTTATGGAGAAAAAGGCAGGTGGGAGCTGGTTGCTGCCACACATGATGACTGCCTGGTTCAACAGCTGATCCTTGCCAGCACTGTGTGCCATTGACACTCTCCACCCCTCAGGGAACAGTGAGTGCTTTAGCAAAGCAGCTCTGGACTCATCCAGCCCAGGATCTTCCCAAATGCCACAGTCTACCAGCTGCTGGGCCTATGGGAGCTACTCCAAGAGGAGCATCTTGCCTGACACCCGCCATGTTCTGGAAAAACAATACTTCAGGAATACTTCGTTGTGATACAGCAGAGAGCTGCAAGGAGTTTAAGCCGATGTGGAGGTGAGTTATACACACGTGCCCACAGCAAGACCCAGGTACAGCAACATCAGCCAGTTGTACCTGACGGATCTCAGTCTAGATCACACTTCTACAGACTTCCAGCCTCCTACTGTGCATTTCTACTCTCTGTCCCTCAGTGAGTGGGGACTGTAAAGGGGCTTCTACTGGACATTTGTCCCTCAAAGCCAAGCTTCTCCCCTAACCTTTAGCACTTATCTGCATACCTCAATTGTTTTGAAACCTGCAGGAGCTCTGTAGGACCAAGCATTGACTTAACTGGGTGTCCAGGAGTCTTTGAATAATGAGGGTTCTCAGATCCTTCCATGTACACCCAAACACATAGCTCACATCACTCCTCAAATTCTTCTGCAATCTCCACACAAAGGTACCTCACACTCCACAGCTGAGGGTGGGTTGTAAACCGAAATGCATAGTAAGAATCGCTTGGTCTGAGGTAATTCCCCAAAAAGTCCTTTACCCACTCTCCATTCATCACTACATCTTGCATTCTACAAAGCTCTTTATAAAAATGTTCTTCCAACCCCCCACCCCAGAACTAAGCATCTCAGACTCTTGCAAAAAAAAAGATTTTGTACTTGAGATCAGCAACTGCAATTAGCAAGAACCAGTTCTGATACACACAAAATCTTGCAAGATAAAAGTCTTTGCATCTCTGCTTACAAAAAGCACATGCCCATGCCACCTCTCATCCCTGGGGAGCTTGGGGGCAGTATTTTACCACCAGAATACCACTGGAGCTGCACAGTCAATGCATGATGATCAGGGATCAAATATGTGGAGGAACATCTCACATAAACAAAGTCATAGGTAACATGGAGCTGTGCATCAGGCTGCCTCCTAAGAGCGAAAAGAGAAGATCTGCAATGTGCTGGTGGTCAGATCCCTGAACTGCTGCCCATCCACATGGATGCCTTGACCTGGGACACAGACACATGGGCAGTGCTGCCACATCCCCAGTCATACTGAGGCAAACTGGTGCCACTGGAGCAACAATCTGATTCATTCCCAGCCTGGGTAATGCACCTTGATAACACAGGGCTGATGATACCAGTACAGCCAGCCTGGGGAAGTCCCATGTCAGGAAGCCATGAATGACACACTGCTGAAGGTGGCTGATGTGGTGACTTCAATCAGGGCTCACTGACCAACAGCCCAAGGGCTGGTTCTGGCAGTTTATCTGCTTTCCCAGAAAGACCAGTCTGTCCATGGGATGATGACAGATGGCAGGGCAGAGGGGAGAGACACAAGCCTGAGGTTAGATGGGTCACACACAGTGTAAATATGGCTGCAGTGGTTTGGGTCCTTAATCCTCAAGACCTCAGCACAACAAGGACCCACTGGTTGTTCTGGGCCAAAAAGAGCAGTGAGAGAGATGCTACCAGAACTGGTCAGCCCTTTCTCAGCTCTGCCCCCAGCCACCAGCTGGGCAGTGTGAATTGCAGCAGGCCAGTCTTAGCTGGTCCCTGTGAAATAAAACATTAATAGTTCAAGAACAGGGAACCCTCAGGACACAGAGCACAGGAAGTTGGCACACATGGCAAACAGGGAGGCTGTGGATCTGTGGACACCTCTGCCCACTGCAATGCCTCCCATCCTCCCATCCCCCTGTGCCCTTCCATTCCTGCAGGCACTGGTTCTTCTCAAACACCCCAGGTCATGCTGGGGAAACATTTAGGGACAATGGCACAAAGCTGGCACATAGCTCTATTTCTGGTCAAACTATTTTCAAACTGGATGAGTAGGTGATTGGTCTTACCCTTCCAGGAGACCGGCATGAGTGAGGATAGAGATAGAGGGGGCCTTCCCATTTGTGTCCAGCAAGAGTGCTCTCTCATCTACTAATTTGTTTCCAAAATGAAAGGCAATTTACTACCTTTGGGGTATTCTGTAATGCAAATGCTGTGGAGAGCCCTTTCCCACCTGTTACACCTGTCCAAGAATTCCTGCCCCTGGCAGGTCTTGCAGGACACACCACACCTCTCCTCCAAGTGAGAGATGTTTTCATGGCTGGATGCCTCTGAAAAGACAAGGGCAGACACTCCCCTAGCATTTATTCCTCACCTGGGTGTGCATCTGCATGTGAGCTTATAGGAGGCAGGTATATGTATGTGAGCGTGTGTTTATTTGTACTAAAAATGCATTTGTCAAAATCTCCACAGCTAAAAAACAATCATTACATAATTATATTGAACAATTAACCAACTGATTCATCAGCTAGAGGCTCACCAACAACACCTGAAATCTATCCCAGCCACTCAGCAAGGCAGAAGGTGGCGCAAACAAAAGCAACTCCCAGAATGTCCTGGAGATTTATGGCCCTGTGCTCTGTCCTGGTAAGAGAAGACACTTTCCATTCCTGGCTGCTGGCATCTCAGAGCTGAAGGCTCCCACGTGTTATCTGCTCTGAGCTGCTGGTTTAAAGTGTTTTGATACAAAAATTTCCTTATAAGTAACCCTTCAGGTCAGTACCAGGGCTCAGAACTCACCTAAGGTGCCCACACTGCCTGACTTAGTCCCTTCATGGTAACATGTACTTAGACCTTTCCTCTGCTCATCAGGGTCTGCAAGCACCACAAACATGCAGAACACTTAAAACTCCACGAAACAACCTGCTCCAAGCAGGCAGAAAAGATCTGTCTGTCACTGCCAGACCCATGGTCTGTAATGCTGTGGTTAAGGGCTGTCTGGGAGAGGACAAAGAATGAAGTTGGGGAAGCAAGCTGAACTTTGTCATTCCCTGCCTTCCAAGCAGGTAACTATGCAACACTAATATCTTTCAAAAGGAAGTCTCTAGGTTCCTTCAAAACACAAAGCAGACAAGGAAGATCACCACCGTTCTTTCATACACTACTGGAAAGCATCACGTCCTGCAGAGAGCACCAAAGCTGCTGTAGTCTAGGCCCATGGTGAAATAATTTGGCTAGCAGAGCTCAGCAGGTAGGCATGTGGACTGCATCGGGACCCCATGAGACAAAGCTCACCTCAGAGGTGAAAAAGACACTGCTGCAGACAGTTATACCAGCAAACCCCTGTGTGTAACAATATCCTCAGTACCATCTGTGTTTGGAAGGTTGGCACATCCTTACTAGGAAGATGCTGCCGGCCGAGTAACCAGCCGCCCAGCTGATGCCACCAACCTTAGCCCGGGGAGCACCTGACAAAGGCGCACCCTTCAGCATAAACAGGGAGCTCAGCACAAGCTCCGCGGTGGGACCTGAGGCCCGGCCAGCCAGCGTGTTAGCGGGTACAAAGACTTGGGCAGTGGCACTGTGAGGAGGAAGGTGAGGAGAGCTGACGGTGTGCCGTTTGCGGTATCCGAGGGGCGCCGTGCCATGCCGCGCCGCTCCGAGCCGGGCACGAGCCCGCCGCACGCACCTCCCTCCCTCCGCCCGCCCACGGGGCCGGGCCGCCCGCCCGCGCTCCAATGGGCGCCGGGGCCGCCCCCACCCGCCCCGCCCGCAGCGCTATAAGTGCGGGAGCGCGGCCGAGTCGAGCTGTGGGAGTTGAGTTCAGCTCGGCTAAGTCAGCGGTGCTGCTGGAGAGGGGAGCCACTGCCCGCCAGAGCCCCGGACCGGTGCGTACCGCGCAGGCACAGCCCGGCTCCTGCCGGGGCCGTGCCGAGGGTCCCCGCGCTCCGCGCAGCTTCCCCCGCCAGCGGACTCCTGCAGAGGGAGCGGAGCGGTGCCTTGCCCCCGGGCGGAGGTGGGGGCTCTCCGGGATCTTCTGTCGGAGCCGGCTCGGCGGGAGCGGGACCCGGTGCCGTCCCCGGGAGCCGTGCCCGAGCTGCTGTCATCTCGCAGGGACCTGGGGCCATGGCCGAGCATATGATGATGCCGATGAGCCACGGTGGCGCCGGGCTGCAGAGCTACCGCATGGGAGTGAGCGGGCTGCAGGGACCCCCGCAGCACGGGCAGCATGTGCTGAGGACGCTGCCTGCCGCCGCTCAAATGATGCCCTACGGAGGGGCCGGCATGGATGGTGCGATGAGGCCAAGACCCAGCCTCAGCGGACAGATGGGCCACCACCAGATGCAGAACGCAATGATGTTCAATGGCCCAGGTCAGCAGCAGCAGTACATGGGGCCGGTGGGCACCCAGCAGCTCATGGCCAGCATGCACCTACAAAAACTCAACACCCAGTACCAGGGCCACCCGCTAGGCATGAGCAACGGGCCCATGGCAGCTGGTGCCCAGCAGTACAGAGTGGGGCCGGGCCAGCACCCAGGCATGCAGCACATGCCCTCACCAGCGCTGACATTGAATGTTATGGACACTGATCTCATAGATGAGGAGGTCTTGACATCCCTTGTCCTGGAACTGGGGTTGGACCGGATTCAGGAGCTGCCAGAGTTATTCTTGGGACAGAACGAGTTCGACTTCATTTCAGACTTTGTTAGCAAACAGCAACCCAGTGCCATCAGTTGCTGAGGGGCTTTGAGCTCCTCCTTGTGTCTTGGTGGTTTCGAGTTTGTTTCTAACTTTTCCCCACCTGCCACTCTCCTCCCTTCCCCTGCCTTGCCCTGTCCTGGATTCCTGCCCTCCCCAAAGGGACAATCATCGGACACTGACTTGCAATGGATTGCTTTTCTCTTCTGTGGTTTTTTTTTCTTTTTTTTTCTGTGTGGGAGTTCCTGGAGAGGGGTTTGGTGCACCCCAAACAGAGAGCAGATCAAGAGCTCCTGCTGTAGAACTGCCTCTAAATGACATTAACAGGATTTCTGGCTTAAGTAGAAATAATGGACTTATGACTTTCCTCAACTAGGCTTGGAGCACAAGAAGCGATAGGCAGCTGGCAGCCCTGCTGGCAGCTGGATTTGCTCATGGATTCTGTGGTGCCAGTGGAGTTGAAGGATCCTGAGAGAGGATTGTCTCCCTGGTGCACGGTTTGAACCAGTTTCCCCTTGCAAACATGGGTGGGGTTAGTTATTTGTTGGGATGTTTTACTGTGACAGTAAATAGGTCTTCAGTCATGTCTGTTCAGCTCGGGAGGGGGCACTTCCCCATAGCAGGCTTTTTTCTAACTTGGAAAAATAAAGTATGCCTTGGGGAAGGGTGTGCATATGTGGCTAAATGTTCATCTCCGTGGAACTTCAGATCTCCGACCTGTACTGCTAATCAGCTGTAAAATTTACCAAGTGTTTGAGGTTGATTCAGGCATGAGGCTTAAAGCTGCAGTCTGGCTCCACTTTTTTTCCACCTCTGAAACCAAATAAAGACCATGTAACTGTATATATCAGTTCGAATCTTATTTATTTTCATGTGATTATTTATTTGCAAGGGCTTCTTTTGTTATTTGGCTTTGGGACTGCTGGGAAAGATACCTGGAGAGTACTGCAGCTTTAAGATGCTGGCTTTGGGAAAAGCAAGCCTGGGGTAGTTTTCAAGCCGCTCTGCAGAATAGTCACTTCAACTCGAGATAGTTATGCTGAACGCACAGGACTCTAAATCCAACACCTTTCTGAATGTGATAAAGATGACTCGATTTCCAATTCCCTTGCTCAGAGAAGGTGAGATGTAAAAGCCGGCGGCGTTTGGTTTCCTCCGCTGGCTCCTGTTTCCAGGCGCTGGGGAAGCTCCGGTGACTCCTGGTTGCTGCTGCCCCCTGGTGCTGCCGGCCCCTGGCAGCTGCCACTCGGCGAATCGGAATGTACAGATGGATTTCCGAATAAAAGCTGAAGTATCTCCCGTGTGCGTTTGTTCAGTGCCCGTCTCCGGACTGGTGCAGTGTGGACCACTGGGAGAAGTGTTGCCTTTGCTCCTGCTGGTGGGCTGTGGGCCCCGGTCACTTGTGTCCCCCACCTGATACACGAGTCGTGGAAGGATTGGGTTTCTGGTTTAATGCTTGGAGCTAAGTCCTTGAAGTGTGGTTGGGATGATGAGATGCTCCTTCTCTGTATTGAGGAGAAATTACAGATGTGGATGGTGTTGCTCTGTTGCAGAATGGCTGCTTTTGCTGGCTGACCCAGATCACAGAATCATAGAATGGTTTGGGTTGGAAAGGACTTAAAGATCATCTAGAGTTGCTCGGACAAGTGGGTGGTGACTCCTTCTGTACTGAGTGCACATCTGACAGCTGGGCTACAGCTCTGCTAGCAGCTCTCTGCTTCTATACCACAAAGGCTGTAAAAATCAAGACAGTCTTTGCTCTCCTACTCTTCCAGGGCTTAGATTTTTCTTTTTAAAGGGTTTCCAGCCAGTTCCTTTGCAGAGTTCAGAGATATTCCCAAGTGTTCCTTCCCTGCCCTGTCATAATGGGGCTGTGGATGCTAATATTGGAATGGCTAAACCACTTTGAACTGTCTGTCAATGGTCCCCTGGCTTTCTCTGCACAATTCAAGACCAGTTGTTAAAGTCCCATCCTTTTGGTGGTTATGCCTGTACAGTCTGAAGAGCTGGTCAAAAAATAACTGGTGTGGCTTTTGTTGAAGGTGGAAGAGCCCTGCTCAGGCTGTCAGCTCTGTGGCAATGGGCTGTTGGAGGCCTGGAAGAACTGTGTTGTTTCTGTGCAGCTGCAGGTTTGAGGTAAACAGTAAAGAGTTGGCAACCTCAGAATAAAAGTAATTCAACCACAAAATAAGAATGTTCTGGGCTGTCAGTTCTTGTTGGGGGGGGGGGTGTAGGCTCTGTGGTACACACCACTGTGACCTACAGTGTCCCAGTTACAAGTGGGGAGCTGTGTCCAGCCCACAGATGAGGACTATCAACTCAGCAATTTCTGCAGAGCTTTCCCAGGAACAGTTTCTGTGTGATAAGCGTTTGGCATTTAATGGCCAGAGGAACATGTCTGGATATCCTCTCAGAGGGCTGTGCAGTGCACTGGGAAAGGCACTGTTGATTTAAGTCAGAGTATGTGAACTGATAATACTGGAGATGTGGAATGACTGGGGGTTCACAGTCAGGATTTTCTTGGGAGTCTGTCCCAGCAGGCTCAGTTGAGATTATTTTCAATGCTTCTTGATGCCCCTTCACTTCCCCAAAAGACCCTGTTAATTGTGGTCAGTCTCTGTGATTTTTCTAGAAAACCCAGGCCAAAACTACTTATTATAATAAAGGCCTATTGCTTCTGTCTGGGTTGGACTGGACAAGTGTGCTGTGATCACCTCCTTTGTAATGCTTTCTTAGTTTAGGTATGGTTTGCCCCCCTGCACCTTTGTGCTGCAGGCTCTGTATGCCTTTTATCAGGCACACAGGACCTGCTACAGCAGCACAAGCTGCAGCTTGGACAGCTCAGGTCTCGCTTTCCACTCAGCTGTGTGGTGCAACCTGCCTGCCCAGGTCCCCTGGCAGGGTGATTGGCCCCACACTGTGAACAGAGGTGCCAGGTGGCACAATAGGGCAACCCAGATACCTGGGTCTGCAGGTGAGTTTCTCAAAGGTCACCAAAAACATAACAGGATTGAGTTCTGCTTTTCCCATCCAGCTGACACTGAGCTCTCCGTCCCACACCAGGCAGGAGGGCAGCAGGATGATCCCCAAAGCTCTGGTAGGAGCTGACAGGCTCTGCAGCATACCTTACACTGCTGTTGAATGACAGTGCCCATCAGTTAGGGAGCTTTGAGGACATATTAGTGAACTCCTCACAGGGAGAGTTTGTGTTTACAGACAAGCACCTCTCCTGTGAGGTACCAGATTATTTTCTGTATTGTGGAAGAAGGAAAATTCTCAAACCCCACCCTGTCTCCTCACCTAGACCGGATCCTCTGTAATGCTCCAAATAGGTTTTGTAGCTATTTGTGTATTGTCCAGGGCTTGAGGCAGCCTCTGGGAGCATGTGAGTGTAAAAGCACAGAAAGACAAGGCCTTTCTCCACATCTCTGTCTCTGACCACATGCTCTTGGGTGATGAAGTTTGTTGATAGCGCAAGGTGAAAGTCTGGTGCAGAGCTGGTGAAGGATCTGCTAACAGTGAGTGCCCAGGCAATAACATCAGCAATGCCTGGTAAATACAAAATGAGGGCTAGAGGGTTAATCTTCCTTGACTTCACACAGTGCTGGGCTCTAAACTAGCTACAGCCACTCAGCAAAGATCTTAGTGTTACAATGAATGTTCCCATGAAAAATCTTAGCTTGCTGTTCAGGAGGAGCCAGACAAGCAAAAGGAAGGCTAGAAAATCATGAAAAGAGGAATGAAAAGTAAAATCAAACAGTGAATGCCCTACAGAACCAACAGACAATTCAGCTGCATCCTGTGCACTGCCCATGATGGTGAATTGTCAAAAATTCTGGTCTGTTTATAGAAAAATGATAATGTAAAACTAGAGAAATGGTAGAGAAAGGAGAAACAGCTGAGGCAGAGTAATGTTTCTCAAAAGAAGCCATAGAATAGCTTGGTAGTCCTCAGTCAGGAAGAAGCTGGGCAACAGAAGTTTATAATGTAAGTGAAAGGGGAAGGTGACAGGAAATTATTTTCCACAAGTGTGATGGGAGATATCTGTTGATCTCTGCAAATTTAGGTAGCAGAGGCCAGGGTCAAACCCAAGTGAACAGAGGTGTTTCTGCAGGCTATGTGTAGCTCATTGAAGCTGTTTCTGACAGTATGGGAGGTACGTGGACACTCGGGGATACCTGAACATTTCTGTATGACCAAAGCCACTGATCTGAGGTTCAAAAGATCTCCTGAATCAAAGGCTCATGACTCAGAAATGGGGGGTTTTTTTGTTGTTTTTTCTTTTTACTTCATAGAAACATTTTCCTTCAGTGATGTCTTGTGCCACTGAAATCCACAGGGGAGAAATCAAGGTCTTTGTAAGAAGCTTAACCTCTCTAAGCTCCTCTTCATTTTAAACCTGCTGCCCCCTTACTTTTTTTGGTGTCTCCAAATTCCCAATAATTTCTTGTTCATCTCCACATTAGTAATGATTTTGTAGCTCTTGAGATGTTCTCTCCTGAGTGTTTCCCTATTCAAGAATTACTGTGTGTTGTAGATCATAGATTGTGATCACCTTTTTCTGCCCTGTCTCTGGCTTTATGGGATGGGGGAGGGAACAGCACTGGTTTAAGCTGTAGATGTCTCATGGATTTCTCCAATGCTATAATTAGGTCTGGTTGTTCTATATTACAAACATCCATCACAGAACCACAGAAATATTTAGAATGGAAGGGACCTTTGGAGGTCACTCAGTCCAATCCCCTGCTCCAAGTAGGACTGCATTCAAAGGCAGGGCAGGCTGCCCAGGGCTTTGTCCAGACAGATTTTGGAAACGTGAGGGGATGGGATTTCTCTGGAACCTAGTTTCAGTGCTGTACTGCTCTTCTTTCTTTCCTAATTTCTCCCTTTCCCTTGGTTCCTGGCTGGCACAGGCACTTACCTACTATTTTCGGAGACCTGTGCAGAGATTCCAGATATCTCTCCCAAGGGTTAATACCGTACTGTAGCCATGTTTGCATGTATTGGCGGGGTTCTCTCTCACTGTTGGCCTAGGAGGTGGTGTATGGCCACCTCCACATCTAAAATACAAGTGCCAGTGTTGCCCAAATAGCCATTTCCTAAAAACTGTGCCCTAGTGCTTCCCTTGGTTTCCTCACAAGCTGGACAACTTCCAGGGTCATCCTCAGTGAAGACATTCTGCCACCCACACTCCAGCTGCCAATGTGCACAGACCAACCTATCTTGCCATGAGCCATTCCTCCCTCTCTGCTGCTCATGGGGTGGTATGACACAGTTCTTCCTTGAGACTCCCCTCAACGAACCTTCCTCCCTGTGCCCTTCCACCCTGGCTTCAGGAGACAGCGCTCTTCCTGTGAGATCCTGGATGGCTTCCATCATGTGACATGTATTTGAGGAATGAGTAGTCATACCTGTGACATTCAGGGTGACACACTCCTGAGCTCAAGGCTGGATTTCATTTTAGTTTTAGGGCTCAATTTCTTCATTCTTTTAAACCCTGTATTGCTGGGTTTACATTTGCCTCAAAAGTTTGGAATGAGGAGTCCCATCTGCTCCTCTTCTTCACGCAGCCATTTTGGGACCTCAGAGTTTCTGCACTGCTGTCTCCTCAAGCCTTTAGAGAAAAGCCTGAGTTTGCTTGAGCAGGGGTAAGCTTTGCTCTGCTTCTCTACAGCACAGTTCTGGGGGTGGTTTGTTCCTACCCCAAACAGCCAGAGTAAGAACACAGTTTGTTCTTGTGACATCTTGACTCTACTCCAGAACCCTCTGGACTACCAGAGGAGTGAGGAAGAAAGGGGATTTTACAATTTACTTCACCCTCAAACTCCAAAACACAGTTACTAAGAAATATTCAGTCAAGTAGCTTTCATATTCTTAGCTACAACAGAACTGTCTCAGATGTGGTTTTCTCCTCTAGAAAACTGGAGATGCTCCTGGTCAAATACTGGTGACTTGTAAAAATAAAACTATGGCTATGCCTGATGTCATCCTGTGCAATTCCCAAAACAAGTCACAGCACCTGCCTCGAATACAAGCTGGCTGCTAAGGACACCCATCACACAAACACTGGAAGCTGCAGCAGGGTCCAGGGAATGCTCTGCACATCAGCTCCAGTCCTGTCTTACAGGTAAGTCCCTCCCTATGTCCCAGTGCTACTCCTGGGGTATATAGCAAGAGGCAGAGGCAAGTATCAGCTCCCAAGGAAAGCATTATTCCACCATCTCCAACTCCATCACACCATGTTTGGACAGCACTGAGCCCCTTGATTATTGCCTGTTAGCATGAGCCCTGACAATCACATTGCCTCACTACATTGTCAAGGAAAAAAAGCAATTTGGATTCAAGAAGCCAACGGCAAAGAGAAGACAAAGGTCTCACAGCCTCCACAATGAGGCAGAATGCCTTCAGGTGAGGGGACCAGGCAGGGCATCCCACGTACCAGGTGCTTTATTGTTCACAACAGAAACCAGAGTTAAGTCTGGCTATGTGAATGCCAGAAACATCTGTTGTTCCCTCTTCCAGATCCTCAAGTCACAAGCACATGCTGATGAGGATATCTCTGAGACCCTACATGCGATTAGCTTTGGTAGACCAGTGGAATAAGAGGTCTGTGATTGTAGCAAAGGATGCCAGAGGCTTTCTTGGCTTCTTCTCTAAGAGCCGAATCTTTAGAATGGAGGGCTTGGGGCTTTCCAGCAAACAGCTTATTTCAAATAAAAAAAACGTATCTGCCTGGTGCAGTGGACTGTGAGGGCTGGTGGCTGCCATGGCTCTGGGTAGGAATGAGAAAGCCAGAGGCAGGCAAAGGTCATAGATTGAACATACCCAGGAGCATCCTCCTTCGGCTGCCGATACTCACATCCAGCAGCAGCCTGAGGCTGACAATGTTCTTTTCTCCTTTCCCTGACCTCTGCTATCCATGGAGGTGCCATGTGTGAGGAAATTCCCCATGCTCGGATGCACCTCATACACTGTGCTTATATACACTGCATTCAAAAGGCAGCCTGCTCCTTTCCTTTCCTCTTCCTGGTTTACCCTGCAATGCCAGCAGCAGGGCAAAGAACTAGGCAACAGGGGTGTCCATGGAAAACAGCATGAGAAATAGGTAACAATTCACCTCTTTGTTATTAACAATGCACCAAATGGAATCTGGAGTCACAACAGGGCAGATCTGGCCCTTTGCAAAACATGGGCTCCCAGGTAGGAACCAATACACAGTGAAGTGCAGTGTCTGTGTGTGACACGGGGAAGAGCTGACACACATCTCTGGCACATCATAGAAAGTGCCCCATGATGCCCAAGACTGGGGACAAAGTGGGATGCCCTCCTCCTGCACCTCCTCTGCCATCTGCACAGAGAAGCAATGCTGGAGGGGCAGGGGAAGCTCAGCTACAGCCTGCCACCACTCATCTATGTGTGCCCATCTACCATCCAGAGGAGCCAGCTGAGGCCTCAGTGCATGGATACACAGACAAGGCTCTGGCTCATGCTTGCTGACTTGCAGTTTCATCTCTCAGGTGTCTGGATCGTGGGGAAGGACATCACAGTTAGAAAGAGCAATGCAAGGGGCTCTATATCACTTCCCAGGGCCAGGCAGGCTGGCTGGAGGCCCTTGAGGATCCCACTGGGGAGTATTCCCACTTTGCTGAACCCAAGTCCCTAGTGCAGCAGGGATTCCCAGGAGCCTCCACGTGTCTCTGCATGAATAGGGATTAGGGAAAGTAGCTCTTTGCCAAATCCAAGTGATATTCCAGAGACAAAGGACTAAGCCCATAGTAAAAGCTTTGTAAGTGACTGCTTTTGAAAGCATCTGATCCCAGCCCAATTCCCAGATCAGCCTTTGCCCTGAAGAAGAGGGAAAACAGGGATCTGCACCTCAAGTCTTTGATAACATGCTGTTGTTTAGAAAGCCAGTGGTTACAGTGTGGTCCATCTCAGCAGTATTTGCATGCTGAGGGGCTCTTCTGGGGCATGTCATTGTTCAGCACATTACAACACTCCTGATTTCCAGATGCTGGTTACAGTTTGACGTTAGGTTGCTTCATAATTGCTACACCAAGGTATGGACCAAGTCCTGCTTTTCCTGTTTCAACTGTAAATACAAAATTCAGTTGATTGCAAGGCACTATAGTGAGTTGAGGACAGTTTTGACAAGTCAGCCAAGTTGTATGTGTGCAGCTAAGAAGCAGTGGGACCTTTCCATGTGCAGGGGCTGTGCTGCATCCTGCAGCCTCCGGATGGATTATTATTTCCTTTCCAGATTTGCCAAAAATATCACTGAGTTCACATTTCCAGGGAATTCTGCAAGTTCAGCCTGCTACAAACATTCATGACCTGCTTATGACCACTGAAATATCAGGGGGGGGAAGAGACCTCAATGCAACAGTTTTCTGGTCTCCCACGCTGTTGGCTCTGAGCCATGGTCCATCCTCTCTGCTTCAGCTGTGTTTGGAGGGCAGAACCCCATGGAAATCTGTCTCTCCCTAAATGGCTGAAGAGCTGTGTGTCTGCCCCATCCTCTCCCCATCCCTCTGCACACCTCTGCCTTTCTTCAACAGCACAAAACAAACTCCAGAAGGGGACAGAGGGTTTTATTTAATTCTTTAATTCTCAGCCAAACCGCTGTGCCAGGGGTTTTGCCAGGCACACTGGCCTTCTGTGCCAGAGCCACAACCAAAATCCATCACATCCCTACAGGCAGGAGAATACAGGTAATGCTGCAGTACTGTAAGCAGTGCCAAGAGCAAACCTGGTTTGTCAAGAGGGTACAGCTACGTAAGGGAAGGATCAGTAGTTTTAATAACTAAACCTAGCTGTAGCTTCCTCGGAGTTTCTTGGCAGGGTTCAAAAGAGGATCCCAGTGTCCCTGAAGAGGAGCTTGGCACTGTCCACAGAGCCACTGGCCTGCTGGGGGGAAAAAACAGGGAGGGAGGGAGATCCCAACACAAACTGGGTAAAATCCAAAGAAAGGCATCTCATGGAGAAGAGATTTGAAGGTGTCTATTTCTCTCGTAGGTGTTGGGAGGAATAGGTTAAAAGAAGAAGACTGGTGAGGAGGATTGTAAAGGCTCAATTGGCCTTGCAGCTGGGAATAAACCTTGATAAAGCAGTGTGAGCAGCAGACCAGTGTTCCTCCAGCATGGACCAAGTTTATGTACCTCTGCCTGGGTGTTGCCTTCAGGATCCCTGGGACAGCTCGGTAGTGGGAATAAATTTGGTCTTTGTGCTTGAGCCATGGGTTTGTGGCTGTCCCGGCTGCCTGCATGTGCTGACTCACACAACAGAGAAGCAAAGTTAGCCAAGGCTCCAAGGCTGTGTTTTAGGCATCTTGGAGCAGCCAAATCCCACCTCTAATGTATGGATGCAGTGAACACTGCACTGTTCAGCAGCTTGGAAAGATAGAGCTACAAGTGCTCCTGATTTCTGCCCATGCACCAGAGGTACATGTCCCTTTGGACAAGCCCAGCTGTGTCACAATTTAAAGGCACGACTGCCACAAATGGCCAATTTCTCCTGCAAGGCCTTTGTAAGAATTCAGGTCTGTGAACAGCACCAACTGCAAGGGATTTAGGGCTGAATTAGGTACTCACTGGAGTCTGACATTTCCAAAGAGTTACTACAAGCTGTCGGTACTGGAGCATGCCTCCAGCAGATGGGCAGCAAGACCTGCTCTATTCACTCCTGTCTGAAGGATGTCTGGGTGAGCTCAAGGCAGCAAAAGAAAAGCTGCAAGAGTCCCTGCCCCCCTGCAAGGGAAGGCTCGGCACTGCAGGCTGTTTATAAATAGCCAGTTTCAGGAAAAGGCCCTTTCCGTTCTGGTGTCAGTACGCTGTAAAGAATAAACAGCTTTCAGAGCTGAAAAAAGCCCTCCTTATCTTCCCATGTAAAACCTGCCTCCATGTGCTCAGCAAGCTCCAGCGTTTAGGGCACAGCTGGGGTCCCCCCAGCCAACGGGGAGGCAGGCAGGAGACCCTGAGTCACATCCTCCACAGAAATGTTTGTGGCAGTTTTGATGTGGCCACCAGGCAGAAGGCAAGCTCGTTAACATAGGATGTGCAATCAGGGACCTCATTTCTGGACTGCTGACCTGGGTTACCTGGGATCTCAGAAGAACAAGAGGAGCTGAGCATGCTGGAATAGTGCCCAGGGTGTGAGGGCACAGCCTCTCATTAAAGAACATTACCACACTTCCACAAATCACCTGAGTTGGACTATGGGCTAAAATACATGGTATTCCAGAGGAAAAACAGATGAATACTCTGCCAGTGCGAGACTGGCAACAACAGAGGTAGGAGCAATGGGAGGGAGCCTGCAGCTTCTGCTCTGAGAACTGGGCAGCTGAGCCCAGCAGAGCCCCACGGGAACTTCTTTATGGACTTTGTCTAACTCAAAATAGCTCTCAGACCTCTCTAGTGAAGACAACAGTTTCTGGAATCTTGGCACTTTCTGGAAAGCACACCCTGACTTTTCCTTTTGTCTTCATCCCTGGGAACCCAGGCCTGTTCTTATGCCCAGTGCAAAGGGCTGGAAGGGACAGGAGAGGAATGCCATTGGTAGGAGTGGAGGGGAAGCAAAGCCCTGTATATAGCTGGGTCCAATTCCAAGGCAGCATCTTGAAGTCAGCTCTTTGGAATAGCCAGTGTAAAACAGAAAAGAGTATGGACAGGGTGTGATCAGCCTGTCCTCCCCATCCCAGCATAGCTGTCCCCAAATGAAGAGAGATGCTCAGGTGCTGCGGAGCGATTGCTTGGGGCCCATCGGCGGTGACCTCGCCCTCGTACAGGCATCGCTAATCAGCCGGGGTGCTGACAGAGCCAGCGTGGGCAGGAAGGGTCCCCGACACCCAGGACCACCCGGGGCCCCCCGGGACCACTCGGGGCCACCCGGGAACTCCCACGGGGCGCTGCTGCCCCCTCGCGGCACTGGGCGAGAAGCACCGCCCGGTCCGGCCCCAGCGCTGCGGAAGCGGGGAGCGGGGTGCGGAGAGCGGGGAGCGGAGAGCGGGGAGCGGAGAGCGGGGAGCGGGGAGCGGGGTGCGGGGAGCGGGGAGCGGGGAGCGGGGAGAGGGAAGCGGGGTGCGGGGAGCGGGGTGCGGGGAGCGGAGAGCGGGGTGCGGGGAGCTGGGAGCGGGGAGCGGGGAGCGGGGAGCGGGGAGAGGGGAGCGGGGTGCGGGGAGCGGGGTGCGGGGAGCGCAGAGCGGGGTGCGGGGAGCTGGGAGCGGGGAGCTGGGAGCGGGGAGCGGGGTGCGGAGAGCGGGGTGCGGAAAGCGGGGAGCGGGGTGCGGAAAGCGGGGAGAGGGGAGAGGGGTGCGGAGAGCGGGGTGTGGAAAGAGGGGTGCGGAAAGAGGGGTGCGGGGAGCGGGGAGAGGGGTGCGGAGAGCGGGGCGCGGGGAGCTGGGTGCGGGGAACTGGGTGCGGGGAGTGGGGAGCTGGGTGTGGGGAGCGGGGAGCTGGGTGCGGGGAGGGGGGCGCGGGGAGCTGGGAGCGGGAAGCTGGGTGCGGAGCGCGGGGAGCTGGGTGCGGGGAGCGGAGCACGGGGGTGCTGGGTGCCAGGTACTGGGTGCTGAGCGGTGGGTGCGGGGTGCTGGGAGCTGGGTGCCAGGTACTGGGTGCTGAGTGCTGGATGCTGGGTGCGGGGTGCTGGTGCCAGGTGCTGGATATAGGGCGCCAGGTGCTGGGTGCCAGGTGCTGAGTGCTGGGTGCAGGGTTCGGGGAGCGGGGTGGTGGAGTTGGGAGCAAATCCAAATTAGATTTATCTCGGTGAAGCTTTTTGAAGACTCTCATGAACAGGCATTACAGGCACTCTGGACCTGCTAGTTGTTTTCTGCTATGATTGGACTTAGCACATGAAGAAGAAAGATCCTAAATTCATGCCAGCAGCATCCAAGCTGGTGACTTCTGTTATGGTAATGCAGTGCAGACAACTCTGTGTGATCCAGCCTATCCTTCCTCATCTCACATGGATATGCTCTTGCTGCCACCCTCTGTTGCTACCCACAACAGTTTCTCTGGGGAGAATGATCCTGTCAGTCCCAGGAGAAATCTGCCACTGAGAAAGGACTAATCTCTCTTGGAGGGCTGGGGAATTTTTTTTAGGATGAATCCACACTGCTGAGTCCATAGGCAGAAATGCAGTGTAGGTGCAGTCCCAAAGAGATTGTGAAGCAGCAAGTGCAGGTGAAGGACTTGTGTGTCACCCTGCACTGCATGTGCAGTGAACTGCCTTGCACTTTACAGTGACCTCGGTGGTCTGTGAGTCATTCCTCTTCTACTGCTCATATGTCTGCAGGATTCATTTCTCCGTAGCTGGTCCCATTTCATTGAAGAAGCCTGAGAAAAAAGATACTGAAATTCTGCATTTAAAGAATTGGTTCTTCCAACAATGAATAAATCCCTCAACTTAAAACCACTGTAAACGTTTTTCTTATAACGAGGCTTTACTTCTTCTACAGGGATGGACAGAATTGGAGCTGGGAGATCCAGGAACACAATGCAGACTGATTTTGCCTGCTGGTGATGGATGTGTGTAGAGTGGGAAATAGCCAGCATGAAGCTTGAACTGTGCTCCTTTCCTCCCCCATAGGTCAGTCCATGTTGCCATGAAATCATGACCCAGACATTTCCTTCTTTTAGAATTAACATTTTTATTAGCCTTCCCAAAAAAACCCTCACCTAAACCCCAATTCCCAGGGCACAAAAGCACCTAGAGAAGATGCTGGTGCTGTTCAGCTGAACAATATTGTGTGCAAATTATTAGGCCAGAAATTTCCACAATAAAGCATGCCCAACTTCAAGCAACTGGCTTTGTGTCTGTCACCTCTTCTAAGGTGACACTGAAAAAGCAGATCAAAAGAGAAAGAAAAAGATCTCTTCTTCTTTCAAATGAGTGTCATTATTCTTCAAAGCAAGGGAGGAGTGTGGGACTTTTATCACCACAAACGTACCACACTAACATGGACACCCCTTCAGAGGAACAGCTCATCCAGGAGAACATACTATACATCCAGTTGCAGCCAAACAATTCCAGCCTCATTACAGATCTTCAGGAAGCATGAATCCAATGCAGCCAAGACAGGGATCTGGATTTTCCCAGTAGCCTTCTGTCAAGAGATAAAGCTGCCCTTTAAAGTGTATTTTCATCTCCTGACAATAGTTTATTTAGTGTATGTAAGAGACCACTTGCAGTCCAAATTACTTGCTACTGCAGTCTAAAACCCCCACACGTTTCTTTTACTTCCATTTATTTTACAAAGCCTTCCTTAGGAATATAATTTTTGAGGAATGAGCATTATTTCTTCTAGAATACTTCTGAAGCTGAAAGCAAGTTTCAGTTTGTTAATGCAACTTCTAGGTTTTTTAATGCTCTTAAACAGAGTAAAATGCATTGCCTCACTAAAATGTGTAGTACTGTTTATTGGGATTGTACTAGTTTGAAAACAAACCAGTGAGAGGCACCAAGTCAGAATAACAACTTAATGGAAATTAAAGAAAAGGAAAAGAAAGTAAAAGAAAACACTGACAGAGTCAAGATACAACCTGAGTCCCTATTAGGCAGGGTAGTGGTAGCAGTCTGGTGGAATGGTGGCTGCAATCCTCTGAAGCCGTGATCCTGTAGTAGAAGGGGTCTGCTCTTCCTCAGAAAGTCCAGCAGTGGCTATGTAGCTCCTGTCCTCTGGAAATCCAGTGGAGCCAGGGTCTTTGGTGCTCAGAGTCCCAGATTATATCCAGGATGGGATGCTTGGTTCCTCCCTCTGGGTGGAGCATCTCACAATGGGGTAATGAGTCATGAGGCCAAGTGTTGATTAGGCTCGTTAACAGAAGATGGTCCGGAGGGAGTTATCTGGGAGTCATCAACAGCAGATAGTCCGGAGGGAGTTATCTGGGAGTCATTAACAGCAGATAGTCCGGAGGGAGTTATCTCTGAGTCATGGGGCAGGACAATGATGGGCCATTAACAGCAAGATGGTCTGGGGGGAAGAGGCAAGGAAACACTGCCCCACCTGGTTTCAACAGCTCATGAGGATGGGAATAGAATATACCTCAACCCAGGACAGGGATTTACTACATTCTATTTCAAATTACTTTCTGTCCCTAGTGGTGCCCTCTCCAATGCTGGCCTTCTTTGTAATAAACCCTATTTGTGCTCACCAAAGATTTGTTGAATTTGAACAAGTGTTTTAATAGTTCAGGATGTGAAAATATTTCCCTCCAGGCTGCTTCAATCAAACCAGGTCAAACCAGCTTCAACAAACTGCCCATGTGCATCAAGTTGAATAAATACCTATTTATACAGTCACAGAATTGCTTGGGTTGAAAGAGACCTTAAGATTCATCTCATTCCAACCCCCTGCCATGGGCAGGGACACCTTCCACTATCCCAGGCTGCTCCAAGCCCTGTCCACCCTGGCCTTGGACACTTCCAGGGATCCAGGGGCAGCCACAGCTTCTCTGGGCACCCTGTGCCAGGGCCTCAGCACCCTCACAGGGAAGAATTTCTTCCTAATATCCCATCTAACCCCGCACTGTGACAGTGGGAAGCCATTCCCCTTTGTCCTGTCTCTCCATCCCCCACCCAAAGTCCCTCTCCAGCTTTCCGGGAGCCCCTTCAGGCACTGGGAGGCCACAATAAGGTCACGCTGGAGCCTTCTCTTACTCTATTATACAAGTTCCATCCATTGCCCTGCTCCATATTTACCATCGTTTTGACCTGTTGTGGATGCTTCTGGAATTAGAAATTTGTTGTTGTATCAAGCATTTCTCAAAGAAATATTTACACTCTACTCACACTGACTTCTTAAGTTCTTACAGGGCATGACCCCAGGTTTTTTATTCAATGATTGGATGTACTTTCCTTAAAATACTACAACTCCTGCAGAAAGGGATCTTCTCTTAAATTCCTTTACTCTTGATTTGCAAGCATTTGCATTATTGCTGGTGAGATTGCTCAGTACTGGAAGCACGGCTCCTCCTCACCCCAGGCCAGGCTGTCACTCCAGCCCTCACCCTGGCTGGGCTCGTTTGTCCTGTATCAAGAACAGTGTACCCAGCAGGGCCAGGGAAGGGACTCTGCCCCTGCACTCGGCCTTGGTGAGGCCACACCGTGAGTACTGTGATCAGTTCTGGGCCCCTCACTTCCAAAAGGACATTTAGGTGCTGGAGCGCGAGCAGAGAAGGACAACAAGGCTTGTGAAGGCTCTAGAAAAACATGTCTTATGAAGAACTGGATTTGTTTAGCCTAGGCTCAGGGGGATGACATCGCTCTCTACAACTCCCCAAGAGTGAGGTGGGTGCTGGTCTCATCTGCTGTGCCTGCAGTGAGGGGACAGTGAAGAAGGGGCAGTCAATAACTAACTCATGTAAGCACAAGTTAACTATTGGGAGACAGCAATGTTAGTTCAGACATAAGATGTTAATTACAAAGCCTGAGAAGCCGAATTCACCCTAATCTTGTCAAGACAGAGGGGACAAGGATCATCTCAGAGATTGCTAAATCATCCCTCAAAGGACTACGCATGCCCAGGGAGAAAGGTGAAAAGTTCACTGCGAGGATGACTACTGGCCTTCATCAGAAAGACCCCCGAGGAAGAGGAGAGGCCTTCCTCAGCGCGACCACCAGGACACACAGCGCATGCGTGGCCCATATGCTAATGACTTCCGAGAAATAATTTGTGTAACCACACCTGTCCCAAGGAATGTGATGAATATTCATAATTTAACCCTTAATACTGTGTTGTAGAGAGCACCAGGTGTGTGTGTTTGGAGGAGCGATCCCCACACACCCGGCGCGCCGAATAAAGCAAATACCCGCTTCCCTGACTCTGTCTCTGAAGTGTCTCCTGGCCCGGTTGGGGCGCGATTCATCTGGCACCCCGAGATGGGACCCTCTCTGCCCGGCTGCTGGATCCAGGGGTAAGCAGACCTCCCAGTCGCGACCCTGAATTTTCAGGGGGAGCTCAGCTGTCCTCTGGCTCACGGCGGGGGCAGACAAGGACCATCTGCACCAAATTAAGGTACTTGCTATTCCTTTTAAACACAAAATACCTGCAGGTCCAGGGTTCGAGTCCCTGAGGGTGGGTTGAAAGTCCCGAGGAAGACTGGGTCTCCCAAAATTAGTCCTGGGCAAGAGGAAAAGTACTTTTAAGGGGTTGGACCCCTGGGGTTGGACCCCACTGTGAAAAGTACTTTTAAGGGGGTTGGACCCCCCCGAGGTTGGACCTCACTGCAAAAGGTACCTTTAAGGGGTTGGACCCCGCTGTTATGCGATATTGTACGGCTATTTGCGTACGGCTATTTGCGTTTTGTCTGTTGCTATTGTGCTGCTGTGTGAGTGAGAGTGGCTGAGACGCGCTGTCAAGGTGCGAAGCGAGTGAGGGGCTCTATCTGCGGTTCCGTACCCCGGCGACGGGCTCGGCCAGAGAAAAGCAAAGCGTTTGGCAAAGAGTGAATGAGGATAAATCATATAAACCGTTGGTTTGGAATTCAACCTTACTGTCCGAAGGGGGGGG
Source organism: Aphelocoma coerulescens (assembly GCF_041296385.1). Lineage (NCBI taxonomy): Eukaryota > Metazoa > Chordata > Aves > Passeriformes > Corvidae > Aphelocoma > Aphelocoma coerulescens. Next base: position 2,614,845 of record NC_091036.1, read on the forward strand.
GCAGATTTTAGAGGAGAAAGATTTTAGCTATTGAATTGAAAACATCCAGACCCCCAACACCTTTCTAATGTAGCTCCATCTGATTTCCCTTTTGAAATCCCATGTTTAGTGTATGAAAACAGTTGTGAAGCTTGTATTTCTGTGCATGTATTAATTGTGAGAGAAAGTGGTATTGTACTTCTACTAGATGGAGTGGGCGGTGTCCAAGCTGCCAGAGGAGAGAGCTTGGTATCAGACTAGAAAGAGCAAGAAAAAAAAAAAAGTGAAAGTGCAGATAATGTTAGAGTAAGGGGAGAGTGGCAGAGAATAGTGAGAAATTTGAGAGAAACCGGTTAGAAAAGTACAGCAAGTGTATATGTATGTAAGAAGAGATGAGGAAAAGGCAAAAGTGATGGCAAAGGTGATGGCAGAAGTTGTAAGAATTGTGGACGTGATTAACAGGTTTGGGTGTGCAGAGCTGTAAGGCTCCTGTTATGTGGTGCTTGTGCAGAGCTGAAAGGCTCCTGTTTGGAGGGGACCCGTGCCCCCGTGCCTTTCGTGTTTTGTTGTGGAAAGCCAAAATTGGCAGGTTTCAGACCTGAGGCGAATCCGGAGCTCCTATCTTGTGGGGAACCCCGCCACCAGTCTGTGGTTTATTGTGGAAAACTAGAATTGGCAGATTCTAATCCTGCAGCCAATTCTGTAGCTGCTGCCTTGTGGGAATGGTGGTGTCCCTGTGCAGGCCCAGGTATTTGTCATGCAGCCTTGTCTGCGGGGGCTGTAGAGAAACCTATGGAGAAAATGTTTTGCTATTCTTCCGTGGTTAATTTGTTAATCACCTCTCTACTCCTGGGGTGGACTTGGTAATAAAAAAAAGAAAAGAAAAAAAAAAAAAAAAAGGGGTTTTAGGCAGTAGCATTGCTTGCTGCCGAACTTGATCTTGTCCAAAGGGAAAATCACTAGAACAAAGGGAGCAAACTGATAAGGCAAACTGCTCCAGGGCGAAAAGCAGAAGCCTACTAAAACCCTGAAGAAAAAAAAAAAAAATAAATAAAAAAGGGGCAATCTAAATGCCTGATTCACAGACTGCAACTCTTGCAAAACTTTTAAAAGCAGTCTCACTCCCTCCACTGAAGAATCAGTTGGAAGAAACCCCACCGAAAACCTGTGGGAGACAACAAAAGTGGTGCAACAGGCACTTCATAGAATAAATACTAAAACTCCACTTGAATAAGTTAATGCAATTAAACTCTTGTTTCACTTAGACATATTTTTCATTTTTTTGGGGGGGGGAAGTTTGTTTCTTTTCTCTTCTCTAGGAATGTCAAATGTCCCAACATCAAAGATAAAGAAAGTAGTTTGAGAGCAAGGAAACTGCAAGCAGCAAAATCACACCTAAATGTGATAACCATTGCTCCACTGTCACTTTGTGTTAGCCCCAAAAAGTTTCACTATTTTTTTTAATAATCAGTCTAGTGGGCCAAATTTTCACTTTCCTTTTATAGGAATCTACCAACACATGAGATGGAGCTGTGTGAAAACCAATGAAATGTAAAGTGTCACCATAATTGCTCGCATTGTCAGTTGGTTAATGTTTGTAATTTGTTTGTGTTTTCATTGCAAGTGACTTGGTGAGAGATCAAATAGAAGTTAACGCATTCTACATATTCTTGAGTTTAATTTTTGTCTAACTTGTTTTGTCTTTTTACTGAAAAATGGTGTAGTTAAAGTCTTATAGATGTATAATTTGTCTCAACCAATATTATCCTGAGAGTTGGTATAAGAATTTATACATATTTGAAATCCTACAAATATGGACTAACCTTCCCGGTTCTGCCTCAGAAGGCTTCAAAATTATTATAATCTAGCTAAATTTTTTAGATTTTCTAATTAGTCAATTAAAGAATCTTGACAAAATACAAGCAAATGCTACATGAGAAATGATTGAATCCCCCTTCCTAAACCAAGGGGGATACAGAAAAGCCTTCTACCAGCTCTCAAACTAAAGTGCTGTTCAATCTCAAGCCATATGTCTTAAGAGGATGTTTTCACTTTTCCTCACCCCTCCTATTTATAGCACATTCTGCAATCTCAGTTGTAGGTGCAGAATGGGATGAAGACAAAAAAAGAAACAACCAAAAACAAACAAACAAAAAAAAACTAGGTTTGAAAGAGAATTCATTTCATTTTTAATCCCACCAAAATAAAGCCACAGTTTGTAGTTTGTGTCAAGATTAAATGACAAGAGTGCTATAATCTGTCTCCTGGAAAACAGAGCATAGCCCTAATGTAAAGATATGTTTGCATGAGAACATTTTGTATGAAAATGTTTTGTGTGTTAGTTTTGTATCATAAAAACTAATCCTTCATAATGTATAGAATCATACAGCCGAGTAAGAATATTATTATAACAAAAACTGTATAAAGAAGATACAACCAAAGAAGCCTCCTGAAGATACCTGACTAAGACTTTAAAGTGTAAGTTAAACCACTAAGATTAGATAAAGGAAAGAGAAATACCCATAGATAGTAAAATAACAAATCAAGTGATCCCATTAGTAGGAGATATTGAAATTCCAGAGATCAAAACAGGCTCCCCCAGTGATTATTGAACTACTGGAAGGGGCACAACCAGTGTCAATTAAACAATATACACTAAGGCATAAAACATGAGTAAGAATAGAACCAATAATTACTACATTTATTAATCAGAGGTTGTTGAGAGAGTGTAGACCTTCCTGCAATACCCCAATTCTACCAGTACAGAAGCCAAATAAAAGTTATTGATTAGTTCAGGACCTGAGGACACTTTACTCACAAAATTACAAAGTGACCGAGTGTAGTTTTCAGTTTTAGATTTAAAAGATGCTCTCTTTTGTCTGCCATTAGCTGAAAGCAGTCAGGAAATTCTTGCCTTTGAATGGGAAAACCCCAGAACAGGGAGAAAAAGTCAGCTCACATGGACTGTATTGCCACAAAGATTCAAAAGTAGCCCCACAATATTTGGAGGTCAATTAGCCAAGGAACTGGAAGCCTGGACACTGCCACTTGGAGAAGGTACACTCCTGCAGTACATCGATGATCTACTGATAGCAACAAGGACCCATGAAGACTGCAAGAACTGGACTGTAAGTCTTTTAAATTTTCTGGGACTAAGTGGGTATAGAGTCTCCCCTGAAAAGGCTCAGCTAGTCCTGCAGAAAGTTACGTATCTGGGGTATGAACTGGCAGGAGGGGAAAGAGCCTTGGGAGACAACAGGAAAGAGGCAATTTGTCAACTGCCCAGGCCAACCACAACCAAAGAACTGAGAACTTTTCTGGGAATGACAGGATGGTGTAGATTATGGATCTACAACTATGGACTCATTGTGAAACCTTTATACCAACTCCTAAAAGAGACTGGGGGAACTCACCTATGCTGGACACCAGAGACTAATAATGCATTTGTAACCCTGAAACGTGAGTTAATGCAAGCTCCAGCACTGGGCATACCAGATGTCACTAAACCTTTTCTGTTGTTCTCACATGAGAGACAAGGACTGGTGCTGGGACTTTTGGCACAGAAGCTGGGACCATACAAAAGGCCAGTGGCTTATTTCTCCAAGCAGCTAGATGTGGTCAGCCAAGGATGGCCCCCCTGCCTGCGTGCAGTGGCAGCCGTGATCCTGAACATAGAAGAAGCTCACAAGTTCACACTGGGCCAGCAGATAAGTGTTTTTGTCTCTCACACAGTGTCAGCAGTGCTCACACAGAAAGGAAATCACTGGTTAACCCCATCTCGCTTTCTCAAATACCAGGCTGTCCTGGCAGAATCGGAGGATGTGAGTATCCAGGTAACTAACATTTTAAACCCAGCAGCTTACCTCCAGGACAAGGCTACTGAGGAACCTGTACAGCATGACTGCATTGAAACCATGGAGGCAGTTTACTCCAGCCGCCCAGACCTAAAGGACTCTCCACTAGAAAATGCAGACAGCTGGTTCACTGATGGGAGCAGTTATATCAAGAATGGTGAGCAGCTCGCTGGGTATACAATTACAACCACAAACACTGTCATTGAGGCAAAACCATTACATGTGGGGACATCAGCTCAAAAGGCTGAAATAACAGCCCTAACTCGAGCCTTGGTGTTGGCCGAAGGAAAACCTCTCAACATTTGGACTGATTCAAGGTATGCTTTTGGGGTGGTACACGCTCACAGGGCTATCTAGAAAGAAAGAGGTTTATTAACCTCACAGAAGAAAGAAATCAAGCACACTACTCAAATCATGCAGTTACTGGAAGCAGTGGTAAAGCCTTCAAAAGTGGCTATAATGCATTGTAGGGGACACTCCCAGGGTAACACTATCCCTGAACTGAGAAATGCTATGGCAGACAAAACAGCAAAGGCAGTGGCCAGTAGAGTTCAGATCCAAGCCCTAACTCTAATTATGATTTAAATTAGATACAAAAAAAAAATTAGCACAGATAGGTGGGCTAAGATAAAAAGGTCTCATAGTCATATCCAGAAAACTGTTAAAATCATTTATCCAAAGTGAACATTGCATCAAATCACTTTAGATGACACTTCTTGAAGGCTTAAAAAGGTATGAAACAAACTTACATCATGGTTACCCAACTTATCCTGGCTTAAAAAATTGTTTGTAATAGCTATTTGTGTTATTGCATTCCTACTTACTGTTTGTATTAGTAGTTACTGTTGTATGATATTATGTACTTGAAATTGCAATGCTTATGCTCAATATAAACAAGTATAAACTTAGAAATAAGATAGAGAAGGGTTCTTACTTTAAAGACATACAAGATTTGTAAAGAATTACAAATAACCAAAGAAAAGGGGGGATTGAAGAAGGGGCAGTCAATAACTAACTCATGTAAGCACAAGTTAACTATTGGGAGACAGCAATGTTAGTTCAGACAGAAGATGTTAATTACAAAGCCTGAGAAGCCGAATTCACCCTAATCTTGTCAAGACAGAGGGGACAAGGATCATCTCAGAGATTGCTAAATCATCCCTCAAAGGACTACGCATGCCCAGGGAGAAAGGTGAAAAGTTCACTGCGAGGATGACTACTGGCCTCCATCAGAAAGACCCCCGAGGAAGAGGAGAGGCCTTCCTCAGCGCGACCACCAGGACACACAGCGCATGCGTGGCCCATATGCTAATGACTTCCGAGAAATAATTTGTGTAACCACACCTGTCCCAAGGAATGTGATGAATATTCATAATTTAACCCTTAATACTGTGTTGTAGAGAGCACCAGGTGTGTGTGTTTGGAGGAGCGATCCCCACACACCCGGCGCGCCGAATAAAGCAAATACCCGCTTCTCTGACTCTGTCTCTGAAGTGTCTCCTGGCCCGGTTGCGGCGCGATTCAACAGGAGGAAATGGCCTTAAGCTGAGACAGTGGAGATTCAGATGTTCTCACTCTCAGGCATTGGAAGGGGCTGCCCAGAGTTGGGAAAATCCACAAACGCCAGAGGCTTATGTCCAAAAACGAGACAGAGGAGTCCTTCAACTTTATTCGAATAAAGGAAGAGAGTCCACCTGGGCACGTGCAAGCACGGATTTCTCTCGGGATTTCAGAGGGTGCAGCCTCCTTTGATCCTAAGCTCCCGGCCGCATGTTGCCCTCTTCCTTTCCCCATCGGCTGAGGTACTAAGAAGGTACAGCCTTCCTGAACCGCCTACCACATATCCCCCCTTGAACCTGTCATTTTACCCCAAAGTTCAGAAGTTCAGGCTTATTCAGACTGTTGTCTATTTGAGGAGCCAAGCTGTCTGGGAGCTGCAACAAAGCTGCTGCCCAAAGTCAGTAGAGATATTAAGGCCCATTTCAAAGATGTTTACACCCATGCCTTCACCCATCAAATTATTTGTAAAGACATTAGTATACATCTTTCCTATCCCCAGGGAGGTGGTGGAGTCACCACCCCTGGAGGTGTTTAAGAGCCGACGTGATCTGGGGCCGAGTGATGTTTTAGTGATTTAGAGGTGACAGTGGCAGTGCTGGGTGGACGGTGGGCCTGCATGATGTTCCAGAGCTCTTGGTGACTCCGTGGTTCCCCGCTCCAGCCCTCTCACCCCTCACGCCGGCCGCGCCCCTGGCTGCCCGCGCTCTCAGTCCCCCCACAACACGCAGGCGCGGCGGCCGCGCAGGCGCGGGGTGGCCGGGCGCTGTCAGCGGGGCCCGCGGTCGCTCCGCTCCGGCCCGGCCATGTCGTACGGGCCGCTCGAGCCGCGCGGCCCCGGGGCGCCGCCGCCGCCCCGGGACTTCGGCGGCATCATCCAGACATGCAGCGGCAACGTGCAGCGCATTGCGCAGTACAGTGAGTGCGCGGCCGGGGAGGGACGGGGCGGCCCGGCCCGGCAGCGCCCCGGGGCCGGGAGCGCGGGGGTGCGGCGGGAGCCGGGGTGGGCAGAGCCTTCCCGGAGCGGTTCCGGGCAGGAGTGCCCGGGGCAGGCGGACTCGGGGCGGGCTTCCCCCCCGGGCCGGGCACACGGCGGGTGCTGGGCGCGGTGATGCCCAGCCCGGCTGCAGGGCGGGGTGAACGCTGCGGGCGCTCTCGGTGAGTGTCTGTCCCTGTCACCGAGCGTCCCCTTCCCTGCGGCAGTGGCACTCCGGCCAGCCCGGCCGCTCGCTGGCATTGGATGTCCTCAGTGAGGGGCTCCGGGGGCAACAGGAGCCCGAGGTGTCACCGCGCTCGGGAGCACCTGCTGTCCCAGGGATCTCGAATGGGGATGAGAACGTGCGGCTTCCCCCCGCTCGCAGCGTCCTGCTCCCGGGCAGGATGTCCCTAAGGTGTTGCAGTTTCTTGGTCGCGTGGTTGTCATTAGAGAGAGTTACCGATATTGGATGATAATCATAGAAATCTCAGTACTGATCCCTGAAATGCTGCTCATGAAAGTAGTCACGTCCTGAAGAGTCTTTGATAAAATCCTTCCTAAGGATACAATCTTTGCTAAAAGAGACATTAACTGTTTAAGCGCCCATGCAATTTTTTTAAGGGCAAGATCAGTTGAACGTGTTGGTTCCTTAGAAAGTTGATGACTTCTCTGATGATACAAAGCTATTTATGTTACTGAAAATGCTTTGTTCAGTCATGTTCATTTCCCCTTGGTGTAGGCATTGTTAAATTGCTTCAAAGTTTGCCAAATAGCATGGCTTGTTGAGGTTTTTTTCCTTTTTTCCTCTTTTTATTTTTTCCTTTACACTCCTTCTTTCTCCCTTCCACGGGATTTCTTTAAGCCTCCTGTTCTAAGCAGCTCATCTTCTCTCTCTCATAGGACAGGCTTCCGCTGTCTCATGACCTGCAGCCATCCTATCTCCATGTGCTGCCTGTCTCAAATTAAACAAATAGCCTTACAGTTTTGTCGAGGTGGGTGGGAACACACAGAATATCTGTAACATCATTAATGTTACAGTAGTTAACTTTACTACACACTGTATAAAAGCTTTCTATTCAAGCCTAAGAGAAAAAGATATATTGAAGCCTAGAGGCTGTCCTCATTTCTTCTTCCCCTATAAGGAAAGCAAACAGTATGCACAGCCGAGTATTATTTACTTCTTTGGGGAGTCTGTGGAGTGAGCATTTCACACAAATATACAGAAAACCGGTGGCCTGAGCTAGCTAAACTGTTGTTTGCTCAGTAATGCAACAGTCTTGCAGCTAGAGCAAAGATTGAAGTGTTACAAGAAATCTTAGCTGTCAGATAGTGAGTATGTGGAAGGCTCTACAGCCTGAAATTAAAAGGGCTTGGAGGCAGAAAGCTGTTGACTGAGGGGCCTCCGTGTGTTGGTACATACCCCCTATCTAAAGACCTCCAGCCTCTTCCTTTCATTTTCCAGACACTTTCCTCTCATTTTTTGTAGACTGTATGTGTTGCTGTTGGCTGAGATAAACTAAGCAAAGCGAACTGCTGAACCTGGCAAGGGCAGGAGAGGCAGCACATTGCCTGGCCTGCAAATGGGACTGTGCAAGAATCTCCCCATGCAGAGAAAAATAAGTCCCAGAGTGCCTGGACATTATGGCACAAATGCTGTTTGCCAAGTCCTCGGCATCCGCACTCAGAGTGCAGCCCGTGTGCCATTTGTCACCAGCTTGACTATGAATTTTTCTGACCTTCCTGTGTCTGACAGAGCTGTGAAATATGTGCAGTCTTGCTTGCTGGAAGCCAAGCTCAGTATACGAGGAGTTGCCAACCAACTCTTCACTGTATAACCTAATAGAAGTCTGAAATTCTAGGTTAGAATACATTTGGTGGATGTAAAAGCTAATTACTGGCTTATTACTGATTAACTCATATTGCAGCTTTAGCTGAGCTGCACTTGTTATAAACCACTGGACATCCCTTTAAAAGAAGTGGCCGTGGTAGGGATCAGATGCTTCTCCAGCAACATATTTATTCAACTGCAGAGGCTCCAGGCTGAAAGTAGAAGTTACATGGAAGGGTGTCTCTGAATTGGAAGAAACTCTTGTTAAACTCGTGGGATAATTCAGTTCAATTCAGTTGCCTGTGGAACTGTATTATGGTGTTCCTTCTTGGCCTTGCCTCTCACTGCATGATGCAACAGCATAGATTTCATGATCGATTTTGGACAATCAATCTTTGTGCTGCTGTTATGAGTGCTGAGCCCAGCATGTCAGTATTGATAAAAACTGTGCTGCTGCAGAATAAAGTGGATCAGCTTCTTGATCTGTCAAAAAAGTATTCTAAGATAGAGGGAGTGGGAAGAGAAAATGTACTTGCTTTTCAGGTAGATTAATGGTTTGATGTGATTCATTGAGTGGTTTCATGATCATGAGTGCCTATACACGGAAAATAGTGGGAAAACATTGGAGATAAGGGAGAAGGAGGTCTAAAATACCTCTCTGCGCTACAACATGATTTCAAATTGACAAAGGCCAACTGTGAGGTGCACATTGCTATCTGTTGTTCTTGAAAGATTGTTTGTGCCAGTATTATGAAAGGTTTGGACTATCATGAGTAAAAAAATGCAGGTCTGGGGGAGTTTTTTGAAACTAATAGCAACACTTGTCATTTTCTTTTTTTTTTTTTTAACAGAGCACTAATAATTTAAGTAACTTTAAAATAATGTAAAAGTGGCAACACAGCATAGTGAAGTTATTCTGCAGTAGTGATAGCCTAAAATACTGAAATAGCAAGGCTGGTAGAAACAGCTCTGTTAGTTGGTCTAAAAAGGTTGAGGAAGAGGAGTGCATAAGCTTTTAGCTCCACTGACTTCTCTTCAGGGTACCTATGCCTCACTATCACTTTCTTGTCTGAAAGTTAGTTTGTTAGGCTGGATCATGTGTAGGTGGGGATGTTTAAAATACACTTTGCATTTCACAGAATCCCAGAACTTTTGAGTTCGGAATGGACCTCTGGAGTTCATCTGGTCCAGCCCCTGGTAAAGCAGGTTCCCCCCAGGCAGGTTGTGCAGGATGGCATCCAGGCAGGGTTTGAATATCTCCAGGGAAGGAGACTCCACAGCTTCTGTGGGCAGCCCATTCCAGGGCTTTGTCACCCTCTCAGCAAAAGAATTTTTCCTCATATTTAGATGGAACTTCCTGTGTTTCAGTTGTGACTGTTGTCCCATGTGCTGTCTCTGGACACCAGTGAGAAGAGTCTGGTCCCCATCCTCTTGGCATCCACCCATAAATACTTGTATATATTTAAAGCAAAGAATTTAAGTGTTGCCTTACAAGGTTAAGTCAGGCATTGAAATAAATCTAGCTTTTAGCTTTCTTCTGGGGAAAGCTAAAAGAATACATTCAAGAAGGAATAAAATATATTTGAACTTGTCTTACTAACTCACCTTGTGATCTCTTTATCTTCAGCTGCTCAAATAAAGAATTTGATGAGCCAGCTGGGAACCAAGCAGGATTCCAGCAAGCTTCAGGAAAATTTGTGAGTATTAAATGAGCAAACATTGGTATAGATGTTCTTTCATTTCTGTCTGTGTTCTTAGGGAAAGCGGGTTACTCACTTTGGGGAGATGCTTTGTTAGATAAATTTAATACAGTCCTACAAACCCAGAATGACTAGCTGCATTAAGTAGTTTACTGGACAAATTAAGGTGTTTCTGCAAGACTCTGGAGAAGCCATTCAAAACTTCTAAGTAGGAACAGTTCTTTCTATATTGTTCTTCTATATAGTTTTTCTATAGTTTCTTTAAAAAGCAGTAGTACATCATCCATGCATTAGCATTAGCTGTCCTCTGAGGAGTAGTCATAGTAGCTTCACTCATGGTTTAGAAGAAATGAATGCCATACCAGGTATTTGGTCCTCACATGAAACGAGTAAGGAAAAACAGTAAGGAAGCCCCATAACTGGTGAAAAAGTAGCTTGTAGTACAGATTGATTTAGGCAGCAGAAAGATTAGCAATCATATATGGCAGCCAAAATGTCATATGTAATTTCAGAAGAATAATATGCCAGTGGGGGACAATGTAGAAGACATTTAAACAGGTGTAGTTCAAACTGACCCCTGGAGAGACTGTACAGGGGCTCTCTGTGTCTGAGCATCTTTTACAAATTCGTGAAGCATAAATAGCACATTATGGAAAGAATAATTTTTGAGGTCGTCAAAGAAATATTGAAGTGCTTTCTTCTACTCTATTTATGTGACAGTACCTTGAATCTCTGAATGCACAATTATTCTGGGTTTTATAATGTCGATTTTTTGATAAGTTCATGACTTGTGGTGGAAGATATACATACCTTATTTGAAGGATGAGATCAGAGTCCAATTGGGAGAGAAAGGGATTTGTTTCCTTGAGCTGCTCAGTTGACTCAATCTCTGTTTAATCAGTAGATTAAAGAACTAATCACTGGTGACCAAACAAATGCCTTCCTAGTTAACATCACTGTAGAAATTGCATAATCTCTCCTCTTTGGGGTGAGTGGCTGCACCCCACAAATTTTCAGCTGCCATACAAGCTTATCAAAAGGCATGGATGTTTTGTTCAGTTTACATATACAGCTCATACAATAATGGTTCCTGAATGCCTTGATTTGTGTGTCTCTTGGGCCAAGTAAGTGACTTTCACTTAAGTGTCTTGTACCCACTGAATGCAAAAGAAATTGCTTCTGGTTTTAGTATTTTTTTTCCTAGTTTACAGTATAGTTTTTATATATTAGTATTAGATACTTCACAACAATAGCTTCATATTGCAGTGTTGTTGGACAACATAAAGGCTCAAGGGAAAGCCTTGTGATTCTGAAGTAGAAGCTGGATTGTTCTTCTTTCTGACCACCGTTTTTCACAAAAATGAAGAATTTAATATCAGAGTCTCTGTACTTTTATCAAATGTACATTTAACCAATGGAGTTGGTGGTTGTCAAGTGAAGAGTTAGTTACTCATTGGTATCATAAGGAATTCACCCTAAAAGAGGTATTATATTCACTGAATAAAGTTGTTTCTCTCTTATGCCATTGGAGAAAAAGATATTTTTAAAGCTACTGAATTATACTAGTTAGCAGGGAGCAAAAAAGTTATTTGAATCTTTTTTTTAAAATGTAGTCCAGAGTCAAGTTGATGTTAAAAAAAAAAACAAAGTACATCTCTGATCCTTTAGGTTGAAAAAAACCTACTGTAAAGCTGTGTGATCTCAGAACCCCTATTTAGTCATCGTTCTGGACACTAAATGCTCAGTGGCTGCTTTTTAGATAGATCTTGTATAATTGCCTTTGAACTTCTATTTCAGACAACAGCTGCAGCACTCTGCAAACCGCCTTGCCAAAGAGACCAATGAATATCTAAAGGAGTTGGGGTCTCTGCCACTTCCCCTGTCTGCTTCTGAACAGGTAGGCAGGCAGAATTTTCTGGACATACTTCTAGATGACTCATTTCATTAATCTAGGGTAGACCACAACCTCACAAATCCTGAACTGGCACAGCTGAAGAGACAGCAGCATTTTGCAATGAAGCATGATGGTGAAATAGAGAAGCTCATTAAGCTGGCTGCATCCTGGCTGCTTGTATGACACTGGGAAAACTATGTTTCCCAGGAGCAAATAGGTACAAAACTTTCCCACATGAAAATAAGAGGCCCTAAATGTTTGGGGAGAACTCAGTGTGCAATTCTGGTTTTCTGAGTAAATTTCTGAAAAACAATCTTGTTTGCAAAGTGCCTGGTGGTGCAAGGTAGTGTTTTAGGATAAGAATTCAGAGCAAACTGCCTATCAGTATGAAATGTGAGCATGCCAGAAAGCTTTCCCTTGCATATGATTTTTTGGGGGGGGGGAGGGGAAGCTGGCTCACTTTGCTTATATTTGAATAAAGCAAAATATGATGAGGCAAAGATTATGATTGTCTCTTACCAAATAATAGTTTGAGTTCCTGCTCCCTGTGGGGAAGGGAAGGAACAGTCCTCTGCTGCTAGTGTCAATTCACCACTGCCTGCTTTTGGGATACTGTTGTAGGATGATCTGGGGATGTGGGTCAGCAGATGTTGTCTTGGTCTAACTCTGTATTTAAGGTTTATATGTCAGTTGGAAGCATGGCCATGTTTTGCTGGTTTGTTCAGCAAATAATTTTCAGTTAATCTTCTGTGGTGAACAAAATCCTGTCATGTGCATCTCACTGAAGGTAACCCAGGGAAAGTTCAGTCAAAATCTGCAGGAGCTGGAATCAGAATGCTGAGGATCTGCTCTGGCAGAAGGGTTGTTGCTTCCAGAGGGTTCAGATGGAAGCTTCAATGTATTATGAGGCTGCTGTAGTGGCTTTTTATAGAAAAAAATAATTGAAAATATTTATTTCCTTGAAATGATTGTTGAATTGGTACAAGCTCATTGCAGGGTTACAGTCCTGGAAATCCCACAGTTTGAGCCAGCTGTTGCAAATCTCTCTATCAGAAAACATAGGACCTGACCTAGCATTGTCCTTGGGACAAGCTTTTCCACAACTTCTTATTTCACATTACTGGAATGTCACAACAGTCAAAGAAGATGTCCTGTGGAGGCTAAATAAATTGATATTGTAAAATGAGGATGAAAAGGATTATTGCAATTAATGTATTTGGAGAAAAGATAAACTGAAATGGTCATCAGGACTAAGGATGTTATCTGATCTAATAACAACAGGCTTGTAGTGTGGCATGGTTGGGAGAGACACCTTAGGAGACTGGGACAGTGGGTGTTATCATTAGCTCTGGAAGTGTGGGGTTTCCTGTGTTTGTGAGAAGTTTAAGTACTATGAGGTTGGCTAAGTGAAGGAATGGTGGGAAAAAGCACTGTAGGTAACCAAATGGTATGTAGTTAAATGTGGTGAATTATTGGAATGTGATTAGAATAAAAGTAATGGCGTACTTCAGACTTTAAAACTAGATTGAAATTGGAGAGCCTTGTTGCACAAAACTGTCCTGCATTTGGCAAGGCATGGAGCATTGGTTTAAGGAATTAAAACATGGTGGGCTTTTTGTTCTATCCAGCACCCCAGACCACTGGCACCAGAAGATCACTGAATGCCAGCATTCTTTGTTGTTGTTGTGCTTATGATGGTTTTCTAAGGGTCTGACAGTCACTTTATAATGAATGGGAATGTCTAAACTCTTATTTGTGTTTCGATTCTTCAGCGCCAACAGAGGCTTCAGAAAGAACGATTAATGAATGACTTCTCCACGGCCTTAAATAATTTCCAGGCAGTACAGAGGCGAGTGTCAGAGAAGGAAAAAGAGACCATAGCAAGGGCGAGAGCTGGCTCCCGTATCTCTGTAAGTATTTATGGGAATTTGGAGTGATATAGCGAGCTACGAGTCTTCTGAGAGATCTTATACTTGCCTTCCAACCTCATACCTGTCTACTGACACCTTACTGAGTGCAGCTGAGGCCTTGGTGCAGTACTTTTGCCATTCCAGGTGTTGCAAGTAACCTCTCATTTCAGTGTGCTCCAGTGTCAGTGTAGAGGAGGGAAGGAATCCTGGTAGTTGCAAACGTTGCAGGAGATGAGATGGGGAGTCAAAGTATAGTGAATAGGAAAGTATTGCAGGCTGCTCTTCACTTGATGTCAGCCCTATGCTATAAATTTTAAGAGTTCAGATGGAAGCTTAACACACCTTAAATTACACTCACACTGTGTTGCTTTATATTCCTATAGCTTCTGTCCTGCTAATATCTCCAATGTATGTTCACTGTTACATTTTGACAAACCCCTGTGGCTACTACGGATTCATAATAAAATGGCCAGTGAAAGCATTTCTCTCCTTTTGCCTCAGGGCTTTCTGCTAGTTCTGCATTCTTAATTTCTGCAAGGGAACACATTTATCCATTGGATTATGCTCTAAATTTTTTGCTTCATGTTGGGAAAGGAGGTTACAGACATTGACAGCTGATTCGAGAACATGGACTGGCTGCTTTTGATCATTCAGTTGCCTCTGATTGGCAGAGACAATCTGACTCTAAAAATTAAATCTAAAGATGAAGCTAAAACTAATCTTACATAACCTGAGTTTAATCTGAAAGCTGCAGTGACAGTGGCATTCTCCAAGAACTCTCTGGACAGTATGTGCCTTGGTCTTCAAGATACTGCTGGTGATTTTGTGCATGGTCCTGGTAGTCTGTGAGAGTAGTGACTCATTTATCTCTTCCAGGCTGATGAGCGGTTCAGAGAAGAACAGCTTGTTTCATTTGATAGGTAATAACTTTGTACTCTTGAGGTTTTCATTACATATAACTAAAGTTTTTATGGTATTGTATGTTACTGTAATTCAGGCCAGGCTCTGCTGGCTGGATGCAAAGCGAAAAGAGTTGAAAAGCAATTATTACAGCACATGTAATATACTATGTAAGAAACTGCATATGACAGTATTTTATCCTCCTTAAGTATAGACTCTGTGATTACTACCCTGAGGAGAATAGTAGTGCCCTTAGGATGTGGCAGCTGGAGCTCCTGGTGTTCTGGCCTGTAAACACAAGATTACCAGACAGGATTTCACTCACTGTGACTCTTTCCACAGAGAGCTGTGTATTTATATCATGGCTTTAGATGTTCTCCAGCAGCCCAGTTGAAGCTACAGCAGAATAGCAGATGAGGCTGCCTAAAATTCAGAAGTCCTGGACATTGTGCACTGGCAAACTAATCCTAGAATGTGCACAACAAGACAGCATTACTGTCACCTGTCAGACAGTTGTACTGCTTCTGCAGTAACAGTGTGCCTGTGTGCTAGACGGCTTTGTAAAATGTTGCATCAACTCTACAGTGTGGTAAAGAGAGTCTGAGCCCCTCCAGAAGTACCTGTGATTAATGTGTCAACTGGCCTGAAATCTGTTGGCCCTGTCTGTATAAATCCTTTCACTTTCTGAATCAAGAGACCTTGGTTACCTGTCTTATCCTCCCTCTGCAAACTGCCCTTCATCTGCTCAGCTGCTTGGTGTGTGTCCCTTCATTAGCCCTGGGCTTTCACTCTGAGCAGGGGTGAAACCCCAGGTGTTCAGTTATGCAGGTGCTGGGATGGGTTTGAAGGCCTTGCGCACTAAAGCAGTGGGACCCAGAGGCTCTTAGCACAGTGAGAGATGATGGCACACAGCAGCTATTCCACTTTCAAAGCTGTTCTTGTGTGCTGTGTGTCAGAAACGTCTGCTTTTGAGATCTGCAAACCCTATTGTCATCTCAGAGCTGAATTACTGGAATGGTCAGCTGTGTCTGACCTACTCATGTAGTTTATTTTCATTTCTTTAGGCACTTTTAAGACTTTAAAACTTACTATTCAGTGTTGTACCAAACACTGGACTGGTACAATGCTTTCTGGTGCACTCCTCTATTGAAAAGATGGAGATGTTGCCCTTGAAGAAATTTTTAAGCTGAACATAGAGATGACCTTGTATTATAAGTGCTGGCTCCACTCTAATTGGTGTAACTTCTGCAGCAGTTGTGAAAGAACCAGCTCATCAGGAGAGGGGTAGACTGGGATGCAGAGTTATTTGAGTTTTAATCCCTCTTTTGGTGTGTAATTTAATTCAAAGTTCTTACTAGACTAATGAATTGAAATACTAAAACACTGTAGTCTTATCTCCAAATGCCAGATAAGCAAGTACCTTTGAATCCAGAGGTTTGTCAGGTGTTCTTCTGTTCTGTTAATGTGCTTGCAGGCTGCTCTCTATCAGAACTTTCACCCTGATTTCTCCTTTTTGGAGGGACGGTAAGAAGCAAGGAATGTACAAGTATTTCTTAAAAAAAGCAGAACTGAAATAAGCAGGTTTCTTCTATAATGCTGTAGATAACTATTACATTCTAGAACTGAGTGTTCTATGCGTGTGACTGCTTTCCAGTTTCTTCACATTGCCTGATCTGTCCCTTTTTTCAATTGTTCCAATTTGTGACTGTTGTCACAAATTGGTCCTGCCCTTGTACACAGTGACAGGGCCAAGAACCTGGGGGTTGTTCTGTAGGAAACTCTTCAAACTTAATTCATTTTGCCATAAAATGCAGCATTGAAGTACCTACAGTCAGAGAGAGACTGACTTTCCCTCTCTTTCTAGTGGTGAAGATTGGAATCAGATGCAGCCTCAGGAAGAAGATGTGGCAATAACTGAACAGGACCTTGAACTCATTAAAGAAAGAGAAACCGCAATCAGGCAATTAGAGGTGACCAGTTGATCCTGCACAGTTAACAGTACTGGGAGATAAAGGAGTCGTGCAGTGTTAATTAATGGGATGGGCTGAGGAGAGCTGATGGTGGAGGAATAGAGTTCTTGTAGAGAGGATTGATGCCAAGATAATCTCCCTGCTCCTGTTGAAGGAGGTATATTTTCCCTCAGTGTTGACTGGTGATCCTTCAGAGATGGCAGAAGCAATTCATGTTACAGTGTTCATATTGTGCTAATTGCTAATGTGATGAAACAAATATTCAGTAGCAGGAATAATAACCCGTTGTTAATCCCAAGGTGGTAACATCAAGTCACCTCAGTCAGTGAATGCTGGTGTCTATTCTGATACTTTGAGTGATGGTCAGAAGAGGTGCTAAGAGGGAGGATTAGAAAAAATTGTACGCAGTGTTTGTTGTAACTTGTTAAACTGTTGTCTTCAGGCAGACATTTTGGATGTCAATCAGATATTTAAGGATTTAGCCATGATGATTCATGACCAAGGAGATATGATTGGTAAGTGCATTTGGATAATAAGAAGTTTTTTCTTGATTCAGTTACATGTTTTGCCTACATGGATTACATTTTTCAGTATTTTGCATTAAAAATATTGTATTTCTGGTTATAATTTTTAAACACTGAAGCTCTGAAATATTTTGCAATGAGTTCTCCTGCTTTTTCCATAGATAGCATAGAGGCAAATGTGGAAAGTGCAGAAGTCCATGTGGAAAGAGCCAGTGAGCAGTTACAGAGAGCTGCCTATTATCAGGTAAATTCTATGTGCTTGCTTGATTGTCACTGTATAGTTGAGCAATAATGAAACAGGCAGAGCAAGACACTGAGGACTGCAGCACACCAGACTAGTTATTAAAACCAGCTTGTGCAAGCTGGCATTCACTCAAAATTGGCTGCAAGGAATATATAAAGCACTTGAGTCTAAAACATGCTATTGAAATTCACTTTGTACTTTAGAGTAGATAGAGTCTGGCCTTTCACAGTCTGCAAGCCTAAGTGTTTACCTGTCTTTATTGTTGTTAGGAGTTAGCAGAAGAAACAAGAACAAATTCTGATATTGTATCCAACTTGTAAACATATCAGCCAAGACACTGATATGCAAAAATTTATGCCCAGACTCAGGTAACTTCTGGTGACCAGGATTGCTACACTTCTGTCCAGCTGCTGAGTTTCTATCCCATAGTCTGGGCTCCCTGTCCCATCAAATCTCTTGCAGTGGCTCTCACAGCTGTATGGTAGCCAGTGTTTTCTGTAGCTTCCTTTCAGCATCCTTGTCCCTGTAGGTCTGACTTCTGTGAAGGAATAAGGGTTCTGCTTTAGTCAGTCCCATTACTGCTGGGACTTCAGGCTTCCACACAAGATAAATACTGGACTCTTCCAAGCTGTTAAGTGGGAGGTACTGGAAGGCAATAAAACTCCAGTGCTGTTGAGTGCAAGGGTCAGAAGTTGCCTTTACCATCTGGCAGCGTGTAGTAGTATTCTCTCTCTCCATGGCTTCCTTGCCAAAGTTCTGAAGTATTTATAAATCTAAGTTTGGGAGCTGTTGGACATGTTTTGCATGTGGTTTTTTTTCTGGATGGAGAAGGAAGTGGTTATATATAACGACCCTCAAATCCTTAGATGCCAAGTTAAAAATGTTTGGTGTATATGGATGGATGGTAGTTTCCTGTGATGAATAAAGTGAGGAAAGCTGTAAAATCCAAGTCCATGTACATGAAATAATTTAAAATGTAGAAATGCAACACCAAGCTCAAGTGGCCAAGGGAAGATTGTATCGGAGAACTGCTCAGGAGTTTGATTAGGATTACCTGAAAAATCTAAATAGCTAGAAAGGTTTGGCCTTCTCTGAGACTTGTATTTTCCTTAAGAGAAAAGAGAAGCAAAACCTGTCACATTTTGACTTAACTGCATCTCTCAGACCACTGAACTCCTAAAATTAAAAACATTCATCTGTAGAATCATGGAGTTTAAGGAACCTATAAAAGCGTTCAGACCACACTGGTTACTTCTCTCAAATAACTGTGGGTATGAAGTGCTCTTGTTCACCCAAGTTAGTAATATGAATGGTAGCCTTGCTTTTTCCTCAAGCGTTCCTGGTGTCAGTGGCTTTTTTTTTTTTCTCTTATTAGAAGAAATCCCGTAAGAAGATCTGTATCCTGATTCTTGGCCTTGCTGTGGCCTGTATAATCATAGGACTCCTTATCTGGCTGACAAAAAAATGAAATCTTCCCATGGAACCCAGTCTCACTGCTGAGATTTTTTCTCTCAGAGCAAACAGGCTGACTAGTCTCGGAGATGAATTGACCACCCTGAGAGAGCACAAGCTGGAACTCCTTCTAGTAATAGATATTAGCAACTAATGTGCAGATAACTAGTATTTGGAATTAGTGACCCATGGAGACAGTATTTATCAGTTAATATACAAATTATATTGTTTTATGTAACTAAAATCTTGTGGTTTTGCTTTCTGTAATGTGTTATGCCCTGTCCCAGCTGTATGCTGAAGTGTGATCAATAATTGGAGATGTCTTGTTTTTGACAAGTCGCACAACTTTAACATTTTGTATGTGTAGGTAACTTTGTTTGACTGGAATGAGAATGACACTCAAAGACAGCACACCACCAAGTCACATTATGTAAATCCAGCAGTTTCTAAAGTCTCCAGTATCTGCCCCATGGTTTTATTGTCTCCAGGTGGCTGTGGTTATAGATTCTCTTGAAGAAAAGGATGTTATTACAGATGTGAGAGGCAAGGAGGGCATGCATGGATGATAATTTGAATCTCTGCGTGCTGGTCAGTTTAGCCTTGAGACTCATAACTGTGTTGTTTAAATTTTTTGGGTGTGGTTGGGGTTGTTTTTTCACAAAATGCATCACTTGAGGAGAGAATGTTCTTTGACTTCGAATCTCATAGTGCAACCTCCTTAGACAAACTAGCTGGTCGCTTACTAGTGGACAAATAAATCTCTTCCAATGCTGACTCAAGCACTAAGTATAAAAAGTTCAGCTGCTCACTCTCAATTGTTTTTAGAAGCTTCCAGGGAGAAAAACACTTAAAAATGAGGAAGTGGGCACCTAAGTTTACAAGCTAGCAAGATTAGTGAAGAGTGTTAGCAGAAATCTTGCTTCTGAAGAAGTGCTCTTGAAGCTCACTTGTAGTGTTCTAGTAAGTATTATGTGTGGCTTGTGAACATTTGGTATATTCAATTCTTTATGAAACAGAAAGTGCAGAAACTGGCTGAGCGAAGTGCTAGGATTTTCAGACTGAGAATGTGTGTGCAAATGAAAAAGATTGCTGGTTCCAGCTCATAGGGTTGAGCAGAACAAGCAGCCACTCCCCACTTCGATGTAGCTCTGAACTGACATGCACTGAGGGAACAGTAATCTGTCCAAAGCCCAAGGGGGGGGGGTGGTAAATGCAGCATACTGACCCATTTTGTATTTAATCCTTAATCCTCATTCCATGTCTCTTCTGTAATAAAGTAAACGTGAAAGCTGGGAAGGGAGCGTTCTCCCAATTGCACAGTGGTTTGCACTATTGCGCCATCATTCCATCTAATAATCATCAATAAACACTTTTAAAAGCCTCTGTCAGAGCTCCTTTCTCTTGCAGTTTAGACATTGGCACAGGTGTGTTTGCAGCTCCCTCTCTAAGCAGAGTAGAAGACTTTTTATCAGTACAGTAGTGTTTCCTGCAGCTTTAGTTCTGTGGTCCTTGATTTTTCAGAATGAAACTACCTGAAAACACAAAATTCATTTCACAAGGACATACACAATACTTCTGTGCAGAGTCCTGTACAATAGCTGAAGCCAGGAAAATTAATCTCTTACCTCAGTAGCATTGGGTCAGCTCTGAGTATTTGCCTTTTGCTAGAATGTGGAGCCATTGGTGATCTGACTTGAAAGCAAGGGAATTCGGTGTTGTTCTGCTCCTTTTTCAAAGTTTTCCTTGGAAATGGTAGAAGCTATTGATTTGTGCATGCCCACTGCCAGGCAGAATCCTTTGGATGTCACACTGCCATATAAGAACAAAAGCACTTAGCTCCTCACCAGGCCTAAAAGGGAGCATTATTTGTAGGCTCCATCCTTCTTCTAGCCTGTTTTAGTCCTCTGGAAACTGGAATTGAGGACACAGGTACAGGTGGCTGAGCTCAGGGTTTCTGTAACTGCTTGACTCCTTTCTCCTCTCTGCACATCATTGATTGTGGCAGTAGAACTGCTGCAGACACGATTTTTAACAGTCTTGACTAATGTTCCCGAGCTTGACAAGTCACCGTCAGAAACTCCCGTGCCTGTTGCTGCAGTATTCTGGCGCGGTGTGCCTGGCTCTCGGATGTGTGTTCTACCGCTCCGGAGTTGCTGGAAACATTGTGGGGAGCCTGGCTTGCCGTGAGAGCCCGGGCAATGAGCGAGCGTGGCTGTGCCTGCGGCGCTCGGGGTGCGGGCTCCGAGCACAGCCCTGGGGCAGCTGCGGCGTCCGGGCTGATACCGGAGAGAGGCGGCTTTTCGCTCGTACAGGCTCAGCTGTGTCTGCTTGTACCGCAGCCGTACCCCGGCTCTGCTTGGCCAGAGGCGCTGTCCCCGCGTTACAGAGGGGGGACCGGGGCCGTTCCCGCGTTACAGAGGCGGGACCGGCTCGAGCCCGCGTTACAGGGGCGGGACCGGGGCCGTTCCCGCGTTACAGAGGGGGGACCGGGGCCGTTCCCCCGTTACAGAGGGGGGACCGGGGCCGTTCCCCCGTTACAGAGGCGGGACCGGCTCGAGCCCGCGTTACAGGGGCGGGACCGGGGCCGTTCCCGCGTTACAGAGGGGGGACCGGGGCCGTTCCCGCGTTACAGAGGCGGGACCGGCTCGAGCCCGCGTTACAGGGGCGGGACCGGGGCCGTTCCCGCGTTACAGAGGCGGGACCGGGGCCGTTCCCCCGTTACAGAGGGGGGACCGGGGCCGTTCCCCCGTTACAGAGGCGGGACCGGGGCCGTTCCCGCGTTACAGAGGGGGGACCGGGGCCGTTCCCGCGTTACAGAGGCGGGACCGGCTCGAGCCCGCGTTACAGGGGCGGGACCGGGGCCGTTCCCCCGTTACAGGGGCGGGACCGGAGCCGTTCCCCAGTTACAGAGGCGGGACCGGCTCGAGCCCGCGTTACAGAGGGGGGACCGGGGCCGTTCCCGCGTTACAGGGGCGGGACCGGGGCCGTTCCCGCGTTACAGGGGCGGGACCGGCTCGAGCCCGCGTTACAGAGGGGGGACCGGGGCCGTTCCCGCGTTACAGAGGCGGGACCGGGGCCGTTCCCCCGTTACAGGGGCGGGACCGGCTCGAGCCCGCGTTACAGGGGCGGGACCGGGGCCGTTCCCGCGTTACAGAGGGGGGACCGGGGCCGTTCCCCCGTTACAGGGGCGGGACCGGCTCGAGCCCGCGTTACAGAGGGGGGACCGGGGCCGTTCCCCCGTTACAGGGGCGGGACCGGCTCGAGCCCCCGTTACACGGGCGGGACCGGCTCGAGCCCGCGGGGGGCGGGGCACCATTAGGCCCCGCCCACACGGCGCCGCGCGGGGTGTGCCGGGATAGCAGCGCGCCGATCCCCGCCTCCCATGGTGCCCCGCGCCGGCTGAATGGGGCAGAGCCAAGATGGCGGCGAGCGCGGCCCCGGCGGGCGGCGGGTCCCTGTTCGAGTGCCCGAGCTGGTGAGCGGCGGCCGAGGGGAATGAGGGGTGCGGGGCTGCGCTCCCTGGGGCCGCAGAGTGCTGGCCGGACCGATGGAGTCCGGGCCCGGGCGCGGCCCTGCGGGTACCGCCATCGACAGCATCGGGGGCGGCCCCGGGCCCTCCCCGGTTTGCCGAGGCTTTTCCCAAGAGCTCAGACAGAATATGCGATGTGGTAGAAATTAAATATCCTGCTCAAGGGATGTATCTGGTGCGGGAAATCTGTCAGCTTGAAACTAGCCTGGGGGTTTTATTATCTTGAGTTAAGAAGTCAGGGCTGAGTGAAGTGTTGGAGAAGAAGCGTCGCGACCATGCATTTGGCTGGGTTAGACATGGGAAAGCCCGCGTTGGAAGGGATCCCTGAAAATGTCCTGCCTCGCCCTCCTGCCGGGACTAGAGCTTTGGACCAGGGTATCCTTGTTCGTTTGTGATGCATCAGTGAAGAGATCTTGGCTCTACTGTCTTCTTTGGGTGCCAGAGCATTGGGATGGCTTGATTGTATTTTAAATCGCACAGGCACACCACTACACCTGAGAACTAGAGCAGTTTTGTGGTCCAGCCCTGCCTGTCCCTGCAGAGCCCGGGCTGTCCCTGCACACTCAGCTGTGTTATGCCTCTCAGTGCTTTGTGGTAGTGCTCAGTGCACGAGTGCGTTTTAATTTAGACCTGGTTTATAAGTGCCTCCTTTAGTTAGTACAGCCATTTAACTCTCTCATGGAAAAGAAATCGTCATTATTTTAGGGTCTTTTTTGTGCTGAATATACACAATAATAAACATCTACATGAGACAGGATGGTGTTCCGTAAGATGATGACACAATTGACTAGATAAAGCCAAAAATTATTCTGGGTATTCAACTTGAAATTTAAAGTATCATCTATTTTACTTTTTTCCTAGTGTTTTTGCACAACAGTAATCACAATATGTGTTATATTCCCTGGTAAATTGGAATTACTTGTACCTTTGAAAGCTGTAGATGGAGTAGCTGGGGAAGTACAGCTTGTGAAATGCTCAGTCTCAGCGGCTTGCATGCTACTGCAGAAGAATTCGTAAAGAAATCCCATCTGGAAGGGAGAACTGTAACACCGGTAACTGTGAGGGCCTCTTCAGGTACCTGTTTTATGTCTTTAGCTGCAGCAGGGCAGGGTCTGACAGAGAGAGTTTTCCTGTGTTCCTGCCCTGGTTTGGTTCTGAAGCACAATCTTGTGCTGGATGAGAAATGAGGTTGGATCTGGGAGATGATCCAAACCCAGGAGTAAGGGGAGTGTGTTTGGGTGCCAGGTCCTGTTCTGTTCTCACATTTTTAAGATTTTTTTGTAATTCACTTATTGCGACCTGAATGTCCTTTTATAGTAATATTCCAAAATTGTTCTTGGGTACAGCAAAGTTCCTGTCTGGACTCTCTCCTTATACATTGTAAGGAAACTTTTCATTTTCTCTTGGACTCAGTTGTATGTTTGTACATTGTAATGGTTTTAGGGACCAAGTTGGGCCATTTGTGTGTTTGTACCTGTGAAGTAAAAGAGTGCCTGATACAGTTTGATCTTGGCCAGTTGGCACGTGCAGACATGGCAGCTAATACCAGGGGAAAGCTTTGTGTTTTTCCTTCATGCTCCTTTTGAAACCCAAAAGCTGTTGTTTCATAAGAGTAAAAATAAAAGAGTGAACTAGCAGGGAGCCAGTCTGGAGAGCTTCCAGTCACAGTGTTTGTGTTCTGCTGAATAGTGAACCCAAAATGGGAAGTGTTGGGTGATGCTGGCTGTTGATAACCATGGCCTCATCCTGTAGAAGTGAGGAGCGCTCCTACCAGGTAGATTTATTTATTTATGGTTATTTTTCTGTTCTGCAAAACAAGTAGACTATATTTCACACTAAAGCTCTGGATGCCTTCTGCTGACATCTACTGAGCTGCAGATTCCAGCTCATGGTTTTAAAGTATTTGTTCCTTTCAGAGCCAACTGAAGAGTGCACAGGTATAATGTGGAATCAGTGATGGGCCTTTCCCAGGTAGGATTCTCCAGAGTGGAGGTGGTTTGCAGTAGCAGGTGCCAATAGTGGTGTTACTCAAAGCTCTGACTTAAAAGGGTGTAAAGGGTATCCTTGTAGGAAGCTTGGTCTTGCACAAGCACCAAAAAGTCTCCTGTAGAGGCAGCATTGTAGGGCTTCATTCCAAGAGCTTTGGGTGACCAAAAGCATGGAGTTGCAGAGAGTCTTCACAGTCAGAACCAGATTCTTCTGTACTGAATTGTCTTCAGCCTCATCGACCTTTATTAAAATCAAAATCACAGTCTTTACCTATCTATTTGTTTTCCTGCTTCTAAGGAAAGCTGGCTGGGGCCTGTGAACACCAATCATGTGAGAAATACATCTCAGATATAATCAAAAGGAGTAGCTTTTTTCCTTGCCTTTAAGTTATTGCCCATGCTTTTGAAATTTGCTTCCATCATTGTACCTGTTCTTCCATAACTTGGATAGTATTTGAGAAAAGACTTCTGCACTGAAATTCCCAGTTTTCTTCAGTTTTAAGTTGTGGCTTCGATTTAGTTTTGTGCTGTTATAGGTTACTTCTTCATAATCCATAAAATATTTATTATTTCTTTCCTTGTGTTTCCAGCAGCTAAACTTGCTTAAGACAGATGAAAAACAGTGGTTGCCATCTGAATAGTGCTTGCTGATGCCAGAATGTGTTTATGCATGTACTGTAACTCCTCTGTACACGTTAGCGAAGATTTAGGCTGTGCGTTTACAGTTGGAATAAAGATGGTGCCCGTACTTCCTGTAGATTCAAATGTAGCTATACCATGAGATGAGAAAATGTCTTTAGATAGCAATTACACATCTTTGTTTGATTAAGACTTTTGCAAACCTTCTGAGCTGGTTTTAGGGAGTAAAAGTGATTTTTTCTGAGGTACAGAGCATCTGGTGTATAGTTTCAAAGTGACCATCAGATGTTTAATGGATACTGCCTGCCTGTACTTTTGTCCTAATGGAACTTGTGTTCGGAACTGTGACTCTTTCTTTACTCTGTCTTGACACACCAGTAGTGGGGATGTCACGTTTGTCCTGGAATGGACATACATTAGAAATAGTTTGTTTGAAGGCAGCAATTCTTTCTCGTTAGTTTCTTTGGCCAAGAACTGGCTATTCCTGACAATGCTTTTACACAGATTTCTGGAGAGTGTGAGCTCCAGACTTCTGCAAATTCCACCCTGTCCTTGAAGTTGGACATGAAGGTATGTACAGTAGTCACAGAGGCCAAGATTTTTAGGAAGTGGCTAAATTTAGGTTCTGAGTCCACATTTAGAAACCCAAATAATTGACCTAATTTTAAGCTAACACAATAGAATTATGGCTGTCCTGTCTATGTCCTTAATAGCAACAACTCAAAATTTCTTGTAGTGACTTACTTCAGTCAGGCTGCTCAGTTTCAGCTGGATTTAGATATTGTAACCCTGTTGGGCATGTCAGCATTGAATCTGCCCTGTGGAAGAGATCCTGATTTGTAAAACTTCAGATCTCTTCCTTGGCACATTCCAAAGTGTTAATGGCCTTGTCCTTCTTTTCCAAAATGGTTTTTCTTTGTTACATGGGTACGGCCTGGCCTGTGGAGCATGAGGTGAAGAAAGCAAGGAAACACAATTTTCTGTTTCTAGTGCAGAAGAAAGATTTCTTTGCTTGTGGGTATTTAAATGTTTTTAAAACCTGTGCTGAAACTTGGTTTTGTTCAGTGGTATCCCTTGTAAATATTTAATTGCTGATCATTGTAAGCAGTTGATGTCTTCTATAAGGCCAGCTAATCCATGCATGCAGCTGCTGTGGGAAGTCTCCAGCGTCACCATGTCCAGCTGCTCAGGCGTGTAGGGAAGGGACTAATTATTCAAAGCAGGGAAGCAGAGGTGCTGTGTCTGCGAAAGGCTGTCAGATGGACCATCTCTCTTCAAGACTGTTTCTCACAGGACACACAGGAAATGATCATTTTAAGACGCAGTGGAGGATTCATACAAGAGCCATGCATTTATAAAGAATTGACTTTGAAGAGTTGAATAGTCTGTGGGCCGACCCTATTAGTATTGGGTTTTTTTATTAATTACCTTGACAAAAGTGACCACAATACTTGTTAGTGACATAAGTGTGATCAGCATAGAGACCAGAGACTTATCCAATCTTTTTGGTATAATATGAAGACCAGGACAGTAAAAACAAGATAAAATGCAGAAGTGTATAGTGGAAAATGGAGACTAAGAACCAGAACTTCTTGAAGACAGAAAATAACCGTTCAGTAGTAAAAGGACCCAAGTTTATATTCAGAAATAAAAGAACAGATACACAAGTATATAGTCTAAGCACAGGGTGACCATCAGTCACCAGTAATACACAACTGTTCAAAAACCAATGAAAACACTACTACTGTACCTGATGGATAATAATTTGGGGCAGTCCCAAGCACATATACAGGCTGGGTGGAGAATGGATGGAGAGCAGCCCTTAGAAGGACTTGGGGGTGTTGCTTGATGAGAAGCTCAACATGCCCCACCCATGTGTGCTGGCACCCAGAACCATCCCACTGTGTCCTGGGCGCATCCCCCAGCGTAGGCAGCAGGGGAGGAGAGATTCTGCCCCTCCATCCTGCTCAGGTGAGACCCCACCTGCAGAGCTGCCTCCAGCACTGGCATCCCAGCACAGGACATGGAGCTGTAGGAGCAAGTCCAGAGGAGCCCATGGAGATGCTGCAAGGTCTGAAACCCCACTGCTCTGGAGCCAGGCTGGGAGAGCTGGTGGTGTTCACTTGAAGAGAAGGCTGCAGGGAGACCTCAGAGCCCCTTCCAATGCCTAAGGGGGAACTTTGGACAAGGGATGGAGGGACAGGACAAGGAAGAATGTCTTCCCACTGCTAGAGGGCAGGGTTAGATAGGATTTTGGTAAGGAATTCTTCCCCGTGAGAGTGGTGAGGCCCTGGCACGGGCTACCTAGAGAAGCTGCAGCTGCCCCATCCCTGGAAATGTCCAAGGCCAGGTTGGATGGGGCTTGGAGCAACCTGGGCTAGTCCCTGCCCATGGCAGGGGGTGGGACTGGATGATCTTTAAGGTCCCTTTCAACCCAAACCATTCTGGGATTCTGCGTGTGAGCTAGAGAAGTGTCACTGCTGTTGTAAAAGATGCTCATGACAATGCATAGTCTTGTGTTACTTATACTTAATGAAGCTTACCTTTACTTTTAAAAGGGAATATTTTTTGTAACTGAAGGGAAAGAATAAGAATAATTATGTGATAAAAAAATTATATGGAAATCCAGCTGTCAGAATACAAATGTCTTCCTGGTAGGCGTAAACCTTACAGTCCTGTCTCCCTCTGATTTCTGCAAGTGAATTACACTTCCAGTATATCTGCTCTCACTCTGGAAATGTAGGAATAATCTTATGAAACAATTATTCCATTGTTGCTCACTACTTAATACTAATTTTCCTATTTAATTCAGTGTAATTTGAATTAATTTTTGATATCATAAAACCTGAAGTTGTCTCTAATAGAATATTTATGGCCTTGCTCTCAATTTAATTTTTTATACAATTTCCAAATTTCACTGTATTCCGTGGAGACTTTGTTCCTCAGTAAGTAACCAAGGGAACCAAAACAAGCTAGTAAAACCTAGTTCTGTGTGGAGCTGCACTGTAACAAGAAAAGGTGCATAGTGCCAAAGTGAAGTTGGGCAAATGCTTTAATCCAAGTGGAATGCTTTGTTCATTCGAAGCAGGCACGTTTCTAATCAGAAATCTTCCTGAAAACACAGTGCAATGTTTGTTTGTTTGTTTGTTTTAAATTCAGGGAAGGTCTGTAATCATCCAGTCTGAACCATAGGCTTTTTAAACTGTGTTTCTTACAATTGGAAGTTTAGTGGAGAATGATGCTTCTAAGAGCAGAGGAAATTGTCACCTAATCCAGTTCCAGTGCTGGGTTGGGCTCAGTTCCTGTGGTGTGTGTTGTGCTTTGAAAAGGGCACATCACTCATTTCCATTAGTGGTGCACATGATGAGCAACGGCTTTGTGATCAACGAATATCTTGGTAAGAGGAGAATTTTATTTATTCTGATTTCTTTTTATAGAAAAGAGCATAAAACCCGCTGAAATCTTTGAAAACAACAGCTTAGAGGGTTTCCTGTCACAGTGTGGTAGTGACCAGTAACTTATGCATGTCTGAAGTATTCCGTCCTCTTGTGTGCACTCTGGGCTTTGGCCATCAGGCACAAAGGGATTTGAGGAGCTGAAGGCTCTGTCTGGGTGATCGTGTATAACATTAAAACCAGACCTAGTCTCCACAAATGTTGTAAGTTTCCTTTGTTAAACTAAAATTTTATCCCATCACACTGAGTGACAGTGCAAGTGATGTAAGTATTGGAAAAGACACTCAGATCCAGAACTGGTTTTTGATCCAGGGCTCCTTGCTTCTTGTGTTTCACATGACAATGTATACTCTAGTTTTGCCCTGCTCATTGAGGGGACAAAGAGAATGGATACTTACCATGTTTTTTCCAAGCTTTTGAAGATATGTTCTCCATTATTTTTTTCTCTCTTGCCATCCATGAAGCCATCCATCCTGGTTATCACCTTAGCATCTCCTTCTTCACAAGAGAACAAGAGCTAATACAGCGTTAATGATGTTAAAATGTTACGCATTTATAGTTTCTTCCTTCTGATATCATTGCTGTGTCAGCTGTTGAGGAGTGTTCCCCTGATTCCTTCTGAACACAGTCACATGGCTCTGGATCTTTCCTGAGTGGCAGTAAGGAGCCTGGAACTTCTATTGTGTTTGTGTGGTTCAGGTGGTGTATTCTAGCATGGATTCAGCAGTGCCAAATCCCAACTGCTTGAGGATGTTATCTCGAGCAGTAGTTCAGTATCATGAGATTCATTTGTAGCATTTGAATCTGACTTGAGTTTCCCACCTAACTGTTGTCATAAGTGATTTTCCTCATTTGTTTGTTAGCTCTGTCCTTTCAGACTGCATATAAAGAAACCAGAGCCCTCACAGAGCCCTCCTTTTTCCTGACTCAAAAGTAATTTGCATTCTCCTGCTGGTCTAGTCTTTCCCCATCACACCTTAATTTCCACAGGACCATTTCATGATTTGGTCAAAAGCTTTTTTAAAAAACAACAGTATAGAAACCTTGTTTACATCCTCCTGTTTGTCTTCAGTAATTCTGGTAGATTCATAGTGATGCCTTTTCTTGGTCCTAAAATCAAGAGTCAAACATGGTTAGAAGGGAAAAAGGGATTTTACCTTGGTATTTATTTTAAGGATCTTTAGGTGGACACGTCCAGGTCGAATGCACCAAAATGCACACCACAATGCACCCCCAAAAGATCTGGTATACATTATAGGTCTTACTAATTAGCATATCTATCAAAGATTCCCCAATGAGAAGCTTGAATGAGCCCCCCTCCCCAAGGAGCCTTCCCCTGGATGGTTCTATCTGAGTTTACAGAATGTGTTCTGGAGAGGACCTTGGGGTCTGGGGCACACTATCCTCTACCTCCGAAGCTTCTAAAATGTTTAGTCTCCTAGCTGAACAAACAAGTCCAAGAATGTAGGCAAAAAGCACTAAGAATACAGAAGTTGTAACAAGGTATAACAGGGGTGTAAAAGCAAAGGCAAAAAAATCATCATGGCATGAGTAGAATCCCAGAATGGTTTGGGTTGGAAGGGACCCCGAAGTTCGTCTTACTCCACCCCCTGTCATGGGCAGGGACACCTTCCACTATCCCAGGTTGCTCCAAGCCCCGTCTAACCTGGCCTTGGACACTTCCAGGGATCCAGGGGCAGCCACAGCTTCTCTGGGCAACCTGTGCCAGGGGCCCTACCACCCTCACAGGGAACAGTTTTCTCCTTATATCTAGTCTAACCCTGCCCTCCTTCAGCCTAAGGCCATTCAAAACCCATGTGAATTCCTTTTCTCAAGTATTATTTTTAAGTATTATCTTAATCAGAGATACAGGAAGCTGTACTAGAGATACTTAGCCCAGGCTGCTCTTCAGTCTGGAAAGGAACAGCTGAGAGAGGTGTTGGGTGTCTTGAATAGTGAGCTGAGGTTCTGCCAGAAATGCGTTTCCTGTCCTTTTGAGGAGAAGGACAAGAGTTTGCAAAATGAAATTAATAGCAAGCAGATCTGTGCCCAAATAGTGGAGAAGGTGCTTCAGCTATCACTAGACGATCTATGAAATTATTTGTGTAAAATTCTGTGAATGCATCGTTTATGTGGGTTCTTAAAGCAGTTCAGTTACGTGGCTGTTTAAGTGGTTGGCAAGCATGGCTCAGGAAGTCTTTGAGTTGGTAACTGATGGAAACTGGGAGAGTTTCCTTGTGTGAGGCACCTGATACTGGTTACTGAAGGCAGTTTTTATTTTGCAGAAGGTTCCTTGCTCTGGGTTTGTCACTTTCATCTGCTTGATACAATTCCACAAGAATGTGAAAGATAAGGAAAGTTCTTGGCACCACACAGCAGCAGTACTGCCCTCCTGATTGAATAGTGCTTACCTTTTCTAGGAGAAATGGTGTTGAGAAACATGAATACAGGATTATGGGCCACTTGTAAATAGTTTGCCGCTTGTATGCAGGTTTTGAAGAGTAAAATTTTAATCAAAGTTCATCTTGCAATAAGAAAACAAAAAACGCACACAAAAAAAAAAACCCAGCAAAAACAAACAGCAATAAACCACAAAAAAACAACACCAAAACCTCGACACCCCATTAAAAATATTTAGAGTATGAAAACAGCCCATTTTGTAACTCCCCATCAATTGTACAGATGGGGAACAACAGTTCTGGAGTAGGCGCCAGTCTCGATTCCCTAGTCATTTCTCCTCATCCATGAATATGCCCACTTTCTCTTGCACAAAGTCAACTTACTTGGCTAATAAACATCAGTTTTACCCAAATACCATGTCAGCTCCTTTCCCAGGGCATTTAGCTCTTCTTAAGTAGAACAGAAGCTCATTCAGTGCTTGGTTGTATTCTGTCAAACAAGACGTTCTTCCAGCACAGTCATTGTCATCTTGGGATTTTTACCAGGACTGAAAGGAACAGATTATGTCTTTTCCAAAGCAAGGTCCATCTTGAATCAAAAAATGTTTCTCTGGCTTTTGAAGAACCATCATCCCTGCATATCATCAGTTTCCCAAAGGATAAGAAATGCTGAGTGTTGATGTGCAGACAAGATAGATCACTGCTCTGGGCTGGCTCTTACTCATTTCCTATCTCTGCTGGTTCTGCTCAGCAATGCAACCCCTACAGTGTCCTGAGGAGGGAGCATGGAGAGGCAGGTGCTGATCTCTTTTCCCGGGTATCCAGTGATAGCATGTGTGTGAGGTCACATCTGTAGTGCTGTGTCCAGCTCTGGGCTCTTCAGTACGGGAGAGACAAGGACTCCTGGAGCAGGGCCAGCAGAGGCTGCAGAGATGAGGAAGGGCCTGGAGCATCTCCCTGCCAAGGAAAGGCTGAGAGAGCTGGGGTTGTTCAGCCTTGAGAGGAAACAGCTGAGAGGGGTCCTCAGCCCTGTGTGTCCCTGTCTGCAGGGAGGGCTCCAAGCAGGGCTCAGGCTCTGCTCCATGGGGCCCAGCAATGGCACAAGAGGAACAGGCAGGAACTGATCCCAAGAAGTTCCACCTGGACATGAGGGAGAACCAAGCCCTGGTGCAGTGACCGAGCCCCGGAACAGGCTGCCCAGAGAGGGTTTGGAGTCTCCCTCACTGGAGATATTCCAGAGCCATCTGGACAATCCTGTGGTTGTGCAGGGAGGTGGGACCAGATGATCCACTGTGATCCCTTCCAACCTGAATCAGTCTGTGATTCTGTGACAGCTGCATCAGGGGAGGTCCAGACTGGACATCAGGAGACATCTCTTTACTTGAGAGGGTGGTCAGACACTGAACACATTTCCCAGAGAGCTGGTGGGTGCCCCAGGCCTGTCAGGGTTTAGGAGCATTTGGACGGTGCCTTTAATAACATGCTTTTGGTCAGCCCTGGCCAGGCCGTTGGACTGGCTGATCATTGTAGGTCCATTCCACATGAAATATTCCACCATTTTCTAGGTCAGAACTTGACTTTGCTGTATGTTGTTTCCAGATCACTCCTGAAATACACTTCAAAATTAGCAGCATCAGTTGATATCTGTGTTTCTGATGGACAGTGGTTTAAGCAATAGGTTGCTGAACTGTTAAGTGTAGAAAACTGGTATTTGAGTTCTGTTAGAGTGCCTGGCTGAAGGTGCCTAGAGTTTGCAGTTTGTCACTCCTTTTATCAGTTCTTTACTTTCTGACACTTCTTTGAGTTCCTTGAACTCATTGTTAGAGAAGAAAAGCTCTAGTGTGGTATATCATCTTTTCTCTGATCCAAAGAATTCCTTTAATGATACTGGTAACGCTCATGTTCTTCTTGCCAGTCAGCTCTGTTAATTCTCTGGAAGATTTCACATCTCCCCGGAAGCTTTGGCAATTCAGGAGGCAGTCAGAACATCCCTGTGTCTCAGTCAAACTCACCCAACTAGTGACCATCACAGTCAGTGCATTCGCAGGTGTTATTTTCAGGTCACTTGCAGGATGCTGCCCTGGGGAGGCACTGGGGACTGTGATGCACCATCTGGAAGGTACGGAAGAGCTGCTTGCTTCTCATTTTCAAACACAAGCACTTGTGCTGGAGCCAAGGTGTGATTGGAGAGCATTGCCGTTGGGGCAGTGCTAAGGGCTATTTCTTGTGTGTTCTGTAGAGAGGACAATCTGCTGACCTCAAGTAATTCTTCATCCCTCAGAACAGTGTAGGAAAATTAGTTCAGTGGAGATTTTAGCACATTAGTTAGTGGAAAAGGACTTTTTTCTTTTAACACTGGACATAAGAGGGGAGAAAACTGATCTGCTGTAACAGCATAGGGCCAGCTTTCTAACAAACTTTCTTCTAGGAGATTTTTGCAAGAGATTTCCTTTCATGTTTTACTCCTTGATCCATGAGGTGAGAGGTCTGATGGGGCAGAGCATGTGAAGGGTGACTGATACTTCCAAATCCAGGCATTACTTCTGATATTTGGTTACTCTGGAGCTAATTAGTTTTGAATATAAAACTGGAAAATCTTTCTACTTTTTTCACTAAAAGGCTTTTCAGGTTTCTAACTTGGGCAGCCTGAACTGTCACACTGACTTTAAATATTCCGAAGGAGTTTTCTGTCAGAAATTACTTCTGTGAATTTGTTTTCATGGTATCATAATCAGTATTTACAGCCTTCCTGTGTTCAGTGTTTTGCAAGGATAGGTAGATGGGGGAAATACTGCCTACAAAGGACTCTCAGTTCAAAAGAAGACAGAGTATAGGTAGATTTTTCAAGCACTTTAATTCGTAACTGAAGGCACTACCTTGTAATACTGCTGGGCTTGGTTTATCTGTTCAAAATAAAGTTGAGGGTAAAGGCAGAGTAAAAATAAGAGCAAGGGTGAAACTAAAAGTAGAGGGAGCAATGAAAAAGCAGAGCTGGTATATGGCAAAATATGACCATCAGACAGGATTCAACTGTACTAGAGATCATGGGGGCTCTCCTGTGACCTAACAGGTACAGGGAGGAAGTTGCTAAAATGTGTTAGGACAGGCTGACCATTGAGTATCCAGGAAGAGATCACTGAAAGGAAAAGCAGAGGCCAGACTGAGTAACAAGCGGACTTGGAAAATGAATTTGTTGAAAGGTTTACCTATTTGGAAAGAAAAAAAAAATTGGGGAAGTAGTTGTTTGATCAGAGTAAGGCTGGTGTGTGAAAATTACCAAAAGTTGTGTTGCAGAGTAACCAGAACTTGGCAATTTCAGAGGAAGGGGGGAAAACAAGTTTTCCAGTGCTCAGAGGCGGAAAGAGGGAATACTGAGAAGTGGACAGGAATCCATGAAAGAAACCTGTTGTTCAGTGAACGCTGAGCACTGAGATATGTGCAGGGAGCACAGCAGGAGACAGCAGTGCTTAGGTGTAGCCTGCCTGTAAGTTGCTCAAGCAGTACCTAAGAGGAGGCGCTTCCCTGGCTGTGCTGGAGGGACTTCAACTCATCACACGGACTCAATCCCACCTTTGAGCCCATTTCTGCTTGGTGGTCTGTCCCCCACATCACTGTGATCCCATTTTAGTGGTCAAGTCACCCCTTCAGCAGATTGTGCTGGAGCTTAGCATCCTCTGCTTTTGCTGCTGCTATTTGTTCATCCAAAACAATGAGTCAGTATTAACCATAGACTTGTTAGGGTGGTATATCCACAGTCTTTGAGAAGGGCCCAACAAGAAAACTTGTGGAAGTCCCAAGTGGTCAATTCAGAAAGGGACAGAGAGATCTGGGCAGGCTGGTGTAATGGATTGAAAACAAGAAAGGAAAATGCTTGGGAAAGAAATGAAGCAGAAATAACAGGAGACTGTATTCTTCTATGAAATTATTGAGGGGAGCTGACCTTGCAACACAGAAGAAACCAACAAATGTAAGGCATACCCCAGAAATGTGAACACCTATATTTAACCCCTTCAAGCAACTTCAGCTACCAGTGACCTTTCTTTCTTCTCCAGCCACCCTGAGAACATCACTGCCCATTGTCACTGTTCTCTGGGCTTGCTTCGTGCACTGAGCAGAATGGGAACATGATCTCTGTGGAGTTCCTCAGCTGGGCAGCAGTGCAGCCAAGAACTAGGTCACTGCTGCTTGCCTGGAAAGCTGGTCCAGCCTTAGAGACAAGCAGCAGAGATGTTACCTGTGAGGAAATATTAGAGATGCAGATTCTGAGATATCTAAGCACAAAAAGATCCTTTGCTACCAAGAGCCCAAGGATCCTGTGTGGTGCAGGGCAAGGTATTGGTACCACAGCAGAGTCCTGGGTTTGAGCACTGTAAATGCCCAGTATGTTTCTGGTAGACCCCATGGGTTCACCCGTGTGCTGGCCTTGTCTTGCTGTGATCTGCTGAGTCCCTCGGGCCTCTGAGCTCCCTTTGCACAGGTGGGAATAACACTGCTGGCAGGTGAATCTGCTCCACAGGAGGTGAGCAGGAGCAGTAGGGCTAGGGGAGCTGGTCTGCTGTTTGTGGAATGTGATGGGGGAGGACCATGCTGCCGAAGGGCAGGGGTCCCTGTAGGACTGTAGTCTCTTCTGTGTCACCTGTGTTGGCAGGGAAGTGTGATCATAGGTGAGTGTGGAGGAGCGCTGGCTATTGGCCAGCACTTTTAAAATATTACAGGTGTGCGCAGAGCCCCTTTGAGGTTTTTGCCATTACCAGCCTAGAGGGGAAAGGTGGTAGAAGTTTCTGTTCCTCTCAGCAGCCAAGGGTAGAGATGTGCTATTTTGAGGGTGACATGAGAAAACAGAGTCCTTGAGCAAACAGTCCCAGCCTATCCCCATCTCTAGTTGTTGGTGTCTTGCTGCCTCATATCATGTGCTCTCAGGAGTTGCTCTATTTCTTGTGTAAATCAGATGGTTTTCACCTGGAGAGGTAAAGCTTGACATGCTTCATGTCCTGTTACCTTCAATCTTTAAAACCATTGCATTAAAAGATTAATTGTTGATTAAAATCAACTATTAAAAAAATCTTGGTTTATGTGTTGTCAGAAGAAATCTCCAGGGAGGAAAAGAAAATTAGGGATTTTCATATTTTCCCCAAAATACATCTGCTAACATTGGTGTAGGTTTGGTCTGTAGCTCAAGCAGCTCTAATACTAATAAAATTTTTATTAAATGTTTTGATACTATATTTTTCCTTTCTTTATTTTCCAGGGCAGGGAAACCACCACCTGGCTTACACCTGGATGTAGTCAAAGGAGACAAACTCATTGAGGTATGGAAGTAGGGTTTGGTGGATTTGGTGTATCATGTACATAGGCATCAGCAGTAGAACATTCCCCATCATTTTCCACACTTACTCATAAGTATTTCCTTTCTCTCATGTATTCATTGTCTTCAAATCAGTTTGTTTTGCTCTGAAACAATGAATGAAGTGACTTTTCCCTTGCCTGTCCTTTAATGCAGCCTCGTGCTATGCAGGGCTTCCATCAGTTACACCTCTTCCCTTTGTACGGCCTGTTTTAGAAACCCGTCTGGTCAGTTTATTTTTTATTTTGCATTACAGTCAGCTTAAACAGGCATCCTGTATCTTGCAAGAGTGCTGCTCTGTCCTACAGTATGAAATACAGTTTGATTTTTCGTCCCACATTCAGGATCTGCGAACAGTGTTGTGATCAGCACAGATACAGCGAGTTATTTTTATTACAGCACCACCTCATTCTCTATTTCGTATTTTTTCTTACATTACACTGAAAGTAATAAATAAAGAAAAGTCTCTTTACCATGGTTGACAGAGAGAACCCAAAACAGTGAATATATTTCATCTGTGGGGAGACTCCTAACATGAAGCTGACTGAAAAAGAAATGTTTCTGGGCAGCAAAGCTTTGTAATGAAACTGAATTTAGAAGAAACATAGAGATTTTAGTTATAGGCTAGCTGTGTTGAAATTAGTTAGAATAAGAGTGAGTTTGGGCCTGGCTAGAGTTAATTAAAATAGTTAGTTAAGAAGAGCTGGACCTGAAACGAGTTTTAAGATGTGAGTAACTGATTACTGAATAATTGATCATCTGTCACTTCTATGTTTGTTTAGCTGTGCTTAGAATGAGGAACAGAAACATTGATAAGTTGGTCTAAGGAACAAGGACAATTACAAATTTCCTCCCTCTGTGAGAACTGATCGGAAAGTCATGCAAGAGGAAATTGGAAGGTCACCAAAGTGATTAGTATTGTCAAAACTCAGAGGGGCAAAAAGGTCAAAATGAGGAAGACAAGTTTTACTTTATCCATTTGGAACCACTCCCCAAATAAAAGACCACCGACTCCATTCAGAGCACACACTACGGATGCTTACTGACATTTAAGCTAATTTCCATATGAAGCAGAGAATGGGAGGTGTTAATGTTATAAATATGCATTTGTATTTTGGCTATTCATAATTTCTGTAGATAAATAAGCTCTGTGTTTGCTGTATCTTTGCACTGTGTATCAGGGAGCTATCCCGCGCAGCTGCCCGGCGCTGGAATGAACATACACTTTCTAACTCTAAGCTCTTAGAGAGTCTTTGTCCGTCTCATTTGGGTATCGATACTAGATCCCTACCCATTATTTGGTAAATCAGTAAAGCTGAGCCAACTTTTCGGAACAAAAATTTGGAAAATGAAGAAATCAGAGTTATATCAAGATCTAGACAGCTTAAGATCTTGGCTGGTATTTAGTGTATGCTACCACATGGAACAGTATTAAGTGTTCCTTTTGGCGTCTAGCAGGAGAGATTTACTGTTTGGAATTTGGTTAAGTTACCAGTGTATTTGCAGTGGATAGGAAAGCAGATAGAGATGTCACAAATAGGTGCCTCACAAATAAACTTGTGTTTTTTCAGGCCAGAAATGAGGTTTTTCTTTACAGTCCATTGCTTTTTTGACAGAGTGCTCTTACTCTGGATTTAAAGGCAGAAAACTGACAAAGCCAGTCTTGACGCAAGAGATCTGTGGTCAGCCTTGACTGGAAAGGAGTTAGATAATGCACACAGGTACCCAGGTAGTGCACACGTTCACTGCATCTTCAGAGCAGCTCTTTGGCTCATACCAGGCATGGCTGAGTTGGTTCATACCAGCACTCAGGACACTCTCAGCAGCACTTCCCATCACTTCTCAGACCCCTTGCACTGTGTTTGTCTTCAATAAGGGCCGTGTTCTGCCTCCCCTGCTACTGTTACACATTCAGAATCATGTTCTGAGCTCAGAGAGCTGCAGTAGTATTGTTCCTGAGTTCAGTCATCTCAATGCCATCCTGGCAGCAGCACCTGGGGTAGGGACTGCTCTTGGCACTGAGTTTTCCAGTATCTCTTTCAGGCCATGAATGAGATTTAAGGAGCAAAGCTACACAGCAGTGATTTTGGGGTTTTTGGTATGTGGTAGGTGACCAAGCATAATGCAGCCTTCCCACGTGGGGGATTGATTCTGTGGGGTTTTTCATGTCATGTTTCTTTTGGATTTTTGAGTGTGGACAGAGCTTTAGAATAAAGAGTTCACATGAATGGCTGAATGGCTCCTCAGGTGCCAGGTGAATGTCCATCATGGGAGTCCTGGTCAGGACTGGAAAAAACAGAAAAATGCCACATGGAAGCTGAGGATGCACCACAGGTTTTAGCAATGGATGAGAAAATGTGTTTATAAATTGACAGCCAGGACCATTGTCCTGGTGCTGTCAGGCTCTGAGGCCGTGCTGCCCACAGCTGACAGGCCCAAGCTGGCTCTGTGAGCCTGGTGTCTGTCTGTTTTGGAAAGGTGGGTGGTACAAGCATCCCAATTCCCTTTTCCTACCATCATCTCTTGATAACCTGAAGAGCTGCTCTTCGCTGCCACACAGAGCACTGAGCACTGTTAGCAGCCACTGCCACTCTGCTGTCTGGGTACTCGGAGGTTCAGTGGAGGGTGGGATCACACAGAGGTTGGGGAGTGCCTGTGGAGCTGTGTTTTACCTGCTGCTGTTGGCTGTCAGCGTTGCCAAGCTTGGTGAGGCACAGCTCGCCTGCCCTCAGCGTGCCAGGCTGGCTTGGCGCAGGACCTGTGTGTGCCACAGACGCCTGGTTGGCTGCCACCGTTGGGGCTGTGAGACACCGTGGGAAGAGCTGGCTCTGTGGGCAGCTCTGGCAGGCTGTTCCATGGAGCACACACACCTGCCTGCATAGCTGCATTGTGGCCTTGCACTGTGTACAGGTGATGGCTTTAATCCTCTAGTCTGTGGTGGTTACCTAAAACAAGTTCCTGTGTGTATGCGTGGCAAGTGTGCAGCAATGAACAGAACCTGGATGTGACCCTTGTGTTTCCCTGTTTAATACAGGTGGCAGAGAGATTTTCAGTTTTGTCTTTTCTGGTAGCCAGCAGAAACCAAGGAAGACCATTGTTAAATCCTGTGGGTTACTGAGCACTTGATACTAACCGAGCCATCAGTGTCCCAGCCTCGTGCAGAGGCCTGAGGGTCACCCTGTGATCGCTGGGTCTGCAAAGTGCAACAGCAAAACAAGCCATGCAGTGTTTAAGCTCAGTGTGTGAAGGAAGACACTGGGTTATAGCTCAGAGGCACAGAACATTTTGGAAACATTATCTTGAATTAAAGGCAATAAAATTATTTTCTCTGTTGATGATTTGTTGCAGTATTTCCATGAATTTGTGTCTTTGCGAAATCTCTTGGAAGTGCTGCCCAGTCAGGGCAGTATTGTTTATGTGTAACAGGTGCAAATCAAAACTTAAAGAATGCTTTTGATTTCAGTTGTGGGCAAGAATGAGAAATAGTTTGATCAATTTTTATGGTAATTGAAATTGTGAGGTAACTGCTTGCAGAGCTGAGCACTGTGGAGGAATAAATCAGCTTCCAGGTGTTATCAGAGCTGTGTTTATATAGGACTTACTTTCAAATTTGCAATAAAAGGAAAAGTTAATACTCATCTTCTTTACAGTGTGGAATCACAGAATTCACTAGTGCAAAGGTGTTGAGCGTGAGAAGAGTCAGAGTGCTAAACTGAATGAGTAAGGAACTCCAGATTATGGGATATAAATCCATTGCTGGGAAAGTAAATCCCCTAGGATTTAATTAATAAAACCTAACCAGGGCTCCTCAAAAGATTTGATGTAACAAACAGTTATGGTGTTCATGGATCAACAGCTGGATGAAACAACTCTAATCTTAAGGGAAAATACCAGTAAGACGCATGGATTGATGGTTAAGAAATGCAAGGAAAAGCCTCATAAAGGCACACTGATGTCTAGAGCATACAGGGAGGAAGTGGAGGGGTCTATTTACAGGTGGAATAAAAAAGGAAATAAAATTAAAACAGAAAGGATTGAGGAGACTACATACTAGTTTAAGATCTTCATCTGTGGCTTATACTTTATGGTTAACTCTGAGGGGTCTTGTGAAAACCAGCGTTTGTGAAGAGACAGAAAGTGCTAAACAGGGCAGGTGAGAGCAGAACCCAATGAACTCAATATAGTGATTTCTCATGGGTTTAATCTGAATATACTGAGGCTTTGAGATGCACTGCTCTGCACCAGACCAACTGATTCAGGGGAGACACCTGCATGTTTTACATCTCCCAGCTGGAAGAAAATCACTTGCATTTTGCATCTACACTTCATTTGTCAATAGAACGTGTACTTGCACGTGAATTGTCAATTGAAGTGTCATTGCTGCCTTATTAAATGAGATGTGGACTCACAAAGATTTTTTTTGTGGTTGAAGTCTAAGTATTGGCACTCTTTGGGATTTTCTGCCAGCCTGTGTGTCACTGAGGGGATTGACGGAGTTAGCATTCTATCTAGCTGATTGTTTTCACAGAATTGCTTGAAATTTAATAATCTTGTAGTGCTGGTTGAAACTAGCCAGAGATTTAGAAGTTATTTGGTTTAGTAGTAGGTGTCAGAGCTGATAAATATACATACCTTGATCATCTAAACACTCTTTTTTAGACAGCAGGCCAAAATATGTTAATCAGTAGATTACACAAAGCAGTCACTGTCATGAATTGGTGCTTAAATTGTATACCTTGAGTTCGTGGAGAATAAGACATTTAACAGAGTATTACCTGAGGGACCAATCAATTGTAAAATTGTCATGATGTATACAAGTGTGGAGTCAGGTTGTTCAATTAATTCTTCTAAACATGCAGAAATAGATGCTTATTACTGAATACCAGATGGTGAGAACTTGCAGCATGGGGCCTGACAGATATTCAGCAGAACGCCGGAAAGTCCAACCTGGAAAATACAGAGCACATGTATGGAGGAAAAAATCAGAAAAAAAACCAGTGACAAAGTGACATGTGATTGTAGCAGTGCTAAAACCTTGGAGTTCATAGTTGGTAGGCAAGTAAATAGATGTGATTTGCAAGGTGATCTGTAGGAGAAGCTGAGGTCCATATGGGATTTTTGACCTTGCAGATAAGGCAGGGGAGTATAAATACTGCATCTTGTGCCAATCTGTCTCCTTATTTTCTGTATGACTTGGTGGTGCCCCAGAATGAGTGACTTTGTGTGTGCTCGTTGTGTCATCTGATGGCTCAGAAAACCCCCAGACCAGCCCCCTGGACCTGGCCACACATTGGCTGGATGTAACTGAGCAGATGGTTTGTAACTAGCAAAGTGAGGAGCAAACTCCTGCCTGGCTGTAATGCTGCTGCCAGAGAGAGAGAGATCCTTGGCATCACCCACCGTAGTGCCTGGAATCCGGTTCTTCCGTGGAGCAGCTGGGACATGCGTCCGGCCAAAGACAGACTGATCCAGCCCACTCAAATGGGGAAAGATTAACGCAGGGAAAAAAAGGCTTCTCAAGCCAAAAACTTTGCTCAGACACGTGCCAGTGGGATTGAGGAGAGGATTGAATAGCTGAGAATGCAGGGAGACGGGGAGAAATCCAGGTGCTCAAGCAGTCAGAATGTTCGTTCATCTCAGACCATCTCATGGAAGCAATGCTCTCCTGAACCAAGATGTGGGTTTTTTTCAATGGAAGATGTATCCTCAGCATTCCCTGGATGATGCTGTTGAAACACGTGGGCTTTGGTAAATGTTTCAAAAAGCAGAAGCCTGTTAACAGATCTGGAATGTACTGCCAGCCTTTGCCTTGTGCAGCTGGAGCAGGAGAGTACAGATTAGATTAAGTTCTTGGGATCCAGTGAGAAGGTTCTGCACATGCCCTGCTCAGTACTGCAGCATTCAGGTGCAAGGAGCTTCTTCGACAACACGGTCTGGTGACATAAATACTGTAGGACTTTGTCAA
Organism: Aphelocoma coerulescens; assembly: GCF_041296385.1. Taxonomy (NCBI): domain Eukaryota; kingdom Metazoa; phylum Chordata; class Aves; order Passeriformes; family Corvidae; genus Aphelocoma; species Aphelocoma coerulescens. The sequence goes on from NC_091036.1 coordinate 2,656,952, forward strand.
CACGTCCCTCACTTTATAGAGATGTTTTATGTAACCGATACTAAGGTTTGTAAGATCTTTTTTAACTAAGAGATTAGAACTAGGATGTATAAAGAAGAAATACCTGAAATTAATGGTTTACTTGAATAGTAACCCATACTCAGTATAGTTTTGCATCTTTATACATCTTTATACCAGAGGCCTGAAATGTCCTGTAGGTCCTTTTCTGTACAGAAGTATATTTTTGATGTCCTGTATCAGACCAGAGATCACCGACCAAGGGTTCCTACCTTAGACAAAGCCTGAGGTCATTCATCGAGGAATGTGTTAAAACCTCCGGGAGCAGATGTCAGAGAAAATCTCTTGTGTGAGGTAATCTAATGCTTTGAAGAGTGACTGTCCTTCCCAGACTGTCCAGTGTTGGCTGGTAAAGAAGGGAATTACTGGGACTCTCCCCTGTTCAGCTGTTCTGATTTTATAAAGAGCAGATTTGAGTTTACATATTTAACAGTGCCAGACTAAACTGAAATATTGATGAACTGTTGATGCTTTGTTTTGAATTTGCTCTATTTATTCGTGTTCTTGAATTTTTTTCAGGAAGATCCAAAAGATGCTAGCAGTCTAATATGCTTCTCTGTTTGATATTCTACCTCAGAAACTCATCATTGATGAGAAGAAATACTATCTCTTTGGGAGAAATCCTGATCTGTGCGATTTTACCATTGACCACCAGTCTTGCTCTCGGGTCCATGCTGCCTTGGTCTATCACAAACATCTCAAGAGGGTTTTCCTCATAGATCTGAACAGCAGTAAGTAGTGTGGCATTTAACCAGACAGAAGGGCTATACTTCAGTGTTTAAACATTCTGAATCTGAAGCACTTTTTCCTTTTCCATTGTTGTCTGCACTGTGGGCAAATGGATATAATCGGAATTTGCATCATAAGGAAAGACAAGGGTTCGGGCAAAGGAGTGTTTGCTCCAGTCAGCCTACAGCTGCCTCACTGGGTGTTTCAAAAATTTCTAACTTGTAAGAGGCCTAAGGAGAGGAGGAAAGTGACTTGACTTTCCCGTCACAGTTTTAGTGAAGCCTTCTCTTCTGAGGGTGATTTCCCAAGGTCTGAAACCTGTCAGGTGTTTTTTTGCACTGTACATTGGGACCTGCAGGAATACAGAAAACAAAAGGTGTTTGTAATTTATTTCCAGTGACTTTTTGAGGATTTCTGGTGTGTGTTATCTCAGTTTGTGAGATGGTGGGTCTACACAGCTGATGCTTTCAGCAGTCACTCGGTGCCTTGTATCTTGGAACAATTGTTACAGTTTCTGAGATTCTCAAACTTGAACTGGAATACCATGATCCCAAGCTCAACAGACTATTTTGCATTTTGATGTCCTCAGCACATGGCACATTCTTGGGTCATATCCGTTTGGAAGCTCACAAACCCCAACAGATCCCCATTGACTCCACGGTTTCATTTGGAGCCTCCACCCGTGCGTACACTCTGCGAGAGAAGCCGCAGACGCTGCCGTCAGCAGTGAAAGGGGACGAGAAGATGGGGGGTGAGGATGAGGAGCTCAAGGGTTTGCTGGGGTTGCCAGAGGAGGAGACAGAACTGGACGTGAGTATGATGGCACACTGCCTTGATGGCATTCCCAGCTAGGACAGCATTCTGCACTCATTTGCTTAGAGTCATGGAATCATTTAGGTTGGAAAAGACCTTTTAAGATCATCAAATCCATAAATCTAACACTACCAAGCTGTTATGACCCACCCCTGAAGATGAGGTTAACTCAGGTTCTTGTTAATAGATCTCTTGGGGCAGATTGGAGTGAAACAATGCTGAGTGACCAAAGTTTATAAATAAATATATATAGGGTTTATTTTAGAACCGTTAGGTTGCAGTGGAAAGGAGGTAGGTAGCCATTTTGGTTATAATTATCTATAATAATATAGAAAAATAAAATTATAGAAGTAACACTTAAGAAAATATATAACAAAAAGAAAGGATATAGAAAGATCTCACCACCCGTGGATCCAGCAACAAGACTTGATGGCGATTGGTTGAAGTCCTGATCCATGAGGGTGAGGAAAGCCCTCAAAACACAGTTTAATGGCTTTAGGTGGAACACCCAGGTACCTCCCCTGGGAAGTTTTACACTGTCTGTTGCAAGGCTGTGGATCTTGTGCAGTCCTCTGGTGAAAGGTCCAGAAATGAGTTCTGGGGCACCTCGGGGGTCTTTGATGGTTTATGACCCTTTCAACACATGTCCCTGCCTCTCATGTCAGCACAGTTGAGCCAGTTATGCCCCATCAGAGGGAAGAAAACCTTCAGCTCTAGGTGGGAATGGGAATGTCCCGGTACCTTCCCCAGTGGGGGAGGGGTCAGAGAGTTGGGGAGTGTAGTTTTACAACCGAGCCATTGTGTAAGGCAGGACATTGTCCTGATAAAAAGCACTATCCCACCTCACAGGATCTGCTTCTCATCGGTCTTTTCCCTTAATCTGGTTCAAAACCCAGCTTGTTGCTAAACACGTGTTGATTTGACATAGTCATCCTCTGGTGTTCATGCCCTCTGTGCCTGGGCTGTTCCTTTGTGCATCAAAGGAACAGCACCCACTGTGCTTGCAAATGGCCAGCTGCTTAAGCCATTGACATTTCAGTCTGTCACACAGGCCCACAAGACCCTAAACCAAGTCCTTAAGTGCCATGTCTAAATGTCTTTTAAGTATCTCCAGGAATGGTGACTAAACAGCTTCCCTGGGTAATACTTCCTTAGGTTCAGGTTCTTAATTTCTTGGCTTTGAAGATAGTCTGAGGTGCTTTCTGCTGGCAGATACACCCAAACCATCTTATCTGCAATGATAAACCTGTGATCATGCTGCTTCCCAGAATCATGGACCTAATAATCTTACTACTATGCCAGTGGTCCTCTTACCAAGGTTTGCCAGGGATGTGCTTTCCAGCTAACATTGCCCCAGGTTGGAGTGGTTTCCCACACTGTTTCCATTGCCAGATACCTGTGAATGCTGCCCTATTCCCTAAGTTAGCTAATGAAGAGGGAGAGACAGTGTTTGTGGCATTTACAGATTGTGGATATGGGAAGGGACCTCTCAGAATCATCAACCAGGCTCAAGAAGGGCCACCTGGAGTAGGCTGCCCAGGATTGTGCTCCATTTTAAATATCTCTGCAGAAACCCTGCAGCCTCTCAGGGCAGCTCATTGCAGCCCTGAACATCTGCTTGTTCCTCAGGGTCTGAAGTTGAAACTAAAAAATGTCCTGTGGTCTTCTGATGTGCACAGTCATGCGATTAAATCAGATTTCATACACTAGTTGCTGAAACTCTTTCATTTCTAAATTTGCCATCAGAATCTGACAGAGTTTAATACAGCCCACAACAAAAGGATCTCCACACTGACTATTGAGGAAGGGAACTTGGACATCCAGAGGCCAAAGCGAAAACGGAAGAACTCCAGAGTGACGTTCAGTGATGATGATGAAATCATCAATCCGGGTAAGGAGTTTGCTTTAATGCTCAGCTGATGCCCTTCAGGACCTCCTTCCAGTATGCTTGTAGGGATTCCGTATGGTTGCATATGGATAAGGAGAAAAGAAGTTTGGCAGTCAGTATTTGGGATCTGCTATTTCACAGAAGCTGCCGCCATGTCTCACTGAAGTCTGTGACCTCTTTCTGTCTCTTCTGGTCTACCTGTAAAGTAACTGCATGCTCTGAGCAGGATGGGGATATCAGACTCCGCTTCATTGTTCAGTACTCCATCAGATACTGGAGAAATGTCATGGGTCCAAAAGGAGGAAGGTGGTTTACACTTTTGCCTTCTTTAGAATCTCAGTGGGAACAGAACTTGTTTGCTTTTCATCTGTCCTTTAATGCTTTCTTTACCTGTTGCCTCTGGGATGTCTTGAGCTCAGAGAATTTTTGCTACTTTTCTGCACATCTGAACCAAGTCGTCCCTAATCCTCATTCAAACTGATGCATTTGAGGATGTATCCAATTCCAAATTACTCTTTTTTTCTCCCTTAGCTGTTCTGTATTAATGGCATTCTTATCAATCATACCTTATATGGGTAATATTCCTGTTAATAAGAGCAGCTAATTAATGGGCAGGTTCAGAACATCCTAATGCAAACACCAGTCATTCTCATCACAAAAAAAGATAATTTTTCCAGACTTTCAAACACACTGACTGCTTCTGACTCCTGCTTCGAGGCCCGCCAAGGACTTTAGGGACTGGCCGCTGTGCCTTTAGCACATGCAGTGCCTTGTCAGCAGCAGCTTTCAGCCCAGACTCCAGCCTGTCTGATCCCAAACTGCCCATCTATCTGCTCCCATTCTCCATTTGAGGGAAAGCCTTCCATTCCTGGGAAAGCCAGGATGCCTGATGAGCCACCTGGAGACCAAGCCTCTGAGTGTTCCCCTGAGCCCTTCTCTTTCTTTGGTCACACTTGTGCTTACGGGGAGCTGCTGGAGTGCTGGCTTTGGGAGAAGAAGGTCTGTTCCAGTTTTTTGTATAGATTCCTTTACCCCACAGAGGTTCTGTTTTTCCCATGTGCTCACTAAAGGCATCACTGGTTGTGCTCACTGAAAGCATCGCTGTTCTTGCTTTGCAGAGGACGTGGACCCATCTGTGGGGCGGTTCCGGAACATGGTACAGACAGCAGTGGTCCCTGTTAAGGTATGGGGTGACTCCCTACTTTCTCATTAACACATTACTTTGATGAACTCACTTTATGATTTATAAATTGCACCTTAGAAACAGAATACTCCCACATGGAAAGTGTTTCATTGTTAAGAAGAAGTCATGTCTGTATTTCACAATTGTCTTTTTTAGCAAATTTGACCAATTCCCTTTGAACCCAGCTTTAGCTCTTTTCTTTAATAATACATGAGATCAATGGTGATTGGTTTTTTCCTCCCAAAAAGAAGCACTTTCTAGAAATTCAGTTCATTAGTTCCAGGCATCAGATAAAATTGTGGGAAATGTGGAAAATAGAAGGGAAAAATGAAAGTTTGTTTATTTAAATACTGTGTTCGATGTTTCATAAGTTTGTGTACTAGAACAAGCAGGTTTAGGCTTTGCTCCAAGATGAGTGTGCTGCCAGCGTTCTATTTAATTGGAATATGCAAGGAGGAAGAAAGATCTGCAGAACTTTAGAGCAGCTAAGCCACTGTGTAACAGCAGTTTCACTTGTTGCTGGTATAGACTAAATAACATCATGTCGAGAAGGATAATATTCCATAAACCCAGACTGCAGGAGAAGATTCCAATGATCAGGAGCAAAATTACCCCAGTCATCTAGAAGCTGCAGTTTCTTTCTGTGGGGGAGGAAAGGTTTGTGTTATAATGCTCTCAGGCACAGGGTGGGATTCTTGGGGTGTCCTGTGCAGGGCCAGGAGTTGGACTTGATGAGCCTTGTGGGTCCGTTCCAACTCAGGACATTCTGTGACCTACTCAGTCTTTGTTCAGGACAAGCTCCAGACTGGCAGGACTGTATAGGAAGTGAAGAGGTGCTCCAACTTCATCTAAGTTACACCTGAGTATCAGCTTTTGACACCCTTCCTGCACTGTGCACCTCTAAAAGTTTATTGTTGTGGTTTTCAAGGGAACCCAGAAGAAACCTTGTAGGACAAAGACTGGGACATGGGCTGTAAGCACTTTGTATGTGGCAGATTTAGGTGCCTTTTGGGGGAAATGGCCTTGGCACCCAGTTTAAATAGGTTGATGGTTCAATGCATTGTGAATAACTCTTTAACTGCTTCTGTCTCCAGAAGAAGCGCATGGAGAACGCGGGCTCACTGACCACAGATGACTCTGCGTCCCGGCGCATGCAGAGCTTCCCCTACAGCGGAGGATTGTACGGGGGGCTGCCCCCCACCCACAATGAGGCGGGGTCACAGTCGCATGGCGTCCACGGGACCGCACTCATCGGGGGGCTGCCCATGCCCTACCCCAACCTTGCCCCTGACGTGGACTTGACTCCAGTTGTGCCCTCCACAGTGAACATGAACCCAGCTCCAAACCCCACTGTCTTCAACCCTGAAGCTGTGAATGAACCCAAGAAGAAGAAATATGCCAAGGAGGCCTGGCCGGGCAAGAAGCCGACCCCATCCCTGCTGATCTGAGCTGGGCTGAGGGAGGGTGGGAATTACCAACTCCAGAAACTTTTCATGTGCAGTATCGTCTTTTTAAAATTTCAGTGTCCTAACAGATGTAATACCAAGATTGGAGGAGTGAAATATCCTTTAAAGATCTGTCTTCAAATGTTTTTATATGTCTGTTAAAAAAAAAAAAAATACAGCTCCCATCTCCTTTTAAACCAAAACCCCTACAGCCTTTTCTTAGCCACCACTGTTCCAGAGGTCTTTATGCTGCATTTGGATCCACAAGTCAAAGGGGCAATCACACAATTATCATTTATGGCATGACCCTGCAGGTCCATGTATTTCAGTGCTGGGTTTGCTGTGGTAACACTGTCCATGCTGGACATGCTCACAGCAAGGCAGCTCTGTCAGGAGGAAATGTTTGTGGGGCCAAGCCTTACAAAATCCCATTGGTAGGAGTTGTAAAACTTGCAGAATATAGGTCAGCTTTTATTTTTTTTTTCTTTTCAAAACTCCACCAATGTGGGGCATTCTCTTTTTCTTTTTTTTTTAGTTTGGCTACTAATTAGCTTCTTTTAATTTCCACATAAAACACTAGAGCATCCCATGAGTCATGAGTTGAGATGGATAAGCAACAGGTGGGTTCCTTAGCTTTGTTCCAGTGCTGCAGGATGGGGTCTGGGATGGATACAGAGTGCACAGATGGAGGGTCAGAGTGTCCGAAAGGAACAGGCACTGTCTGCACTGTGCTGTGGTGACTCCCCTGGATAACTCAGGGTGAAATTAACACAGTGGAGTTTCTTTTAGACTTGGTAGCCCCTGTAACTTAAATATTTTCATTTTTATTTGCAAACGGAACTTGTAAGCTTAGAGTATACGAGATTCAACAAGACAAAAAGCTGAGAGGACTGGCGTGTTCCCCACACAAATATTTTGGCTGCTGGGAACAGCAGGTGAGAATCGAGTGCTACTGAGAGCCAGAATAGGAATTCCCAGTGGACTTGGGTTGTTGCTCAAGCCCTTTAATTCCTTGGTTTTAGATATGAAAATGATTCACATATTCAGACAACTGTGGCTGTACTTTACACAAGGTAAGGCCAGAGCTCTATTATTCTAAACTTTAGTCTGGATTTTTGTACCCTCTCTAATGCAGTTCAGCTACAAGTCACATTCCTTTGCTGTTTGCGGGATCCAGGAAACGTGCACCAAAATGAGAGCATGTACCTGGCTGTTCACTGTGTGCAGGACTGCAGCTACCTGGGGAAGTAGTGCCAGGTTGCTGGGGCAGGGCTGTGTTCCAGTGAGCTGGGGTACTGGATGGTGCTGGATAAGCGCTCTGTTCCTGTGAGCTGGGGCGCTGGATGCACCAGACCTGTTTTGGACAGGTGCTCCAAAATTTGTGTGAGGTCTGCTCTGCAGTGATTGCTTCTGTCATGTCCCTGAGGTGCCAGCCAGCAGCTGCCCAGCTCACAAGAGCCATGGCTTTGGAGACTGCTCTGTTCCCTCCCCACACCATCACATCTACTAGCTCAGACTATTCCTTGCGTGGATTCAGCACCTGCTCCATGATCCAGCTGCACTGCTCTGTGTTTAAGTTGCCATTGATGATTCAGCTGTTGGGCATTTGTTCTGCTTCCCAGTGCTCCTACAATAACTCAAAATCTTCCTCTCTTTAGTCTGGCCTGTAGGATTTTCATTTCCCAGCCAGTTGCTTTCTGAAGGCAACTCTTTAGGGTAAGACTAGTCGGGACAAACAGAAGTTGAGCAGGTTTTCTTTTTGTTTTGGGGCTGTTTTGTTTTATTTTGGGGGAAGGGGGTTGGGTTTGGGGTTGGTTTTTTGGGTTTTTTTTTGCAAGTGGCTCTTCACAAGATTTTTCTTGACAAGGGAAACTTCACTGCTCGTTGTTTTTTAAAGCTCTTCTCCTCCCTGACTCTGAACCAGATCTTACTGTTTCAGAGCTTACAGGCCACAGCTGGCCAGGAGGGGACAGAAACATCGAGGGGCTTTGTACAGACATTTGTACACTTGTGTAATATGTAATAGGCCTTTTCACACTTCTGTTGAGCTTTTTACCTGTAACCTTTACTATGTTGTAAATTAAATGCAGATTTTGCCAGGTTGGAGAGTGTAGTGTGTTCATTCCAGTCTGCACTGGTACAGCTGACACTGCCCATGTGCTGTGGGCTCATGGGAGGATCCTGCCATGGCAAAGTGCCCTTCTCCCTGCAGGCCGTGTCCTTGGGCTGCCTCAGGCTGCAACTCCTAAAGCTGTCCCAGCTGCTTTGCTTGTGACCTGCTCTGCTGCCTCATGCTGCACTTTGGCACACAAGTGACACTTACTTAACAGTGGATTTTGAACAGTGGTTGCTTTCTGAGTCAAGTTTTTATCTGGTTCTGGCATAATCCTCCTTGTAAGTTGTACTCCAGAGCCCAGCTCTGCTGCTCTCATTGCCCAGCCTGCTCCTCCAACAGAGCGTGGCCTTGGGCAGGCTGCAGGCACCATCCCCTGTCCCTGGATCTGCAGCCTGCCCTGGGCTCGCTGGGGACAGCTGCAGTGACAAACAGCAAAATGGGTACAGGTAACCACAGGGCCTGCAGTGTAGTGTTGAGAAGAACTCCCCAGCTTTGCTGAATTCAGTAATATTTAGGCTATACATAACTTTTTTCCCAATGCAGCAGCAGCTGGGGCAGGTGCATTTGCACTGCAGCGTCGACAGAAGGCTGTAGTTCACAGTTCATGTGCCAGCTGCTCGCCTGCCACAGGTGGAAATAGCTGGAAGAGGTAAAGGTGTTCCCTCTGTGGTCTGACACTGTCAGTTTGGGTCTGTTCACCTCCTGTATTAAATGAAGGATTAAAAGGGAGGAAAGTTGCAGAATAATCTGAAGCCCTCTGCACTGGGAATGCTGAGATGGAAACAAAGTGGAGACTAGTTTGCAGCTGAATCAATGAGCTAAAGAAAATGGTAGTAGCGTCCAGGAACATCTGTCCTTACAGAATTTCCTGGGTTACCACTGTAACCCCTCCTCCCCAGTTTGGAAGTATATAAATAAATAAAGGGTGCAGCATCCAGCAGGCAGCCCAAGAGCTTGATGTGAGGTACCTCATGGACACTGAGGTACCAACACATCAGCTCCTGTGCTGACAAGCCTGGAAGCAGCACTTGTTGGGGTGGAGCTGAGATCTCCCTGGGGTCCTTCAGGAGAGCAGGAATAGCTTCCAGTGCAGAACAGGTGAGTGGCCAGGTGAAGTGTTGTAAGAGACAGTTCAAAGATCCCTCATCTGCCTCACGATCATCGCCGAGGACAGAGACTGAACACAGGAGTCCTGGCCTGGCTGAGGTGGGATGTCTGCCAAGTGTTGCCTGCAGGTGTGCCCGCTGGGAACTGGTACACATTCCTGAGGAAATTAGTGCAGGTAACAATGGACTGCACCGTTCTTGCTGCCCAGGCGGGAAGGACTGCGCTGAAGCGGAAAGGAATGACCTGTCCTGTACACCTGTCCTGTACACCTGTTCTGTACCTGTTTTCCCAAAGCAACGGGCCCCATAAGAACGGCTGTAGATTTCCCAACCTCTTGGCCAGTTGCCCCTCGCTTCTGGAAAGGACTATAAAGGGACTTTCTGAAATAACTGAGATGAGATCTCCCCACGGAAAGAAGACAAATCTATTGGCAGAAGACCATGAGGACCTCATCTCATCCGTTGGTAGCTATTCCCCCCTTTTTTTTCCTCTCTACTCCTTTACTTTGTTTGTCTTTATCTCTCTCTTTCTCTCCTCTATTGCATTACCGTGTTGTGGGCACTTAATAAAGGTGCACTGTTTTGATTAAAACTGAAATCCCTTGTGTCCTTTTGCACTCTGAGATCGATAAACGAACCATCACGACCCTCACTTGTATTAGCGGATCGTGACAAGTGTGCACTTCTGCAATTACACCAAGGGCTTTGAAACCTCAATGGCACCAGGAGAGACCACATGACTGCAAGACATAGCTTGGGCCAAGCCAAGGACCTGGGGCTGTGCAATGGCTGGTGCTTGGCTCAGATGTTAATTGTTGTTTACAATGTGTTTTTTCAAAAGCAGGCAAATACAGTCAGATCATCTTTGATCTCAGAAGTCTCAATCTAGCAGTGGTAGGTAAAGGGGGAGCAGTGTTTCTGCTTTCACTTCTCAACACCACGTACAGGTCTTCACCTGTAGGAGCTGTGTGGTATCACTGGGCCTTACCTGCTGGCTGTGGGAGAGGGAATACTGGAGAAAGGGAGAATGTGAAATAAGAGCCTGGAGCAAGTTCAGGATCAACAACTGCAGGGTTTGGGTTGCAGTTGTTAAATGACCTTTCCCCAAAGGTCCCGTAATCTGTAAAGCAGTAACAGGTATCTGACATTCCAGCATCAAAATTAGTGCCTGAAACTAACCCTGATGCTTCTCCTGCCTCAGAGGAGAGCAGCAGCTTTCCAGAAGCATTGGTGGTGAATTTAGTTCTTGTCTTTTGCTTTGTATGAATTTTCCAGAACTGATGTCCTTCTCAGAGAAGCTTTAAGAGACAAGCAGCTAAAGAGCATGAATCTCTGCTCTCCACCCCTTGTACACCCTTGCTGTCTCTCGTCACAGAATCTGACAAACATCAGGGAAAGGTTTCAAGCACAGTTTCAAGCACAGTTGCAGAATGGTAGCAGAGGGGGAAGCCATAAATACTAAACCTTTAATACTGCTGGGGCCCACACAGGGCAGGAGTAGGCTGGCTGGCCCCAGAAAGGCCCACGGGTGAGAGCAGGGAGCTGCCACATGTCCCGGGGGCTGCTACCAGCATTCTTCATGTCGGCACACACTTCTCACGGGGCAGAGTCACCCTACCCGCCCCTCTCTCCTGCACCCCTGGGCCCTCGGGGCCGGCCCCAGCATCCCTACGGGGTAACTCCGGTGCCCCGCGGGCGGCCCCCTCCCCGCAGCCGCAGCCCCCGGCGGTGCCTCGGGCGGGGGAAGAGCGGCTCCGGCCCCATCCCGCGAAGCAGCACCCGCCCCTACCCACTCGTCCCGCGGGGCCCCGCGCCCCGCACGGCTCTTGCAGCGCTTCTGCTACGCCGGGGCAGAGCCGCCCCCAGCCCTGCAGCCCCGGACTCGCGTGTCCCCCGTAGCTCCTGCCCACGCTCGGAGGTGCTTCAGAACGAACCTGGTCTCAAAGCGGCCCGGTTGGGACCCGCCAGCTCGGTCCTCCCGCTGCAAACAGGAGGATTTCAAGACAGGCAACACCAGCAACTACCGCCTGTCTCCCGCCGTTCCCTCTCAGACCTGCGTTTGCTCTAGGGAGCTCTGGCGACACAGAGCTGGAGGGGACAGGGCCGGGGGCTGCGAGCCCTGCAGCCCAGGAGCAGAGTGGGGTGTTCACAGCGAAGTGAGGTGTGTTCCCATGGGCAGTGAGGTACCAACACATCAGACCCTGCGCTGACAGGCCCGCAGTGGGTCCCGGCCCTTAACTGGGTGTTCGAGCACCCATAGCACCGCTCCACACACACTGAGGTGGTCCCAGGGCAAACACCAATGCCAGCAAAAAAAGCACGACTTACCCCCCCCCTCCCATCAGATCCCTGGGAGAGCCCAGAGCCACCTTCACACAGCACAGAGCACTCATCCTGCGCCCCCTCCACGCATACCTGGAGTCCAATACCAGCACTGTGTACTGGTTCCCTCCAGGGTCTTAGAGCAGCTGGCAAACCCAAGGCTGTAAATCACCACCTCGGATCTCACTGGCAAAGTGGCCCAGATCAGCTGCCAAGCCCAGCTGAGAGAGGGAACTCAGTGGAGGCGAGTGAAGAGAGCACAGAAGAGAGAGAAAAGAGAGCTATTTATGCTCAGCAACTGAGGGGGAAATAATCATCAGTACCTCATCTTCGGCACTGAAACACCAAAGTTTGCTGAAGTCCAGACACTGCCACCCCACCTGGCTTTGCTCATAAGCCACAGGCTGCTGTGGAACAAAGCCACCATAACAAGATTTCCTGAGTCACCAGCTGTACAGACTTGCAGAAGTGTGTGCCAACATATGGAATGCTGGCAGCAGCCTCTGGAACATGTGGCAGCTCCCTACCCTCACCTGTTGCCAGCTCATGTCCACAGGGAGGCCTGGTCTTCATCTGATCTGTGAGGTTGCTCCAGCAGTCCCAGCAGAGGGGAGACAGACTACTCATTGCAATCAGTTTGGCATAACAAGGCACTCAAAAACATTGCCCTTCACACATCAAGCTTGTCTAGAAAATTTCAAATCAGCTTCACAGGGCTTTTAGTAAACATCAACAGTTTTGTCCTGGTTTCCAAGCAAGTTCTCAATGCCAAAATCACTGATTCACATGCGGTGTAGTGTGATCTCATGCCCTCCTCCCTTTCTCTTGCTCTTGGCCATCACAGCACTCACTGAGGACTGAGAAATCCTAAGAACATGCAGAAAACCAAAAGCCAAACACTGCTGGCAGCAAAGGCAGAGCTGTTGGTTTTCACACACTCATTGTACTTTGTAAAATCAACTTCCTTGATGGCACACAGGTGATCCACACGGCATTCCTGCTTGCACGGCTCCAGGTCATATCTGGCAGAGTTAAACTCATAGTACAGCTGCAGGTAGTGTGGGTCCCTTGAGATCCTCTCCAGCACCGTCTGCATGGAGCGGGCAGAGCCATCAGGGACCTGGAAGGCTTCTGTCAGCCTGTACTCTTCTTCCCACACTGGGAACTCTTCGTCCCATGGTGAGGCCATCAGGTTGGCACGAGTAAGGTTCAAGTAGTAGGTCACCATATCCTGAGAAGGAGAAAAACAGAACTGAAGAGACATCAGGACAAGATTGGCCCTGGAGTGAGACACTGGGCTGGGCTAGGCCCCCTCTGCAGCACTCCCCACCAAGGGCCCAGCTGCCACTGACAGGGCTTCCTACCAAGATGGGCACCTGGGAACACCTCAGGTGAAAGCCTCCAGAACCCACCCCAGACAGAGCCTGTTTCATAAGGGGTGAAGGGGTGGCTTTGCTCTGCTTGACTTTGATCTCCAAACATCAGAAACTTTGAGCCTGGCCTGCTTCATACATCAGTTAGTTACTATCACCACTATCCAGCAGCAGAAGCAAGGGCTGCAGGAGTGTTACTTCCTGAGCAAAGTTATTTTCTCAGCTGTGAACAAACTGAAGAATAAAGTTTTTCCCAATTTCTGTTCTCAGTCTGTTGCCCTTTTTTCTCTCCACTTCACTGGCTCCCCAGCCTTGCACAGCATATTTTAGCATTTACTTCTATGCTATAAACATGTAAACAGAGCAACTATAGAGAACTTCATCCACTACAAAGGAGGGCATAAGCACCTGTCCTCCACCTCCTGGCAAACAAGAGATGGGAAACAGAAGCTGCCCCTACAATTCACCTCAATTCAGATCCACTCCAAATGCATCATTTTAGCAAGTAGAGTGACACAAATAATTTTTCAGATGGGTTAAAGGTTTTGGAGAGGGTCTGACAAGTCTGTTATTACTCAAAGAGTAGTTCTGTGATCCACATTATCTGGGGAGCAAAACAAGTATCAAAGGAAACTCAGACATGAAGAACACCACAAAAACTGTCTGATCCTTCCCTGGGGAACTCATCCTAGCAGGATGCACTGACTTCCAGGGCCATGCTTTGACTCACTGACGCTCTGACTAAATCTTTGTGCCAGACACAAGGCTGAAATATCACGGGTCAAAGTCCTCTCCCACACAGCCACTCAGTCCTGTGGACTCAGAAATACTGAAAAGCCCGTTCCAGCTACAGAGGGGAATTAAAGTTCTTCCAGAGCTGCGGTGTGGTGCACACAGGGATCCCCTACCAAGACCTGAAGGGTGTCCCGATCATAGTCGATCACCCGGATCCCAGGGTTGTTGGCTCCATTGCTCACTCCAGGTAATGTTGTTTTCCAGGGAGTCACGCCAGGGGCCAGGAACATGACATTGATTGGACTACCTTCACAGAAATGCAAAGCAAACCATGACTGGAGACTTTGGCTTGTCCCACACCATCTCCCCATCACAGTGAGCACCCTGGAGCAGATTGCGCTGCCAAAAGCACCTTTGTCACCAGCTCCTGGTACCACCACATAGACAAAGATTAACACATGGAACAGTACTGAGGACTGAGCACAGGGCTGCTGCAGCCAGGAGTGGGTTTTCCAATGCTGGCAAGGGCTTTTGCAGTGAGGGTGGCCAGGGAACGACACTCAGCAAAGGTGTTCACCCAGAGCACCCCACACACACACAGATTCAGCACTGCTCCCTCAGCAGTGCCCAAACCCCTCAAGAGGGAACAGGCAAGAAGTTGCCAGGCATTGAGGGGAAACAACAACATTTGAGGGTGAATGGGAAGGAGGGCAAGAGCTACAGATTGGGGGTAGAGACAAGAACCATTGTTGCCTCTTGTTGCCCAAAGCAATTCAGAACCTTTTGCTGGCTTCTTAGCTGCTTTCAGCCAACAGCCTCTGAAAACTCTCATGGACAGTGATTCTGAGAGCTGGCAGAGCTGTCACACAAGTGCTTGGGTGACCAGAACGGGTACCTGTGTTGCTGTAGAACATGCGAAAGCTGTCCGTGTGATGGTGCCCAAAGAACTGGGCAGCGATCACCCTGTGGTGCTTCTGCACAATTCCCAGGTACCGCTCATTAAAGCCCCTCCGGAACCACGGCTTGCCCCGTTTCTTCTCAAAGAAGCCGGGGGGCACATGTCCCACAATGTAGACCTAGAGAAGAAAGAGCAGCCCTGAGCACAGAGCCCACGCTGCCCAGGGAGCACCAGCCAGTTGTGACTCCACCCAGAGGGAGCAGAGCAGGAAGAGCTTCCGGGCTGGGGAGAAGCCCAGGTTGTTTATTCAGTCTTTTTAATACCATTTCATCTGCTCTAGAGGCGTTGGTCAGTGTTTCTTCCAGCCACTGGAACTGCCCCCCAGGATCCTCCTCACCAGCCGTCTCATCATTCTGGTCATAGTACAGGTTGGTGTTGAGGACAACCATCCGCCCCCTCATCTCTGGGCCAGGCAGCTTCTCGCTGTAGAAACCTCCTTAAAAATGCAACCGACGGAGAAAGAGCTGGAGGTCTGGTCACACTGGTGCCTGTGATCCCATATCCCTTTGTCTCCACCTCTCTCTGCTCTCCTTAGCAGTAGCCACAGCAGGGTCACTGCCTGGAACAGTGCTCTGACCACTCCAGGATGTGGATTTGGAGTGACTCTTCCCTGTGTGTCTCTTGTAATTCTCATGCCTCTCCCGAGGAAGGGAGAACTGAATGGGTACCATGGGCACACCAGGAGCTGGGAAGCTCTGGAGAGCCACAGCACTGCCTGCACCAGCTGCTACCTTTAAATATATTTTTCCTCCCTCTGCAGGTCACCACTATGCATTCCTTCCAGTAATTTGACAATGGCAGGAGAGACTAAAGTATAAAATAATTTCTCTTCTTGCAAGCAGAACTCCAAGACAGAAATCAGCATTAAATTGGACCCTACCTCTGCAAATCCTCTATGAATACTGTTGCTCTGAGCATAGAAGCAAGGAAAATTGCTCATGGTATGCTCCTACCCCTCCTCATATCCCCAGCATGCTCTAAACATGAGCCAGTGGTGCCAGACCTGCTCTGAAGAGAGGAAGGGAGGCATCACTCAGCCAGGGCCGCCACAGTTCTGCTGTTTGGTTGTAGATCCTGTGCTCCTTCCCAGGAAACTGATTCTTGGGGTGGAAGTCATGATTGCCCATCGCTGCGTAGACCTTAGTACCTGGAGACAGAGCAAAGGAGGCTCAGGGGAGGTCAGTGCTGCAGAGCTCCTCTAAGCTCCCTGAGGCACTCCTGGCCTTGGGAAGAGCAGCACAACCTAGAGCTTTGCCAAGGCCAGTCACCTTCCGTCCCTGGGGCCACACTGCCCGGGGGCACCACACAGCTCTGACCCGCCCTTGGGACAAGCCACCCACAGCCAAGTGACTGAGCTGTCACCAGAAGTGATACTCCTTGCCCCCTGCTGACACAGGTTATGTCTGAGAGTATCTTGCAGCCTTTTCTACCTTAATGACTAATGACAGAAACCTTTCTTTTCCTCTCTCCTGAGTGAGCTAACCTGAAACATGATTGTGCATCAATGCTGTATGGCACAGCAGAATTGAGGCCACTGAAAGAACACAAACAAGTCCCAGTGACCACAGCCTTTCTGTGCCTTTCCTTGTCCCAGTTCTGTAATTTCTCCATCCTGGTTAGCCCTTCCCACGAGTCTCTGTGCCCTTCTCCCCTTCTCATCCCCTCAAATCCTACCTGGAAATGTCTCTTTTATCAGAGAAGTCAGATTTGCTATTATGTGCAGAACCTTTTCTTCTCCGAGCTGCTCATTGGGGACATGGGGAGTGTCATCTCTAGAAAAAGAGAAGCAGCACAGTCACTGTCTGGGACTAACAGGACCTGTGCTTACAGCAATGAGCAAGGCAGAGAAACTTGCCAACTCCTCTCTAGAAGAAAGTGCCTCCTGGAAGAGAAAGTTTATGCTTTTGTGTGCAGAAGTCAGTGCTATGTTGACTGGCCAAGACACTGAGGGAGTTTCAAGAAATTGCTCACAGGGAAAATGAACTCCACTCCAAACTTGCCAGAGTCAAGGAGTGTTCGGACAACGCTCTCAGGGATGCACAGGGTGGGATTGTTCAGGTGTCTGTGCAGGGCCAGGAGATGGAATCCATGATCCTTGTGGGTCCCTTCCAGCTCAGGATATTCTCTGTTTCTATGATTCACTTTACCTTAAAACCCCTATGCACAAGGGTGTAAGGGGAGGCTCTCTCTGCCTTGGGGCGTGTCACAGGCACTAAAGCTGCCTGGAAATATTGCAAGGATCAGCACTTTGCAATCTGAGGGCATCTGATGTGCAATAATGAAGCAGAGCTGTTTGCACAATTGTGATCACCATTAAACAAGGGAATGCTTCCAGTAAGACAGCAATCTGCTCCACATCTGTGTTTGCACTAACATGCTTACAGCATTTGTAGACGATGCTGGGCTGTCCACAAGCCCACTGGAGAGAGAGAAGATTCAAAATCATGTCAAAGGACTGAGGAAAATTGCTTGAGGGGAAAAGAATACTCAATATAAGGTCACAAGGACCAATAACTACATCTAAGCAGGAACAGGCATCTGCAGGGACAGAAAATGAAAACATGAGACAGGCAATGGCCCTGCAAACTGGGACTGGAGGTTACAGCAAGCTGAGGTTATCAGAAGAAAGACCATACACACAATCACCACACAAAATAAAGCTTTGACCATCTGTAAGTGCTGTTGAGGCCTCCCATAGGACAGGGGACCCACCCCTGGAAGCCAAACCAGGAGAGAACATCCTCCACTGGGGAGGTTCCTCTGACTCCTAAAGCAAAACTGCCCCTTCTTGAATCAGGTCTCCCAGGTGCCTCATAGCAGCCACAAGAAATGCTGCAAGCCTGGTTTACAATGCTCTCCTCCCACTGCTCTGACCGGCAGCACCGGACGCACAGACACACAGCCCACAGCTCCTTCCCCTGAGCATTGCAGTTACTCGGAGTCACTGTGGAGTCAGACACGGCTGGACAGGATGCACAAAGGATGGACAGTGATCTTTTTGTCACCTCACTGCCACGAGCTTCTTGCCAGTGTCGAGAGCCCTCGCTAGGGTTGTGCTCTTCTCCAAACCCCTGGTTTGCATCACGAGGCACATCCTCCCCTCTCCTTTTCAAAGCGGGGACCATGGAAAGAGCCCTGACACCCCACGAGCTCCCTATGGGCTCCACTGCCCTTCTCCCGCCTAGCCCTGGTGTCCCTCTAGGCGGGCCCGGCCCCTCTTACCCGGTCCAGAGCACGAAGTCCGGTCTGGCCAGGCGGCCCTGCATGGCCCGGGCGGCCGAACCGAGCAGGCTCCAGGGCGCGTCGCACAGGTAGCTGCCCCACGGCCCGGCGGGCCCGGCCCGATCGCCGCCCGAGGGGCACGGCCGTCCCGCTGCCGCCGCCGCCTCGTACCCGGGGTCCCAGTGCAGATCCGTGAGGTGCCAGAACCTGCCGGAGCCGCCGCCCGCACCGGGCAGAGCCACGGCCAGCAGGCACAGCAAGAGCAGCACCAGGAGCCGGCCCATGGGCTGCAGAGAGCGCTGCAGAGAGCGCTGCAGAGAGCGCTGCAGAGAGCGCTGCAGAGAGCGCTACAGTGAGCGCTGCAGAGAGAGAGCGCTGCAGAGAGCGCTGCAGAGAGCGCTGCGCTGCCCTGGCTGCGCCCCGCCCCCACCGCGCCCGGCCCCGCCCCTCGGCCCCGCCCCCATCCGTGCGAGGCCGGGCAGCGCCCGCTCTCAAAACGGCGGCGGCGGCTTCCCCGCGGCCTCCTCCTATTGGAGGAGCCAGAAGGCGGAGCGACGCGATTGGCTGCCGGCCGGCAGAGCGGCGCTCCCGGATTGGGCGGGAGGCGGCGGCGCGCGAGAGTCGGCGCGCGGGCGGGTGGTGGCAGGCTCCGGGCCGGCGCCATGTGGGGCGGACACGGTGCGCGCGGGGCCGGGCGGGCTGCGCTCAGCGGGGCGCGGGGGACGCGGGGCCCGAGGCCGCCGCCGCCGCTCACCCTGATGGCGGCAGCGGTGAGGAAGGGGCCCGCGTCCCCGCCACCGCCTCACGGTCCCTCTCTCCCCCCGCTTAGGGAACTTCGATGGCGGGTACGGCACCGTGAGCGGCGCGGGACCCCCGGGCGGCTACACGCAGTCCCCGGGCGGGTTCGGGTCGCCCGCTGGCGCGCAGGCGGAAAAGAAGCAGGTAGGCCGGGCGGGGCCGCGGGAGGGGCCGCGGCGCTGGGGTCGGCTCTGACGGCCCCTCCGCCCCTTGCAGCGGAGCCGCTCCCAGAACATCGTGCCCTGCACCGTGTCGCAGCTGCTGGCGGCGGAGCAGGTCGACGAGACCTTCCGGATCTGCGATGTGGAGATCTCGCAGGTGGGCGCCGGGGCGGTCGCGGCCGGGGCGGAACCCTGGCCCGCGGCCGGCCCGGGCAACCCTTCCTCCTGTGCCGCAGGTCACCGTTGTGGGCATCGTCCGGCACGCGGAGAAGGCGCCCACCAACATCCTCTACAAAGTGGACGACATGACGGCAGCCCCGATGGACGTCAGGCAGTGGGTTGATACCGATGTAAGCATTGGATTTCCTATGAACGGGCTTTAGCAGCTTTTGAGAGCAGTGGGTAGAGAAAAGTTACAGAACTATACAGTGTCTCAACTGGAAGAAACCCATAAGGATCACTGATCAACACCAACTCCCTACTTCTCACAGAGTTTTTTAACCCAAAATATGTGGCTTTTCTGAAACGTGTTTTAGGGGTCATGTCCCTGAAATCCAAGGGAGATGCTGCTGTAGCAGAGGTCACTGGTGTTGTATATGACTATCTGCCTGTTTAGTATAGCTGAGTTTAGCTGACCAGTTTTGGGGGGGTCATCAGGCAGATGTTCAGTTGCCTTACTGCGAGTTTAGTTTGAGTTCAAAACCAGCACTGGCCCGCCCCATCCCCCCAGGCAGATTATGAATTCAACACCTAATTTTTACTATTAGAGGTTCCTTTCCTCTTGTTGCACTGTGAGAATCTCTCATAAGTGGACAGAGACAGCAGAGCAGACAACTGACACTGCTCTGAAATGTATACCGGTGTTGTTCTTTATTTTTTATTTACAGTTATGTTTCTCTAACTCCTCTTGCTGGACATAGGAATGCACGTTGTTTGTGCTTGCTTGAGATGAGCCTGCTTTGCTAAGTTGTTTATTGTGCTAATTGAGAAATGGAAACATGAATCAGCAAACCTCTCTTTTTTCCCTCTCTGTTAGGAGGCAGGAGGTGAGAATGTTGTGGTCCCTCCAGGAACCTATGTTAAAGTAGCTGGTCACCTTCGGTCATTCCAGGTAAGGTCATGTTATCTGTGTGTGAGTCCTGGCCATGAGGCTGGAGCAGGGGTGTGAAGGATTGGTGATCTGGCTTAGTGCTAGGGGGCTACTTTAGAATATCCACTTAATCGTGGTTGCTGGACAAATCCTTCAGTGTCTCTGCCAGGGCTGTATTTAATAACACTCTAATTGTTCCTGAATGCTAATAGTCCTGAATGAGGACTATTTAAAATGAAAATCCTTTCAAAATTCCCCTTGTCATCAGCATGTTTTCAGCAGAGCAGAGTTCTGGCCACCGGGTTCTGGGGTGTTGATACTGTCAAGCTTAGACCAAGTTCTGGTTCATGGGGAGACTTCTTGTAGCACTTCATGTAGGATACATGGTTTAAATATTCAAATAATGGTTTTAAGGCAAGGTGCAGTTAATTCCCAGCTGGTTAGAAAGAGGAGTGACTCTGTCTCCATTGTCTTTCAAAATCACATCCCTCCCCTACTCCTTGCTTGCTCCCAGTGGGATGGGGGGAATCAGAAGGGTCAAAGTGAGAAAACCTATGAGTTCAGATAAAGGCAGTTTAATAAGTAAAGCAAAACAAGGAATTCATTCCACTCTACCCATGGACAGGCAGGTGTGCCTCTTCCTCGTCCTTTCACCAGTTTTATGACTGAGCGTGACCACTGGCTGGTTTGGGTTCTCCCTTGGGGCAGTGGGGGTCCCAGCTGTTTCCCCTCCCAGCCTAATACTGGTGGAGCTGTGTGAGAAGCAGGAAAGCCCGTGGCTCTGTGCAAGGGTTGATGAGCAATGACTAAAACATCCCTGTGATATCAACACTCCAGCACAAGTCCAAAACTAGCCCATGCTACTGTACCCCAGCCAAAACCAGCAGAAGATGTAGGTCAGAACGTTTTGGACTAGCTGCATGCAGAGAAGCTCTCTCCGCACTGCTATCCCACTCCTGGAGGGAATGGCTGGGTTGGCTGTTAGGCATCTTTGTGTTGCTGTGCCGTAAATTGTTTTCTTTGTTTTCTGTTTGGTTTTTTCCCACTGAAAGAATAAGAAGAGCTTGGTAGCATTTAAGATCATGCCTCTGGAAAATATGAATGAGTTCACCACACACATACTAGAAATTGTCAATGCACATATGATCCTCAGAAAAAATCTTATGGTACGTACAAAGATCCTGATTCCATCATGGCCCTTCCTGACTGGTGATCTCCCAAAGAGAGACCTTTCGCTGGGAAAATTGCCTAACTGTGGGGCTGGAAAGCTTAAAGCTGGGCAACACTGAATGTTTAACAGGAGTACTGGCTTCCTTGGAGAGAGATTGTGTTGCAATCCACTTCCATAAGAAGCTGGTTTTACTTACTGGCTTAAAAATAACAATGAGTGTTTAACACTGTGGGCTTGGTCAGCCTGGGTAACCACAACACTTTTATTCTCATAATTCCAGTCAGCATCAAGAGTGCCACAGTCATTTTCCTCCACTGGGATAAGTGACATGGGGGGCTACGGAGGAGGTGGCAGCCTGCCAGTGAATGGGCTCACGGCGCACCAGAGCCAGGTGGGTGCCAGCAGCTTTTCTGGAAGCACAGCAGTGGCAGCGGAGGCTCTTGCAATGTGATTTAGTGTGGTGGTTCTTGTTCCTCCAGGTACTGAACTTGATCAAAAGCTGCCATGTCCCAGAGGGGATGAGTCTACAGGACTTGAAACTTCAGCTCCACAGTATGAGTATGTCAACAATCAAGTAAGTGTGTAGAAATGAAGGATGCTATGGAAATCCATGCAGTCCTTCCAGAGGCAGAGAGGACAGTGGACAAGCCCAGACACTCAGCTGTGAATCAGGGTGGGTAATTCAGGTGGTCCCAGCAGTACAGGAGCCAGAGCTTTTGAAAGATTTACTGCCCTGAATGAGCTGTTGCCAGTTGCTTTGTTCCCTCTTTTCAAAACAAGCTGTTCGTCAGTTCAGTGGCAATGTACTGCAGTGCCTCAGTAACATTTTTCCTGTTCAAGGACTACCTTGCTCTCTGCACACTGATAAAAAATTTAGGAATAGTCTGTTCTATTCTACTTCACTGTCTCTCATAACTTCTTCTTGAGACTTAAAAAAATAGTCATTAGCTTCCATGACCTTTGTTCTGTCCCCTGTGGAACAGAGTAGTGGATGCTACCTGGGCAGTGCAGAGTGGTGACTCAGGCAAAGTCTGAGCGGCAGGAGGAGCACATTGCCATAGCTTAGGAGAAACTTCCTGTGTCACACTGCCCAGGACAGAGACACCAAGGGCTTCCCTTGGCAGCTGCCAGGAGGGAACTGTGGGGATGGGGTCTATAAATGGGAATTACCTGGCAGAAAGGTGGTGATTTATCTCCCTTTGCTAACTAATTGCTAGCTCATTATCAGCTGTGTGGTTTTTCTTCAAGGCAAGCCGTGGAATTCCTCAGCAGCGAGGGACACATCTACTCTACAGTGGATGATGATCACTATAAGTCAACGGATGCCGAGTAGAGTTCTTTACATCTGGTTTTAGTTCCAAGCAAATGTTTGTCCATGTTTCAAGATACCTTGCTGAGCTCTGTGACGTGGAGGGTGACCTTTGCTCTTCGTGGAAATTCCTGGTTACTCTGTGAATGCCAACTCCTTGTAATTCAAGGATGAGCAGAAAGTGTGTGATTCTGGTAATTGGACCTGATTCTATGCTGTGACCATGTGACTGAAAGCATGAAGAGACACAGGAAAACTGAGCTCCTCAAAGCTTCAGAGCCTTCACTTTGTTTTTGGCTCCTTCGAGGGTGCCTGTTAGAAAGAAGAGCTTCTTTATGATTTGTCCTTTATTTCTAGAGCTGTTTCTCCTAACTCAGCTTCCATTCCATTTCCTTCACAAAGTGGGTAGCCAAGAGTAATCTTCCACTAGTGTACAGCAATCATGAAAAGATGTTCTTATTGTTTAGTTTGTGCATTTAAATCTATATTTGTACTAGAGCTGATCTTGTTACTAGAGCTTTTGAACATTTCCAATAAAATGTTAACTTGGGACGCCTTGCATCATGTGTGACTCTAGAGGCTTTTCTGCCTTGAAGAAGAAAACATCTGCTTGACAAAACCTGGGGGTAAAAGCATAGCTCATACTTTCAGTTTAACTTTCCTTATTTTTTCCTTAGCTTTTTGCTTTGAAGGCTCAAACTGAAGTGAATGTCTGGCCAGTAAGAAATAATTTTACTACTGAAGAAAACATGTTGTATCAGTGTTCCAAATAGGGCCAGGACCATTTCTGCTGCCAAAACAGACTCCCCAGGGAAGGGGTCATGGCCCCAAGACTGCCAGAGCACAAGAATTGGACAACACACTCAGGCACAGGATGGGATTGTTGGGGTGTCCTGTGCAGGGCCAGGAGTTGGACTTGAGGATCCCTGTGTGTCTCTTCCACCTCGGAACATGGTGCCAAAAGACATGCGTGCTGTGCTTTCAGCTGAAGCTCAAATGAATTACACCATGTGAAACAAGGTTTTATTCTTTAAACCATTTTTAAAGCCTAACAGAAAAACAGTTAGGATACAGGTTGATACTGGTGGTGGACTGAGATGGAGAAAAGGGATTTGTGTTTCCTGTTTCTCTGCACCCCCTGCCTTGTCCAGGAGGCTGCAGGGTGGCTGCTGCAGGGTGTACTTGTTGAGCTTTTGACAGGTACCCTTCTCGGACCAGGGTAAGAGAGCAGAGGAGGCTGCTGTTCTGCTAAGTTCTTTATTTCATAGTCTCACAGCTTTCTTGAAAGGCAGAGTTTAAAGGGGGTTACATGATATATGATACATGATTACAAGCAGCAACAGCAAACAGGCAAAACCAGCTGCTGCTTCTTCTATAAGCTCTGTATTTTTTCTTGCAGAAGTGTGGATTATATTTGTTAACTGACCAATAAGATTAACACACGATTCCAGTTTTTCTTAACCTATCCTGGTCTAATTCTAACAGTTGTAAGCCTTACACCAGTGTTACACAGGTATTACACAGATTTGCGTGGACAGTTTCTATCAGCTCTTGTTTATGTGAACACTATCTAAAAAATGTGAACAGTATAATTCTATCTATATTTTGTCTAAAGTAAAGAAATTCTGTGAAAAGGTAACACTGCTGCAGCAAGAACTGTGTTTGAGGTCTCTGCTACAGCTTTTTAATGTTTAAGGCAGTTAGCATATATTTCTACTAAAGGTTAAAAAATCTATTTCTATTTCACTTTGGTGTGACTTTATGTATCTCAGCTTATCCAAAGGTTTTAATTCAACCCCTGTGCTTTGGCTTCCCTCTGGGCCTGAGTCCAGAGGAGCTTTCCCTCTAACATGTACTGTCCCTGCAGTCAATGGTAAGCTTCCTATCATAGGAAACAGATATGGCTGGTGATTATTTTGAATTTGTAATGGGAGCAGTTCAAGAGTCATAAATATTAAGGAACATTTCACGTGTGTAGTGTAGGTGTTCCCACAGAAGGAACTGCGGCTTTTGTGGTGAAGGCGTTGCTGAAAAGCAGGACCCAGATCTTACAAGCTGAACTGCTGAGACGCTGAACTGCACTTGGTGCCTGCTGGGTGGGAGCTGCTGTGCTGTGCTGAACTGTCCTTCAATTGCAGCTTGCTAAATGCTCAGGGACATGGGGCCTGCTAGAGTAGCAGCATGCGCACATAGGACTCAAGTCAGAGAGCTCACAGTCTGGTGAACTCTGGGTGTTCAGGAACTGCAAGGGTAGGGTAGGGTTTCTGTTGCCTGGGACTCGAAAAGTGACCTAGGTTTGCAAAAGCAGCTCCTTGTGGGCACATCGATGGGGCTGGCTGGGGGACCCAGGGCCTCTGCTCTGCTTTGTTCTGCTCTGCCAGGCATTACTGCTGGGGCAAATCCCAGTGTCCTGCTTGGGTTCAGGGGCCCAGCTGTAGCCCGTGGTGCACCTCTGTGGATAAATCATGCAATAGGTGTGTAACAGGTGAACATTTGGCTATGGAGTTCAGCGTATCTAGAAGCCAAAAGTACTGTAATATCCTTTTTGTAGGAGGTATGCAGGTTAGGAAGAAAATTGCTGAGGATTTTTGGAGGTGAAAATGAGTGGAATTGCTTGCAGTAAGGAGAGTAGTTGTGCAATTGGATAACACAGTCCTGTGCTGGCGCTGCTGAGGGTGGTTGAAGGCAGGGACCCCCCAGCTCTGCGTGGTGCTGTGCTGGCTGGACCGATGCTCCAGCCTGTCCTACCCTGGCTGCCCCTGTAGCACAGCCCCCGTGTCCCAGCCCGCTCTGACCCTCTGTGGAGAGCCCAGAGCTAAGGTGCCATGGAACAGGGTGGGCTGGGGGGGGGAGCAGCCAGAGGCAGAGAAGGCCCGTGTGCGAGCAGCCCTCCCCCGTTCCGAGCACCCGGGCACCTCAACCCCGCTTCCTCCTGCGGTGAGACCTCGCACAGCCCCTCGTGCCCTGGCCGTGTCTGGCAGTCGGCGGGTCAGGACTGCATGTGACGGTGGCGGCCGCGAGGGGAGCATGGGCAGAGGCTATGGAGGGACACGCGAGTCCGGGGCTGCAGCTCTTGGGGTGGCTTTGCCACGGTGTAGCAAAACCGCTGCGGGAGACGTGTGGGGCGCGGGGCCCCGCGGGGCTGCGGCCGGGAGGAGCCGGGCAGGCGCGGATGCTGCTCGTCCCCCGCGCGAGGCACTGCCGGGGGCCAGGGGAAAGGGCCGGGCCAGGCCCCAGGCGCCGGCGGGAGGGGAGCTGGGGCCGCCGGTCCGGGGCGGGGCACACAGCCCGGGGCGGGGCCTGCCCGGGGCGGGCCCTGTCAGGCGGTGGGTCCGGCCCGTGCCGGTGCCGCCGCCGCTGCCGGTTCCGGACCCGGCCGTGGGCCCCCGATGTCTTCGCGAGCTGCCCCGCCGCGGTTCGGGCCGCTGCAGTTGGCGCTGGCGGCGGCGGGGACGGCGGCGGCAGCGCTGGACCTGTGCATGGACGGGTGGGTGGCGGCGGAGTACGCGCGGTGCGGGCAGCCCGGCTGGGCTGCGCTGTCGTTGTCGCTGCTCGCCGCCGCCTCGGCCGCCGCCCAGGCCTGCAGCTGGCTCTGGCTGCGCTCCGACCCGCCCGCGCTGCGCCCCGCCGTGCCCGTAGCGCTGCTCGCCGCCCTCCACCTCCTACAGCTCGGCTTTTTCTTTAGGTACGGCAGCCCCGCACCGAGTTCCCCGCGCGTCCCCGGGCATCACCCGCTGCGCCTCAGCCTCCCCGCGGGTGCCCGACCCTCTGCAGCTGCCTCTCGGCCCCTCCTGGCACCCGGGGACGGGGGTGAGCGGTGCCTTGGATGTCGGGAGGGCCAAGAGGTTCCTGGGCAGAGCGGTTCGGCCCAGCCCCGCGCTGGAGCCGGATGAAATGTGTCGGTGGGAGCCACCTGTATCCCTGCAACTGAAGTTTCCCTCCGGCTCTGCTTTGTCTCCCGGTGCTGTTGCCGCTGCCCTCGGGACAAACGGAACAGCGCCCCGAAACCTCGTCGCGGCCTTGGCGCTCCTGGCAGTTCAGGGGAGCAGCGAGGCCTAGCCGGGGGAAGGGAATAATCCAGGCAGTCCCCTGAGGTCGATGCTGTTTTACAATTGCACTTCACCCATGGCTGGGCATCGTGTGGCTACTGTGGTGCGTGGTTTGGGCAGGGAGAAGGAGGGCTTTGGACATAAATCAGTGGGGTTTGTTGTCCTGTCAGGAGTTCGTTGACCTGCCAGGGCAGTGTGAGGACTAAGGTGTGTGGTGCCTTGCGTGGGCCCTCACCACCAGCTGGGTCCCCACACAGGTGCCTCCATGCTCTGAAGGTGGGCTGGAAGGTGTGCTGGGCAAAGGCAGAGGAGGAGGATGAGCAGAGACACATGGCCTTCCTCTCCCACGACATCAGCATGCTGCGTCTCTTCGAGACCTTCCTGGAGAACACCCCACAGCTCACCCTGCTCCTCTACATTATCCTGCGGACAAACAAGGCTGAGCTCTCCCAGGGTGAGGGGTCTGGGGCCAAGGGAGGGGGCTGCGGGGGTGCAGGCTTGGAGTCAGAGTGGGCTTGGATGGGGTAGACTGGAGAGGCTGTCCAGGGGCTGGAGGACCCAGCAAGACACTTGTAGTGTCATTCTGCTCCTATGTCACTCCTTCCTTTGACATGTCACACTATAGGGTGGACCCCTGTCCTGCACTCACATGCCACAATGGACCATGCTGGGCTTGGGGTGGGAAGGTTGAAGCTGGGGGACCACTCTTATGTGCCCCAGGAGAGGCTGAGGGTCAGGTGAGAAATCAGGCGCCCTCTGCAGAGTGGAGAGGTGCTGATGTTGGAATGGGTGGAGCACAGGCTGCTGAGCAGGTGCTGTGGTGCCCTTCCTGGGGTGGGGAGCAGGTGTCACTGCAGGGAAATGGGGAGCCCAACAACGTGAGAGCCAGCATTCACCTGCCTCTGTGGGCTGGGGGCTTCCATGCCTGGGAGATGGGCTCTGCAGAGCTGTTCAGTCCCAGCACTTCTTCCCCATCTGAACAAGGCCAGGCACCAGCCTCCTTGTCCTCGGGGAGGGCAGAAGGCAAGGGGAGAAATGTGGGTGCTGATGCTCTGAGCCCCTCAAAAAGCAGCTGCTTTTTGAGCTGGGGGGAAGCTCATTTTAGCAGTACTGGGCAGGGAGAGGTTTGAGCCAGGCTGGGCCACCCCTTGGTCCCCCCTCAGCATCTTCACTTCTGTATTTGCAGGCCTGGGAATCGGCACCGCATTCCTGTGTGTGTCCTGGTCTCTGCTGGACTACCATCAGTCCCTGCGCTCCTTCCTACAGGACAAGTATGAGCTGAGCCTGGGCTCTTCCATCATCTACTTCCTATGGAACCTCTTCCTCATCTGTCCCCGCATCCTGGTGGTTGCCCTCTTTGCCCTGCTCTGGCCCTATGGTGTGGCTCTCCATTTCCCACTTGTGTGGCTGGCCATGTTCCTCTGGGTCAGCCTGCAGGGCACGGACTTCATGGAATCATCCGGCCCCGAGCAGCTTTACCGGGCCATGGTGGCTGTGATCCTCTACTTCAGCTGGTTCAATGTGGCACAGGGGAGGACACTGTACCGCAGCATCATCTACCATGGCTTCATCCTGGTGGACAGCACGCTGCTGACCCTTGCCTGGCTCTGGGGCTGGGCTCCCTCTGAGGAGTACTCATACCTCCTCCCAGTGGTCTCCGCTGCCCTGCCCTGCTACCTGCTGGGGCTGGGGCTGAGGGTCACCTACTACAAGTGGCTGCACCCCAACATGCAGGTGCAGCAGGAAGGGAGCTACGACGAGGTGGATGCCAGTGGAGGGAGTGGTGGGCTGGAATTTCACTCGTTCTTGGAACCAGACCTTGTGAACAGGCGGATGCAGTGGCTTGCCCAGACCCAGTTCCCCTTGTCCCAGCCAGCACGGCAGCACTTCGTGAATGGGGCTGCTGCTGTGGAGTCTGCTGTCTGAGGGCAGGTCCTCTAAAGGGATATGAGGGGGAGGTAGACTTGTTGGTTGTGCCCCTGCTTGTACTTCCCAGGCTGTTGTTTTTGACAGCCAGAGGGACTTGGCAGAAACCAGGGGTGATGTGGAAACACCTGATGAGTCCCATGGCACTCAGCATGGCTCCCACAGCTGTACCCTCAAGGAAAGCCACAGTGTTTGTGGTGAGTCCAGCACATTGTGGCATATGGCTGCACTTCTGTGTCAGCTTTTCTTGTTATTTATTACTAGCTTTTTCAAAAAAGAAAAATGAAAACAAGAGCACTGGTTTATTTTCTCTGTGCCTCTCCTGCTGCTGCCATTGCTGTGCACGGATCTGGGTGGCAGGGCAGGGGGAACTTGTTTCCTCCATGGTTGTGGCTATCTGACCTTTCTGTTTCCAGCCAGGATTTTCCTTCTTGTGTTAGTTTTGGTGTCAAGGTCAAAGCTCACCTGTTATTGCTGTGTTCAGGGAGGGATGGGAAAGGAGGCCTGTGCTGGGAAAGTGGCTGTAGGGTGGCTCAGGGCTTCTGGCTTATTACGGACACCTCATGCTCCCTTGGCTGCCATTCCCACCACCACAGCCTGGGCAGCGCTCCCAAGGCTGTGACCAGGTGTAGTGGTTTGGTCCAAAATACTCATTACTTACTTATTTACCTTCTGTGAGATAAGAATTAGGAGAAAGCAAAGCAGGCACAAAACTTAAAAGAATATGAAGAAGTTTATTAACAGACCTAAAAGGAAGGGAAAAAAAAATCAGACCACACCTTCAGAAGACTTCTCCTCCCCCCACCTTTCTCCCTTCTCCCACTGACAATGTAAAAAGACAACCCTTGAGATTTTCAGTCAGTTTACCACTTCTATAATAATCTTTTTCAGTTCACTTAGGGAGAGGAGCCTCTCTTGCTCATGCTATGGAGACATCTCCACAAGAAATTCTCTCATGGCTTCAGTATCACAGCGAGCCAGCCGCCCAGGTTGGTTCTCTGCTTGCATGTGAGAGTCCCTTCCCCTGACTTCCAGCTTTCCTCACAACTGCTTTCAAGGGTCCAATCTTGAGCTACTGGGGTAAGGTTGAGCTGTTCAGAAACAAAAGTTCTCTTCACCCATCTCTGGGAATATCTTCATCTCTAGGAATAGAGGCCCTCCCCCTTCCGTGGGAGCAAAAGGGTCCTCATCAAATTACAGCTACTGTCATTTGCTCATTTCAGCACAAGTACTTCTGCTCACAGTTACAGTCTGAACACTCCAACCCCCATGCTTTCATGAAATTACAACGGTACTCTGATATATCATAGTCCATCACCACCATAGCTTTACAACAGAATTTTAGCTTCTAAGCATCTCCACTTTCTCCTCCCTCAGGGTTTCAGCTCTTCCTTCTTCACTGACTTTGGTGTCTCTATGGTGTTTTCTTCACCTTCCCTCTTCCTCAGACTTGGAAGAGGATTAATGTCTGCAGGCTTCATATGTTCTGGAGGAAATTTACAGCACTAAAGGGTTAATCTTACCTGGGCCTTGCAGCTGGAGTTCGCTTATTGCTGTTGGTCACATGATCTTTGCCAGGCAGTGGGCACCTTCAGCTGAATCTTCACCCGAACTGGGGCTGCCTGCACGGAGCAGGGCTGTGGGGGGAGGGCCGCAGATGGAACAGGACCACACGCCCCCCCCCCCCCACCCAGTTACCTGTCCCAAGGCCGGAAGCAAGAGAGAGCTTTCCTGGGGTTTGTTCATTCTTAAATGTGGACCACAGAGGCATGTCAAGCTCTTTAAGTGGCTTAAAAAGTTGTCCATATTCAAACTAGCCAGTTGATAGGTTCTGTCAGGTTATAGAGGAAGCTGTAAGCACCTCTTTGCAAGAGAATCACTTCCGTAGCTATGCTAACCCATGACACCAGGCTGGAGTTGGCCACGGCCAGTTTCTCAGCCATAGGTGGCTGTTGATGTGGTCAGTGGGGTCAGTAGTGAGGTCGGTGCTGTGCCAGTTCCTGGGCACAGACACCCACCACTTCCCAGGTGGGGCTGCCTCCACCCAGCTCGGGGCCCAAACCCAGGCAGGCCCCAGAGCAGTGCCTGCCTTTTGCTGTTGCCCAGCTGGCAGCTGTGGCATGTCCTGGCTGCCAACAGCACTGACCTTTGGCTCCTTGCCCTCACCTCCATCAGACCCCTCCCAGCACACCATCCCAGGAGAGAACCTCCATACCAGGGAAGGCAGCAGGATGCAGCTGGAAGAGCAGCTGAAATGCTGTTTCACAGCTGCTCCTATAGAAGCTCAGCCCTGCCCAGGGCCAGCAGCACCGCAGCAGAAGGTGGGAGAGGGGCATGCAAAAGAAAATGGGAAGGGAAAGTTTGTGCAGGAAGCACCATGTGCCTCCCCATGGCACCTCAGCAGAGCCCAGGAGCAGGTCCCTGCCCCACTGGCTCCCCAGGGGCATGGGGGCTCTGGTGGCTGCACTGTGACCTGTGGCACCCTGAATGCTCCTGGTGCCACCAAGCCTGGCTCGGGCTGCCACAGGGGTGGGGACTGACACAGGGGCAGAGAACAGGCTGAAGCACTGACTATAGAAAATAAAGACTTTATTTTTTTTTTCCAGTTCACAGGACAGTTCCCATTACAGACCATGAACAGGCAAAGGTCCCACAGCCAGCAGCACCCAGGACTCGCCCCTTGTAGCACAGCAAAAGAGGTGGTTGTGGGCTCCAGGGGTCCTACTGCTTCCCACCAGTGCCAGCACAGACGTCCCCTCAAGGGCTGTCAGAGGCAACAAATATTAGTGGATCAGGTGGTTTTTAAAGCCTCCGTGGCTGTGTTGAAGCTGAAGGGGAGGCCAGCAGCACCCAGGTGAGCTCAGGTGCTCTAGGCCTGCAGGCTGACTGTCCTTCAGGTGTTCGGGTTTGCTCTCCCATTACCCCTGACCTGACTGTAGCTGAACTGGTGACAGACAGGAGAAAATCAATGCTTGGATAGAGGTGCTGTTCCTGCCTCAAAAGAGACAGGAAAAGGCTTAAATTCAGCCAGTAGAGGAAAAAATAAAATAGCCAGGTCACCCCTTTATTAACAAAACACAGAAATGGACCATCAACCTCCTGTTATAAAAGTACTTTACATACATTCAAGGAAACATCATATAAATATCAGTATGAAATGTCAGTGGCTGTGAGTTCCACACTCAGCTAAAATTTTACCAACATCTTAAAATTTCCCTAAAACATTTAAAGTAAACAAACACAAAGCACAGCCAGCTACCAGGCAGCTCAGGCCCGCAGGTCCAGCACCTGCTGCCAGTGCCTGGGCAAACCCAGCCCCTCTCCAGCATGGCTCTGGTCAGCTGCTTCCTATGAGAGCGAAGCACAGGGGCTGCTTGGCCATGCCAGTGTTGGGAGGTTAAGGCACAGCTTTTAATCCCAAAGTTCAGCCAGTTGGAGTACAAGATGTGCTCCCAAACCTGCTTGCAGGAGACCTTTGGATGGGCTGGGAACCTGCTGAGGGATGTTCAGCATCAGCACAGACTCTTTGACTACAACCGAGTCCTGATCCTCTGGTGACATTTCCAATCCTGGGAGCAGTGAGGCTCCTTGCCACAGCTCTGGCACTTCACAAGGACCCCAGAGGAACTGGACTCTATGGACCCAGCAGTAAGGGAGCTGGAGCTGCCCCAGCTGCCTTGGAACAGGTGCAAACACACCTGAGGTCTCCATTTGGTGTAGACAGAGAACATCCCTGGGTCTTGCTCCCCTTTCCAAATCCACTGCTGAGCACTCCTAGCACAGCCTGTTAGCCCCCCAGGCTCTGCTGGGCCAGCAGCCCCCAAGGCAGCCAAGCACCTTTACCTCTGCTGAGCTGCCCAGTGACACCCACAGCAGACTCCTCAGATCCTCCTCATGGGATGAGCAGTTACGCTGCTGGCAGGCAGGAACTCCTACATGTATTTGTGTGAATATTTGAGCTGCAGAGCTCCTGGGGAAATACACAGACCCAGTATCCACCTGGGATCACACCTGGCAAGGAGCTGAAATGGAAAGCAGATCACTCCTGACTCCAATGACCACCCTGGAGAAAGAGAATTGCCTTTGATTCCAATTTAATTATTTAAAAAAAATTAAAAAACCCAAAGGGAAACTGGAGCTGGTACCATGTGAAATAGACCTCCCAGGTCCAGTCCCTGAGCATGAGGTATCCAAACCCCTGCCTCTAGGCACCTTCTGCCCCATGGTCACTGGAGCTGGCCCAGGAACAGATGCCCCCAGGGCACAGCAGAGCCTGTGCCAAGCAGGCCCAGCAGCTCCCCCTGCACTGATGGAAATTAACCCTCAGTAATTAATGCCATGAAAGAAATGTAGCAAACACATCCCTGCCTGTATGGGCACAGCAAATGGGTCTGTGTCCTCCCTGCAGTGACAGATTTTCAGCCCAGTATCCTGATGGTGATATGGGGCTGGTGACCACAATCTGGAGAGGTCTGGGTGCAGCCACAGGGCTGGCTCTGCAGGAGCAGGACCAGCAGGTTCTGGGGCACAGCACACACCTGTCCTCAGGGCACCTGCTGATCTGGTGCCATCGGGGTACATGGGGGAGACCACCAAACACAGCCTGAGTTGGCACAAAACCAACTGGGCTGGCCCCTGTGCCAGCCCCAGTCCCTAGCTCGCTGTTCCTGGCCAGAGGAGCTGCAGGCCAGTGACTCCAGCCTCTATACTGAGACAGGAGCAGAAAAATCCCTCCCAAGTGCTCCATGCTGCCAAGTCACAGTGTCTTAGAAAATTAAGTCCCTCTTAACAAGGCATTTGTTTCTCACTATGTAGTTAGGCTAATGCAAAGAATATAAGAAAATTGAATCTGATTCTACTAAAAGGAACCTACAAACAGAGTCAGGAAGGCAGAGATGAAGGTTATACCATAGCCAGAGCCTTCTCTTCAACATTCATGAGGATTTAGGAATTAGATTATTCCTAGTACAGGTGAGGACTCTGTTCACATCTGAGGTGTCTGCACCAGTTCACAGGCGGTTTCATTTTTCTTTACAGGGAAAATCTGTGGGATCTACAGTCCAGACCAAGGCTGGAATCCAGTGATCTCAAGGCTGGAATCCAGTGATCTCCTGCTGGCTAACAGGACTTGTGCACACATTGACTAGAAGCCACTGGGATCAACTCGGAACACCAATACTTGCCTCTACAAGGAACCACATATCCCAGAAGTATTCCCTTACCTTTATATTTTCCAGTAATCCCACACTGAGGAAATAACATAAGGACATTGTAATAAATTAACTGTTTTGAACACCCAGGGAAGGAGAGAGGACACATTTTACAGCAATAGAGGTATTTTTGACATTTTCATTAGTATTTCCTATGAAAAAAACCATAGCTCTTCGGCTTTGCAAAACAAGGGAGGTTTAAGCTCTGCCATCAGCATTTTCCTATAAAAATAAAGTTTTGTGTTTACTTGGGTTCTACAACTAAGCTGAATAGAAAGGAGAAGGCTCTTACAAATACATCTGCTGTTTTATGGCCCCTCCCTCTGGAGACACCTGCCAGAGGCATTCAGCCAGCTCTGTAAGTCCCTTCTGCAGACAAGCTCTAGCTCTGCTGAGTCTAGGGCTTCTTTACAGGACACCTCTGGACTTGGCAGGGGCTGTGCTCCTGAGGAACGACCTGCTGTCATATTCCACTGTACAGTTTGCATTAAATATGTTTTCTTCATCAAGCTGAAAAGTGAGTCCCCCAACATGTGAGATTTCTGCCCCCCCCCCCCCCCAGTAATGGAGAGGGCTTGCGGGAGCTTCAGTCACGTCTTTGCTCCAACTTCTTACAGGAAGTCTAACTCGAGGGCTTGGTGAAGGGACACGAGGTCGGCGTGATTTGTGATCCTCCAGAATGGCATGTTGTGCTGTAACAGAGGACAGTCAGGTTTATGCAGGGATTTTCAGCTGAGGTTGACGCAGGCTGAGTAGAGCTGCAGGGCTGTGCAGTGTGGTGGTTCTGAGCACACCATGCTCAGGAGGGACCTTGGCCACATGCACATCCATATCTGGAGCCCATCTTATGTGCGTGCACATCTGTGTGTGACAGGCATCAGCACTGTCAGCTGCTCGTGATAGAAACCTTGGCTGTGAGCTGCTGCTGCACCCAGGAATGCCTGTCCAGGGCCCCAGGAAACCTGCACGGGCAACAGCTCTGGCACATGGCAGAACACGTGAAGCCTGCGGAGTCAAGGTCCTGACAGTCATCTTTGCACTTCACTGCTAATTAGCACAACTGAACAACCCGTCTAGGCCTGTCCAAATCAATCCTTGTTTATAATCCAGCCTAATGGCAGGCGCTGTATTGACCTGCTGCTGTTCCTGCACCCTGAATCCTCTGTGCTCCTGAGAAACTGCATTATCCTGATAGTCACAGGCTATGATCAGGATATAGAATCATAGAATCATCAAGGGTGGAAGGGACCTCCAAGATCACGGAGTCCAACCTTTCAACATGCTATGTCCAACATGATACGCTAAGACACTGCTGACAGGGACAGTGTTATATGCAATCCTAAACAATAGTAAAAGAGAAACTTTAAACACCTAGGAGCCGGAAAACTGCCCATCTTAACACAAAGGAAGATCTCTTGCATCAAAGACAAACTTTGCTCCTGGCTGCCCTGGCCTGAAGAGTTCAGCCTTGGAACAAGAGTTCTTGTAGGCAAAGCCTGCCAGCAACTTCCCTTTGTGCTGCCCCACCTCTGCAGTCAGACCCACCTGCTTGGCTGCGACCTCCTCATCACGCCCGTCTCCAATCACCACGTAAGTGACCTTCTTTCCAAACCGTGAC
Source organism: Aphelocoma coerulescens (assembly GCF_041296385.1). Lineage (NCBI taxonomy): Eukaryota > Metazoa > Chordata > Aves > Passeriformes > Corvidae > Aphelocoma > Aphelocoma coerulescens. The sequence continues at coordinate 2,692,231 of NC_091036.1, forward strand.
ACGATCCTCTCGAAGCAGCTCTCTTTACCTGCCAAAGACAATCCTCCTGTAAGGAGCCTCAGGCAGAGAGAAATAGAGCCTGAAAAGGTCCCTTCCTCCCACTATGGAAACACTTCTTGTCTTACTAGGCAGGGGTAGCACCCAGTTCAGCTCCCAAGGCCAGAAGCCTCGACCAGCTGGACCACAGCATGGGGCTCCTCAGCTGCAGAAATGGCAGTTCCCCATATAAAAATCCCAGCTTATCCCCAGCAGATGCTGCAGTGCCAGACTTGGCACAACCCCTTACCTATTTTTGTAGCACTATAAATATTTTCAATGGGAAACACCTCGCCCAATCCATACAGGAGAACTTTGGCAAGAGCTGGCATCAGTTGGGTGGTTGTGATCAGGATGTTCTCACAGTTTTTTCTAAAAGAAGAAAAACACTTTTAACAGCACATCTACAGGCAGCGGTGCCAGGACTGCTCCGGGCAGTCTGATCAGCTTCCCCAGGTGCCAGGTGCTTTGCTGTCCTGCTTTCAGGAGGCATTTTAGGACAAGGTTTCGTAATTTTTGCTCATTTGCTTCTGGCAGAATTCTCCGTCAGAAAAACCATTTGGTGAGCATGGGGACCTTCCTAACTACAGGTGTTTCAGCAGAGAAACAGGGGTGGAGTTCTTGCCCTCAGTCACTTGGCATCTCGGTGCCTGTGCCCAACAGCAGCAGCGTGATGGGGGCAGTGCCCAGCACAGTGCTGCACGTGAACCTGAGGGCGAGAAAGGGCTGAGAAAACCTTGCATGCACTTCCAGGCTCCATACCTGGACTGGATAAGCAGAAGGGATTTTAATGCAGTTTCCAGCCAGGAATCTGTCAGCACTTCTATGTCGGTCCTCAGTCGCTGCAGAGCTTCCCTCTTCTGTGGGCTGAGCAGGCCTGGAAGGTAGGGAACACGTGTTTGCCTGGCACATCTGACACGAGGAGAGCTGTCCCCCAGTGCACCAGCTGCCTGCTCTGCAATAAATAACAGAGTTGAATGCCTCTGGAAGCTGGACTGTCTATCTCAAAGCAACTAAAGAAACCAGCTCCCAATGACATGAATGAGCCCAGACATCCATCCAGGAGTCTGACCATGGAGAACTGGGCAGATACTTTTCTGCGATTATTTCAAAGCATTTCTCAGGATACAGGCAATCAAAGGCACTTCTCTCCTACAAAGCACTCACAGTAGCAGGGATCCAAGGCCACAGAGCAGGGGAAGGAACTCCTACAATCACTCTCTCTGACTTTCTGCTTTCCAAGGACCCTTTCCACTTTAAGCCCTTTTACACACCTTTTTTTCAACCACCCCCCCTTCTTTTATTCCCATGTTTGTAATCGCTTTTAGATATAATTTTCTTCAAGCCTCTGGTTTTGAATTAAAAGCAGACAGAAGTGGAGCCCATTTCTGCTCTTGACAGTAAACACAGCAAGAAAGGAGCACGTGGAGCCTGCACGTCTTTTCAATTTCCATCCATGATGTAGGAGCCCCCCTCACTCCAGCCTTCTGTTACACCAATCCTCTGCAGTGAGGCCACGGAGGGACCCACAGCAGGCTGCACTGACAGCTACTTCATCATGTAGCTTTCCACAGGTCCTGAAAAACTCTGTATCCAGGTTTCCCATGTGCAAAATACAAAATCATGGTCTGATGCCTACAAGAAATCCAGTAACTGCAGCACACCAAACTGCAGATTTTTAATGCTCAAAGTTGTAGCTTTTAACACCTGGTTTTTAGAAAATATGTCAAAAAAAACCCATCTATCAAGGTTTTTGTGTAGGCAAAGGGTACCCAAACCCACAACCAACCAGGCCAAGTCACCCTACCAGGTGAGCTGCTCCAGCAGCATCCCTTTTCCAGGGATGGCAATGCCAAGATTCAGACTAAACAGAAAATGAATCTCCCTTTGCTCACTATGGTTTGCATGATTATGACAGCTTTGGAGTTGAAAGGGAAGCAAAACTAGAAGGCTTTAAGTGACTTTGTGAAGAGAGATCAGAGAAGTCATGTCAGACTGTGGGCCTGAGAGCCCAGGGGTGACCACTGTATTTCCTGACAATGGCACAACCAGAGGCAGACTTAGTGAAAACATGAATGAGACCTCCTGAGCAGCAGGGCAAATGAGTCATTCAGGCCGCTGCTGAGCAGAGTGCCAGGCAGCCTTTCATACCAAATTAGCAAAGGGATACTATCTGCACCAAAACTGTTGTCTCTAGGACTGAGTGACCATCCTTATCTCCACGATAAATCACAGCCTGCACTGGCACACTGTTCAGTTTTGGAAGACGTACCCTCCTAGATTCCATGGAAATTTGATCCCAGTTAGCACTGGGAGAATGGTTTACTTCTCATGTCCACACATCAGGAAAGCCAAAGCTCTGAGGAAGGATGGAGTCTGGCCCCACAAACTCTGTTCGGTGCTCAGACCTCGGTGCAGGTGATCACTCACCTCCAACGTTGGTTTTGTATTTGTTGTAGATCTCGCGTACCCTGCGGTAGCGGAAGGCCAGTTTCCTCATCCAGTCCACTCCTTGCACACCCACTGAGGAGCTGTGGTTTGCGTTGCTTCCTGAGCCACTGAACCCATCCGTGGAGAAGTTGTAGTTGCTGTTCCAGGAAAGCAAATGTTTTAGGTGTGCCACAGCAGCAGAACCACTGAGGCATTTCTGGCAGGGCTGCCGATGGCAGCGCTGACAGCAGCTGGAAAACACTTCGGAGAGGAGCTGCACAAGCACCACAGCACCTGGAGAGTGGAGCCTGGCTCCTGCGGGAATCCAACTATAGCTGCTGCTCTGAACTGCTGCACTGATACAACTCCTTTCCCATCTCCACTACAAAACCTTCCTTTGCTCTTCGGCTGTTCACTCCTCTGCCATATAGAGCATCCTTCCCACTGACCCCTTCCTCATCCTGCAGCAATAAACCCCAGCACATCTTCCAAACACAACATCCATGCCTTTCCATCACAACTGCAGCTCCACAAGCAGATGAGCTGCTTCACCAGCTTATGACTGCAGGAAGCAAGTCCTGCTTCACCACTTTCATGAGCCAGTTCAGCTCAGTACAAAACCTACCTCACCCTGTTTGATAGTGAGCACCATAAGCTCTCAGGGATGCAAACCACAGGGGGACTTCCGAAGGTCAAGATCATGGAATCACAGGATGATTTAAGTTGGATAGGATCTTCAAGATCATCTCATTCTAAACCCCTGCCACAAGCAGGGACTTTTTCCACAAGATCAGGTAACTAAGCTAGTGCTGTCAAGAGATCTGAAGTGTTGGTTCTCCATTCCTCACTTGTTCTTGAGCACAGAGGCAGCATTCAACAGTGGACAATATAATTCACAATATAATTTCAGAACTCTTAATGCTTTGTAGGTCTTCAAAGAAATTGCAAACAAACATTTTACCAGGTTTCATCCCCTGCACAATGCTGACCTCCATCCCTTAACCCCATCTGCATCTGAAGTCTTCACAAAACCTGATTACATCAGCAATACATTCCTGCATTCATCAGTACAACACCTTAGATCTTGGCCATTGTCATCAGACGCCACATCTTCTATGTGTACCTGGTCACACTCCTGTTAAAGACAAAAAAACCCCAAAAATAAAGTCATGTTGTGGTAATCCAGAAACACACTGAAATTTGCAGATTAAAGAAACTGTGATAGAAACCAATCTCTTCACACTTCCCAACAGCAACAAGCCATGCCACAGTGCCTCCACAAACCCACAGAGCTTCCACTAGCTCCTCTGCCAGTACTGGGTTTTCCTTCCCAACCCCTAGAGGTCCTTGCCCAGCCTGGGATCTGAAGTACCAGATAGGATTGAAAAAAAGCACATTTCTATGGTATTTTGAGTTGTCTGCAGAAAAAGAACTTCAACGCTCACTGAATAGGCTGGACTCAAAGCTCACTTGTCACTTGAAATCCTTCTGCCATTTCAAAAAAGCAAATAAACCAAAACAAAAATACCCCAAAACCACATTATCTGGTGAAACATTGCTATTCTATTTTCTCAAAAAATGTGGTGGCACTGCTGTGGCTCTGGTGCTTAGTGCAGCTGATTTAACTCACTAAACAACACCTACAGCATTACATGTTGTGGCTGAGCACACAGCTAACACATCAGTGACGCCCCTTCCAGCACAAGAGACTATCTGGCATTTTCATTTGGTTTTTGTTGCTTTTTTCCCTGAAGCACAGAGGTAACTCATTACCACCTTCGCAAAGTTCACTGCTGCCTAGTCACAGCCACAATGGAAATATCATTTAAGTCTGTTTGCATCAACAAAACCATCCTGCTTTTCCACGATGTGCATCAGTGATACACCTACACCTAACTGGTCCCTGTTCATATTCAGCCTTCCTAAGCCTTAAACTAGTGCTGTCAATTCTGCATATTACACTGACTGGAGTTACATCAAAGATAACACAATAGAAAAAGGGAGAGTGTTGTGTGTCCTCCATGGGTACAGCCTGCTTGTCTATGCAGCATGTCCTTCAAGCTGTTCCACAGCCAAAGTCACCTCCTGTATTCTGTCCTTGACTTAGTCACAGCCATTGAGAACTGACATCCTCAAGACTGCCTTTTCCTCACATCTCTGGTCTCCATTTCAAAAGAGTATCAGTGGAAGCGAAGTGCTCACCAGTCCAGAAACGCAAATACAGGATGGATCAGACATCACTCTTTTAAATTGTATGGGTTCAAGCAGAAACCCAGCTGAAACTGAGAGAGCTCCTGACACTAGAAGGCTGCAGAATGCCTGTCTCAGTTACAAGTACACCCCTGATTTGGCTGTGCTTACAACAAGCAGTAAGAGGCTCTGAAACACAGAGCCCTCACAAACAGTGCAGTGTAATTCTGACACGGTAACGTGGAGTTCTGCCTTCCAAACACATTTGCCATGTACCTCCAAGTCATTGAAAAACAAGTGAGTATCAGCAACTTCAAAAATCATCTCCTCCATGGACAGACCTGAGCCAATCACTAGTGTTGGATCCTGGAAAAATACAAAAAGAAAATGTAAATGCACCATGGATACAGACAGAAGGGAATTGTCATGAATCTCTCATCAATTAAACCGCACAGAGTTTTCCACTGTATAGCAAACCTGGCATAATTCCAGCTACATTCAATGGTGTGAACTACAATTTCCCTAGTATTTTAAGCAACTCAATTAAAAAAAAAAAAAAAAAGAAAAACAAAGAAAGATCCACATTCTGATAATACATTGACCCAAAATGTAACAGAACACTTCAGTGCTCCACAGGAGAGACTGATGCATTTTTACAGTCAGCACATACAAAACATTCAAAAATCTACAATGTATTTTGAAGGAGAAAAACCATTTCCTTTCCCTGTGTGCTAGGACCTCAGTAATTCCCAGTGAAGATAAAACTAGTTTGACAGACTTGCATTTTAAGAAGGGACATGTTGGTGGATGTCCATCTCCTAGCTCTGTATAAAGCCAAATTTAGTACTTTCCCTGCTCCAAACTGCCAACAAATTAGAAGTACCACCTTATAGAGTTTAAAAAAAAAAATCTATTCCTTTTCCAAAGACTAACATTTCATTCTGCATGACAGAAATGGGTTTTCTTCCATGGAAAAGACAGTATTACCTTGCCATATTTTTGAGCATAAGACCCTGTAAGAAGGGAATGGAAGATGATGATGGTCTCATCCAAGTCCCAGAGAAACACCCGCTGCAGAGAGAACAAGAGCAGGTTAGAGCTATTCCAGGCACCGAACTACAATACAGGAGCAAGTTTCAGAGTTAATTTTGTGCTTAGCTGCAGTATGCTTTAACAGGTATAAACAACAGTTCTCCTCTTACAGGCTGAACACATTCAACTCCTCAGTTTATTGCAGTGGAGTTTATTTATTACCACAGAAGTACACACTTAGACTAAGGCTCTTTGGTCATACTATTTCAAAAGCTTGTCTTGCTTTTATAGTTATAAAAGTAAAGCTTAAGAGTGCTAATGAACTTTAGAGCCCTGCTGAGGTAGAAGTGTACTTCCTGTGATCTGGAGAGCACCAGGTACATGCCCTTGGTGTTTGTCAGAGAAACCTTTGTTATAAATAAGGCAATGGGCTGCCATGAGGAATGGCAGAGTTTTGGTACAGAAGGACTTTGATATTGAGAGCCAGGCCAACATGTGGGGTGGAATAAACCCTCACACACTGGTCCAGGCTGAAGGAGCTGGAGGGCATACCAGACACCAGTACAAGCCAGTAGCACTCTCTGGATAAGATGACCATCCTGCTGGAATGTGCCACATGTGCCAGAAAGGAGGTGCTGTCTCAACCCAGCTGGCACTGGGAAGGTTACCCCAGATTGCATTCCTGGTCCCAGAGATCTGTGAGGAAATGAGAGTTGCCAGCAAAATGCTATCAAGATGATCAGCAGCCCAGAGGAGAGGAGAGGCTAAGGATGGCTTATTTCAGCAAAGAGGAGACTAAGGGATATATAACAGGAGACCACAACTAATCGAAAGGGAACTTCAAAGGAGATAGAGATAAATTCTTCTCAACAGTGGCAGATGGAAAATTGCTGTGGAAGAAGAAGGGGAAATTTGCAGCATGGGCGATTCCAACTGGAGACAGAAAACCTTCTTCCCTGGCTGGATGTGGTAGTGCTGGGACAGATCTCTAGGGACAGGATCTCACTGTCTAGGTACAGGATCTTCAGCTTTAGAGGCTCTTTGTGGCTCAGGCAGACAAAGCCATACCCCCAGTGCTGGAAACAGCCCTGCTCTGAGCATGGGGCTGTAGTGGAGACACCCGGATGTCTCCTCAATGACACCACTAGGATTCCAAGACCCAATTAAGTGATGCTTTGGGTTTGAAGGGGACTTTGAAAGCCATCCAGTTCCATCCCCTCTGCCATGGGCAGGGACACCTTCCACTACACCAGGTTGCTCCAAGCCCCATCCAACCTGGCCTTGGGACACTTCCAGGGAGGGGGCAGCCATTAATTGCCCGGGCAGCCTGTGCCAGGGCCTTCCTACCCTCACAGGGAAGACATTTTTTCCTAATATCAAATCTAAACCTATTCTCTTTCAATTTGAACCCATGGGGACAGAACTTTTAGTAGGGCCTGTAGTGATAGAACAAGGGAATGGTTTTAAACCCAAAGAGAGTAAATTTCGACTAGATGTAAAGAAGACATTTTTTACAATTAAAGTGGTGAGGCACTGGCACATGTTGCCCAGAGAGGTGGTGGATGCCCCATCCCTGAAAACATTCAAGACCAGGTTGGATAGAGCTCTGAGCAACCTGACCTACTTGAACATGTCCCTGGTTCATTGCACGGTGGTTGGACCAGATGACCCTGAAAGGTCTCTTCAAACCCAAACCATTCTATAATCCCCTTCCATTTCCATGGAGACGGAATTAAAAAAAGGGAGGAAAATTTTCACCATCATACTATTCTGCAATGCTACCTCTAGAAAAGAAGATCTCTATTTACCTCCAGTTCACTGTCCTGTGAGGAGGAGGTATCTGCTTTCCTCTTCCCTCTGTTCTTTCCAGGGATGTTTTTTCTTGCTTGCTCATCTAACTCTTTACTTGCTGTTGCTCTTGGTAGCAAAGGACTTGTAGATGCATCTCCTAGAAGAAAGAAATCACACAGCTCTCATTTCCCCATGTCTCAAAATAAACACCAATACATTAATGGCCACAAACCACCTTAGCAGAAGGTAAGATGTTACTTTACTATGTGGATGCAGTAATAGTTGAACGCTGATTAGAACATAAACCATGATTTCTTTATCCCATAATTTCATAACAACTCTGTCTCCTCAATTCAGTCCCCCAGGACTGAGCTATTGCAAGAGCTATTGCCTGCAGAGCAAAGCCAGAGCAGAGCACCCTCCATCCTAAGGCCTGGAACCCCGCAGTCATTTCACTACCCTGGAACTACTTTATTACTCAACTGTTTTATTTACTAGACAGTTGAATATAAAAGAATAACAGCGATGATGTTGGCTCTGGAGACACAGCCTTGGTCAAACAGCATGGCCACGACTAAGGGGGACACAAGATGGAGCCTGTTCTGCTACTGCTAAGAATGCCCTTCCCAGGGAAACAGTACACCACCTCCATAAAAATCACTAATTCTGATGTGCAGAGTATAAGGACCATGATGGGAGATACTCTATGAATCCTTTATTACAGCTCAGGGAGAAGAATTAACATCCCAGACATCTGCCTAGCTAGTTCCAAAATAGAACCAGACCTGTAGCAGGAAGGCAGAGGGTACAGGGGGCTTGGAAGAGCTTTAATTCAGTCTGGGGCCTGAAGATGAGACACTGCAATTCCTATGAAAATCAATGCAAAATGGTGAACCTGGAGAACTCCTGAGCTAAGAAAATGGCACTGAAAACATCAAAAACTGGGCCATTACCATGACCTTGAAATAACAGGTCAGTTCCTCAGGTTTGGTTTTCATCAGCAAATGAGAACTAATTCTCATGAATAAATCTTCTGTTGCTCACCTCAACTAGAGGGCAACTGTTTCCTGAAAGAGAAAAAGTGCTTGGAGCACCACACTTCTTGATGGACAACATCACCCACATCAATAGCATCCCATCAGGTAAAGTGGAGAGGGGTCACTGAGCCCCAGACTACAGATTTGTATGCTTGGCTCACTGGCAGCCACCCATCCCTGCTTGCAGGTTGTGTGACTGAGCTGGCGCACTTGGCTGAGCTCAGGTACTCCTGATGGACCTGGGGAAGATGCACAAGGCAAAGAGCTGCAAAGGCAATCAATCAGCACCTCCCCCAGCAGGCTGACACCCAGCCCCTCTCCGAGCAAGACCCACCCTAGAAGCCAAACCCCGCACACCCACCTCTTCCTCTACTTCAGCTTTTATTGCTGAACATGCTATTATATAGTATGGAAAATCCCTTTAGTCAGCTCATGTCAGCTGTCCCAGCTGCATCCCCTTCAAGGGTCTTGTGTATCTCAAGCCTGCTTGCTGGGAGTGTGGAGGGGAGGAAGCCCTGATCCTGTACAGGGATTGTTCAGCAGGAGCAAAAACACTCTGCATTATCAGCATTGCTTTAGCTAGGAATCCAAAGCACAGCACCAGCACAGCTGCTGGGAAGAAAGTTTCCTCCAGCCTGGCCAGATACAGGGCACCAACAAAAATGACTGGAATCTGGATTTTTTTCCCTCAGCCTTCAAATCTGCAACAGGCAGCAGATTTCAATTTAAAACTGCTCAACAACACAGGAACAATCTCCTAACTCCTTGTGCAAGACACTGGAAGAAAACACTAAGTTTTTGCTCTTGTCCTTGATACATTTAAGAAACTCTCTTTTTCAAGAAACTTTAGCCTACACTCCTGAGGGTGGGACACAACCCAGCACTGGTGGAAATGACCTAAGGTGTGACTTCTCTAGAACAGGCAATTACACCTTTTCAATACACTTTCTACTTCCCTTACCAGCTCAAATCTTCTCTACCAGACAAGTGCCAGTGACTGAATGCTCTGCAGATGCAGATGTGCCCACAGCAAAGCACAGCAGAGCAGCTGTTTGCAATGATGAGGCAGAGGAAAGGAAAGCATGTACTGCTGGGCACATCAGAGACAGCTCAGCGAGAGGGGATGGCTGAACCACAGCTCTTGAAAATGCAGGAGCAGTCCCGGAGGACTCCCGTAACTGGGACTGGCAGCTAGGTACTCTGCCAGGTACCTGCCAGGTACTCTGAACACCTGGCTGCAGGAGAGAAAGATGCGGCAGGAACTACTGAGACTGAATACAAGTAACTGCCCTGTAAGCCCAAGTGAACACCCAGTCCCCAGGGAGCTGCTGCTGGCAACTCTTCAAGTGACCCCTCACACTCCCTTTCCCTGGGGCACACAGAGTACATGGCAGGTGTCCTGGAATTGCAGCAGTAGAAGGTTTCTGATACATAAGTATGGCTGGCCCACCATAATACTGTGCACACCAGTGAGACCCATTCTGACACGGAAGGCAAGCGTCCCATCTGGCCCAGCATGAAAAGATGCTGCAGGTACCTTTTGGAGATGTTTCCCCACACCTGCCCCCCTGCACTGTTTAGCAGAGGTATTTTGCAGCCATCCTTTACAGACCCCGCCTCACCGGAGGAAGGTCTCTGCACCGCCCGTGCCGGCACCAAGGCATTTGGTTTCTCAGCTGGGTACGTGGTCGTGGCTAATGCCATGCTTTCTGTGTTGCTGTCTGCTGGTGGCACCACTCCGAAGCCTGAGCTTGGGTAACAGGTCTGGTACTGATTCTGGCCAAGGATTGTGTACGTAGGATACTCCTGTTGGAGGAAAGAGTTAGTGATGGTAGGACACTGCATTCTGAAAACAGTCTGAATCAGGATGACTTTTGTATTAGAATATCCTGTCCAAGAAAAATCCCAGCAAGATCACAGCCTGACTTTATGCTGTTTCATTCTGCACATGTAAGACATTCCCAAAAAGGGCTGAAAGCTCTAGCTGCCCAATGGCCCCTGCACAGGTAGGTTTTGCACAGGAGACCAGTGATCACAGGGCCATTCCTCTGCTTCCACTGTCTGCAAAAATTAATTAATAATGAATGATGTGATAGTAACAGGGGAGCTGAGTAGATGCCAAGACATCAGTGCGCTCTGTGCTCTGGAATGTGTGGTTTTGTCTTGCATTTGACTTCCTGATATCAGATGTACTGACAGTGACAGAAAGTGACCTTGGCCCTCGCTGAGGGCACAACTACAGGATAAATGGTCCTTACTCATGTCATGACTTCATCAAGCAATAATTCTGCATGCTGTGCTGGAAGGTATTCATTTATGAAAACTACTTAATTCATTTAGGAGATCACTGAGCACCTGGAGCTGTGCTTGAGGATTATAACTTCTGCTACTGACAGTAAAAAAAGCAGCAACCCCAAATGTCACATCACACTGTTCTGGTACACTGTACTCTCCTGATTTCCTTGAAGAGCAGCCTGGGTTTGTAAACCAGGTACCTTGGTCTGAAATACTAAAAGAAAATCTTTTTTTCCCTTTATGGTTCCAAGCAAGTTCATGCTTAAAAAGCAACAGCATTAGCACAAAAGGATTTTTATGCATCCATTGCATTTTCCACACTTCCTGTATTCTCTTTCTGAAAAGCTGAACACTGAAGGCTTGCTTTGTATAACCAAGTACTCAGAATGGCAGTTAACCATCCACAGAGGTAAAAGGCAGGGGGAAATGGTCTTTGCTAGCTTGCAGTGCTGTTTCACTTTGTTCTAGTCTACCATCAGAATGCACACCCTACTTTATTGGGTTGGTGTTCTGTTTGTGTACAACTTCATTTCCTATTCTTGCTGAGGGAGAACAAAGGCGTCCAAAAAACATCCATGTCTAATCCTCCCTGTAGGTTTAGTCCTCAAAATAGTTGAATTGTTTCTTCCCCTCCCTCTCTCTTGCAGAGATCTCAGTTTAAGACTCACCTCACAATTTGCAGATGAGGCAACTGCTTTGAACAGATGAAGTGAGTTTGTTGCAAAGACCAAAGGGAGAAGCATCATGGTCAAAGAGATAGAAGGAGTGATTTGGTAACTTTGAGTTACACACTGAGCCCCACAGCTCCAGTACCACTGTGCTCCATTTGAAGTGACATTCCCAGGTTAGTTTTGAGCAATGTGTTAAACAAAGGTAAAGGAGATGGTGCACATAAATTTACCAAGGAAGTTTTACCTGTGAGATGCTGGCTACTGCTGAAGTGGAAATATTTACAACAGTTGAGGATGTAGAGACTGGACTGGCATTGGTAGTTGATGCTGTAAAATTCAGAATTACTGCATTAAATATTCTAGAAAAGCATAAGAAATTAGAAGTTGTGAAATAAATACTTACTAGGCAAATGTGCAAGCATTTGTGCTTCCAGCAGCACTCTGCTACTAAGAGCCAAAAAAGGACTGGGGTGTATTTTGACACCAGTCACATTTCAACTGGGCTTACAGGGAAGGAGAGCTAGTACTTCTCTAAAAACAGTCCTTTCAAATGGTTCCGAAACATTTTCCCTCCATGGTTGCTAAGCAATTGGTGTAGAATTAAAAAGGTTTTACATCTTTACCACATGTTTTGATAAGACAACAATCCCATTCTGATGGTCGATCAGTAGCAGTTGAAAATGAATCAGAATAAATCAAGAAAAAGGACATGAATGTGTTTAAATCAGTTCTGTTAAAAAAAAATCTCTGCATCAAACTTAGCATTTTTAGTCTAATTAGATTTAAAATCTAAGGAAACATTAAGAATGTTTTAAATAGTAGAAGAAGAGTGTTTCCTGCTGGAGAAAGTGAACATCTCTCCCAACATCCCTGTGTCTAGAACTGCTTTTTGGATGTGACTTTCTGAAATAATCTGTCAACAGCTCATAGGACAAATTCTTAGAGATGTGTAGTTGTTAGTATCAACTTGAAGATGTTTCACAGCCTTCATGTCACTGCATTCAGTTCTCCCAAAACTTAGAAAAGGGTGCTAGAGCAGCACTTGGGAACGCCAGTCATTTAGCAGTTTTGGGGGGGTTGCAGACACAGGGCCACTCCATTAAGCACTCCTCAACACGGGGTTTTGGGACTCAAAAGGATAACAACAAATAATTAAATCAGCATGAACAAAACCAGAATGAACAAATCCAGAGGCCACCAAGAACTATTCTTTTCTAAACCACCTTTCTCTGCACACAAATAAAACCAGAAAAATCACTTTTAGATGCTTATGTAAAGACTTGAAGAAATCCACAGTATCCCTATTTTACCATCACTCTGAGAAACCCTCATTTTCTGCAAATACCACCATGAAGAATTTGCCCCAAGAACTCATGCTTCTGAAGGCTTCAGTCCTGCTGCCCCAGGGAAACAGACCCACCATGAACTCTTAACTAGTGTATGTTGTGCTATGGCAAGCACCGATACTGCCTGGTGCCTCCTGGAAAGAGGAATGGATCCAAAATAGGCCTCAAGAAAGGTAAGCAAACAAAAGAAGCAGATCTTAAAGGACATGTAGAAATACACAGTATTTACAGGAGGTGAGAAATATGAAGGGTGTCATCTCTATGGAAGCAGAAACAAAGGGAAGTAATTAGCCCCAGAAACATTAAGAAAAAGACAAAAGGGCTGCACTGAATAGCAATAATGGCAATGAAGACACACAAGGACCTACAGTAGCTCCACAGCTACTTGAAGCCCAGCTGTGAGAGCCAAGGAACCTGTCACAGACACTTCTCATAAGCAACTGCTTGAAAACAGGGGGCAGTTTCCAAATAAAACTCCTTCCAACTACACATTATGGAACCTATCAAGGTTGTTATGACTGTAAGAGAAGGTCCCTTCCTAGGCCCCTACGAAACCCATCTCCCTCCAGAAAAGACCCTTGCTAACCGAACAAACCTGCCATGCAGCCGGGTAACAGCAACTCTCTGGAAGACAGATTGTTACATCACTGCTCTCAGGATTATTACGGAGAGGAAATAGAAAGTGATTCTTATCTGTAGTGCTCTGCAGAGGCTGCTTCTCCACTGAGATTGATTACAGAAGTTAAGAAATGAGAAAAAAGATTTCAAGGTTTGGCATTCCCTCATATGAACTTCATTGTTTATCTTAACTCTGGTCTCCCTCCAACATGCCTTTTTAATAATCCTGTATCCAAACAGTGCTACATACCAGATTTTTTCAAACAGTTCCCACCACATGGATGAACCAATTCTTTCTGCACTGTGGGACACTTCCTTTTACCTGTCAATGGGCCAGACCATGCAAAAATATTTGGCACGGATTTGCCAAACATGACTTCAAGGTCTGAGGTGTAAAAAGACCAGCAACCACGAGTACTGCATTAAAGGTCCTGTGACTCTTTTCCTCTTTTCTTTTCTTTATCCCCCACTTCAGACCTCATCCTCAGAGATTACATCCCTGCCTCCCCTACCTTCTTAATCCCAATCTGCTTTGCTTCAATCATTTTCAAAGAGCCAAAACCAGAACCATGCACTGAAATTCCCCTCCAGTGGGTCAGCATCATTGTACAACTGTGTCTTACCCTGCTAATCTGAGTGGAGAGAAAAGACAGATTTTCCAGGGATTACTATTAAAAAAATTCTGCCCATCCTTCCAGCTTCTGCTCTCCACCACCTCCCTGGCAGCAGCCCCTGCACTGACCTGACCCCTTGGTGGGCTGCTTGAGAAGGAAACACAGCAAATGTGAAAAAGGAAAAGTTTCCTGCCAGTCTGCAAAAGGTTTTTCCAAAAAGCAACAGCATTTGTACAATTGGGGTGACTTTTGCACACTTGGGGGTGACTTGTGCACACTTTCAGAGAGCAGCCTGCAGGAAAACTTCTCATATCACACATTCTCCCAGCAGCACAGATTAAAATGCTTCTCCTGTGTGAAAACCTGACAAAGATGGGGTTGTGCAGTTTGCAAAGGAGAAGGCTTCAGAGACTTTAGAGCCCCTTCCAGTAACCAGAGGGACTCAGAGAGAGCTGGAGAAGGACTTTGGACAAGGGATGGAGTGACAGGATAAGGGGGAATGCCTTCCCACTGCCAGAGGGCAAGGTTAGACAGAATACTGCGAAGGAATTCTTGGTTGTGAGGGTGCCCAGAGAAGCTGTGGCTGCCCCCTCCCTGGAAGTGTCCAAGGCCAGGTTGGACAGGGCTTGCAGCGAGCTGGTCTAGTGGAAGGTGTCCCTGACCATGGCAGAGAGGTTGGAAGCGGATGATCTTCAAGGTCCCTTCCAGCCCAAACCAGTCTGCGATCTTATAGCTCTTCTACAGAGTGAGGCCTGACATGGGTCTGTCACCTCACCAATCCCCAGGGATCCACCTGCTCCCCATGGGATATCACTGGGAAATCTGGCAGGGGTCATGTTGTGTAGAACCATTCCTGACCCTTGGCAGTTAAAGCCGGTGCTGTAAGACCCGTTAAGTCATTCTGCTGGTGGGAGTATGGGAAGAACAGTCATGCTGGAAGGAAGGGAGTATTTCCAGTATTGCTTTCCTTGTGTTATGAATGAGGAAAGTGAATTAAGGATAAATATTACACTAGGCCATTGACTGTCACAATAATGCAAGCTGAGGAAGTATCATGACATACCACGTGACTTTCCTCAGTGAGAGACATGCTAAAACCCACTCACTGCTAATTTTAAGAACTATCCTCCTTTTCTTGGCTCTCATGAGACCACATCTGGTTATCGGCATTCAGTTTGGAGCCTCAAGCACAAGAAATACGTTGATAAAATTCAGTGGGTCTGGTAAAGAGACACCAAGCCAGTCAGGGATCTGGAGAACATGCCCTGCAAGGGGCAGTTCAGGGGAGAGGGACTGTTCAGCCAGGAGAGGAGGTGGCTTTGGGGACCTGATGCAGCCTGCTGGTACCTGCATGGACATTAGTGAGAGGACAGACACAGGCTCTTTTTGCAGGTATGCAGCAGCAGGAGGAGAGAAATGGTCAGAACATGAAAGAGGAAAGCTCTGAGTTGACAAAAGGAAAAAAATTTCATCATAGTGACAGTCAGGTTCTGGAACTGGCAAAATTTCCATCCTTGGAGGTTTTGGACACACAACTAGATAAAGCTCTGCAACCTGGTTCTGAATTCTGTATCAACTACTCTTTGAGCAGGAAGCGGAACTAAAAATCTCCTTAAGTCCCTGAATAATCCTGTGAAAATACTCCACAAGAAATATATTACGAATTCCTGAAATACTTTATAAAATCCTCAGAGAAAGAGACAAATTTTCACAATTTGCCACCAAAACGTAAGTGGCAAAATCCAGCCTAAAGAAAGGTATCAATTCACACATAGGTGCCATAAGCAACAATATTCCATTATTCAGCTATCTGGCACATTCACTCCTAAAAACTGTGGAAACTGGTGAAATTTAGCACCTGCCTTCTTAGATGTGTCACTTCCAGCAACTATAATACTTTTATGGTAGTTCTACACTCAGAAATTCACTTCCTAGCAGATCTACCAACCCAGTGGGTGTAGTATGCAAGAGCCATCTACTTCCAGAAGGAATTAAAAACAAATGTTTAAAAATCTCACTTCGGTCAGCGTATTTCCTGACATCAAGCTAAAGACCACAAACAAAGAGAAATGCAAGAGCATTCCCAGTAAAGCATGCAAGAACACAGCATTTAGTCCTCTTTCCCCTTCCCACTTGCTCCTCACCCTGTTCAGCCCAGCAGCATGGCACCAACAAGCCAGCCTGGGGCACACACAGGTATGAGGCAAATACAAACCCAGACAGACACAGGCACAAAGAAAAAAGAGGCAAAGCATGAAGAAGCATGCACAAACCAAGGACAAGCGTGCGAGCCTCTCTGGTATCTGGACTCGGTTAGGTGGAGAGAGATGCAGATAAAAACCATGCCAAGTTACCTTCAATGGAATAAGAGTAATGTGCTGGGCTGGGCTGGCTTGTGGTTAACCCTGTAGTGCAGGTAAGAACACTGTGCTGACTTGTAGATGGAGTCTGAATTAAACCACTTTCAGGTTTCATACCTGGCCACAGTGCACCTGAATCAGATAAATTGGACCAGTTACAAACAAATATGCTGGGACCAAACAGCATGCTCCTACCTCAGATTAAGATTTTGCTCTTCACAAAAGCCAAGTAACAAATGACACATGGAAAATGTCTCATTTCAGCAATAACAAGTGCTGACTGTCAGGCTGTGCAGGGATTAGAGCTGGTGACAAAAAGGCTGAAAAAGAGAAAATTAAAAGCACCAAGAAGGCTAATTTGCAAAGCTTTTAACTAAAAATCTGCTTGTGTCACTAAGTTTCACTGTCCATGCAGATAAAGGACCTGCCAATCGCTGTGATTTTGGGTTGAGCTGCACAGCACTGCAAGTGACATCAGCTGTTACACAGTGAGGCCGAAGCCAGGATCTATGAAGGCCAAGCTTAACGCTTCTACTACTTCACTGGGCTTTGGGATGAGTATTTTAAAACAAGCCACAAGTTAGTAATTTTCCTATACTGACAACAAAAAATATAGAGCTAAAAAAAAAATCTAAAATCCCAATGTTTCTTCCAGATTTACTGTTCTTTTGGAATGCTTTTGTAACAATCCTGGGCACAGCAGAGAGAGCAGAGTGACTGTAATTATGTGTACAGGGCACACTTAGCATGCGGTTCAGCTCAGGTGCCATGTTAAGATCGAGGTCTCTGCACTGATGGGTGCCAACAGTGTCCAACTAAGGCAGTTCAGCCCAGGCCTCACTCTTCAGGGCTCTTCAGGCTTTCATTTGAGTGTCTCCAAATCTACAGCCAAAGTCAAAGACAGCTCTCCCTGGCCCTGGTTAGAAAGAAATATTTTGAGAGGATCTACTTAAAAACAAGCAGGAGTGTGCAAAGCAGAGGGACAAAGAACGTTTGGAGCTAGATAGAGTTCAGGGCCATCAGAAAGACCACCCCCCTTTTTAAACATCCCAAAAACAGTACCAAGGCTGCAGAAGCCACCTGCGGCCCTTCACCCACTCTAGCAGGATTGAGCCATGAGCTATGAGCTCTAGGTTTCTTACCTAGAAGACTCCATCAAGCTAGACATGAGCAGCAGCTCCAAGAGGTTGCTCCATGCTGCAGCTTTGTCAGAATTAAATTCTGCAACGGCCCTTTTGATTTATTTACATACCTGATCTCAAACTGACACCTATGAGTCAATAATAATAAATCACCCCCCTCTATACAGCCACCCCAGGGTTTGAATCTTCAACTCTCAAATTGCATCTTTGTTAAGGTTTCAAACCTGCAGAACCTCAATAATTAGCAAACAAAAGGGAAAGGCTGATTTAAGAAAGACTGTAGATACACTGCAGAAACTCCAGAACAAAATACATGGGAAACAGATCCTCTAAGCAGAGTGGGAGCAGCTGTGTTTGTTTAGTCTGGAAAGGGAGTGCCACCATCTCCAAATGGGTGAGCAGTTTCTATAGGGGACAGTAAAGCTCCTTAGGGCACAAGACAGAGGGACAAGGAGCACACAGCACCAGAATGTGATGGTCTCATGACATGCAGAAGTGCCAATCAACCTGACAGTGAAACACAAACCCACCCTGAATGCTACAGAATAATGCCCACACCGGGAGTGTGGCACCAGATCAGACACACACAGAGGTGCTGGCAGCGCTGGCTGGGTGCCAGCACAGGAGCTGATTCAGGTCATGTGCTAAGGCATCTTTCAGCCCCTCCCTTCCATGACTTTGCTGCTACAGATGTGTCCTACTTTCTATGCAGCAAGGCACACTCCTGGACTGGTGGTATTTGTCCTTCCCCTCTCATTCTGCAGGACAGCATTATGAGCTAGCATAGTCTCAAGGATGATAAAGAAGAAGCTGTAAGAGGGGGAATGACTCTTCCATGTCCAGTGGCAGCACTGTATGTCACAGAATGTCACAGCATACATCTAACATATGTGGAAAGGCCCCACACAGGACATCCCATCACTTGTAGGTTTTTCTTGAGTTAATGTAAGCCATCACATCCATGGTGTTTCTAATACCAACTTACAGCTACACATATGCAGCCTGGATGTCACTACTCTTATTTTAATGCTTCTTTAAAAAAAATATCTCTCCAGACCACAAGGGCATCTCATGCAGAACAATGCACTGAACACTAAAGGAGGTAACAAATCAGCAAGAGCATAGGTCATCCCTTCTCTAAAAGCAGCATCCTGACATCAGCCACCTCAAGACTATGCTTGTGTTTGTCAGCTTGCTTGAATTTCATGCTGGTGTGTTCCAATTAGATCATCCATGGTGCCTTCTTTCTGGCATAGAAACAAATACACAGTAGAAAGACCCACCAACCCCTGTAACAAGCCCTCTGGTGCTGGTAAAACATCTGACTAAGTTGTTGGCCTTCACCTGCTCACTGGAGATTTTGTGAGCAGAAACAATTTCCAGAATTCTCTCTGCAATATGCACGTTCCATCCTCTACCCTCTACCTCTCCGTCACACCATGCAAGGTCCATCTTCTCAGTATGACTCAGCACGTACCACTCCAGTATGATTTCCATTACTGGAAATAATGACTTTTAACATCTTCCTAACACTTGATTTCACACTAAAAATTCAGGTGTTAAACAACAGACCTCAAAATCCACAGCATCCAAAACATTTTGGATGTTTTACAGACAAAAGCTCCTTTTAAGTCAATAGAAAATGCAGATCTCCTTCCAGGTCTTCAGAAGAATTACTAGTGTTACATTTAGAGTATAATACTGAAGCAGCTGAGGTACCCCTCCATTCCAGAGCCTTTGGATTTAAAAAAAGGAACACTCCCCCCAAACACAGTCATCACTACTGCCACCAACAAAACATCACACACACAACACACTAACAAAACACCTACACCCTCCCTCCCTCCCTCCAAAATTGTAGAATTAAATCTAAGCCACCTTTTTAAACAACTTCACTGGAGCACTCCACATATTTATAAATATTTGCCTTTAAAAAAACCAACATGCGACACATTAAAACATGCAACAGCACACCAAGCAGCCTCAGTGCACCATGCACAACAAACTATCGAGAAACACCAAATAAATGAAGCAAAGGAAACCATCAGCCACTGTTCAGATACAGCAAAAAACAGTTCAACAAGACCCTGAAACTGAAGTGCAGGCACCCAGTGAGGAGGAGTATGTTCCAGTAACCATTAGTAAGTACAGTATTAGTAATTTAACTTATGTTTAACAAAGCCAAGTCTGGATTTATTATCTTTCCTACACCATCTTTCAAATATATCATGACAAATCAATTGTTCTGTAATCTTTATAAAAGCCCATGCTCTGTCAGCAGCTAACAAAAGCCAGAAATATAGCTGCTTTTATTCAAAGACATCTAATTTTTTAACTATAGAAAAATTCATCCTTAAACACACCAAAGTACTAAGATTTTAGCACTACAGATAAATCTGCAAGAGGCTCAGTGCATATGGTTGTGCAGTACAACCACAAGCCCCTGAGACATATCACAGAACTGTAAAAGCTGGAAAAGACTTTTAAGATCATCAAGTCCAACCATTAACCCAGCAGCACCACCATGTCCACCACTAAACCATGTCCTCAAGTGCCATATCCATGTTTTTTGAACACTGCAAGGGGTGGTGACTCCACCACTTCCATAGGCAGGCGGGGTGCTCCCCCAGGTTCCCTGCACAGTGGGGACAAGGAGCTTTCCTTGTCACTCCCCTTTCATCAGTGTTGCATGCTAAGGGATAAAACAGCCTCTGCTATCTTCCATTTTCTGAGATCTGGCAACATTGTACAATATTTACATATGAAGCCAAGTTAGGCAACATTGAAAATGGAAAGAGAAGTTAAAGTGTTCATTTTTAACAATCAGTTATAAAATTTGGTATGTGTGTGGGGCTGGTCCGTCACGGGTTTGGTTTTTTTTTTCCCCAGTGCCTGACACTTTAATGTCCTGGCTGCTTAGACACAGTGGGGAACAAGAGGCTGGAGAGCAGCCTGAGGAAAGGGACCTGGGGGTCCTGGTCAATGGCCAGTTGAACATGAGTCGTATGTGCCCTGGAAGCGAGGAGGGACATTCATGTCCTGGGGGCATCAGGAACAGGGAGGGATTGTCCTGCTCTGCTCTGTCCTGGGGTGGCCTCACCTCACTGGAGTGGTCTCACCTTGAGTGCTTGGGCAGTTTTGGGTGCCTCAATACATAAGGGATGTAAAGCTATTAGAGTATCCAAAGGAGGGCCATGAGGATGGTGAATGGTCTGGAGGCACCACAGGAGGGGCAGCTGAGGGCTCTTGGTGTGTCCAGCTGGAGCAGAGGACACTGAGGGCAGAGCTCAGCGGGGGCTGCGGCTCCTCCCGAGGGGCAGCTCCGATCTCTGCTCCTGGGCCAGGGACAGCACCCAGGGAGCAGCTGGAGCTGGGCCAGGGCAGGCTCAGGCTGGAGAGCAGGGAAAGGTTCTTCCCCCAGAGGCTGCTGGGCACTGCCCAGGCTCCCCAGGGAATGGGCACGGCCCCGAGGCTGCCAGAGCTCCAGGAGCGTTTGGGCAGCGCTGCCAGGGATGCCCAGGGTGGGATTTTGGAGTGTCTGGGCATAACCAGGAGTTGAACTCAGTGATCCTTCAGGGTCCCTTCCAGCTCAGTACACTCTATGATTCTAATATACAGAGTACAAGGAAAGACCAGGCAGTCTTTCACTAGCTAACCCACCCAGAAGTTACGTATTTTTCTATCTGCACTACTCATCTTCAGTTCCCTTTATACGCCATGGAGAAAGCCACCCATTATCTTCTAAAGCAGTCCCACACCCCAGAGGTGTATTTCCCCATCCATGCACAGGGTGGATAGCTCAAACCCCGTAATGGAGCTTTAGTGACAACACAAGTCTGACCCTTCAAGCATTTGCAAAGACTGCAATAGCTATCAAGAGGTCTCAGTTTTTAGAGCAAATTAAGCAAATTATTTGCCTAGTAAACTTGGAGACATTTTAGCATGAGCTCTCATTTGGTGAAAGATGAAATAAAAAGTCTTAATCTTGGACAACAAAATGGAAAGGAAAAAGCAGAGAAGTTGTAGTATGGGGTGTCGTGTCATTTCACTTACAAAGAAACTGCACAACCACAGCCATATCACAGCTGAAGACAATTATGAACCCAAGCCAAGAACCATGGGGTTCATGGGGAGAACCAAAGTAACAGCTTTGTAAGAAATCTTGTAAGTTGAAGTCCCATCATGAGATCACTGCCCATCTACAATTTAAGCTAGGCACATGCTCTCCTACAAACTCTTCTCTCCAACACACCTGGTTAAGCTTAACATTGGCTTTTTAATGAGACATAAAACAGTAATTGCAGGCACCGAGAAGTCTTTGAAAAGTCACTTTTTACCGAAAGGAGGTAGTCCGTAGGTCTGGGTGGTCTGGGGGTAGATGGTGTAGGGCTGGGACTGCTGTAGTGCTTGGTACTGAGGCTGACCAGGGTAAGGGCTCATTGTTTCCGATACTGGTACAGAAAGGATATGTGCATATGGCCTTAGTGAAAAGAGAGAACAAAAGTCAGAAAGAACTATTTACATTATGCATCTTTCAGCCTTCAAACCAGAAGACACATTAGAAAATTGCTCCAGAAAGGAGAAACTTCTCAGACTGACACGTCCTCTTAGTGCAATAAGCTCCTTGTGCTTCCCAAGGCAAGCTCTTGAGTTAATAGATGCTGCCAGCTTCCTGCAGTGACAGCAGGGAAACTCCCTCCTCCATGATGCCACAGTACCAGTGCTCATCCAGCACTGCAAGGGCAGGGTGAGTGGGAAGGACAAACTCCCCATTCCAACAGGCACAAGTAGTTAGTCCCATTTATCATGCCTTACTACACCAGATCCTAAAGCTACTGTAATAAAGCTGTATCTGTAAGAACCAATGGGACACATACAGAGACTACACAAAAACAAGCAGCAGGGGCTAAAACCTATCCTGCTCCAACGGGCAGAATTACAAAGATCCGTAAACACAGTGAATGATGAGAAAATCTTATATTCCCCTTGTATTTATCTATGTTTAATTTGTTTATTTGGCAAATATTATGTGCATTATTCACTATCATGTTAATTACTTGAAGGGGCTCATTTATCTTTGTGAACATAAAACAACAGTCACTAAAGTCAAAGGGGGAATTCTGTAAGTTCAGAATGAACTTACAGAACTCAGCAATGAGTATCTGTTGCCAGTAGTGGGATTTACAGCATTAGAGAAATGCATAAAGATACAAAAAGATTACTTCAGAAAGAAGTAAGAGTTACAGAACTGAGTAACAATTTCTTGACTTACTTTGCAGAATACATTTGTGAGGTATAATCATTTGATGACCTTGGGATATAATCAGTGCATGTCATAACTGAAAAAAAAAAAAGTTTGTGTAATTACAGAGGTGCTTTCAAAACCCAACAAATAAATACAAATATCAATACTTACGGTACATTTTAGTCAACACACAGGACTTACAAATAGTTTTAGTGCCCTGAATATTTGTTTCAAAGCAAATTCTCAAAAACACACTGTTAAACTGGCACAAAAATGTTCTGCCAGCTCACAGCAGGCAGATCAGTCAATCACACTATTCCTCCCTGTGTAACAGTGCTCTTTATCAGCTGGTACTATAATTTTTTTGCAACCATCATAAAAAAATTTTGATTCCAGTCCATCCCAAAACCCTGCATATTTGCCAAAGGGGCTTCATCCACACCAAGCGTAACATTTCTGCGTCCTGGAGCAGAGACCAAATGCCTGTTTTGCCAAGCTTTCCTCTTCCTCTACGTACTCTACCCATGCATGGCTCCAGCAAACTGTCTTTCCTGTAAAAAAGGAACAGCTCCAGCTCAATGAACTTAATCACACACAACCAGTGAAGCACAGCTGCAGTGCACAAGGCCCAGAGATGCCTCTAAAGTAATCTAGTAGTTACATTCAACCAGATGTTTCTATTTTTCTGCTTGAATAAATCCACAACAATTGTACTCTGAAACTGGTAAGGCAGAGCGGCTCAGCTGGCAACTCACAGAGGAAATGTTTCAAATGTTCTCACTCAGCACAGCCTGTGGCTCTAGTACACCTTGTGTGAGACAGCTCTGTTACAGCATTCCAGGTTGGGTTAGAGAAGGGGGCTTGGGCTCCTACGGCTTAATCCAAGAGCCATTAAACACCCCCTAGATTCACATGAACTGACCTGATTAAATACTCTGCTGTCCATCAAACTAGGAAAGCAACGATGGGCAGGACCCCAGCACAGAATTTGGCCCCATGCAGCCTCTCTGGCACACACTACCACCACAGTGCAGTATGTTGCTGGGAGCTACAACTTCTGTTGACTGTGTGTCTGCACAGTACATGGGTTTATCAGTTCAGATCTAGAAGCACCATACCCAAACCCTTAGCAAACACGGCTGCACTGCTGTGGATCCAGCTGATTCCCCTTTGAAAGCAGACAAAGCACCCAGAGCTTGCTCAAGAGGTAAGCCAGGCTAACTGTACCCCCTTGTGTGGGGCCAGGGGCCCCACTCCTCTACCCCTACCATTGCAAGAGACCACACTTCCCTCTCTCTCTGGAGTGACTCAATTAACAGCCTTCAAAACAGCACAGGGTCACGGATAACAGCATACTCTACTCTGGGATTTGATCCACATGCCAATAATGTGCTCAGAAAAGTTGGGCTTTCCGTATCAGACTTACATTATCGTTCTTGTATGGCCACATAGTTAACTCTCCTGAGTTACACTGAGAAAAGCAGGACAGTCGCTACAGGCAACCCTAACCCTAATGTGCATTCTGCCACCTCAATAACCTTCTCTTTGTGTAATCTGAACACAAGCACCTGAGCGGTACAAACCACCAAACCACACGTGCTGAACCTCCCAAATGATCCATCAATCACCTTCCTCTGCTCCTCAGTGTTTGCCCTAACTCATAGTGTGAAGCCCATGTAGCACAAGGATACAACAGGAAACAAAGACTGGGAACTTTTGGACCTAAAGGCTTTCCTTTAACACCCACATCCCTCCTGCAAAAATGTTTAGAATTTGTAGGGTTTTTTTAAAAAATGTCAATATTCATCTGAATAATTATGTAGTAATTATATTTCTAGAATTCCTGTTTATAAAAGTACATATAAAGAATTAGGCAATGGTGTAAAAAAGCAAAAAATTCCACAATAACACTGCATGCAGTTTCTGGGATTTGTAAATGGCTTATCCAGTTAGGCAGCAGGTTTTGCAGGCTGAAATTTCTCCTAACTCCTGCAACACCACAGTACCTGGATTAAAATAGCAAAGATCAAATCAATTACAATGGAAAGTTACACCTTACATACCTTCAGCTAAGCTGAGCTGATTTACACTTTGAAATACGTATTGGCAGTCAAAGGTATTCCACATAGGAATCTGACCTTCCTAATAACCTCCAGCCCTCTTTTTCCAAAAGAATGGATACACTCCACTTTTCACTTATTATGCAATCTTTGTATTCCCTGCCTGTTTCCTCTCTGTTTATTTCCTAGAAGCTTTCCACAGACATTCAATACAATTCAGAGTGCAAGATGAAGTGTATGGGCATATTGCTACAAAGGACCCAACCAGCTGTGTAGAGATAATGATTTTTAAAACATGTTTACAATAGGCATTATAATTGATGTTGACTCAACCCTCAAGAAGAATCATGTCTAAGGCAGATAAGACACTGCAGTACTCAGAAGCACCCAACAGCAAGCTGGGGGGTAGTGACACAAAAATACTTGTTAGAAACAGATATTTCCTTACCATCAGGCATTAACATTTTGCAAACACTACAGCAAACATTTACTTTACAACTGATAGCGAGGGCAGGCTAAGGATTACAAGGAGAAGACAAAGCTTAAGGTTGATGAAGCATGGTACCAGGGAAAGACACAAGGAAAGACAACTGGAAAATTCCAGAGATACTCACTCTCACTGGACATGGGAAGGTTTGAACCAAGGTTTGAAGATTCAGTTTTCTGATCGCTGACTTCTGTGTTGCTGACATGACTGCCCGGACAACAAAGGCTCAGTATTAGCATTATGAACTCTTAAATTAACATCCTTGGGCATCATAAACCCTGGTTCAACCTTTCTGACCAAGGCAACTAACTCTTCACAGAACCTAGCCCTGTGCTCTCTGCTATTTCATGAAGAGATTCTGAGAGAGAGATCTGCAGCTGGAATTAGACATCAAACTATATGGGGTTTGAGTGGCCAGGGCTTGGTAGAGGGGGGACTGCAGGGGTGGCTTCTGTGAGAAACACCCCTTGGAGCCTCCATTCCCCCAGGCTGCAGCAGCCGAGGAACTGCTGCCAGCAGTGGTGTGTGGCCCTGCTGCCACAGGCTCCCCTGCCCATGGGCATTGCCTCACTGCTGGGTTTGTCCCTGAAGACCAGTGCTGAAACATCCTTGAACTGGGGGTCACTTCTGTACTTAAATATTTGCAGGTTACTGGATTATTTTGGATTCGTCCCACACTGTTTCGGTTCCATGTCAATGTTGCTTTGTTCACGTATAGAGTAGAAAGTACAGGTAATTTCTGATTGAAATTGTTTTTTCCTTGCTGATTACCTTCCTGGCTTTAGTTTTATTAATGCTAGTTCTGCAACACAGCTTTTCATGAGGTTTTCAGCCATCTGTGTGCTGTTCTGATATTCTGAGACTGAAGTTTCTCAAGGTGAAGGAGCCAAGGTAACTGTTTGCTGCTGCTGAAGGGGTACTTCCACTTGTAGATCAGGTGTGCACCAAGCATGGCGCTCCGTGCCTCCCTCCATGACCCGACTCTACTCAGCATCCCAACAAAAAACAACTGCACAGTTTTGTGTTGGATGAGCAAATTAAACTCTCAGGAAGAGCCTAAAGGTGCCTGAGCTGACCTGCACAGGGAGCAGGAGGCTGTATGAGAAATAAACCCAAATCTTACCACACCCTCCCCCACCCCTCCCTGCTTTCTGGGCCCAACTAAACTTCTGATTTTCTCTCCCTCCTCCACCCCCTGCAGTGCAGGGGAATGGGAGAAACAGGTCCAATAAATTCTTTTAAACTAATCCATTGGTCAAACCTAAAATCATGTATAGTTTTATCAAAACAGAGCCAGAATATTTAAACAGTATATTTAATTAAGTTAGAAATGCAACTTTATCCCTCCCCCTCTTCTATTTTTAAATATTGGATGTCTACAATTTTAAAATACAAGGATGTTTACACTCAAATCTTGAGCTCGCTGTGCCCGCAGGGAAGCTGTTGTCGTGCTGAAGCAGGGTGACTCAGAGGTAGAAGGGAGAGCACCTCTACATGTTCAGATGTGCCTATGCTGCCCTCAGGTCCCTTCTACCCAAGAGAGGGAAAAAACCCTCCCTAGGATGTGACTCTTCTGATCTCAGATGGGCCAGAAAGGGAGCTTGGGTAATTAGCTCAAATTTCTAACTTTTAGAATATACCATGTCCACTCCTGCAGAAATGGCATGTTTCCTCCTTGCTCCTATTGGAATGGCAGAGACTCCAAAGAGAAATCTTTCTTCACTGTATTTGCAGCTACTCAGAGAGAAAAAATCCTAATATAGCTATTCTCATTATAAGTAGTAATAATAATAGTTAATTCCTAAATACAATACCCATCAGAAAGCATCTACTGAGGCTAAAAATAGTATCACACAACAGCTTTAAACAGGAGACGCTACCAAATAAAGTTTCATTTCTCAAAGCAGTTTTCCACACAGGTTCACTAAGAACAGTAGCACAGATATTATTAAAATATCCCAGTCTCACCAAATTAAACGCATGTTATGTGCAGTACGTGACAGTCTCAATCTGTGAAAGATGGGCATGATGATGCCTTTAAGACTCTTTGTAGCCACTTTCATAAAAGCTTTATACAGTAGGGCCAGCTAATTATTTTTTATTGGGAACTTAATCAATATTATACCAAATACAAATGCAGCTACATTTGCCATAGATCTGTAAAAAATAAATCAAGAGGCAAATTTATAAAATGAAAGCTTTATAATTGTAAAAGAGCATAAAGAACTGTTCCACACTAAAATCAAATATAAAATCCCATACCTCAGGCTCTGTTCTCTGGATTCCTGCATCTTGGCTTTTTTCACCTGCGAAGACAAAAACATTCAGAGCTACAACTAACACAAGCTGGAGAGTTCACAGTGGTGGCTAAATACACAGCCTTGTCCTGCACTCCAGAATTCACCAGTGGGCTCTTCATCTCTAAACAAGCCTTTTCCTAATTAGAAGACAAGGGCTGACACTGGATCTTGTATAGCGGAATTGTCATGTTAGTTATGTATGTAACAGGTGCTGAGATATACAGCCACAAAAACAGCTGGTAAGGACAATTCTGTGGAAGTTGAATAAAACAGTCATAAATTTTAAGAAAATCTTATTCTGCACGGATTCAGCACTACAGCCATAACCTTTGCTCTTTCCCCCTATATTCTAATCTTGCACAAAAATAGGAACATGAATGCTTTCACTGTAATAAATTAGGAGTTTTGACTCCTGACTAAAACCAATACAGCATTTATTCTCCTTTTGTAGGTTCCAGCTGGATCCTGTTCCTGTACCGGGTATTACACCACAGACAGCACTGCCTTGAACACAAATTCGGTTTTTGCAGGCTACAAACACTACTGTGAAACCCTCAGGAGGATGCCAGGGTCAGTGCCTGGATACACAGGCTTCTTTTTCCACACCTTCTCCCTCTAAGCAGGAAGTTTTACAGCCTTCCGCGTTTCCTGAGCAGGTTTAGATGCCAGACTTGCACCATCAGTATCATCCCAGCCCCTACAGGGCACTCAAGCACTGTTTAGCAGGTCTTCTGTGAAAAGGGGTCTGGGAAGGTACATGCTAGGTACCAGTCTGCATGGACTCCAAAGAATAAACCTTTCACCATGTTATTCACATTTTCTTTCTCGGGTGAATATAAATAAAAGGTGAGGGAAATGCATTTTGACCATGAGAGGTCAAAATGTGCTTTAACAAAAGAAGTAGTAACATACAGGTGAATTCCTGTTGGGCAAGAGGAGCTGGGAGGCAGGGGGGCAAAAAAGGCTCAAGGTCACAAGGGGAAAGGATGGGAAGGAGAAAGCTGAAAGGGCAATCTTCTCTCCCTGAGGAAGTTACCAGTATTCCAGAGCTCAGTCTGCTTTCATCTCTGTACTAGTCTCAGTATCTCTTCCCTCTGGCACTCACTGCAGAACACTACAAACTTCAATAGCACTCATTACACCACAGAGAGGGCAAAGGAATGAGAAGACTATGGCAGTACAATGATATCATACAGCCTCAAACCTCCTGCACTTTTAACTTCAACTTGAGCAAAGAGCTGGTCACAGTCATTGACATGAACTCCTGGGGTGGTTCTCTAGCTCACAGCTTCACAGACTTCTCCAGAGTCCTTCTCCTGTCTGCCCAGGAACACATACTACTTCTGGTCCACATCACCACAAGGTCCTGCACCCAAAGGGTCTGCACCAGTCTTCCCCACCCAAAGACAATGTCAACTACAACACTGTGGGAAAGCAGACATATGTTACCCCAGCTGTCTCAGGCACCAAGTTACCAGCTATCATCCATTCCTGGTGCCTCTCAACTCCTTCTGTCATCCTTCTGCCTTGCAGCAAATGCTCCAGCCCTTCCCTGGGACCCTGCCAACCTGCTTCTGAGCAGGGACCTCAGCCACCAACACCAGCAGAAAGCTCAGGATGCCAAACTGCCCACAGGGTTCTTTAGGAAAAGAGACAGAAAAAAAACTAGCCACACCAAAAAAAGTAGGGGCAAACTGCTTCAGACCAAAATAACATGGAGGATAAAACTAAAAATTAACTTTAGAGTTGGCAGCTTGAATTTTAGACTTCACAGGATTTTACTGCTGTTTCCAGTCAGGTACTCTATACGATCTGATGTCTGCAACTTCAGTAGTTTGTGGTTTGTTAATATGGAAGGTGAACAGAGAAACCAGCTCACTTACAAAAATGCCCAAACCAAGCCCTCTGCCCCAAAGGAAGTGAAGTTTTGTATGAACACATCAGTTTTATTGCTGTTTTCACCAAAACTAGAACAGGAGAGCTGTTCCTAAGACACCTCACAGCAGACAGGACTTGAGCTCAAAGCCCCACTCTGCTGCTCTGCCCACTGGACTGGAACTTCTCTCTGAATGAGTATCTACAGCACAAGGCCATCATGGCTTGTTCTCCCACGATGGGAGATCTTCCTCCTCTGCCAAACCATGCCCTCAGTGATGCACAGTGATCAGTATTTTAAATTGTTCCACGGCACGGAGCTGGAACTAGATGATTTTTAAGGTCCCATCCAATCCAAACCAGTCTATAATTTTATGATAGGAGTTTTTCTTTAAGTCAATTGTTAAAGTCATTAAAAAAAAAAAAAATCAGTAAATATCTGGAGACATTTTCATCCTCTCTTTTTTAAATGGCCCTGGAACATGTCGTAGCCATTGTGAGTGTGCAGCAGAAGTCAAGCCAAACTGCAATTCTGGATGTCAGCTCATCATGTCCTGGCCTCAGCTGGCCAGCCTTGGCTTGTTCCCACCTTGGGAGGTTTTTAAAAGAAATTGTCCCTAATGTCCTAATGCTGTGCAGTAACATTTACAAAATTGTGACACTTCAGTGGGATGCAAACCCAATTTACAAAATCTTGATCCTTCAGTGGGATGCAAACTCACTGTACTACCCATCACTAATCACTGCAATTTACACTACAAATTGAAGTGGGAGGGAACAGCTTTCAACAGACTTTCATGGCCTTAGAAAGCTTCTTCTTTGTTTCCTGACACGTCTTAAAACATATTTAATGCAGGAACAGCACTTAGTAACCATAACATAAGGCTGATGTCTGGGGCACAAGGAGAGAGTACTGTCAAGACGTGCTTCTCTCCCACCTGGGTCTTGCCAGACTCCACTCCAGCTCCAAACCCTACCTGGGCACCTGTGCATCCTTCTCCTGCATGAACCATAGAAAAGGCAGTGGAAATCTCTTCAAACACCTTCTTTCAACATATACTTCCCCCTGAAAATCTTTGGAGAGATGCAGAAAGGTTTTTTGCTTCCTCTCAAGTGACAATATCACAGTTTGAAGACTTTTCATAGAATCCCAGAATGGTTTGGGTTGGAAGGGACCTTAAAGTTCATCTTGTTCCAGCCCCCCTGCCATGGGCAGGGACACCTTCCACTATCCCAGGTTGCTCCAAGCCCCGTCCTACCTGGCCTGGGACACTTCCAGGGATGGGGCAGCCACAGCTTCTCTGGGCAGCCTGTGCTAGGGCCTCACCATCCTCACAGGGAAGAACTTCTTCCTAACATCTAACCTAAATCTAATTTAAACCTACTCTCTTTTAGTTTGAAGCTATTCCCTATGGTCCTGTTCCTACCCTTGAACACAGCTCCTCACCAGATTTCTTATAGGCCCCTTCAAGTACTGAAAGGATGCAGAAGTGAATTCATTCTTTTTAAAAATAAGGGATGAAAAAAGAGATAAAAAGAAAAAAGAAATTAAAACAAGGAAAAAGATGGGGTCTACCTCAGGGATTCATGTTTCAGCTTTAGCAACTGCAAAGGTTCACTCTCTAAGCTGTTCTGCTGCACTACGAGTGACATGTCTCCTAAGGTACATCTTTTCTCCTACCTTCATCTTCCTATTTCCCACTGGTTTGTGGCTTACATTGATTTTTTAAGAAAAGAAAAAGAAAGAAAGAAAAAAAAAAAGGCAGAAAGAAAAAAAAAGCACCAAATGGCACATTCTAGCTGATCCTTGCTCCCAAATCACAAATTTCTATCACTGAAAAGCCAAGTAATGCTGGAAAGCTCTGTTCCTGCCTCTGAAAGACTGGAGGTCAGTTGTATTTACTGAGCCATACACAAAGACTTCCTCCCAACATCAAGAGAACAGGTAGTCTACAAATGAATCCAACTCTGACTGACATCCATAGATAATTTCCAAGCCTGAGCAGACACAGGGACACTCCTCACTCCCAGCTCATCACCGAGCAGGGCAATAACTTTGAGACCACGCTGCCCAAGCCATTGGAGAGCACAGCTGGGCTGCTGTGGCTGGAGCAGGGGACAGCACACATTCAGGGACAAGGGATATTATTGCCAACTTCTCACTAATTTCAATTAGGAAAAAACGGTGTATTTCTGGAGCCCTTTCCAACACATTGCTCTCCCACCATGGACCCAGGCTTGCCCTTGCTGTCTGATGTGAGTGAGCAGTCATTCCAAACACACAGAGACCCGCTGGGTGTCTGCAGTGAGGCTCGCACAAGTTCACTGTCCTTTATAAAAAACATTTTGTAATTTCCTAGTATTAAGAATTAAAATAAGTATTATAAAAATTAACTACCTCCACCCACAATGCATTCAACAAGTGAGAGATTACTATACAGAATCACTTCTAAAAACTAATCCAGATTAATAATTCACTACAAATTCTGAATCTGCTTTCTAGCCCTGCAGTGTGCACAGAAACTGTTTTCATTCTAATACAGACTTGAAGAGGGAAGAAACACTCAAAAACCAGGGACCAAAGCTATGGCCATACAACATGCCAGAGAGCAGTACAGAACTGAGTGATCAGTCTAACACTGAGCTAGAAAAGACACATTTTGGGAGCAATTATTACTATCAGTCCACATCAACATAACAAAACTACCCATCTTTTTTAATTAATATTTTTTAAAGTAAAATACACTGAACTTGAAGTTCGATGACTTTTCTACAGGCTCCTTTCTGTCTTCAGTTATCAACAGTTTGCCATAAACATTATTTTTTGAAGTAACTTACTAATCTTGTCCCTGTGATTTAAGAAAAACAAAACATTTGGGAAATAAATTAAGTGTGCACAGTACCATCACTGGGTGATTCAGCTGACAGGATTTTGCAAAGCTGACCTCAGTTTCCTTTTATTTTTTTA
The DNA here is from genome assembly GCF_041296385.1 of Aphelocoma coerulescens. Taxonomy (NCBI): domain Eukaryota; kingdom Metazoa; phylum Chordata; class Aves; order Passeriformes; family Corvidae; genus Aphelocoma; species Aphelocoma coerulescens. Next base: position 2,724,728 of record NC_091036.1, read on the forward strand.
CTTAAAGAAAATTCACGTGTTTCAGGAATGGTCTCACTATACAAAAAAGAAAACAAAATTTTCTTTCCATTTCCTCCTGCAAGAATGTTCCACTCTAACCAAAATACTGCCTCACTTATTCATTATGATCCATCTAGTCTTATATTCTGTCACAGAATGACTGACTGGTATCAGATACTTGAAAGAAATTACCAAGAAAATCTTTAGCTGAATATTACAGCAGAATCTGCTTAAAGGACACTCCACTGAAAATTAGCTGTACCCTATCGCTCATGCCCTGAAGAATAAAGACAGTTTTCATTATATAAGGATGTAATTTCCTTTTTTAGTACATTTTTAAACCCTTCAAATAGCTGGAATACAAACTATATGGTTTTGCTGCTTAGTTTCACATTTCGTGGATATTTTTCAGGCCCATCATCTGCAGATTGTGACAAGCCAGGTTCTAAATAATTTTAAGTTTACATTTCCATTTCATTTGACTTAGTTCCTAAGCCATAAAATTGCATAAATGACATTACAATGTATTTTCTAACTAGTTTAACTGAAGAAAATTGAATTCTCACACTAAAAAGGCATCAAAATCTTTTCACTTAGAACACATGCAAAGTGCCCTCAAGCACATTATTCTGCTTCTGTGTGCATTTGACAAGGCCTCCAAGATTACAAGCATCACTCCTATGGTAACTTGGCAATTTCTTGTTGAGTTTGCACTAGGTTTATTTTGGGAACAGAATATTAATACAAATATTTCTGCTTAATTCCTTTGCTATTGTGTTTTAGATACGCAATTTAATTCATCTCATATTGTATTGATAATTCTCTACCCAACACGCCTGTGCTGTGTTAATATCAGTTATTGATAATGCAAACAGTACTGCAAATACTTCACAAATACATAGCAATTTTAACCTTCCCACATGCTTCCCTACCCCAACATACTGTTACATTAGGCATTAAAAAATGCCTTCCACTTGTGGAAACAATGAACCGCGGGATCTTTTCAAGATCTCAAGCATAAGAAGAATTGAAGACTACATACCCTGTAATAACCAGCATGCGGATTTTGTCCCTAAAATAGTAAATTTTATTTTCTCTACAACAGGCTTAAAATAAGTCTGGTTTTCTGAGCATAACAGGTAATCATTTTGCATGCATAGAAACATCATAGAGTTCAAGTATACATAACTATTCCTTTATTACTACAGCCTGTACAATTATAGTAAATTAAATGTACAGCACATTTTACAAACAACAAAATGCTTTTTGTCCTCTGGATAAATATACTAAGTATAAGCCTTCTTTTCCAGTATTAGTTAAAATAACTGTATACCGAATTTGTGAGATCACAAATTTGTTTTATATTTTCATTTCTAGTCTTTTTTAAATGTACTTACTGGTTGTTCGGGTAAGTCTTGTGGCTCTTCCATGGGTATTACTATTTTAATGCTTAAATGATTCAAATCGTGTGTTCCTCAGCAGTCTTCAAGCCCTGTTAAAAAAAGGTGTTCATAGCTTTATGTACTTTTGGGGGGTCTTATCATGTAGGCTATCAGAGAATATTAATTGTTATATACTCCTCCCACAAAACTCGTGTGGCCATCTCCCAAATAAAATACAAAATTCATATATGGAAAGATTTCATAAACAAGGGATTTAGCTTTAAGCTTTGAAGATACAGATTTTTCATGCACACGGTACATTTCTACATCATTTACTCGGACCACACTGACTGTAGAAGCTAATACACTAATCAGACACGTGCACCATGATTTTAAAGACACTTTAAATGATCAAGTCTGGTCTACTAGGTCAGTAAACAGCATGATTCAATCTAACCTGTTTTAATTTAGAACATTTATATAACAATCAAAAAAAATCAGGACAAGACTGTACACCTAAATGCATTTACACACAGTGCTGTTCCTTGCCAAATTCGCAAAGCAAGTCCTTTATTTCAACTGCACCTTTCAAAAAGAGAAGTTTGATGAAATTTTATAAAATAATTTTTATTTTGGAAGCATTTAGCAGAGAAATCTTATATCTTACACCAAAAAGCTGCTATCTTCCAGGGGCTTAAAATCATGAAAAAGAAATTTTGCAGAATATTTTCACAACCTGATTAACTTTTGCAATTTGCTGGGCAAAAGATAAAGGCCTGCGTCCTCCTGGCTTCCCCCTCTGCCCACATGACGTGCATGAGCACTATGACCTGTGTTTTTGCTCTTTCCCCTTCTCATTTTGGAGCCATTTTATTAAAATCAACCCCAACCTCCTCAGAGCAGCTTTTCCTGAGCTGCCTCCTCTGCCACCCCAGCAGCACCTGCTCTGCCACACGCCTGCACAGCACAACTTTAGGGGATTACAGAAATTAGAAAAAATGCTGAAAAACACTTAGCGGGTTGGAGAAATTAAATCCAGGACTTTCTGTGCTGAGGTACAACCAATTCCTGCCTCCACAGCCTCAAAAGTCTATCTCTAAGTGTCTGTGGAAATGTGAAAGGCCATTTTATCAACTGCTCTTTCCTCTAGGACCTTCTGTTTTCCCATCCTATTCGGAGCATTCAGGCACCTTCAAATCATGGAACTATCCCCATACAAAGTGACTGACTGAACTAGTTTACAGAAGTAACTTTCTGGTGTCCTAAAAACCATGTCTCTGTCCCCTCCCTGGCTCCTGCCAGACCTACTTAACCTGCCAGCACGTGCAGCCCACCCACAGCCAAGTCCCACGTGCCAGCCGCGGGGATGCTATGCAGCCTGGAATAATTTCATATTAACCAGGAAAACACAAAGGGGTTCTCCCTTATTTGAGGACAGGTCTTACGTGCCAGCGTGTATTGTATGTGCCAGGATAAAATTTCATTGAGGGTTTGAGGATTTTGCAAGGCTGCCACCCCTAATCAAAGCTACTTACCCTTATTGCCTGAACTCTAAATCAACTGAATTCACAATTAGTCTCGTCCATAACTCAGGTTCTTTGGAAACGACCCTATTCACAATACACAAGAAAGTCTACAAAACAAAGCTCTATTGTTACCTTTACAGTTTTTTCTCCATCAGTTTCAATTTGTTTTATTTTAAATATAAATCTTATTTCTTTCATTTTTTGTAGAAATAACAGAGAAAAATCAGGACTGAAGAGAAACTCTGCCACTCAGAGATTATAAAAAGGAGTACAGAATACAATGGCCAAGAGCAAGAAGATTTGGAATTCATACCTAGAGGTCCTGTCCCTCATCCTTCACTTCTCTTATTTAACTCTGTTTTGTTGTGTAATTTCATAGAAAAATCCCAAACTAAACTCTTCAGTACGGAAAAATATTTTGCATTCCATTGATCCACACAGCAGTAACTTCCCATGCCATGCTTTACTTAAAGGCTGCGAGTAGTTCTTTAATTTTGGTTTTGAGAAGGATCTAAATAATTACAAAGACAAAAAGATTCCCAGAGCCCCATTTAATAAGTTACATGCATGAAGAAAACACTCTTCCCAAGTAAGTCGGGCACCTTGTAGCACCTGGAAGCAGATGACTGAACCAAAGCAGGTGAACAGTAAGTGCCTGCCTTAATGGCAGGTAGAACTTGGCCTCTGGTGGCTTCATGCCTTCCCTGTATCTCCAGAAACAGCAGCACAGGCAGAGGACACCTCACACTCAAGGTGTGCCCAAGGCTGTCAGTCCACAGACCAAGCAGCAGTGTGTGTCTGGGTAAAATGGAGGCACTGAACTTCACACCTGGGAGCAAGGGGTGAGGGCACTCTCCCCCAGCCAAGGCCAGCAGCAGCTTACACTGGTGTGGGAGAAGGGAGAGCTCCTGCCTCTCCCCACCTCCCGCAGCCCACTCCTGCCTGCCTGACACTCCCTCCTTCATGGCCACCAGAGGCTTGTGTGGTTGAACAGCAGTCTGGATGTAGGATCTGCTAAGGGAAAAAAAGAAAAGAAAAAACAGAGAGACCCAAGCACAATCTCTTCTGCTAAGCTGCTGTCAGAGAGATCAGCTCTGGCCCCGCACAGCCCTGTTCCACAGGAGCAAGCAGGATGTGGGTCAGGAAAAACATGCAAGCAGAGCAGCAGGATGTGCCTTTTCAGCCACAGTCATGGTAAATGAAACTATAATTTTACCATCTATTTGATGTTTCACTTCGATGAAACAGAGACATCAGTCACGGTGATAAATATACAACAGGCTTTTCACCTCTATCACCCACTCAGTCACCAGGTTCTCATGCAGAGCAGGCACACATCTTCTTGTGACTGGGCACAGAAAGTCCTTGGATCGTGGTATGGCAAGTACCTCTCCCAGCCATCACCTCTGCCTGCCTCTCTCCTCCCGCACTGAGAGGCTGAGTGAAGCTGCTGTCAGCTCCAGGGCCAAATCCACAAGGAGGAGGATCCACAGAGCAGCTGCTCCTGCCCTGCTCCACCACAGCTAATCCCCAGCTGTCCTTCAGCCAGCCCCAGCCCTTGGCGGGTACAAGCCCCAGGTGCCCAAGCTCCTCCAGGTGCTGTTGGACACCTCCTTATCCAGCAGCAGAGGTCTGAACTGCCCAGAGCTTGGCTTTCCCAAAAAACAAACCCAGCATCTTGTACCTGCTCAGCCTGAGCTGCCTCAGAGGAGCACACTGAGCCAGCAGCTCACCAGCAACGAAGATGATTTTTAAAAACTGAAAATACACAACACTGATTTTTTTGTTGGGGTTTTTTAGGGGGTATCCTTGGTTGGTTTTTTTCTTCTTGCACATCAAATCTCAAAATTAGATTTTTAACTTGTATAAAACTCAAGGTAACTGCACTTCAGGTAAGTTTATCACCCGTTATTACGGAACATTTTTAAACCCTAAGTGAACACAGCAGCAGAAGTATCAAAGAAGATCTTTATTATGTTCAGTTCTGCAGAGAGCCCAAACTGCTGTGGTCACACGCAAGGGCACTGGTCCCCATCCCACCATGGCCTAGCTCCCCAAGGCAACTGTGCCTGCTGAGCTCCCAGGAGAAGGAAGCGGGGACGTACAGCTCTGGGGGCAGCTGGGGCTTGATCAGGGTGTATCTGTTCATACTTCTGTGTGAAGGAGGTCTCAAAAGACAATTCAGGTGGTAAGAATGATTCTGTGGGCCACTGGGTTTGTGAATGAGAAAAACAGTACAAAATGGAAGCAAGTGCAAGAAGCCATTAAATGAGCTGCTGCAATGAAAGAAACATTCAGAAAAATGAGTCCATGGTTCTGCTTCTAGAAACCAGCAAAGTACCACACTTTTTCCCTTTATGGGATGATTTTTGTTAATTACCTGATAAAAACTATTCTGTAATATGTGAATTAAACACCAGTTTTTATTTAATCTAGACTTGTTTTGAATAACCATCCTGTTTAATTCCAACTTGCATGGAACACCAACAACGCAAAATATTAAGAATTTGGTGTGTCATTTTATTTTGTTTGCTCAATTTAAGGAATCATGTTATCTAAACTTCCAACCAGAAGGCACCAGAGCAGAAGACTGGGCTTCAGAATCGCTCTCAGCAGCTGCCTTCTGCTCTGCATAACATCCTAATGCCAGTAATTCACTATTAAAAGCCCTGGCAAGTGATCTCCAGTTTCTTGCACTAAAACATGTATTAAAAATCCTAAAATACAAAGTCCAGCTTGGTCAGACTTTCTCAAACTAGATACTCTGGATAGAATTTCTGAAAGCTGCCCGCTATGAACAGAGCCTGGATAGACTGCTATTTACTTTCAGCTTGTGCTTTTCAAGCCCATCTGCCTTGGCTTTGGATATAAAGTTTCATGCAAGAAACAGTTCTCCCAAGCTGCAAATAATTAAAGTCAGGATAGTGTGATAAAACCAACACACAGTAATTACACTGATTAGGAAAAAAAAGCTAATTGACTATGGTTTTGTATTACTTTAAATCAGTCACTATTTCCCTAAGAACAAAGCTTTGATTGGGGTAATGAAGTTACATCTATTAAACAGTGATTTGGAATAAAACCATAGAATCATTTATGTTGGAAAAAACCTCCAAGATCATTAGGTCCAACCAATACCCAGTGTCACAGGTTAGCAAGCACAGTCCCGGAGGTGATGACCTTGCTAAGGGGTGCTTACAGCTTCCTCTGGGACCTGATAGAACCTATCAGCTGGCCAGTTTGAATATGGACAATTCTTTAAGCCACTTAAAGTTGTGACCGCCTCTGTGATACACACTTAAGAATAGACAAACTCCCCCCCAAGCTCTCTCTCGTTTCTGGTGCCGGGACAGGTGGCAGCAGGGCCCATGAGGGGGCCAGTGGGCCTGGCCAGTCCCTGCTTGGGCCAGGCCGGGCCGGGCCATGGCCATCCCAGAGCCGATGGACCTGTTCCAGCCATGGAGCCCCCTCACTGCCTTGCCATGGGCAGCCGGAGCGGTTCGGCTCTCCCCCCTCTCCACTTCGATAAGAAAAATTCAACATTCCAGCTGCAAAGCTGCAAGGCCGAGGTGAGATTAACCCTTTTATTGCTGTGAAGAGCTGAAAACCTGAGGGAAGAGAGAGAGGAGATGCTTAAAGCTGAAATTCTGTTGTGAAGCTATGATATATCAGAGTATCCCGTTGTAATTCCATGAAGATATGGGGGGGTGGAGTGTTCAACTCGTAAGCAAAAGCACCTGCGCTGAGATAGGCAGATGCTGACGCAGCTGTAATTTCATGAGAAGTTTGGACAGGGAGAGATGGACCAGATGAGGACTTTTGCTCCACACGGGAAAGGAGAAAACCTCAGTTCCTAGAGATGGACCAGATGAGGACTTTTGCTCCACACGGGAAAGGAGAAAACCTCAGTTCCTAGAGATGCTCCCAGAGATAGTCCTAAAGATGAAGATGAGGAGGACCCTTTGCTCCCAGGGAAGGAGGAGGGCCTCTGTTTTTTTTTTCTGAACAGCTCAACCTTAAAATTGTACCCCAAAAACTTCAAGAGTGGACCCTCGAAAGCAGTTGCGGGAAAAGCTGCAAGTCGGGGGAAGGGACTCACATGCAAGCAGAGAGACTCCTCTTCCTAAATGGACTGAACAATATTTGGAAGTGGGCGGCTGTCTCGTTGTGATAATGTTTTCATAGCATGAGCAAGAAGAGACTTCTCTTTCTAAATGGACTGAACATGGTTATTATGGAAGTGGTAAACAGACTGAACATCTCAAGGGTTGTCTTTTTACATTGTCAGTGGGAGAAGGGAGGAAGGTGGGGGGAGGAGGAGAGTTCTGAAGGTATGGTATAATTTTTTTTCCTTCTTTTAGATCTGTTAATAAACTTCTTTATATTCTTTCAAGTTTGGTGCCTGCTTTGCATTTCTCCTAATTCTTATCTCACAGAAGATAAACAGTAATGAGTATTTTGGGCCAAACCACTACACTAAATTGGTGTTTATGCCCGGTTACAAACCCAACCCGCTACATCCAGCACTGCCAAGGCCACCACTAACCCATACCCCCAAGTGCCTTGTCTTTTAAATCCCTTGAACGATGGTGACCACCTCTACCCTGGGCAGCCTGTGCCAGGGCAGAACAGCCCTTTCAGTGAAGAAATTTTCCCTAATATCCAATCTAAACCTTCCCTGGCACAGCTTGAGGCCATTTTCTCTTGTTCCATCCCCTGTCCCCTGGGAGCAGAGCCTGACCCTGATGCCTTGAGAGGCCTCCTAGAAAGAGAGACAAGACAGGAGTAAGGGAATAAGGCAGGTATTTGAAAGGCCTTCAAAGGTACCCCTGGGGGCCAGAGGCCACTGCCAAGATGGACCTGGACAACGGGTCACGAGTTATTCACACTTTTATAGGTTTGGTTCATTTGCCTATCAGGGTTAATTCTCCAATTAAAGCTTCAGTTAATGATGTAATTTCCCCTCAGCTTACCCCCCTCTTAGAGGCTCTTTGGTTTATACTTTCTGGGCCTAGGACCTGGAGAGGCTTTGTTATGTCTACCTAGCACGAGAGCACAGAAATTAACAGGCTACAAGAAACTTCAGTTACACACTGCGCAGTGCAGGACTTGGAAAATACAAAAGTTAAAACCGAAGGCATCAACCCCACCTGGCTCCATCCTCCTGTCAGGGAGCTGTGGAGAGAAAGATGATCCTCCCAGGCCTCCTCCAGGCTGAGCCCCACCAGCTTCTCCAGCTGCTCCTCATCAGACTTGTGCTTCAGACCCTTCCCCAGCTCTGCTCCTTTCTCTGGACATGCTCCAGCCCCTCAATGTCTGTATTCTAGTGAGGGGCCCAAAACTGAACCCGAAGGAGGGGGACAATCACTTCCCTATTCCTGCTTGACACACCATTTTTCACGCAGGCCAGGATGCCCTTGGCACACATGCTGGCTCATGTTCAGCAGCTGTCAACCAGCACCCACAGGTCCTTTCCTGCTAGGCCCCCTTCCAGCCACTTTCCTCCTAGCCTGGAGCGTTCCATGGGATTGTTGTGCTTAGGATGCACTCCATCCCCTTGTCCAGAACATTCATAAAGATATTAAGCAGGGCTGGTCCCCAATACTGAACCTTGGGGAACTCCACCAGTGCCCAGCCACAGAAGGATGTAGTTCCATTCCCCTTCACCATCTGGGCCCAGCCATCTAGACAGTTTTAAACCCAGCAAAGAGAGCACCTGTCCAAGCCCTGAGCAGCCAGTTTGTCCAGGAGAAATGGTGTCAAAGGGTTTACTAAGGTTCAGGTAGACACATCCACAGCCCCTCCCTTATCCACGATGCAAGTCCCCTTGTTGTAGATCATCAGATTGGTCAGGCAGGATCTGCCTCTCCTGAACACGTGCTGGCTGGGACTGACCCCTGGTTGTCCAGTATGTGCCATATGATGGCATGCAAGATGGTCTGTTCTGTAACCTTCCACACCACCAAGGTCAGGCTGTAGTCCCCAGATCCATTTTCTGACCCTTCTTCTGGATGGGGCACTACATTTGCAAGCATCCAGTCAAGCAGGGCCTTCCTTGTTAGCCAGGAAGGCTGGGAAATGATGGAAAGTGGCTTAGTGAGCACCTCTGACAGCTCCTTCACTACCTTGACTGGATCCTATCTGGCCCCAGAGACTTGTCTAAGTGGTGTACTATGTATTTATAGAAACATTTTCTTATTGTCTTTTACAGCAGTAGTTGTAATGTTTTGTCCAAGTCATCTCTGCAGTTATTTTCACTCCTTAGTTATTCAAGGACCACCACCTTACAATGAACAGCAGCAAAAATACATTAATTAGGCAGAAGAATAGCATAGTCTTCCCATATTTTCTGGTGGGGCATTTCATGACAATGTGTCCCATGCTGCTGCATTAGACACACACAGGATTGGAGCATGCAGCCAAAGCAATCTAAGACATCGCCCAACTGGAGCAGAGCTTTTCCTCACAATGTTTTCATTCTGTGCCACTCACCACATGACAAACAGCTTCTGACAGAGAAGAGCAGAACTTGGCAGAGTGCAGTATGGTAGATCTAACCCCCCCTTTGTTCTTTTTAGATTTAATTAAAATACCCAAATAAAAACAAAGGTAAAAGAGACACATATTGACGTTACTATGCACTGCACAGCTGCTGAGTGTTTTTATTCTGAAGGTTTGACTTAAGTTTTAATCTTCAGGCAAAATATGCTCTCAGTCATCCCCCGCACCGGCAATGGCCTGTGCTCCTCCACATTACAGTGTAAGCAGGCACCCAGATATATTTTATTTTTCCCTGTATCTCAGCACTCCTATATCCAACTATGATAGTATTTCACCTGCCAAGCTGATGAAATATTTCCAGCTTATTATTGAACACAGGCTGATCAGTGTTCTGACTATATACCAAGGCAGCACATCCAACCTGATGCCTGCTCCTACAGGATCCCTCCTGAGGATTTAGCAAATACAGGCCAACAACAAGAATCTCCCATTATGCTTTGAAACAGCTTGATTAAAGACCCCAGGAAATTACAGCATCAGCCTGGCTCCTGGTTTACGGAATAAAACAGCCCCTTAAGGAACTGTCAGGAATTGAACAACTTTGTGTACTAAGTTTCATTTTTTTCTTCCTCCAGGCAAAACCAAGATCATAGAAATTCTTCATGAGTTGTAACATTACAGTGATGCAAACAAAATGAGTGAATAAACTGGTGTGTAAAATGTTCAATCTGGTGAAAATCAAAAATCATTACAGATACTCAAAAGAAAAGGGACTCACCGTAGTAGTGCAACCCTGTGCAGAGACAGGAGAGAGCAGGAGGGGCTCAGTGAGCTTTCCTCCTCCACCACGGAATGAAATACCTCACACAAGTCACTTGCTCTCAGAAGCAGTTGGCAGTAGCACAGTGCATACCCTCGTTCCCATGGTGCACAGGAGTTCATTTGTAACTGTCAAATTCTGTCCATGTCTGTGACTGTCACCCCACAGCTTCCAAACCAATGGGAACAGGTACCTTACTCCAGTGTTTGAAAATCAGCTGAAGTAAGAAGGAAAAGGAAGTGGGATTTCTAACTTCACACTGTGGTGCCAACCCCCCTGTGCTGAGTCCTACTTTCTAATACTATTGACAACCAACTCCTCAAACAGCCTTGCTCTCCAAAACAAGTCTTGAAAATGCCCTCTAAAATCCATCTTCAAGACACCATCCTTCAGGCTTTCTCTTGTTAAATCTACCCTCTTCATGAACAGTTTTCTCCTAGCTTCCTTCTTCAGAAGCAGAGCTGAAAAAGGACTCAAGTTAATGAATGAAAGCTGGGCTACACACCAGCCTGTTGATTCCCTGTCTTGAACAAATCCAGAAGCAGAGCTCACGACAAACATTGATACTCCCCTATTGGCTTTTCTCATCCTCCACACACACCCACATGCCCCTAGGTACAACACCCACAGGTATCTTCAAAATACTGCGACAACCAGGAGAATAAACCTTTGTTATGAGTGCTGCTCCATGATTCCCTGCTCTCTCTCCGTGCTCCTTCTTCCCAGGAAATTTCAGAATCAAACACTGTAAAAGTTACAAGGAAGGCATTTTGTATGCCCTATTTCTGAAGGTATGGATGGTCATGACAAGCCTCCAAATGCTGTCCTGTGGGACTGAAAAATCATGGTTTGATTAAAGTTCGTAACCTTAAAATGGAAAAAAAATTGTGCTGCGAGAAATAAAATAAGAAATAAATACAGTGAGAAAATAACTGAAATTAAACATGGATATACAAATCTCATTTTCCCCCAAGCAATGTCTGTTCCATTGACAGGAATTTCCCCATGATTTTTAGATCCTTGAAGGGCTATCAGTGATCTGACTGTCTGCAGCTCACTCTGCTTGACCAATGACACATGCTTATTTTCCCAGTTCTTATGCAATGTTTTTTCAATTTGATTTTGAAACAGCAGGGAAATTTTTAATGGGGAAAAGAACTGTTTTCACAAAAGGAAGATTTGGAAACAACAACTTCATCCTCAAGAAAAACAACTCCCACTGAGCCCAGAAATCATGTGGCAATTCCTGCTAGACAGAGCCAATGTGCATCGCTCACAGGGCACAAGAACACAGAACTGCTGCTACCTTTCAGTGACAAAACCGAAGTACAGTGATTTACAGAAACGTCAGCTAAGTAAAAGAGTTGATTCCCTCCTCTGTTCCTGAGGATATAATTTGCAGTGAGACAGGACAGATTTTTCCCTGAAGGCCACACAGGGTGGTACCTGAAATCTCACAGCTCATATACATTTTTGTGTTTCTGGAAATTAATAAACAGGTCACAAATTTCTAGAGCTGCAGCCCTAGACAGAAAAAAAATGCTGTTTGACTTCCATGGCTTTAAAAACAAACTTTCCAACAGCAGGACACACTGCGTTTAATTCCTAAAAGCCACTTCAGACACATTATAATAGATTAGGACACTTCCTGAACAAAAGACAGAACATTTTAAGCCTCTCTCAGTCAGACAGCAAACCTGCATCACATTAACCACAAAAAGGAATTACTGACATTATGCAGTTCTAAATTTCCTTTTCAATAAAAGATTTGACTCAGACATATCAAAAAGTCATATAACTAGTACCAGAGGCTACCATGAAATGCACCTACAGTTCTACTAGAGAAACTCTTTCAGTACTCAACCTTCACCACGATTTTATTACAGAGGTTGTGACTACAGTAAATTTACTTTTTTTGTTATTCTGCATTAGGGGCAGACATGGTGTTTATCAGGGTGTGATTAGTTCTGAGAACATCTGTAGTTATTCATGTCTTAGCAACACTAGTTGCTAGAATAACCTGCTCAAAAAAAAAAATCAGGAAAAAAGTATTGGATATTTGAGATTTTTTTTGCTGGGGAAAAAACCAGTTTAAATGATGGCGTTCAACACTCAGCTACTCAGTAGGAGCCATTGCTTTTAAGTAAATGGATTTATTACACCACTTGCTTCACACAGCATCTGTCCTGCTGACAGAGGCAGGGGGAGCCCAGCAACATCTGCCTAGAGCAGACGCATGGTCTGCCTCACACAGCTACACCGGCAGGACCTGTGTGAGCATGGCCACCTCCACCAGTTTCCAAGGGCTTTCAGTCCTGGTACAAAAGGACTGGGTGAGCAGCTTGGCTTTCAGCACGTCCTCTGCCTTCAGGATTCTGTGAACCTTGATCACATTCTGTCTCCAAATCAGGCTCCCACTCTTCAGCTCCTCTTGGGTTTTTAAAAATCTGCTCCATCCACTATGGTCATGGTCACCGCCCACTTCAGACACAGCAACCACAGATGCACGTAATACACAAGATGTGGCTACAACCACAGCTTTACGACAGAGCAGTAAAATGATGTCTCTGTCTGTTGTCCTAAGCCAGCCAGCATCATCAATGTTTTGTCTGGCTGCTGCTTACACAAGGAATCATTTCAGTGACCCATCGCTGCCCTCAGGTTCCCCTCCTGGAGTCACAATTGCCCATTCTGAGTTCAGTCTCCCGTTAGGCAGGGTTTAGATTGTTTTTCCCTAGATTAATTACCTTTAATTTAGAAAAAACAATCTAAACCATATTTATATTCATTATATTAACTTCTTGTAAATTTATCTACACTGAAGTTTTTCCACTGAAGCCACTTTTTGATCACTCAGTCTTGAACTTAAATCGTTGGTAACATCAAAAAACTTAGAAAATCTTATTGGCCATTCAGTCCTCCAGATCACTGGTAAAGATGTTGGACAAACCCAGTTTAAGCACCAATATCCACTGTAAGAGCAATATGGTGGGGTGAACAAAAGTCATGTTTCTCAGTGTATCAAAGATCATTTTTTTAGGTGGTGATGTAACATGGTAGAAGTTCAAGATCTCAGGAGAAGTGAAGATGACAAGTAAAATAAACAGCCAGCTTATAGTTTGTTCAGAAGACTGATCTGATCTGTACAGTGCTACAGGGGGGCCTGAAGAGGCAACATCTGATCATCAAGGACAGCTTTCCCAAGTGCAAGAGCACATTCCACCCCAACAGGCAAGAAAATGAGCAGACGCAAGGGGAGGACAGTTTGACAGACAACTTCTGACTAAGCTCAAAAAGGAAGAATGTGGGAGGCCAAGATAAGACCAGGTACCTATGAGGACTTCACCAGAACTGCTGAAGCACGCAGAGATCAAAAGCTTAGCTGTCTCAAATCTGGCAAGGGATACAAAATGCAACAAGAAGGGCTCCTAGGGCTCCTCTGAGCACACTAGTAGCAACAGGCCAAGAAACCTGCTGGTCAGAAGCTGAGCAGGCAGGCATCAACTGACCAAGGATACAGGAAAGGCTGAGGGATTCAATGTCTTCCTTTCTTCGGGCTTTACTATCAAGGTCTGCTTTCAGGCCTCCCAAGTCCTTGTGCCTCATGGGAGAGCTTGGAAGGTGAAAGTGTCACCTGTCAGAACCCCCAGAAAATATATCCCATCCTAGGGGTTTGGTTACCTGGGCTCAAGACCAAGACAATGCAGCTGGTGACCTTGGGGACAGCTTTTCCAGAAAGCACTACTGAAGGCACCAGCAACTCCACTTCCTGTCTTGGGAACTGCTTTTAAGCTGCAGATCTCCCCTCTGGCTCCCACCTGAGCTATAGACCTAACCTCCTAGTTGGAGCACAAAGGTGCCTCCCTGGGATCCACCTGCCCACTCAAGCTCCTGCCTGACTCCTGCCATCGCCCAGTTCTCCCCGTGGGTCCTGAGGGACTGCGCCCTTGCTGCTGCAGCTGCCTGCTGTGCTACCACTCACTGGCCCTTCCCTGCTGCTCCCAGACACTAACACTGGCACTAACAATGGAAGATGAAGTTAGAGACTGCCTTAGGAAAACTGGACATACACAACTAACACCAGACACGATGGAGAAGGATCTGCTTCCTATCATTTTAGAAAGGTCACATCAATCTGGAAGGTGACTTATGACTGGAAAAGGGCAAATGTCACCTTCAAGACAGAAAACAAGGGAGAGAGAAGCCAGCTGTCTGTTTCATCCCAGTGTCTCAGGGGACTATGGAGCAAATCCCCATGGAGATCATTCGTACACACGCAAAGGACAAGCAAGAAACTGGGAACAAGAAGCATGGATCCACCAAAGCCAAATGGTGCCTGCCCAATCTGACTGCCACTTCTGATGAAATTATTTGCCCTGGAAAATAAGAGCTATGAATATTCGGTATCTCCCTTCAGTAATGCAGAGTCCTTTGGTATGCTTGCAGCCACATTGGGCAGATATAAACTATGGACAGAGTCCTGTCCACAGGAAAACTGCGTGGATGGCCAGATTCAAAGGACTGTGACTACATAGCAACAATTTAACTAGTGGCTGGTAACAAAAAGCTATGCACAAGAGATGACAGTGGACACAGTACTAACATCTTCATCATGACAAGTTCAACAGTACAGCACATGCCTTCAGAGAAAATCCATGGATAAGACCAAAATGGGAGGTGCAATCCAGAAGCCTGGAATGCAGAGCTGTAATTCAGCTGCGACTTGGCAGGACAGGCTGGCAGGAACCTCAAGAAGTTCAATAGCGGCAAGGGCTACAGGCTGCCCTAGGGACAGGGCAACCCCATGCAACACGACAGGCTGGGAACAAACTGAGAGGCCACAGGTCTGCAGGAAAGAACCTGAAGAATCCTGGTGGACAAGTACAACATGAGTCAGCTGTGAGTCCTGGCAGCAACGAAGGCTTGTCTCAAGCTAGACTAAAAGATACATAACACACACAGCCAGACTCATCTCAAGAGACTAGAAAAAGATGTAATGGTTGTAAACTGCAACAAGAAAAATTCCAGTTCAGTGTGAGGAAAAATTTATTCACCATGTGAGAGGTCTACACTACAAGACTGTCCCACAGGGGTGGTGAAACATCCAACCCTGCACATTCTCAAAAGCCCAGTGGTCAAGAGCCTGAGCCACCTACCTTCTGTGAACAAAAAAGAGGTCACGTCATGAGGTGCCCTGCAGTCCAAATCTCTCCTTCCAGAAGCTTCCATTCATAGAGCACCTTTCCTCCAAGCCTGGGGAAACCTCCTTCAATACAGCTTTGTCAAATGTTTTCTGAAAATTTAATTATACCTGTAGCTTCCCCTCTACCCATGCACTCTGAGAACTCCAGGACAATAACAAGGTGGAATTTGCTTGTACAGAAGCCATGCTGACAGCATGCTCGCAAGTAAGCAGTGGTTTTGTACTTTATAACCTTATTACTGTGGAACTCAGTTATCTATGGTGTTCCCTGGAGGTTCTCTAGGGCCCACCTTTAACTGTGAAAACAAGGAACTCACTCTGAGCTTTTCCGTTACACGTTACCACCCTCGGGTGCCCATTACTTCATCCTTGGCCACCAAGCAGTCCCACACAATCGCTAATCGCTACCTGGATTCCTGCTCTTGATGAATTTGGAGAATATATTACAACTGGTTTAAGCCTGCTATGCAAGGCACTGTTCAACTTATTTTTCACTCTTTTTAATTCTTGTTTTACATTTTACCTGCCACCATACAGATTTTCCTGTTCTCACCTGCCACACTTTTCATTTTAAATGCTCATCTCTTCCCTATGATTTTTTTTAGCTTTCCTGTTGAACCATGGAGGGATACTGGGGACACCCCACCACCACCACCCCAATTTGTTTGCTGTTCAGGCTTCTGACAGAATTTTTTAAACAGCCTACAAGTTCCCTATCGGCTGCTCACTTTTGGACAGATCTTTTCATGGTTTGGGGGATTTTCAAACAACTTGTTTCATTTTTAGGTATTTTAATTTCTTGAAATTGAATATCCACGTTCTGGATTTATTTTGGCTGCTGTCCCATTCTAATCAGTTATATCTAATTGTACTGCAGTTGTTACAAGCCTTCCCATTACTAGCACTTAAATTTGGTTCTATGCACCACAACAATCCAAAAAGCTACTTCTTCTGACAGTTTAAGCTGAAACAGTCATTCACTGAATTGGAAGAATGTTCCCTCTACCTCCCCTCCTGATAAGGCACTACCTGGTCTTTGTCCAGGTAGTTGGAATCGTCCATCATAACGCTTCTCTGATCTCAGTTAAGAGGTCCTGATCATTATCACTGGCCTGATCCAGGGATACCCAGTCTAATCCCAGCAGTACATTTAAAGTCTGGGATTTCCACCCATACAGACCCAAGAGTGCTTCTCTTCTTCTGTATCTGTAATGCTGTTCCCATTTATAAACCCCTTCACTCACATTGGCCACATCCCACTGTCCCCGGCCCCACTGTTCCTGGATAGAGATACCCTGGCATCACCACATTCCAGGAAAGCCTCCTTTTGTCATCTCCCCAAGACTTCTTACAGCACAGACAGCACAACCCTGGGATCAGCTCCCTGGTCACCACCAAATTGCTATGATTACAGGATCTACAACTAGTTAGTACTACAGCATCAAAAATATCCCAAACCAAGAATGAACATGTCCTACTTGGAATTCAACAATTCCAAAATTTACAACCAAATAAAGTCTCAAATAAATGCAGACTTAGATGGCAAATTATTTGTTTCTTGCTGGAGCTCACTGACAAAATCCTTTTCCGTCTTTGTTCTTGGCAGGTCAGCCAACTTTCAAAAAAGAACAAACATCTCACAAATAGCAGCACCGTCTCCTCCACAGGGTACAACTCTGGCCAAAAAATGGCTGATGACTTTTTTTTCAAATCTACCCTAAAGGCCCCATTTCTCCCAACTCTCTTTTTTTTTTCCATGTTACCTCGTGCTTTTCAGCATGAACCATAATTAACATATGCTACCAGTGACCAAATCACATGTAAGCAAAAAGTCTGAGTTGATCCTGAGTATGTTGTGCATTATTTTTTATAAAAAAGAAGGTGCTGTTATTTTATTTACTGTGAGTGCTCCTTGCTTACCTGGAGAGTTACCTCGTAGACCAGGAGAGTCAGCAAAAAAGCTACATTCAAATACTGAGAAATTGTATGAAGTTTCTACACAGACCCCAAAAGATACTGCAGCCAGGACAACAAAACCTTCAGATTAAAGACATATTCATATTTCCTTTCTCTTCCCTGTTGGCCTTCCATCTATTTCCATGTCCTTTTTTTCTTTCACACTGTTATTTATTTTCATTATCTAACTGCCAGTCATGTAACTCTTTATATTTAGCTCATATGAAATATTTACAGTTCAAGAGTACTCAAATATATTAACTTCTAAACTCAGTGACTCAGTCAATTAGCAACCCTCTCCTCCAAAAATATACTTCCAGACAACAAAACTGTGGTGACATAAGCTTTCAGTCTTTGGACCATCCTACTTCTTTACCGTAGGGCACTTCTGCTCCCTGCAGAAGTTCTCCCAAGTCTTCTAATGCAGAAAAGAAGTCTGCTGAGCAACCCAACGCGGCTGTTGCAAGTAGTGAGACTCTGGATTTATTCAGAAGCAGTCACCAAATCATAGAATGGGCTGGGGGGACCTTGAAGACCATCTCATTCCACTCTCCTACTATAGGTAGGGACACTTTCCACAGTTTGCCCCAAGCCCCATTCAACTTGGCTTTAAACGCTTCCAGGGATTCAGTAATCCCAAATGCATATTCAGCTTCTGCCACATGCACAAAAAAAAAAAATCATTGGAAGGCCCTGAAGGAATGGGACGACACACACCAAAGACACAAAGGGAAGATGGAGAGAGAGGTCTGATGTTCCTGTACGATAAGCAGCCATTTGAGTGTTCCTGATCACAGGGTCTCCCTTAGACTGCTTTACGAGATTCAGCCAAATGGCAACTGTATCTATTGCAAAGTGCAACCAGTCAACAGGACCTGATGGAGAGCCAAAGAAACAAAAAGGCACATGAAGGTTTTGGGGTCTTTTGGGAGGGAAAGGGGTGGGGGGGGAAGAGCGTTTTCTTGTTTGTTTGCTTTTCAAGTTAAAAGCTGTAACTCAGGAACTGCAGTAAGTTGAAAAGACAAAGAGGAGGTGAGCTAAAGAAAAGCATCAGATTTCAGAGTTTACATAACTGTGGGCAAATGACGAGACCCGAACTTTGTGTCTGCATCTTTCCACAGCATGCGTGTGTGTGTGCGCTTTACTCTTGTCAACACTTAAAAAACAAGCACAAAAAGTAAGAAAGACAACAAACTACACTGCTTCAAGCATCACGTAAACCAGGTCCTCTGACTTTCTGGTATGTGCAAGTGTGGCTCCCAGGAGGAAATGAACAAGATCATGAAAATATCTTCATTGCTATAAATATATTTTCTTCAGGCCTTGGCACTGAGAATCAATCCCTAACTGGATAACAAACAAATCCCAGCAAAACCAGTGCTGTGTGTCCTGGAAAGCCTGATGACCACAGAAAATCTTGAGCCCAAGATGAAAAGTGGCAGATGAACGACCTGGTCATTGCTTTACTAATGGATCCGTAATTAGTTGACCTGTGGCCAGTAATAAGATTGTGCACTTTCATTTCAGCTGACACTAGCTGAGAGGCCTCACATTACACAAACTCCTGCAGTGGTAATCAAAGCACGTTTAACCCAACATTCCATTAAGTTACAACCAGTTTTATTTGGCAACTGGAACAGGTAAGGAGCAGAGCACAACTCACTTCCACAGCTTTTTGGGGCCTGGCAGCTCTGTCACCTGTGACCACAGGTCTATTTCCAGGGGCTGTGGGAGAGTGGAGGAAGGACTGAAGTTTAGGCAGAACCAGAAGCTGACACACACCTTTGGGCTGAATGACAGCCCAAGGAATCAGTGTCTTCTTGCTTACCATAGGTACCAGGTAACCTGTGGGAAAGAAGAGCCCACAGCACTTTCTGCTGTCTACTAGCTCTAAAATCTGTCAGTATCAAGACCTTACCCTAAGGGCTGTCGTCTCTGACTTAGGCCTAGTCTGCCAAAAATTTGTCCACTTTTTACTTCCTTCACTGGAAAAAGAAGCTGCATGACATAACACTGGACTCTGCCAGTAGCTCAGTGAAAACTACACTTTCAATAAAGACCAGTTATATTTGGGCTTTTTACAACTGCAGCCACAAAAAAAAAAAAAATCATTCATTAGAGAAACTTACATGACAACTTGGTGCTGGTTTTTTATTCAGCATAAAGTTACATTCTTTAGGTGCTGGATAGCTATCATACAGACTAATGATTCACAGAATTACTGTAACTGTTTTTGCTATCTTGTAAAATGCCAACCGCAGTGATACTATTGACTCATGGGGACTTTCTGGCTTTCCTCGGGTCAGGCAAGAATGAGTATTTTGTAACTTCTTTTATTTTTTAAACCAGAAGAATTAATTTTTGCTCATATCCAGAAACATCAACATAGCAGGAGGCTTGGCATGTGAGGTAACTACTGGATAGAATAGGGGAAAAAAAAAGAAAGTAGAATAAGAAGAATTAAACCTCATGTGTCTTTGTAGTTCTTCAGAATACCAGCCAAGATAATGCAGTGCCTCTGTTAACTCTGAATCGCATCTTCTAGAAAGGCCAGCTCCCCTTCCTATACCCCAAAAGTTCTGGATGGGCAGGAAATGGGGATTTAAAGTACACAGAATAATCAAGGCAACAGCTTCTGAAATTTCAAGAGCTATTATAAAGGTAGGGAACAAAGCAACAGATATATCCTACACATGGGACCAGACTTGCACGTGAAACTTCAAAGCCCTGAACCAACAGTGTTGTCTTCTGTGACAGTATTTTCCCCAACAGGTAGATAAGAACAACTATGCCTTTACCAAAAGAGCAGCACAAGGAAATCTGAAGTACAGAAAACCAGTGTCATTGTTTTTCTACCCAAAACACCTCCATGTGTTTTTGAAAACAGCTGCTACATTCTTTTCTCTTCTGAATAATTAATAATCACCTGGTCCTGAATATTCATTTTTCTACCCTGATCATCTTAAGTCAGTAATATTTAAGGAAGAATTTCTTAAGCTCTCTCAAAAAGAACAGGGCAAAAAAAGAGTCACAGAAAAAACACTAGTATGAGACTGATTTGGAAAATCCCAGAAATGGAATTACACATAATAGCGCACCCTGTATAGAAATAGGAACCATCACCCAAGGTTTAAAGCTGCCACACACTTTATGTCATGTTCCAGCTCAGAGAAACAGCACTGTCAATATTCAAACACAACCAACAAACATTTCAAGATGCAGCAGGAAGCTCCTGGGATGCAAGAATAGCGCTCTGGTCAAGTCGTAACTCAGGAGGGACCCATCTGCTGATGAACTGAACTCTTCCATCACCTCTGAAATTAGGCTAGACATACCCTTAACCTCAAGTAAAAGTCTATTCAAGAGATGGAAAGAGTCCCCAGTCAGCTCCATCACAATATTATATGATTTTTCTAAATACAAGGCTGGTTTTCTAGCTAGCTTGTTCAGTTACAGGACTGATCGGTGACAACCTGGAAAAGACAGGGAAGCGACTGGTGTGAATCACAATGACACCATACCCTGAAGAGGCTGCTATGCCCTGCTGTGTCACAGCACTCTCCTAAACATCATGTTGGGTAAAGCATCAGGAGGAGATCCCAGCCCTTGCAACATCACCTTCACTGAGGCTCTGCTGGCAGCAGCAAGAACAAAGAAAGGATTTGAAGTTACTCCCTCGGGTACTGGAGTGCCTCCAGTCATGGCATCTGCACAAATTATCCCAGAATCACTGCTAGAGAGGGGCCACCAGAGAATACTGCTGAAGAGATGCTGGCTTGCGGCCTCCTAACTAAGTAAAGGAAAAAAAATTCTGGATAAATTAGGATGAAATAAAGAAAATAAATTAAGGGTAAGACAAAGCACAAAAAAGCTGAAAAAGACCTTCCTCAGTGTATAACCAACCAGTGAGTGCCACTGGTCATGGTATAAGGGACAAAACCACCCCCAAGGTCCTGTAAGAAGATGCTGTCTGGAGATAGGTAGTCTGTAGACACTGCTTGGTGCAAGAACATATATAAAATACCAGTTGTTAAGTCCTGACACAATTCCATTTCAGGCTCAAAAGTTTCCACACATCTTCATCCTGGCAGCTCCTCTTCCAATCACAGGGTTTTGCAGACCCAGTAAAAGTTTTATCAAACGTCCCTTTTCTAAGAGCAGATTTCAGGGAAAAAGAGCAGAGACTTGTCAAGAGGGAAAAAAATAACCCTACTTCTGCTAACTGAGAGTACAGCCATGGAGCTACTCATGTCCCAATGACATATTATCTGCTTTATGCCTTGGGTACCTTACGTACAGTATGGCTTGCACACAGGAGCACACTACTTGCCTGACTTTTAGTTCAATTAAAGTATTTCAGTATATTTTATCTAGTTTTATGTTTAGCCATCTATAACCACCTTTTGGTACACAGAAGTTAGGAAATGGTACATTAATCTGCTGTAGAGGGGCTCCAACCCATTCATACAACACATGGAAACCCATTGACAGTGTCCTCTGACATATTCAACTGAAAACTCATTCAGCATCTGGGTATTTCCAGGGCAAAGTTTTGAGAAGTGACAAATCCTTCCAAAGTCACCCATTACTTGGGAATCCCTACAGCTATTGCATACATCCGTGAGAGTTTTTTCAACCAAATTAATTGAAAAGCAACAATTTTTCAATCAAATGTGTTGCACAACCCAACAGTACACAGTTCCCCAGGTGCCACAACTGCTGCTGAGGCTGCAGGGAGAGCTGAGGGGGAGACAAAAGCTGCAGGCAGACACTGCAGGAATTGCCGCAACTTGGAAACTGCAGGACTTTAAGCTCAGCAATGTTTCAAACAGAGCAGGGAGAATGTACTGGCAGATCACTGCTTGTGTGGCAAAAACTGGATAGCAGAACTCCACAAGTAAGAAGGATCGCACCACAAGGTGACAAGGAAAATCCCCCAAACACAGTAGGGTCAGCCCAATAAGTCTGTAGGTCTGCAGGCTGAGAAAGCCACTATGTTCATGCATTTTTAAAAGTAACTTATTATGAAACCACTGACTTGAGGCACATGAATTGTGATTCTCAACTAAACATACCTTATTCAGCTTCCGGAGTTTAAGACAATCCACAACAGACAAAACTGAAGGAAACCAAACAAGTGGCAGATAAGGCTTCTATGATTATCTTCTATGACTTTTACTGATTATCTTAATCAGTATGTTGACTGTTAATCACCAGTTGGAGGTTACTACACTACAGACGAAGTGTATCACAGAAACAGAAATATATATCTCCATACTGAAAGCAAACTCCACCATGACTCTTTGTTCGATGTTCCCTCAAGGACTAGCTCTAGTCTGGAAACCATTCAGCCACACCATGCAGCACAGCAGCCAAGCTAACAAAGCATTCTGTTCTGGAGCTGGCTGTACATAAAGCTCCAGCAACTCTGCACAGCATTCCCAGAACCAGGAACATCCATCTGGATCCAGCCTCGGTTGTGAAGCCCAAGCCCAGCCCAAACATCCTATTAGACTGCATAAACTTCAGCACAAGCAGCTACACCCACACAAGAGCGATGCAGGTGTGCTGAACTGTGCCCTGGGGAAGCCCCCACAGCCTGCGCCCGGCCCCGGGAGCCGCAGTCCCTCCCGCGGGCATCTACCCGAGTCCTGGGCATGTCGCAGGGCGGGCTCTGAATCCAGGTTCCTTCTGGCCGCTCCTCCCTGCCTGGGCGAGCCCAGGGAGCCGGACAGTGCCCCACTGCCCCTCCTGCCTGCCTCCCAGCTCTTCCGCGCACCGGCAGCGGCGAAGACACCTGGACAGCCGGGCACACGCCGCCGGGCTCGGGGGCGGCGAGACGGGGTCCAGCCCCGCGCCACCGGTCTTGCCGCAGCCCCCCGGGCCCGCGCTCTGGCGGGGGCGGGGGCAGGAGCACACGCGTCGGCCTCACCGCCCGCGGCCGAGGAGCCCCGGCCGGCTGGTCCCAACTCGAGCCGGGGAGCAGCTCCGGGGGCTGCGGGGTTACTCCGTGCCCAGGGCCCGAGCAGGCTCTTACCGAGAGGCGGCTCCAGAGCCGGGCCCGGGACCCGCAGCGGACATAGCAGCGGCGCCCGCGCTCCCCACCCGCCGCCGGAACAGGGCGCGCGGCGCCGGCAGTGGCGTCACTGCCCCGGGGCGGGGCCGGTGAGGGCCGGGCTGCGCCGCGCCCGCGCCGCGAGGGAGCCGGGAGGAGCCGCTGCGCGTCTGGGCAGTGCTGCATTCCCGGAGCCTCCCCTCCGTTCATTGTCCCAACGGGTATTTAATAGCGGGGCCAGGCCGGCTGGGTGCCACCAAAGCCGCTCCGTCACCGCACTCCTCAGCTGGGTAGGGGAGAGAAAACAGGACGAAGGGTGGGGGGGCGACAGCAGTGCAGGAGAGATCTCTCACCCAGCACCGGTACGGCAAACGTGATCCGGCTGGGGGAATCTGTTTAATTTATTGCTAGAGAAATCAGAGTAGGGTAATGAGAAATAAATCCACATCTTAATCTCCCACCCCTCCCTGCTTGTCGGACTCGGCTGTATTCCCGATTCTCTCTCTCCTCCCCACAGCAGTGCTGGGGGTGGGGAATAGGGGATCACACGCTCTCTCCCTGCCTCTCCCTCCTCAAGGGATGGACTCTTCAGTGGACTCTTCAGAATTTGCCCTGCTCCAGCGTGGCGTCTTTCCCACGGGGTCAGTCTTCCAGGAACAGGCAGCTCCACTGCCGGTCCCCCATGGGGCCACAAGTCCTGCCAACAAACCTGCTCCAGCGTGGACTTCTCTCTCCATGGGTCCGCAGGTCCTGCCAAGACTGCTCCAGCACTGGCTTCCCACGTGGTCACAGTCTCTCGGGCATCCCCCTGCTCCGGCGTGGGCTCCTCCAGGGGCTGCAGGTGCATCTCTGCACCCCCGTGCCCTCCATGGGCTGCAGGGGCACAGCTGCCCCACCATGAGCTGCAGGGGAATGTCAGCCCCAGCACCTGGAGCAATTTCTGCCCTCCCTCCCGACTGACGCTGGGCTCTGCATGGCTGTTTCTCACATATTCTCACTCTTTTCTTTGGCTGCGAATTGCTCCTGTGCAATAACTGTTTTTCCTTCTTTATTATGTTATCCGAAAGGTGCTGCCACCGTCACTGATGGGCTCGGGTCCGCCTTGGAGCCGAATGGCTTTGGCTTCATTGGACACAGGGAAAGCTTCTGACAGCTTCCCAGAAAAACATCCCTGCAGCCCTCCCCACCCCTCACCTTCTCCGCTACCACAGCCTAGCCCTGCAAACCCAATACGTTAAAATGGTTTGTCACATCTGAGCCGCACAATTGGTCTGTATAAATTTCCCATATGCAGGTCAGAGAGTTCAGGGGGTTTTGTCTGGTTGGTTTTGGAGAGCTCTAGCAGATTTTTCATAAGTTGTTTCCTATGTGAACTTATTTCTTTCCCCTTCCCTTTTAGCAGGTGAGCCTTTAATTTCATCTCTCCCAAGAGTTCATATGATGGTTATAAAAAAAACCAAAGACACATTGAAGCTGTTTTGGTGTGGTACCAAGGCTTTCCCTCAAGTATAAATACAGAAAGATGAGAAGGTCAGAAAAGTTAAAGGGCAAAACACTTGGAGAACACACTTTATTTAAAAGAACTTTTGAGGATCCATTTCATTGCAAGGTAAAGCAGAGTAATACAACATTGCAGTAAAAACAAGAAAGTAATTCCAGGAACAGAAGTAGCAGCTTAGCCTGGTTTTTAGAAATGCATTTTTACTGACTAATTACTGCAACATCTCCTGAAGTGGCCTTGGGGGTTTTCCCTCCACTTAGCCTTTTCCTGAGATGCAAGTTTATGTTTGTTCCCTGAGCCCACAGTGCTTGCCATGGAATAAAGCCTCTTATGTACCCATGGTAAAGAGCTAAACTATAAACTCTTGCGAGCTTTCCAGGAATCGGTAGATCATGCATCTACCAGCTCTCCATGCACAATTTCTTTCCATTAACTCCAATAGTTGCCAAACTCCATCTATTCAGGGCTTTGGGATCTGTGAAATGAGAGCTCCACTATTGCTGGGAGCCAAGGGGGGAAAGCAGGTTCCCCCCCCCTGCCAGCTGCCAAGCTCCTCATCCAGAATGTGCCCACAGAACAGTGCAGAAACAGAGGCAGATTCCTCCAGCAAGCCAGATTTAGGCTTTTAAATTACAGAAATTGTTCCCTTCCCGTGTGCTCTGGCTCTGCAGATTCAGGGTGTATCTTTGAACGTGTCTGAGGAGCACGAGGTGCTGGCAAGTGTTTGTTGTGGGTGGCCATTACTGGAAAAGAGCCCAGGACTAGGAGGGAGATGCATTCCTATTGTGATCAGACTGTTTCCTCTGTCTGGCACTGGGCCTGGAGTGCAGGGCTGGCCCTGGAAATGGCCTTAGAAAAATAAATATCTTAGTTCTTTTCCTCATTGGCACAAATAAGGACACAAGCTGCCTGAGGAGCTCCAGAGCATACATCTGAAGGACCCATATCTCCACTGGATACAGGCAAAGCAGTACAAATATTGGCCCTGTCTTTGGAAAGGCTTGAGCTTATCTCTCCCATTCTCAGGCAGGTGTGGGAAGGCTGCTGTCCTGCACATGAATAATTGGTGTCACAGGTCAGATACACTCTTCCTGTCATCAACAGACTGGGTCATTTAGGGAACCAACAACTGTTGTGAAAACAAGTAAGTTCCCTTCTCTGCCCAATTTCCTGTGCTAGATTGAGCAATTTGGATCAGAAAAGGAACCCCGAGTGTCTCATGACTGGTAACAGAACTCAGCACCCATGGAAAACCACTTTGCTCTGGGCCCCAGTGGACTGCATCCACTGGGTGAGGGGTCTCCAGTGCTGTTGGAGTGTGTGAATTATTTGTCTGTCAAGTGCCCTGACCTAACACTTCGCTTGCTGTAGATCAAGAACTAATCAGCTTCGTTTCTTTGCAGCAGAACTGGAAAGGCTGGAGGAAGGAATAATGTAATGACTATAACCCCAATTTAAATAAATAAGTACAAAGATCCAGAAGCATTTTAAGCTTTTTTTTCTTATCATAATGCCCATGCTGACAGTAGCCCTCTGTTATCTGGAGCCTCCTGAGCAAGACTGGGTGTCACAAACAGATGAAGTCAGTCAGAAATTACTAAACTGAGTGCATGAGGCCACTGGCTGGCCAGTTCTGCTCTCACACAGGAAGCCAAGGCAGACCATAGTGGCCTTTGGCCATAATGCTGATCTGGTGGAGGGGGAGGGAGGTGTGGTGAGGCACTGCCAATTTCTCTTCCTTTCCTTCCCTACTTTACTGACTCAAGATCTGGAAGCAAAGACTCATAATAGCTACTCCCAGACATCTATCGAGTTTGGATCCCAGAAGACCAGGTGAGTCGGTAAGAAGGGATGAAGGGATCAGAGGTGCAGATCTCTTTGACAGCAGTTGAGGATGTCCATGGACTATGTCCCTTACAGCCACCCAAGAGCTTTGTCAGCTCAGACTCTCTTCACAGGACCATGTAAGCTGCTTAGAAAAGCCACCAGATGATACTCACAGCTCAGTCTGTTCTTCCAGATCTTTTAGAAGTCCCTTACAGCTCTGATACTGGATCCTCTGCGAGAGCTGGGCAGGCAGAGGAGCAGGGATGGGTAATTTTGGCGTGCTCAGCTTCCAGCTGCTCACTGGAGAGGCTCAGTGACATACTTCTTTCACATTAAAGCAGGTCGTCTGAGCTGTTCTCAGTGCCCATGAGAACACCAGCCCAGACAGAAGGAGCTTTGCTGCCAGATTACTGCAGGTTCCAGTTCTGCCAGTTGCATGTGATAGAAGAAAGTAGCGTCCATTCTTCTAACGGGAAAAAGAAAATGTAAAATCCTGGTCCTCTGTTGTGTCCCTTGGTGCCTCTTCCTGAGAAAAGATGAGTGAATAATTCACACCTCTCCATGTGCAATCAGAACATGCAGAGTGGCCCTAACAGATCCTAATGGCTTCCTCTTGATGAATGGTGCCCTCGATCACCGTGTCTGTTGTTTGCCTGGAGCACTTGCGACTCCCTTTCATGCTTTTCAGGTTTTCAGAAAGATGCTTCTGGAACTTCTTGGTGAGGAAGCAGTAGATGATCGGGTCCAACACACAGTTTGTACTCAAGAGGCACAAAGTCACCTGGTGAGCATCGTTGAGCTGCTGGCGCAGCTGACAGTTTTCCTTCTTCCACTGCTCCAGAACAGTCAGAGTCCAGGGCAGGTGCACGATGTGATGGGGCACAAAGCTTATGATGAATACAGCCAGCACTGTGCACACCATCCAGAGGGCCCTTTGCTTGACGTGAGCACTCTTCCGTGGATGCACTGACTTGGAGAACAAGGTCCTGATAATGACTATGTTCCAACCTAGTATTAAAAGGAAAATGATGTAGAAGAGGATGCAGATGATGACATGAATGGCGAGAACAGCTGAAACACCACTCGAGGAGTCATAGCGCTCAAAGCACCGCGTGAAATTCCTGGAGTCAACCTCCTCCTGATTAGTATTATTGTCAAAAAGGTAATACAAAGAGCTGCCCACTATTATGATCCAGATAGCTGCTGATAGGTAGATACCTCTCCTCTGGGTGGTCAGCTGAGCAGCCTTAATAGGATTAGTGACAGCTTGGTAGCGATTGTATGTGATGACCATCAGAAAGGCAACAGAAGAGTAGGTATTAACAAAAAATAAACAGCCAGCCACATTACAGAGGAACTCAGGCATGATCCAGTCTCCATGGTGGTGGTAGTAAACAATCCACATTGGCATTGTAACTAAGAAGAGCAAGTCAGCTACTGTCAGGTTCACCATGAATATCTTGATTTCATTGAGTTTCTTGGTGGGGTAAATATGGCTGAAAATCCAGAGAACATAGCAGTTGGCAACAAAGCCCAAAATGAAAATAACGCTGTAGAAAACAGTGAAGAGGTTGTAGCGAAACTCGGAGTCTATGTGGCATGAAATGTAGGAATCAGCACTGCTTTCCGCACCCCCTTTGCCCTTTCCAGACATCATGGTGTTGAGTGGGCACATCTAAAGCACAACTTCCTGCTGTAGCTTTTCTTCTTACCTAAAAATAGAAAGCATAAATCAAGCTGATTGGTTTGGCCCCATTGCCAAGCCCAACCCCACCTTTCATTTTCAGCTGTCTATGACCATAGGAGTTCTGCTGATGCCTTGGTTCCAGCCAGACACCTGCCCTGTCTCCTTGCTCCTCTCCTTGATCCCATTGCCACAACATACAAAAAAAACCCCTCTGTGTCTTCATCCAGCATTGTTTGCTACAGTGAGGTCTCAGATCACTCATCTCTAATCTTAAAATACTTTTCTGCATGAGAGTTCTTAGATAAAATAATCTGTTCTTAGCTAAAAATAATATGAGCCCTGTCTCAAGCTTCTTTAATCTTTTACTATAATCAGGACTGTTTTCTATGACTCGTCCTGTCCCTGCATCTGGTTCTCCTTTCTTCCCCTGCCACCTCCCCCATGCCCCTACCTCCCACCATGGTTCCTGATACTTTTTAACTTGTTTATACTTATTTTAAAGTAAAGTGAAACAATATGTGGTAAAAATGTCTCACAGAATCCCAGAAGAGTTGGGGTTGGAAAAGACCTTGGGAGATCACCTGGCCCAGCCCCTGCTGAAGCTGATTCCCCTGAGAAGGTTGTGCAGGATGGCATCCAGATGGGGTTTGAATAACTCCAGGGAAGGAGACTCCGCAGCCTCTCTGGGCAGCCCGTTCCAGGGCTTTGTCACCCTCACAGCTAAGTTTTTCTCATATTCAGATCGAACTTCCTGTGTTTCAGTTTGTGCCTGGTGTCCATGTCCTGCTGCTGGCCACCAATGAAAAGAGTCTGGTGCTGTTGTCCTGTTCCCTCCCTGCAGACACAGACAGAGAGGGATGAGGTTCCCTCTCGGACATCTCTTCTCAAGGCTGAGCAGCCCCCGCTCCCTCAGCCTTTCCTCATCCGAGAGATGCTCCAGTCTCTTCATCATCTCTGCAGCCTCTGCTGGACCCAGGAGCTCCATGACTTCCTTGAGGAGTTTAATTCTAGGTTGAGGAGCCCAGAAGTGGACACAGCACTCCAGATGTGGCCTCACCTGGGCTGACTAGAGGGGTGGGATCACCTTCTTCAACCTGCTACAGTCTTCCTCATGCGCCCCAGGACACCATTGGCGTTCTTGGCTATGAGGGCACACTGCTGGCTCATGGGAGTCCATTAGGACCCCCAGGTCCTTCTTACAGAGCTGCTGTCCAGCAGGGCAGCCTCCAGCAGGTACTAGTGCATGGGGTTATTCCTCTCCAGGCACAGGACTCTGCACTTGCCATTGCTGAATGCATGAGGTTCCTCTCCAGCCTGCCCAGGTCTGGATAAATGGCAGCCCAGGGCTGGTGTATCACTACTCCTCCCAGCTCTGTTTCCTCAGCAGATCTGCTGGGCATAGGGTCGTTTCCAGTCACCATCTACCTGTTGTTTTCTGATATTTTCCTGCTTACACTTGTAGAGACTTGTTTGGTCTCAGCTTCAGGCACTGCAGACACCCAACATCCCCTTCACAGGCCACCAGACCTCTCAGTTGTTGTTCTCCGTAAACAATGAGTGATGTTTTGTGCCACATTGTTAAGTCTCACCTCAGGGTATCTACCCTAAAATCTTGGCTATCATCATTTTGAACTCAAGCTGTCATCAAATCAACCTGTCTCCCTTCCCCCCTGCCCCATTTCTTTGTCAGATGCAAGAGGCAGCAGCAGCAATTCTGCACTTCCATGTCAGGCTCTTGGCAAACACTGTCTCTACAGAAACACCTTCAGGGTTTGTTATTAGCAGTCTCCACCTCACTGAGGATTTCTTCAACTCTTGCCTACAGTTTGAACATATCAGTCAGTCCATCCCTGGAAGTCTCCAAGGCCAGGTTGGACAGGGCTTGGAGCAACCCGGGATAGTGGAAAGTGTTGCTGCCCATGACGGGGTGGAATGAGATGAGCCCAAACCAGTCTGTGGTTATATGAGTCTGTATCAAATTTCTGCATCCTCAATATTGTACATCCCTGTCTCAGTTCTACATGAATCCCATCTAATCCCTTGTATACTTTAACCTGCTGCTTTTACCCTTCAGAGGACATGCAACCTGCTCCCAACTCCAGCACTGACTGCCTGTGTGATGCTGGGCAGGAGCTTGCCTCACCATGACACGATCCTACAGGTCTGCATGTTTCTCTCCCTGTCCCTTCATGGGAAGACAAGTGGCTGCTGCAGGGAGAGCAGTGGGAGAGCCCTCAGTGGGGCTGCTTGCTGGGGCTGAGACTGCTGAGTTTTTAATGGAATTGTCAGAACACGGTGGTTTTCCTTGAGAGTGAGTAAACTTTACCACCAGTCATGAAGCCTAAACTGGAGTGAGTTACGCTGGGAATGCCGGGTGCTGCTCATTGTACTGGGCTTGCCTCAGCTCCACCAGCCCCGTGGAAAACAGGCATTTCCCCAAAGACTTGCTGCTCCTGAGCAGGTGCCCTCCTGCCTCAAATCATTTTGGATCCTCCCCAGCAGCAGGCAGTGCCAGGAACCTCCATCCCATCCTCTGTGGGCTGAGTCCCCCTGGGTGCCCTTGTGCTGTTGTTCCTCATTTACACATTTGCACGTTTGCAATTTTCCTCTGCAAATGGGGAAGTCAGCTGGAGCTGGCTCTCCCTTTTTCCACAGAATTGCACCCCTTGGTACTGCTCTCCAGTCATTAGGAGAGGAAGGTAGCAGTCATCTTCCTGATGTCTTGTTCTTCCTCACACCTCACAGGTCCCCTAAGGACACGACAATTACAAGATTTGGACCCTCCCAGGCAGCTGCATGTTGGGCAATGCTGGGTTCCAAGTGTCCTTAAGATCCGTCTTCCAGCCACAGTCTGTGTGGAATGGACACACAGCTGTGGCAGTAGTGAGAGTTGGCCCCAGGTGACACATGTATTTCTCCTCATTCACCTTGATCTCTGCCACCCTGCTGAGAGCCCCCTGATCTCCAAAGGGCAGTAGATTATTCAGGTGATGGTAGCCAGGAGGATGAGCTAGGATGTGACACAATCAGGGTGTAGCCACAGAGTTTGGCACATCCCTGTGTCACTCACTGCTGCCCTATGGAGGGGATCCAGAGCAGGCAGGGCCCACTCTCTGTCCCCTGTTCTCCTTTGATTCATGCAGAACACAAGGCAAGTCCTGGTCATCTCAGGGATCAGCTTGCACACCCTCGTCTATGATGGATGAGAAGC
The DNA here is from genome assembly GCF_041296385.1 of Aphelocoma coerulescens. Taxonomy (NCBI): domain Eukaryota; kingdom Metazoa; phylum Chordata; class Aves; order Passeriformes; family Corvidae; genus Aphelocoma; species Aphelocoma coerulescens. Next base: position 2,756,397 of record NC_091036.1, read on the forward strand.
AGTAATTGTCACAACATGACCTTGCATCACTGTCTGAGTCTCAGCCCAGCTCTGCCACTCTCTGAGGGGCCATGTCCACTGCAGAGATGTGCCGGGTGGCAGGATTTGCATCTCAGCTTGGGGGGGCACCAGGCAAATATGGACATTCAGGGAAGGGGTGAGACCGTGCAGAGGCAAGACAAACTAGTGGGGAATGTTATGTTTGATACACTAGTCTGACATTAGAATAAGGAATAAAAACCCAAGAAATCCTAATTACCTAAGATCATTAGAGAACTCTTTTTTTTTTTTTTTTCCAAATCTGCATCATAAATTCACACTGCTGTGACTATCTGCAACACCAGCAAATAGTTCTGGTGTTTAGGGCTGGGATCTTTGTAATGAAAGGTGCTCTATTCCTGTGGCAGCAGAGCTGAGTATACCAAGAGTGGGGGGAGGGGATCAGGTAATGCATCTCTCCAGCAGGATTCATGAGGAGAGGTGCTCACATCCAATACCTGGGGACAGCTGTTATTCACAAAGTCCCTTCAGACAGTGCCCCAGGGCACTGTCCACCTATGCCTCCATTTCTGGTGCGGCACAATGACATGGTGGCCACCAAGCTTTACCCAGGAGCTCTGGTGAACTTTACTGGTCTCCAGACTACACACCAGCTGCCAGATTTAGCAGATGGGGTGGAAGGGAGAGCAAAAATGCATGTCCTCTCCACAGCAGAGTCCTGCACAGAAGGTGGGCTTGAGCCAGAGGGCTGTGCTCTGAAATGGAGAGGTGAGGGCGAGAACGTGCTCTGTGACTGCTTCCAGTCTGCTGAAATCTCTGGCAAAGGTGGCCCGCAGGAGAGGGTAGTGCCATCTCCTGGCCCCAGCAGCACCTGGTAGAGCTCACCTATCTTTGCATGAGGAGGCTGTGCTGTTCCAATGCCAGGGTCCTGCAGGTAATCACAAGAGAGGTGTTCTTTCCTTCTCATGAGCCAAGTGATATTTTCTACTAAGCACGGCGTGAAGAGAACATAGCACCATTCCCCACAGACTTTACCCAATGCCCAATTCCCTCTTCAGCCTAAGGAACCCAAGCTCATGTCTCCGTACACTTGGGCATGCCCTGAGCCCTGGGCTCTGGAGCACTATACAGGGGCTCTCGCTCAGCCTGTCCTGTTGAGGCAGTTCCCCTTTCTCTGAAGCCTGTTCATACTGCCTGTGCCAGCAGAAAGACAAGCAGGCACCATGGGCAGGGTATGGGTGGCTGTGGGTCCTGTTCTCTGCTGCAGCAGTGTGTGCCGCCTGGCCAAACCCCCTGAGACCTGCAGCCCAAGCCACTGCCTTGTCCACAGTCCCCCAGCCAGTAATCCCAGGTGGTTTGTATCATCAGCCCCACTGGATGCAGGGCTGAAGGTGGAAGTAATCAGCTGAGCAGCAGAGCATGGCCAGGACACCTGCTGATCCTGCTCCCAGTCTATAGACTCTCCCATGGACCATGCTTTCCCAGTCAGGATTTACTGGCTTATAGATGCAAGCAAGGTCTGCCATCAGCAAGAGTATATTCCAAGAGGAATAGTACTAATAAAGTATATTTTCTGCTTACCAGAGTTGAAAAAATTCAGCACAATATGTCCATCTTCAGCCTTAGTAGCGGTGGGGGTTTCACTGAGGATGCTTGGCTGTCTCCCAGATGTTATTTTCCCTGCCCCGGGGCTGGACAGTCTCCACACTGGCAGCTCTTAAGAACAGGGCACCAGAATGAGAGCAATTGCAGCATGACTGCAGAGTCACTAGAGAAGAGGAAATGTGTGACATCAGCTAAAGGAAATGAGAAATAAAATAAGCTGTAGAGGAAAGACAGCAAAGGTCTGGAAAGTCCTTAAGGCTTTTTCCTCAGAGTATCTCTGCTTCTGATGATCCTGAAAGAGGGCAAAATTGGGATTTTCCTCTAAAGGCAGATTAGGAATCCACTCTGTGTCCCCAGTTAGATTTGGGATTAGACAACTTTTTGAGCATCTTCCTCCCAAACAGATGAATGGCAGAAGAACTTCCACTTAATAACTTCCAGAAAAGGAAGAGACAGGAAACTCATATATGGACAGACTCATTCCCCAGTAGTCTCCTTCACACTTGTGTTGGAGCTAATTCAGGGATTCCAACATCCCAAGCCTCCCTTTATCTCAGGGGTATTCAGCAGACAGTGAGACACCACAGCAGGGCAGATCATCACCTGTCCCATACACCATCACATTATGGCCACCGTTACCTGTGGCAGCCTGAAGCTCACTCAGCATGGCGATGCTTATGGTGGGGTGCTCAGAGAGACACCACTGACAAGCAAAGCTGCACACATGTCCCAGCCAAGCCATAAATCCCATGTAGCCGTAGCCAATAAATCCCCAGGCTGTAGCTCCCATGGCAATGATTAACCTGCCCTCTATGCCTTCCTTTGCTCTTACACCTGCACACAGTACAGATGTGAGCTTAGAGCAAAAACCTCACACCTGACACACCTAAAGGAACCAGAGCTCTGAGTCTGGTGCTTGGGCTCACTGTGAAACACACTAGAACAGAGCTGCAGCATCCATGACCAGGACAAAGGTGTGTCCAAGCCTGCCACAAGGCTGCTGAGGAATGACAGGGGCCCAAGCAGCAGCAAAAGAAGCCAGTCTGCACTGGAGTTCCTCTGGAAAGGCTGGGAAAAGCTCTCCTGGCTCTTCTCACGAAATGCCCCCTATGGCAAACATTCCACAGAAGGTCCTGGCCATGTCCGTGCTGTGGGGGCACCAGGGACCCCCATGGCATGACTTCATGTCCTGGGAGCCACAAGGAAAGGCTGAGGGCTGTGTACCCTGCACCTCACCACTGAGGACACCAGCCAAACTTCTCCAAGAGCAAGGAGCTGGCAAAGACACTGGGACACTTTCAAGTCACACTTCTGTTGTTGGGCTGGTGAGCCCTGGCTCTGAGCGGGAATACGGCAATCTCCTCATCAGTGAAGGAGATGGGGTACTGACAGAGGAGCCAAGGTGGACAGCAGCAGTGCTGCTCTATGCTGGCTTTTGGCTCACTGGGCCTCAGGATTCCCAAGGTTATGGGCTGCACAGTACTGGGGCAGCCAGCACTATGCCAGAACCCACCCACTGTCTGTGCCAGTGCCTGGGTGTCTCCAGCCAGGGACAGAAAAAGCCTGGATTGGCTCTCCCCTGGCTCTTCTCCAGAGGGTGCAGGTAGCCTTTCCCAGGGTCACTACAGAGGGAAACACCTGGCATGCATTTCAGCACAGTGCTCTGCAGGTATGCACCCAGGTGCCAGGCAGCTGCCAGGAGCCCCAGGTGAGCTCCAGCCAGCCTAGAGACGTGCAAGTGCTCTGCAAACTGCAGGACAATCCTGCTGCTCTGAACCCTGCTCAGGGAGAACTCCAAGACAACCGAAGTCCATGGACACCACAACTGGCACCACAGCTGGACGTGTCTGAGCTGCTGTGGGGTCACTCTAGTCCCCCACAACAACAGCAGAGGGTGGCCAAGGTATCTGGAAGCCCCCTGAGCAGAGTGTAATCCCTGTAATGTGAGGGACCCACATAGCAACTGCACCACATGGGATGGGAGCCTCAGCAGGGTGGGCTGCATGGGAGGCTGGCATGTGGAGCAAGGGACAGCCAGGCTCCGTCTCTGTCAGGCTGGATCAGGGTGAGCTGAGGCTCTGGCAGTGATGCTCCAGAGCTGTGCTGGGATGGAAGCTGCAGCCATCTCCTTCCTTCTGCCACCAGACATCCTTCCTGCTTTCCCCTTCCCATCAGCCGCTGTAGGGAATGAAGGAGCCTGAGCCTTTGTGGATGAGACAAAGCCCCAGCTCTGCCCTTTAGGCTGCTTCTGGGGGTTTAAACTTAAAATCAAACAAGGGCTATGGAGTTTGGCTGACAGCCAGCCCATGTCTCTGGGGAGAGCAGCCAGTGATGTCAGGGGCATGGGGAGTGCTCGAAGGGGATGTAGCAACATTGACAAATCTTGGCTCACTGTCCTGCCACAATGCAGCCCTTAGAGGAAACGAAAGCCTAGGGGGTTTTGGGCTGGGGAGGAACCTTCAGAAGTCTTCATCCTTCCTCTGCTCAGCCCTGCAGCATGGCCATTCTGCATCAGCAGGTTCCTTTGCCCCCATAGAGTGCCCACAGGTAGCTCCTCCCTTTTATTACCTTCCCTCCTGGGGACCCTCTTTCCCTGCTCTCCTGGCCCTGCTGCCAATTTCTGAGCATGTAACTTTGACTCCAATATTAAGATGCATTTTGCCAGCAGAGGCTAGGCTTGTTCAGCACTCCTGGCAGTCTGACTGCCCTGTGCTTGACACTATTTCCCACTCTTCCCACCCAGGGAATGCACACACAGGCTGACAGCTCTGACAGCCATGCAAGGCTGAGTTGAGAAAAAAAACAGTCTTGGATATGCCTTTACTTTCATCAAGCCAACTTGCAACCTAATAAAAAATAAATTAACTTCTTTTACTCTGATTCCCATAGATGGTGTTAAGGAACACTGATAGTCCTTCAGGCTGTTGTAAGTGCTGGATCCCAGAGCAGCTGCTCCAAATTCTACTGTCTGGGGATAACCCCACACAGTCTGATTGGTGGGCAGTGGCTGTTCCCCATGGGTCTGGCACCCAGCAGCATTCTCATGGCAGCACATACTGCCATGGCAGATGCCCAGTGCCACCGGTAAGCACCACCTGCCCCCTGGCACATGTCCTTGGGGTAATTTCCTTCTTAGATGGAGCCCGTTTGCAACATACTCGCTTTGGATAACCACATGTAAATTTTGGAGGGATCAGAAACTCTTGATTTTATAAGCAAGTATCCAGAGATTTCTTCCCAAGAGCAAGCTACACTGTGTTGGCAGAGAAGAGCTCTCCAAGGAGTGCAAATGGAAGAGCAGCATTTCCGCTGATGGGTCTGTGACTGCCCTGTCAGTGACACAAGCAGCAAACAAGGACAAGATGAAATACCAACATGGAGCTTGTGACAGCACCAGCCACTGGCACACAGATGAGCTTGGTCCCTGCTGGTTCCAGTCCCCAGAACACATTCTTGAGTGTCAGGATGACTCTTTGAAAAAGCATGAAGTTCTTTTGGAGCTGCAGCATGTGCTGAGCTGGTGCTGAGTGTTACTGTCTGTGAGTTCCCACTACTCATGTAACACTCTGCAAAATTTTCTTTTGCTTGTTTCAGGAAAGAAATACTAAATAAACTCTGCTTCCCCCATCATGAGCACTTCAGAGCTGAGCACAGTGTGTCCCCAACGTGTTACCAACGCTGCAGGAATGTGCCCCAGAGCTGGGCTTGCTCAGCAGGAAAACACACCAACCCATCAGCCAGAAGCCACTCCTGGGGCAGTGGCAGCAGCACTTCCTGGGTACCCTCTGGCAGCTGTAAAGGCAGGGCACAGCTTCTGCTGCTGGCTGTGCCACAGGGAGTGCCCAGACTGGCAGAGAATGTCACTGCTGGAAGCTGGACAGCCTCACCAGCAGTGGATGAGGCAGGGAGCAGGGCAGCCTCCAGTTGGTTTTGGTTCCTAAGCGCAGCCCTGCTGCACTGGGCAGAGGGGTGAGTTCATGGGCCATCATGTCAGGATTTGTGTGTTACAGCCCCAGGCTGTCACAGCTCTGCTGGAGGCAAAAGCCATGTCCTGCCTGAGCTGCCACAGCTAGAACACTGCTCCTGCTGCTCCCAACTTCAGCGAGACACTTCCTGCCACAGCTGCTGGCCCTCTGCCCCATCTGCCTGCCCAGCCTGGGCAGGGGCTGTGTATGAATGGGATGAGGGACCTGGACTCCTTGAGAGGCTCCAAGCATTGCCTCCTCTTCCTCACAGGAGGAAGGTCCAGGCAGGACTCCTTGGCTTGCTTCACAGCATCCAAGCAAAGCCAGGGTCGTTGTCACTCAGGGGTGGAATAGGAGCTGGTTGGGAGTAGTTCCCCTCCCCACAGCCCCAAAGACACCAGCAGCACCCGCCTGACTCATGCTGTCACAATGCACTTCATCCCCTCATCCCTGCTTGCTGGGCATGCAGAACAAGGAGCGTCTTCCCATACCCAGGTCGGGAGGATGAAGATGTCTCTGAAGCCTTTGGCACTGTCTGAGATGCCATGGCTCAGAGATCCATGGGGGATGTTGAGCCAGCCCGTGTCCTGAGTTACCCAGACACAGAAGGAGCTTGTGGATCTTGGGGAGGGAGGCCTGAAAGAGCAAGCAGAAGGAAAAGGAGTGTCTTACCCTCGGGTCACAGAGCCCCTGCCCCAGCTCAGTCACAGACCCCAGCCCGCCAGATCCCTGCCGCAAGTGGAGACACCAGCAGGGCTGAGCCGTCAGTATGCTCCTGCCTGGGAAGAGGCTCTGACAGGAAGAGGGCGTTGTGCTGGCTCCCAGGTGAGTGAGTCACTTCCCTCTTGGCACTTGTGACATGCTTAGCCGTGCCCTGGCTGCACTCTGGAGCTTGACACCAGTTCCTGTGGTCCTTCCTTGGGCAGGCGGTGGAAGGGACACAGTGGTTGAAGCTCCATTCATCGTGAAGGGCATGTCACACTCCTGTGGCACCTGGTGCCTCACAGGCCAGTAGCCCAGCCCTGGAGCAGCTCCAGGTCAGGGGCACTCCCTGGCAGGGCCAGGGGTGCAGGGGTGGTCCCAGGTCAGCAAGGGGGGACCAGTACCCCTACCAGATCTGTCCTCTGGGCTCTTCATTTCCTTCCAGATCCCAGGGTCAGGAGGCAGAAGAGTGAGTGCTCATTCCAAGGCTTCCATGATAGGTGGAGATTTCATCAGCAAAGTGCCAGGAAGGGCACTGCTCTGCTGTGGGAGACCCATATCAGAAAACATCAGCCAGAAAATACTCCAGGCTGTGGCAGCTCATTCTTGTATCGCTTCTGCAGCAGCATAAATCCCCCATAGTCCTTGTGCTCCTTCAGCCTGGGAAGAAAGGGTGGCTGGGCACATGGGGGACCCACTCCTTCCTGCTGCCACTGGCACTGCTCTGCCCAGGTTCCACATGGGGTTTCCTCTGATATATTCTGTGGCACTGGCATTGCTCGGGTCATGGGCACAACATCCACCTGAGTCACTCATGTTATAACAAGAAATCACATATGTTTCTGTCTGTTCCCTTTAGGCCCTGTGGGTTGTTTAACAAGGAAATGTTGTTGAGGTTTCTTTGTTGGTAAGAATTGGCTCTGACAGTGGCAAGAAAGGAAGTGTGAGGCTTCTAAGACAGTCCTGAAGGGCAAGACAGTCACAACTCATAGGTGCACAAAGGACTGCTGCCAGAAGGAACTGGCTGGCTGCACACCCTGGAGCTCCCCAGGCACCCAACTGCAGAGCTGCAGCAAACATCCCAACTTCCCAACCAAACAACCAAGCTGCACCAATTTAACTATGGCCTTTCCCATCAAAGAAGGTTACCAGCCAGGTTGTGAATTAAGGCAGCCAGGCTCCACTAGGAGCACAGCCAGAGAATGAGGACAGTTAATGTCCCCTCTGCATCAGGCTGGTGACACTGCACTTGGAACAGCTAGGGCAGCTTAAAAGGGATGTGGAGAACTGGAAAGGCAGAGAGCTGGCACCACAGTCTGAGCTTGGGGCACAGGTTGGAACAGCTCTGAGGTAGAGGGATCATCTGATCACTGCCTGCAGCTCCTGGAAGTGAAGTTGCAGAGGACAGGCATGAACTCTTCTCAGTAGTGACAAACAGTGTGACAATGGGCGAAAGCCACAAACCGGGATGCAAGACAGTCAGGATGCATGTCCGTGAAGTATTTTCAGTACAAGGAGTGTTCATCCCTGGGAGAGAAACACAGGGAGGCCAGGGATCTCATCCTTATGCTTGCCTAGATAAAGCCCCAGCTAATCTCACCTATCATTAGTGACAGCCCCACCTCAAACACAAGGTCAAATCAAAGACCTACAGAGGTCTTTCCCCAAAACACTCCAGTTCTGTGATTTGAACTGCAACAATCACGCTGGCACGTGTGTGTTATTTTCCTTTACAGGTGCCCACCCTGTAATGAAAACACACTCCTGCAACTCTGTTCCACCCTGAAAAACTGTTATAAGAGTGCCCACAGAGTTTATCCCAGATCATCCCAGAAAGGGAATGTGAATGCAGCAGGCAGCCAGGGAAGGCCAGGAATGCCTCCCAAAGCCCATTTAATGGCTCTGAATGGGCTGCAGCAGAGCTCTGCTACAAAGACCTAATTGCCCTAAGATATGTATCTGTAAGTTCAAAGCCCTCCAGCTGGTGTGAAAGGGAGACTTCCTCACAGGAAGGCTGCTGAGTCTCAACAGTGAAGCAGGCAGCTCAACTACATCCCAGATCAAAATGTGCATGTGTCATAGGTTAGCAAGCATAGTCCCGGAAGGGATATCCTTGCAAAGGGGTGCTTACAGCTTCCTCTGGGACCTGATAGAACCTATCAGCTGGCCAGTTTGAATATGGACAATTCTTTAAGCCACTTAAAGTTGTGACCGCCTCTGTGATACACACTTAAGAATAGACAAACTCCCCCCCAAGCTCTCTCTCGTTTCCGGCGCTGGCACAGGTGGCTGCAGGCCCCGTGCAGGGGCCAGCAGGCCCGGCCAGGCCCTGCTTGGGCCAGGCCGGGCCGGGCCATGGCCAGCCTGGAGCCATGGGCCTGTTCCAGCCATGGAACCCCCCCCCACTGCCTTGCCGTGGGCAGCCGGAGCGGCTCGGAACCTCCCCCCTCCACTGCGGCCGAGATTCAGCAAAGCGGCACCTCTGTCCGGCAGAGGTCAGGTGGCCAACTGCGATAAGCCACATTCCAGCTGCAAGGCTGAGGTGAGATTAACCCTTTTAGTGCTGTGAAGAGCTGAAAACCTGAGGGAAGAGAGAGAGGAGATGCTTAAAGCTGAAAGTCTGTTGTGAAGCTATGATATATCAGAGTATCCCGTTGTAATTTCATGAAGATATGGGGGGTGGAGTGTTCAACTCATAAGCAATAGGCAGATGCTGCCGCAGCTGTAATTTCATGAGAAGTTTGGACAGAGAGAGATGGACCAGATGAACCAGATGAGGACTTTTGTTCCAAAGAGGAAAGGAGAAAAACCTCAATTCCTAGAGATGCTTCCAGAGGTAGTCTTAAAGATGAAGATGACCCTTTGCTCCCAGGGAAGGAGAAGGGCCTCTGGTTTTTTTTGTTTCTGAACAGCTCAACCTTAAAATTGTACCCCAGAAAACTTTCAAGAGTGGACCCTCGAAAGCAGTTGCGGGAAAAGCTGCAAGTCGGGGGAAGGGACTCACATCGTAAGCAGAGAGACTCCTCTTCCTAAATGGACTGAACAATATTTGGAAGTGGGTGGCTGTCTCGGTGTGATAATGTTTTCATAGCACGAGCAAAAAGAGACTTCTCTTTCTAAATGGACTGAACAAGGTTATTATGGAAGTGGTAAACAGACTGAACATCTTAAGGGTTGTCTTTACATTGTCAGTGGGAGAAGGGAGGAAGGTGGGGGGAGGAGGAGAGGTCTAAAGGTGGTATAATTTTTTTTTCTTCTCTTCTTTTAGGTCTGTTAATAAACTTCTTTATATTCATTCAAGTTGGTGCCTGCTTTGCATTTCTCCTAATTCTTATCTCACAGAAGATAAACAGTAATGAGTATTTTAGACCAAACCACTACAGCATGGTGGTCATTGCAGCGCTGAGATCCAAGAGGGATCCCAGCCTAGCAGAGCAGCAGCCTCAAAACATCTTCCCCTTCTTTGCACAACACAAAACCAGGGCTGTGACAGTTGCACCTGCCAAGAAGCACAAGGAGGCAACCCAGATGGGAAGGCAGGGGAGCCTCATCAGCAGATGTACTGCCAGGAGTTCTGGAAAACAAACCCGGCGAGGTTTCCAACCCAGCCAGCACGGCCCTACACAGGACCAGGCCGAGCATGCTGTGCTGGGGCACAACACAGGGGACAATGCCCCTTTTCTGCTGGTGAGTTGTAGAATCTTAGAATATCCTGAGTTGGAAGGGAGCCAGAAGGATCATTGAGTCCAACTCCAGGCCCTGCCCAGGACACTCTAGCAATCCCACCCTGTCCCTGAGAGCATTGTCCAAATGCTCCTGGAGCTCTGGCAGCCTTGGAGCTGTAACCCCTTCCCTGGAGAGCCTGTTCAGTGCCTGACACCCTCTGGGGCAAGAACCTTCTCCTGATATCCAACTTAAACCCACCCCAACGTAACTTCATGCCTTCCCTCAGGTTGAGGGAATCCTAGGAATGTAGAGCTCACCTACCAGAGCAGGGGGGATCTGGCTCACACTGCAGTTTGCAAGAGGAAAAGGAAGACAAGACACCCGATCTCTGTAGCTAACATACAGCTATAGCCCAATTGTTTCTCAGGGAAACCTCCTACATTAAGGCCAATCTCTCACAGTTTCTCTCCAGTTTCAGTTGTTTTAAGACAAAGACTAGCAAAAGAAACTCATCTGAAAGGTGAGGAAAGCACAAACCATTGATCTCTCCCACCTGCATCCCTTCACCCAGCACATCACTGGCTGCAGCTAATCCCGAGAACTAGTTACACCCTGAAATACAAATAGCATACAGTGAAAGAGCTGTTCCTGTGAAGGGAGAAGGGGTTGATAGTGAACTCAGAGCACATCACTGTGTTTGCCAAACTAAGATAAATGTTAAGTAGCACACTGATTTATGCCTTATCAAGAATAGATTTTATCTCTGGCAGATCCCACAGGTGATAACTTGGTCTAGCCTTTACTGAATAGCTTTGCTACCAGGTGAAATCTAGATCTCAGCTTGTCTACACACTTGGAGGATCCTCCATTCTCATTCCTAAACTGTACAGTAGCACCAGACAGGAAGGTTCTGCCCCATTCCCTTTATCTATACATGAGTTGTTTCTATTGCAGTTGACCTTTTCTATTCTCAGACACAAGAAACCAAGTACCTTGCAAAGGTCCTTCCCCATCTCACAAGTGCTGAACAGCAGATACACCCTTGCCGAGTGTGTAGGGAGGGGAAGGCAAGCTCCCTGCCTCAGACTGGAACAAGGAGCTTCAGATGTGGCCTCTGGATGCCCAGAAAACAAAGCCAAACTTTAGCTGACTCCCCCAGACATTCTGTGGGAACTGGACACAGAGAAGTTATTTCCACAGGAAACCAAAGCCAAGACCCTACTAAAAGGCACTGCTGCAAGTCCCTGGTACTACTTCTCCTGAAAGAAAACAAAATAACTCCTCGTTCCCAGCAATGCATTTTCTTGTCCTGTACATCAAGGACGAATAGTTGAGTTTACTGACCCCAAAAGAGCTTCAGTAAGTTAAGAGGCCTAGAGATCCCTCTCTCTACACATCTCTACCTCTTGAAATTAAACATTCCATTCAATCCACCCTACTGCCGTGACGTGTGGCAGGGGCCAGGCAATGGCCCAGCCCGTGTCCACATTGTGCACTCACTTACTTCCACCAAGGCAATTCAAACCAGTTTGCTTCTACATAGGATACAAAGATCAGAATTAACCTCCCATGTTCCCTCCAGTGGAGCAGAGAAATATCCAGGAAAGGCTCAGGTTCTTCAGTACTGCCCAAGCCCCCCTGGCAGATGGGAAGCTTCTCAGAACTTGGCTGCATAGATAAGACAGGAAAAACTGCATATTCAGACACAGAAGCATATCACAGGTAGGGCAGGAAGCCAAGGGAAAAGAAATAGCTAAACTGAGCATGAAACAGCACTGTTGCAAGCTGCACATTTCACTGTCCCAACCCAGTCAGATCCAGTTGAAAACAGTGACTCACAGCAGAAGTGCATGGACCTGGGCCCTTGGCTCCAGCTGTACCCCTTGAGAGCCAGTGGTGAGCCACTGCCCTAGGCACGTTCTTGTCAACATACACAGCTCTGAGCAGCAGAATCAGAGCATAACTGGGTCCTACAAATTTTTCAAGTTCTCACAGGACCCATCCTGAGCTACCTGAAAAAAATGTAAAGAAAACACCTTAAAGAACATTAAAGACATTATACCATTGGCAAGGAAATGCTGCTAGAGACCAGTGTTTCAGTATCAAAGGGAAGGACCCTGGGACAAGAGTGATGGGGACAGATCTCGTAAGCTAGAAACACTTTCATAGGTGAAGAAGAGGCCGGCAGGTTGGAGGGGCAGCATGTCCTCTGGGCACTGAGAAACTGCAGTTGGAAACACTGATGATGTGAGCTGCTACCCAGAGCTGCTTGAGTCTTCCAGCCAGGGAGAGAGACAACAGCATAAGTCAGCTGACATTTCTCCCAGAACAAATGCAGCCAATCGCTGCCTTGACAAGGAAGTTATGTCCTACCAACACATTCCCAGTTACTGGAATAGTAGGTTCTGCCAATAAAAAGTAATTTCAGTGCCTGGACAGTTCAGTGTCTCTCAGACCTGTCAGCCCATCTTACTCTGCAGCTAGCTAATGTTTGGCTCATGTTCCACCCAGACATCACCAACATGTTACTTTATAAGCAGTGCCTTGCTCCTCCAGGTTCATCTCAAGTGATCTATTTAGCAGATTACACTTCACAGGGCAAATAAGAAACTACATTCCCGTGTTTATGCAGAAAATAGGAACTCGGGTTCTGCTGTGTTAGGAGCTATTTAATGTATAAAGCACCAAAATACCTTCATTTTGTAAGGGAAGGACATTTCATTTTACATCTGGCCATACAGACCAGTGCATGAGGAAAAGAAAAGGTGAGTGGAGAGCACCAGGCTCCCTTCAGCAGGTTCAGCTAAGTCCCAGTCCCATAAGGAAGCACTGCCTTCCCTGGGAGCTGCTCTTCTTGCAGACACATTTGGGTAACACAGTTCAGTCATGTTGCTCCTCCCCAGTAGGCAGGAATAGGAGGCAGTTCATCAAAACTGGAAGAGCTGGGACACAAGTAGCTGGAGGCACCTTTCCCAGAGCAGCAGAACCAACCTTCCCAGAGTGAGCTGTCACCAACACTCAAGACACAAGGAGCAGCACAAAGGATCATGCTCACTTGAAGAGGGCATGTATGAATGCAACATATGAGTGCAAACTCAAGTGAAAGGACCTGGCTAATGGCCATAGGAGGAAGGAAAGCATCATCTTCATGGAAGCAGCTCTCCACAGGACCCAGGTATGGGGATGGCCATGAGAAGAACTTGCAGAAAGGTCCCCAGAGAAACCTGCGTGGCACACATGAGTCTGTGGCACATTCCATTTTCAACACCTTTAAACAGCTAAGAATGTCTTTAAAAACTTACAAAACACAGAAAGGAGGAATTTAAAAATCCAAAAGTCGTAAGTTTGAGCTCACCTCACAGCTCTGAGGAGTCACGCTCCTCACAGGTGCCCAAGTCCTCCCAACCCATCCACCCTCCTCCAAGGCCCAGTCACAAGCTCAGTTCTCAGCACAGATCCTGGCACACTTGCCTCTACCCAGGCAACATCCCAGGAAAAGCCATCTTCTCCCAGCCTCTTGGGTGCCACTCTGAGGATTGTCACTTCAAAACACAAACCAGAGCAGACTTTGGGATGGCAGCAGACCCTTACTAGGGAAAACATTCATGCTGAAGAGCAGCAGCATCTCAGTGACAGCACTCCATTCACACTCTTGCTATTGCATTTTTTAATAATTCCAAGAAAAAAACCCAGTAATTTGGGTAAAAATTTATTTTACATACAGACCATTGCAGCTTAACTAATAATCAAGAGAAGTTATTTTCCTTTACAGGAAGTGACCAGCTGGTCTGAGATTAACAGAAGTCTAAGCCTGAGAGCTGGGATTTTAGTTTGGAAATCAGATCTTGGGGGCAGGTTCCTTCCAAGCACCATTCAATACAGTGAGGAGCTACAGGATTTAACTGCAGGTCAGCTGCACTGCACAGTGCTGGAAGCATATTCCCAGAGTCAATCCAGATCTTTCCCAAGCTGAACTTGCTGAGAAAGATGGTGCCTGGTAGAGTTTGGATGCATTTCCAATATTTTGTTCAGCTCTCAAACTAGAAACAGAAGTGGTGAAACAGCACAGTCTCTGTGAAGTACAAAACACCAAGTTACAGGGCAGGAGACACATGGGACAGCAGGAATGGCGGGGACTCTCCTAAGCCAAGTGTTCTACGTGTAGCGGGGGCCCTGGCTGGGGTCATTCTCTGGCCCTATTTCAAACAGAGTACAAAAAAATACTTTGACTGGTAATTAATTGTACTGGAAACAAGCAGTCTACTGAAAAGCAAATCTTACTCTAGGTGCCAATGAGTCCTTAAAAGCAGAGAAGGGACTGAGGAGCTGCACTTGGGCAGTGCTTCCAGGATCATTCACGCTGCTCCATTTTTACTTTGGGAGGTCTCAGGAAGGTCCTGTTTTTCTTTTCTTTCTTCCCCTTTGTATTTGCCTGAAAATTTCTCCAGCTGTCTACACGACCATCCCGACTTTCCTGGGAACAACAGGGAAGAATTGGAGAGTTAACAAATGCAAGAGCCAGAGCACAGGTAGTATATACCAGTTTCAGATCAGTAGCAATTTCCTCTTATCCAGCATGCAGCCCCTGACAGCCAGGACACAAAGACACTGGGAAGAGCCAGAGTAATACAGTGCATTAGAACTATAAGTGAGCTTACACACACCAGTATAAGCACTCTGCTGGATTCTTGTTTCAGAAACCAGCAGACTGGGTTGGGCAGTCCTTACGCTGTACTGAATCCTCAAAGGAAACAAGAAACCTCTCAAATGGCTGTTCCTAATCCGTCAGCCCAGAATGTGCCATCTCCTTTCTCTGTCTCACCTCCTCACTCTCCTGGTGCTGCAGCTTGGAAGCAAGGAGAACAGAGAAGGAAAATGTACTGCTGCCTTCTCTCATGCTTCTTGCTCAAAGTCTCATCACATTGACACAATGAGAAAAAAGGCCTCTGGTGCACTTCTCTCCCTGTCCTACCTGCTGAGCAGCAGAAGCCTTTCCTGAGGAGAACAAAAAACCAAAACAGAAACCAAACAAAACCAAACAAAACCCACAAAAAACCCCCCTAAATCTCCCCACAAAGCCAACCCATGATCCCTACAGGCTGAATGTTTCACAGCAGGACAGAGTAAGTCCAGGGATGATCCATTTCACAGCGTGGGATCCATCCGCTCCAGGCCCATCTCAGCAATACCGGTGCTGCAGATGGGCTCTGGCTGCAACAGCTGTCTGCTTCCCTTCCCCCTTTCCCATGGCAGGATGGGACAGGGCCCAGCACTAGCAGGGATCTGGATGCTGGGGCACAGTGCAACCCCAACACCTACACTGGTCTTCTCCAACTTTGCTGGTGACCATTTCATCTATGTGAAAAGATGGTGTCAAAACTGGGTGTCAATGTCCAAAATGAATCCTTGGCATGCACAAGACTGAGAGGCTTATTTCTGCTATGCAGAGATTCAGCTGTCTAGCAGTGGCTGAGGACACGCAGGTGTTCAGAGCTACAGTATCAATAGTTCTGCAGTTCCTGTTTGCTCAATCCATATTTGGTTGTGTCACTTGCTCCCATGTCCCCAACTGCTGTGCTGCACTGCACCCCTACAGCAGTGACACCCACCTTCTATGGCCATCCTGGTGTGAGAACACAGAACCTCTGTCAGCAGCAAGGCCAGTGACACACTCAACTTACTTCTCTGGCATTAAATAACAAAACCCACAGCACACTCAATATAGCAACATTAAACAAGTTTTCTAGAATACCCAGCTCTTCTATACTTGTTATATGGCACACAACCACAGACTCTTCCAAGCCGAGTCTCCAGACACATCCTAGTTGTCCGCTTTCCACAGGATGCCAGTCCAGCTCATACACTTCTCTCCCAGATATCCCTTTTTTAACGTTCTCTTAAGCATAGACTGGGCTCTGACTTTGGATTAAATGAACACACTAATTCATCCTTTCATGACATCCTGCACATCCTTACTGACATCTTTCCTGCCCACCACTCCCTGCATGCCTCAAGTCTTCAATTCTGGTGTGTAATGAGTGAAGAGTTATAGGCTAGATCAATTATTTTGGTGGGCTGTAGGTTGGATCCCTAAAATAGCAGCACAACCACCACGAACTACTTCAGATATGCCTAAACCCTGGCTGCAGGGTGGCAGGGTCACAGAGAAGTGACTGTCCATCGTGTCCTTGATATTCAGAGGAGACACACATTCCATAAGTGTTAGGAACCAGACTGGAAATACCACCAACAGTCCACACAAACACTTTCCAGATTAAGGTTTAGTGGTCACCAGTGACCTGGGCTAAGCAGCAATTCAATTTTACAACTAAAGACAAGAATGAACTGCTGACAGAGATGAAAAATAGCATACCTTAATTTACCAGACCTGTTTCTGCACAGGTGATACCAAAGCCATATTGATGGGCTCTACTTCACCCACATGAACAAAAGCCAGGCTGGTGCAGATCTATTAAATTATCTTACAGACTTGCATACAAAAGGTCTCTCATCTCTCTAGGGGCATTCCCTGCAACATGGACAAGAACTGCTGAGGCCCATTCTGTAAGTCAAACTGCTGAATACCTCAAAGTTCTTCTGCCATTCTCGTTCTCGTTTGGCTTTCTCTTGCGCTTCAATTTCCTCTTCCCTCTGCCGCTTCCTGGAAGGGAAGCCACAAAGAAGTTATGAACCCACAAGCATCTACTTTAAAAAGCAAGGCAATACTTTCAAAACATCTTGGAAAGCTCTTCTAATTTTTTGGCAGATTACAGAATAAGTAAATACGCACACCTAAGATAACACAGCAAACAGAATTTTGTTTCAAATTTGGAAGAGCAGCAAGCAAAGAAGATGGTTTGGCCCCACTGACAGCAAGCACATAATTAGTGGGTCGGCTTCTCTTGCTCAGCAAAACAAGCTGGACTTCTTCATCCAAGAAGCTGGATATCACTCTAGTGGTAAGTCTCAAACTCTTGAGGATACACATTCTGAGAAGTTAATAACCACTTCAGCATGCAAAGCAAAAATTAAATTTTTAACCTCCTACTTTTCACCTGTAATCAAAAGCAATGTCCTATAGCCACTTCCCACCTCACTGACCATCACAGAACCCTCTGGCAGGAAGTGTATCTGCAGTGAGCACTCAAGCAGCATGTGATCAAAACACCTAAAATAGTTCAGGATCACACATGCCACAGGGTATTTCTGTCACTTAAATAAAATTAAAAATCAATCCTTTGCACACTAATAGCATGCAGAATTGTGTCACCATTTCACTGTTGTGGCTGGCCTCTGTGTGTACACATAAGAGAATACAAGTGCATCAAATATACTGATGTCTTCAACACAGGAGTGCAAATTTCCTGTGTGCTTTTCTCAAGCATAGGGTTTTACAGCACATGGGCTACCCAGAGAAGTAGCGTAATCCACATTATTGGAAATCAGCATGACAAGACCCTTGTTACTCTAATCCAAGGCTCTGCTTTCAGCAGAAGGTCAGACCAGATGATCTCCAGAGGTTCATTTCAATTTAGACTGTTCTAAGACTCTCTGATCCTTTATCTTCTCTGAGGAAGCATGAGGGGGAAGAGCCTGAACTGCACAAGAAGAACATCACTTATACCTTTCATGCATTTCTTTTGCTTCTCTTTCTTTCCTCTTAATTTCCAGTTCAGCAAAGAGCTTCATTGTCTGTTTGTATACAGCTTGTTTGAACTGTAAAACACAAATCCTGTCTTAAAATAATGCGTATCAACACAGTTAAAGTCTGTTTTACAGACGAATGTAAGAAGAAAAGAAAGCAAACCATAGGTGTGCCCACATAAGCTCTATCTCGACCCGACAACAGCAGCAGAACACAGGAAGGTATAAACCACTGCTGATTAAATTCTGGCCCTGGCACCAGGAAACAACTACATATTAATCTCACATTAGTCTTGTTTTAATTTGTATTCATGAAGCTGTGCCTAAACAGAACTGTTCACTTCAAACCCTCTTGGGTTAAGTCTTGCATTGTTACATGTGACAAAAAAAGGCAAAATGGTCACTGTTTTAGAGAGTAACTTTACAGAAGATCATCTTGATGTGTTGTAAAAACCTAGCATTGGCTTCCCAGTAGGAAATCAGTATGCTTAAACCAATCTTCATTACTAAAGAACAGCAAGAATAGGATGGTTATGGGGTTACTGTGGTGATATTGACAGATAAAAATCACTTTCCATGAAAAAAAAGGGTGATGAGACTAATGGAGTCAATGTTTGGCAATCACCTATCATTGTTACAGCTTTTCATATCGCTGGACTTCTCCAGACTAGAACCCAGGTAAGAAGAACTGAGTTATGCCATGCCCTTTCTAATACAAGTGGTTTGTTGCAGAACAGCACATCTGTCCTTCAGTGCTATATGAAAGAAACAGACAAAACAGCTCTCACTAAAACACATCACAAGCTCATTTTAGCCGTGCTGCAGTGAGCGCTACACGTGCCTCCGCCGGTAGCAGGAATGCCATGGTTCCAGCAGTCAGAAGACAACAAGAAATTAAATTCAAAAAAGAGTGCATGATGCACAAGCAATGAAGACTTGCTTTGAGAAAAGAACAGGGTATTTTGATCTATATAATCTCACAATATATTTACTCTTTACACTACGGTGAAACTATTTTCCAAAGTACACAGGTATCACCTGACACATGATACTGTACAGTGGCTAAGCAGAATTTGTTCTTCTGTAAATGTAAGGGTTTACAACATTAACAAGTCTAATAAATACTTCTGCA
Source organism: Aphelocoma coerulescens (assembly GCF_041296385.1). Lineage (NCBI taxonomy): Eukaryota > Metazoa > Chordata > Aves > Passeriformes > Corvidae > Aphelocoma > Aphelocoma coerulescens. The sequence continues at coordinate 2,775,111 of NC_091036.1, forward strand.
TTGGCTTTGAATCTTAATTCCTCAAAACACATTTTGTACTCCCCAGTTTCTCTGAATATAGTATGACTTACAACTTCAGGATCATCCTCCTCTACAGTGGGAGGTTTTCCATCCTTCTTCAGCTGCTTCTTTTTTTCTTTCACCTAAAGATTAAGAACAAAAATAAGAGCCTTAAAAATTTTATAGGGCTTACATAATTGTATCCAAGTAGTTCTGCATTCCTATTCCAATGTGTAGAAAGAACTCTGCCCTTGACTGGATCAATGTTTTATTTTACACCAAACCCTCCTAGGCCCAGATAAATACATACAAGATTACTATCATGTGAACTGTAATAATTAAAAATACTGTGATGGATTCTATTCCTTCAACATAATCCCTTTTGGTTTTTTGAAGGATATATTCTTATTCAATATACACCATCCAAACCAGCAGGAAGTTTACTTTGCTTCTTGATATTCAAGTGACTAACAACAAACAGAACATCAAGCGTTGTGTTAAGAGTATCTGAGTTCTCCCATATCATCTGCTTCCTCAAGCTTTCTGTGTTTTAATCCACCCATATTACTCTAACTTCTTGGCCAATGCAATCCAAGGTCCTTTTCTTATCTTACAGGTCAATATCCCCCAAACTTCCCAGTCTCCTGCTGTCACCACCTATTCTCTTCCACCTACACATATCTGAACTGCATCATTCATTCACAGACTTGGAAAAAAATACTTAGGTCAGATCATGTAGTCTGACCTGATTATTTCAAGTACTGAATTTCACTGAATTATCTTGCACTGAGCTCAACAGCAGTCCTGGACACACCAGGCTTGTTTCTGCTGTGAAGAGCTTGGTGCCCACCTGCACAGTACCATTATGGGGTTTGCTCAGTTTAGTGACATAAACATGAGGCAAGCGTACCAAAAAGCAAAATATGAATGATTACCACTCACCCCCAACTCTGGACGTTCCCATAGAATACTTACAGTGTGTTCCACATATTCTTTTCCTGCCTGTATCACATCCAAGGCTCTCTTCTTTTGCTCCTGATCTAGCAGCAGCTTGTAAGCTTTATCTACAGCTAACAAAAAGCATCAATATTAATAGCACCAGTAGTCATGTTCACAAGGCATCACAAGACTGCTACTTGGCAGCATTACTAATTTGTCTTCTAGAATTTGTAGAGGTCATTTGTTCGGCAGTGGTTTTTGTTTGGTTTTTTTTTATTAAATACTTCTAGGAAAGTGGTAACATGCATAGTTAAATAAGTTTTGGGGTACAGTAATGGCAGGAACTGTATGATACCTTCTGGAGGGAGCAGGTCGAAAGCATCAGTCCTACTGGGCATGAGATGAGTTTAAGGTGCAGAACACCTTACTGTGATGCAAAACACACACCTAAAACCATCACTCTACTTCTGTCCTATAGTCTTTGACTAAAATTTAATGCACAGATTAAAGAGTTTTTCTTGAACAATCCCAAAACCCCATGAAGATGTCTGTCCCTGTTGTGACATGGTAATGCCATTGTTGCCACCTAGTGCCACCTGCTGAAATGCCACTGCCTCACACAGCTGCTGCTACCACAGCTAAAGCACCTCTGCAGCAACCCTTCTGTCCCCTCCACCCTAACGAACATTTAAACCAGCACCAGAAAAGCCGCAACTACTAACCCAAAGCAGCCCAGAGAAAGAGCATTACCTTCAAATGCTTTCTGGGCTCTATCTGCATCATCTTGGTTTTTGTCTGGGTGCACCAATATTGACAGCTGCAAGAGAAAGGATCTTTCTATCAAGATCATGGTGAAAGATGAAGAGTATTTCAGAGATTTTTGAGAGAAGGGAAATAGCGTCAGACAGAAAGACTCCAAAGAGATCACATTCCTTTGTATGTGAAAAAACCAGCTGACAACATGCAGAAGTATGTGCCAGTACAAGTCGATAGAACAAACAATCCCTGTAACAAACAGTCTGTCCAAGAAAAGCTGCAGCTTGTGATGTGTGGAACAATTTAAACACCCCTCAGCTGCAGTGCCTGGGCTGATATGAACATCTTGGTCATTGAAGACTTGTATCCTTGGTCTTGACAAGAAACAGACATTAAAAAATCATCCTCAACCAAAGACTCTCAAGAAGTTCTCCAGCATTCCCAAGGCTGTCCAAATACCAAACTATTTAAGAGTCGTCATTTTTCCTCAGGCTACTTTTCTGAAAGTTAAGAAAACTCCTGCTTGTACTCTACCTGGCAGAGACAGGACACGGATCACTACCATCCTGAGGGGAACTTTAATTGGGCTGGAAACCACATGTCCCCCACATTCCTCTTTCAGAAAGTTATGTCAAACTTTCCCCATACGGCTTCTTTTTTATTTTTTTTCCAGACCTCTTATTTTTGCCATTGCTGTACGGAGCAGCAACTGAAACCACACAGTGCTGAAATCTACAAAATAACTACTTTTGGAACTCTACAGCTGCCAGTCTGTAGCTCCCAAGAAAAGGTTTGCCTTCAGTCCTGAACAGATTTACTTCAGCCAGTGTCTTTTTTTCCCTTTGTTGGCTATTCCACATTCTGCACTTAAGTGTTTGATTTCTTCAATGCAAAATTCCATGCACATTTTTCATTTCATTACCTTGAATTCAAATCATCTCCCCATAGCATTTTACCAGCCCAAAGCAGATAACATCCCACTTTACTGTCTTGCAGAACTGAGAAGTCAGCAATAGACCAAGAAGTTATCCTCCCACTTCCCACATACAGGAGTAGCCCATATCCTGCTCCTCTGCCACCCAGCATCTTCCTGTCTAAAGACACCCATGCTATTAATTCAGATGGAGGCTGCAGCCCCCCAAATACTGTTTCTTTGCTGTGCACTGATTAAACTCAAAATTTTTCCTGCAGGTCTGTCAGCAGATGGAGGCTGGGGTAATGCTTCCTGTGTTGCAGACCTGCCAGTAAGCAGGGCTGCTACTTTTCCAGGTAACCAAGCCACTAAAAGTGACCACAGAAATTCTTAAAGAAACCTCAGAGAAAATATACTTTTGGATCCAAGTCCATATATTTGATAAAAATAGTTTTTGATCTTCTTTTTGAACTCAAGCTCAAGAGGCTGATTATACATGGCTATATCAGTTTGCAATAGCCCCATCACACACGGCACAGGCAAAGCAGCCTATCATGCATGGACTGGGGACACTGCTGCAGCTCTCCTCTTGTTGATACAAGCACCGTTCTATGAATTTCTGCCAAAAATAGACACCCCTCTACCCAGACACAGCTTTACTACCATTTGTCTTGTGCCCACACCCAGCGCACAATCTCTACAGCACTTGTAGTTCCCTTCCCATGGACTTTGAGTGCAAAAGCTGAATACCTGTCGGAATCTTTTCTTTATCTCTTCATCTGTGGCTTCAGGATCCATCTGCAGCACCTAAAGGAGACCATGAAAGCACAGCACATTTGATGCTATTCTCCACGTTTCAGGTTCCTGTCAGCAAGCTCTAACACTCTCATGAGGACTGGCTGAAGTTACTGGGTTTGTTCAGACTGAAAAAGAGGAGGCTGAGCAGAGAAGTCATTACACTCTTACACATCCTTCCAAGGGGCAGCTCAAGGGCAGGTCTCAGTCTCTTCACTCTCATGACATGAGAAAACTGCATGAAACTGAGTCAGGGGAGGTTTAGGTTGGAGAGCGGGAAAAGGTTCTTCCCCGAGAGCGTGTTGTGGCACTGACCAGGCTCTCCAGGGAATGGTCACAGCCCCAATGCTGCCAGAGCTCCAGGAGCATTTGGACAACGCTCCCAGGGATGCACAGGGTGGGATTGTTGGGTGTTTGTGCAGGGCCTGGATTTGGACTGGATGATCCTGATGGGTGCCTTTCAACTCAGCATATTCTATGATTCTGTAACACTGGCACACACCAGAAAGCTTGCCCCACAATGACATGAATTTTCACCCAGTAAAACAGAAACATTTCACACGTTTGTGACACTACTTTTAGCAATGCTAGATTCCTCTGGCTATGCCAGTGTCCTTTCTACGTTCAAGTCTTGTATAAACAGCTATAATCCATAAACTGGTCTGAACTTTTGACCCATCCCGTAGCAATGCTCAGTCTGACAGAAACAAAAGCATATGGTGGTTTGGGGACAATGTCAGATCATTCATAACTTAGAACTTTGGGCAGGAAATATACTACTTTATACGAATTTATTCACTTTATCATTTTGAAAGAAGACAGTAGAGTTTTACTGTTTGGTTTCCATGAGTGACATCACTTGTTTACTGATCTTTACAGATGCGGCGGAGTTTAGGAACTCTTTTGTGAATTAATTTACTGAACAGAAGATTTAAGCAACAAGTGAGCAGATGCATGCGGTCTGACTCTAAGAATCTGTAAATAAAAAACACTCTCCCACAGAAAAGCTACAGTCTACTCTGAAATGGCTTTCTTAATTTACACTTCAAGTCAAGTACTAAGACCTATACAAAACTGAATGCTGTCAAAGTGAATCTGCTGACTCACCTGGCTGACCAGCCCTGAATTGGGACTACAAAAAGCACCTGAGGCTTGAAAAAGGCAGAGAAGATGACATCAGGAAGGAATACGCTGAGGGAAAGCCAACTCCAGATGAACACCAGATTGCTTATTTACTGTCTTCCTCAGCCTTTCCTACCCATTAAGACTTTATAACTGACTGCAACTTGCAGTCACTTATAACTGGAATCAAACACTGTAAAGTGCAAGGGGATTATCCACTACCCAATGGCTCCTCAGAGACTACTCACTGGTGTGACCACTGAGAGACCGTTTCTTACTCTATGCAGTATACAAGTTCAGTGGGATGAACATCCAAAATAAAACACACAACTAGAAATGCTGAATTAAGAGAGCTATGACCAGAACCAGAACCTGCCAAGCTGCCACCTCCAGCTACTACCTTCCCATTCAGAAAGTACTCAGCCAAATCTTCCAGTGCTGTTGTATGAGGGAAATATGACAATAAATAGTTTGTGCTGCCATCAAACAGTGAGAAAGATACTGAACACATATGCGTCATCCTGCTATCTTCTGCAAACCTTCTGCACAGTAATCTGTACATGAAGAATTCCTTTCTTTCCTTGTCTTGTCTTTTACTGGAATAAATACTCAGGAAATCAGGGAGTTCATACACCAATTTAGAAAGGAGGATAGAATGTTCAAACGAACCTCAAAAGGATTCAAGTTGAAATACGAGGAGCCAGGTCGGGTCAGCCGGTCAATTTGGTTTTTTGATGTTAAAACAGAGTCTCGTTTTTCAATTTGCTTTACCTGAAGAACAAGAGAGACCTGTATTAAGTGACCATCACAACACTCTTACCTGTTTTATCCCTGTTGTCAGTATACCAGTCATCCTTGTCCTGGACTACAATTCATAATACCTCTTGCTTACCCCAAGCCTGTAGTTACTTTACTCAGGCACTAGAAGGCCATATTTTTTAGCCTGTCCTACAGCACAACAGTATTTTTAACATCACGTTTTAACTATAAAAAACACTGTAGAGCAGTTCTGTCTGTTTCTTCTACGGCCTGCTTTACAGTTTTGTGCCTTCCCCCTTCCCCATGCACCTCCAGCAGTACCGTCACTGGGGTTCCTTGGAAACCACGGCGTTATTACTTTTAACCCATTGTTAGCAGTGCAGCCCTTTAAACACGTTAAGTGATACTGATACAAATATACGAGTCCACTTTACTCTGACCACAGGTTATTTAGTTCAGTTCAGTTTAGTTTTTACCCTTCACAGTACTATACCGAACCAAACCATGTATTTCTATTTAACGTTCATCTTTATTTAAAGAAACATGCATCCACCGAACTGGCACGGCGCTTGGGCGGGCAGCTCAGGAAACACGTTCAGACCGCCCAAAATAACGGAACCCGGCATACAGAAAGGGGCCCACGCACCCTCCCAAGTGACAGTTTGCCCACACCAAGGCCGAGCAAGAGCACGGCGGGGGCACGCGCTCAGGGCCCGCGAGCGCACACCTCCCACGTTTAGCTGGACGGAACATGGGCCGAACGCGGGGTCCCGTCCCCAGCCACCACCAGGGCTGTCGGAGGGCAGGACCGAGCACGAACTCACCGGCACCCGTCGCTCGCCCACCCCCTGCCCAGCGCCGACAGAGGCTCCGCCCGTCCCGCCCACCGGCGGCCCCCGACCCTGCCACAGCCCGGCTCCACGCGGCCCGCAGGTCTCGGGGCCGCGGGCGGGCGGGGCCTAGGGGGCGCCGGTACCTCGTTGTAGAAGGTCAAGAACGCGTCCTCGGCCGCGCCCGCGCCGGGCCCCGCCGCCGCCGCCATCGCCACCGACACGTGACCCCGCCGTCACGGCACGTGACCGCGGCGCGAGCCGCAGCAGCAAGCCCCGCCCCCCGGCGCGCGGCATGATTAAGACCGCGTGAGGGACCGGGGCCCCGCCTTGTGACGTCATAGATCCCGCCCCGCCCCCGGCGCCGCTGGGCCCTGGCGGCCGGAGGTAGGCGGGGGACGCGGCTGCGCAGGCGCGGCTGGGCGGGCCCGCCCGGCGGCGGCTCGTCCGGCAGTCCAAGGGCAGGCGGCTATGGCGGCCGTGGTAGCGGTGGCGGCGCGGGGCGGCCTGCGTGGGGCTCTGCTGGCGCAGCAGCAGCGCTGGAGCTCGGGATCGGGCGCTGACCAGGTGGGCGCGAGGGCTGGGGGTGTTCCGAGAGTGTCCCTTCTCCCCTCCGTCTGTCCGTCCCTTTTTCCCTCCTCTCCTTTGCCCGTCCGTCTGTCCCTTTTCTCGTCCGTCCGTCCGTCCGTCAGTCAGTCTGTCTCTTTGTACCGCCGTCCCTCTGCCTGTCCATTTGTCCTTCCGCGCTTACCGCCGTCTCTCCCGCAGCTGGGCGAGCTGGGTAAAGGCGCCGGGAAGGGCGGCGGCGGCGGCGGTTCCATCCGTGAGGCCGGCGGCGCCTTCGGGAAGAAGCAGGCGGCCGAGGAGGAACGGTACTTCAGGTGAGCGGGGCCCGAGGCCTGTAGAGCCACTCCCCACGAGCCCGGGGCAGGGCCCGATCGGTCTCTCCCGTGCCGCTGCCTCCGCTCGGCCGCGGGGCTACACTTCCTGCCGTCCTCTCTTCCAGGGAAAAGGAGCGGGAGCAGCTCTCTGCCTTACGGAAACACCACGAGGAGGAGATCCACCACCACCAGAAAGAGATTGAGCGTCTGCAGAAAGAAATCGAGCGCCATAAGCATAAGATCAAGCAGCTTAAAGACTAAGCTGGTGCTGTTGTTGAATGTGCATGGCCAATACTGATTATGGTGTAAAACAGCATGAAGACTGTATCTTTTGGTCAACATAATCCAAATCCACCCAATTATACTGTGGTCTGCAACAACATCAAATAAACTACTCAGTCTCACTTTCTTGCTCAGTAACTGTTCAGTGAAAACAAAACCAACCAACTTCACTATCTGGTTTTAAACTTAATTTTCTTCCAAAGATGCACTCTTTGAGTAGGCAAGCCTGTATAGAACTGAGCTATTTTCTTTAGATTTATGTGAAAGAAATGACCATTTGTGCCTAGTGGGATAACTTTAAAGTTAAAGCTGTGAGACGAGTTGGGTGACAATGGTACCTGTGTAGCAAGCCATTCACAGAGAAGTAAATTTGTTTCAAGTAAAATGTCTTTGTGGTCTAGGGGGGTGCTATCTCCACTGAACTAGCCGACGACAAAAAAAGTAAGGTTCACTTATTGCAGTTAGTGTTTAGTGCCATAAACGGAGAGAGAAAAGTCGTATTCTAAGTTGTGCCGTTGTCACTCATGGTGGTCCTAGTTCCTGGAGCAAGACAACCAAGATCCTGACTTTCATGTGAATGTTCTTTTCCACAATGCCTTTAAATCCCCAGTAGATTGGGGTTTGTTTTATTGTCTCAACTTCTCTCTTCCTTAGCTAAGCCCCTTTCCAAAGATGGATGGATTAAGATTAATTTTATGCCTTTTCAATCACTTTTGACATTTTAATGTAGGAAATTCATCATAGAATACACAGTAAGTGACCTGAAACAATGTGACCTTACTGCAGTAAGCACTGACAACAAGGTGACTTTATGTAACAGGAAGGTAAAGAAAACAGCCTTTCCTTCTATACCCACACTGTCATGTCTGTAAATCTGCCCAAACAGGGTCACTTTGCAGCACTGGTGAAACCCTGCCTGCATTACAGTCATTGAAGGGTGGCAATGACGTTTAACTGGCTGTGAATGTGCCTGGATCTGCCCTGTCTGAAAGTGCAGGAGGCAAATGATGCCTTCAATGTTTAAAGTGGTTTGACAATGTTGTGACTGGCTGGCTGAAGGTGTCCCAGTTTCTCCTGTGTTCCCTGATACATCCCCAGCCAGCTGCTCCCTTTGGGCTGCCCTCACTTGATGAATATTGCAGGTAGTGGTACATCTTGTCTGCAGAGTAAATGACACCACTGTCACTCTGATGCCCTTAAAAACTGTTCTTCAGTGAAGATGTCACCCATGTGGTCAGCCCTGGAAGAGAAGGTATGGAGTGTCCTTGCCTGATTATGCTCAGTCTGTGAGAAACAGTGGTGAGGTGAGTTCTGCCAAGGCTGTGTACAGAGGTTTGCTGTGGGCTTTGTTCCTTTTAGTCACGGCTAATTAATGAAATACTAGTACCTTCCCCTCCCCACCTCTCTGAACCTGGTGAGACGAACTGCATCATGAAAAGCAATATACTATTGACCTGTTTGGGTTATACCTATTTAAAAATCCATTTTTTTACCTTTTTCAGAATGTTTTTCCTATTGTATCTGTCAGCTGGGGTTGGCTTCCCCAAAAGCTGCAGAGTCACTAGTGAGAAGTTTGGCATAACAGCTTCAGTGGACTATGGAGAGCTGACATAAATATTAGGACAACTCTGTATTCTGAAGGGAACAGATGAGGGTTTAAATTCATGTCTCTTGAGTTTTATTCTGCATTTTGGTGCACTAACCATGCCATGTAATCTCGGCCACAGAGCCTCTGCCCAAGCACCTGTAAGGGAGGGGATTTGTTGTGAGACTGGGAATGCAGTGATTTGGAGCTCTGTGATCTACCATGCCACAGAGAGAGGAGTTACAAACTCTCTGAAGTCCCTCAGGGCTGCGGTGTGCAAGTAAGTACCTTGCTACATCACGCAGCTTTCTTGCCCATCAGCACTCTCTGAAACACGTCTCTCTTTCCTCACCTTTCAACTTTGCATCAGTTTCAAGGGGGATCCTACACTGGTAGATGTGCTAGGCCTTACCCCCCAGTTCATCAGCCCATGCTGTTTTCTGGAGAGAAACATCTGGTGAAGTAACTCCTCTGCAGTGACCCTGAACTCGTATTAGGTTATGGCAGTGGAAGCACACGTGAGGACTGGCAACTCCAGATCTGACAGAGCAAGAAAGCTGGGAGAGAAGCCCCTTTTAGCAGTGGTCTGACTGGCACTTAGTGATTAGAAAGCCATGCCCACAGACTGGCTGCTGGAGAGGCTGAATGGACTTAACAGTGCTGTGGCATAAAGCAGTTTCCCTCCTGCTTCCTCTTCTTTTCTCTTTCACTGTCTCAGGCATGTTGGGGAGTCATTCAGCTTGTTACCTCACCAGCCTGTGTTTTTGTTCTGAGCCCCTCTGAGTCTACCTTACCAAGGTGAATGGCTTCTGAGTGAAAAAATGCCCAAATCACCACCAAGCAAATGGAAGAAGTACTGAGAAGGGAGGGAAGTAGGTATGGTGTCTTCTCCCATCTCTTGATGGGCCCTTTGATAAATTAGAAAAGTCTCTATTTTTATTCAGCTGGCATCATAATTGACTTTGCAGCCATCTTCCCACTAGGAATCCGAATTGGCTGTGAACCTTAGTATGTCTGTTCTATTAGAGTGTCTGTTCAATTCCTCCTCAGGATGTGGTTTCTTTACTGTGATCCACCCACTGACCTCCTCTTCCCGTAGTCCCAAATCTCCCTGAAACCAGTTTGCTTTAGTTTAATGTCAGTGACACTGGCCATTCCTAGTTAGCAGGCACTGCTTTATTTCCTTGGTGGTGCAAATACCTCTGCCTAGCAAAAGACCCTTCTCCTGAACTTGTTTCTAGAAATCACAAGCACTTCACCCTCCCCTCCTGTGCTGACCAGATGCAGTTCTGTGAGCAACTGAGCTCCTACAAGAGCTCCCAGCACCTGTGGTCACAGCACCCTGACCCTTTTCTTGTGCTGGTTCTGGTGTTCTTTAAAACCTTTTATACACAGACTCCATTCCAGAAATGTCTTCTCCTATTCTCTGAGGTTAGTAAGAAGCATGAGTTTGTGCCTGATCACTAAAAGGTGGCTCAAGGTAAATGTTTGAGGGGGACCTCTGCCTTTTGGCAAAGGAGATGTTAAATCATCTTCTTTTGTGTAGTTTCATTATCAGTGCATCTCTTCAGAAGTATTTTTTTTCTTCTATTGAACTTTGAACTGTTTCGGCAATTACCAAATGACATAGATGTTGCTTGTTCCTGATTCCTGTAACACAGCAGTTACCCAGCACAGGTGAATGTACTGGGTCTGCTGTGCATGGCTAAAGGTTTTCTCTAAGTGGAGTCAATACCACCAGCTTGCACGCTTGTAACGTGTTCATTTCTGCAGCTCCTTTGACAGTGCTTATGATTAAAAACATGAGATGAAATATGTCCAATTTACAGACAGACCTCTTACTAGAAGTTTTTTAACTACAAGGCAGAAAAAAAGAGATTTAATATTATTTAAGATGCATTTGGTCTGATGGACATTTCACCAGCAGGATTTGGTGTTCTGGAGATCACTGCAATAGCATAGGGCTCCTGACAAATGACATAAGCATCTGCATGACTTGCAGCAAGCAGTTTGGGTTCAGTCACCACTTCCAGGGCCAGTGCATGGAGACCATGCCAGCTACAGACTGTTTGCTGCAGGACTTCAGAGCACGAATGCTGGGGATGTTGGGGCTTTAAGAGTTCTTCTGTTTTCTTTTTCTCTTAAAGAATTTTCCCCATACATGTTCCCCATACAGGGGGACAAATTACTGGGTGCTTAAGAAAAACAAAAGACCTGGCCATAGAAGGAGGGGTCCAACTGTACTACTCTCTTTCACCTGGGCTTGTGGGCGGTTAGTTCCCGGCGTTTGGACGGAAAGAGAGGCTGGAAGGAATTCGTCAGCACTGGAGACTTCTGCTTTTTTGTCTGCCTTCCTTCTACCGGAGAAACCTCAGGATTCACAAGTCTGCCTTTCCCTGCCCCGCTGGGAGCTGGGCTGCGGCCACCCTGCCCCCGCCATTGCTTCGAGCCTTCGCTGCTCTCTAGCCCCACACGTCCTGCCTGCCGAGACCTCCGGGGGGTTCCCACCGCAGCTCCGGAGTTCGATACATCTCGTCTGCCACCTGGGATTTGTGCTCGTCCCTGCTGTTCCAGCCTGCTGTTCCTGAGGATCCTGCCGTTCCAGCCTGCTGTTCCTGAGGGTCCGGTCAGACACTGGGATCGGCTGCCCAGGGGTTTGTGAAGCCTTTGTTCCATTCCTCCCCGGGATCCCAGGGCACCAGCACCGCGTGCTCCCCGAACTCGCTCCGGAGCGCCCCCTGCAGCCGCGGGGGAACCATCGCACCTGCCCTGCTCACCGGGAGCCGCCAGCGCCCCTGCCGGCTGCGAGCGGAACTGCACCCGAGGGGAAAGGGCCCGACAGCCGAGAAGGCTGGGACTGGGTTTGTGATTGTTTGCTGTTACTGCCATAATTATTGTTGTTTGTTCACCCTGTTATACACACATATATATATAATAGTAAACCACTGTTATTCCTATTCCTCATATCTTTGCCTGAAAGCCCCTTAATTTCAAAATCATCATAATTCAGAGGGAAGGGGGTTGCAATTTTTTTTTTTCTTCCATTTCAAGGGGGACTCCTGCCTTCCTTGGCAGACACCTGTCTTTCAAACCAAGACAGGGGAGTAAAACAAGATTATACCTTGGACCTTGGTGATTGCTGGGGAGTTAAAAAGGCACAATTTGTCTAGAGACCTTTCCAGGACTCCCCCTCAGTCCATGTGACCTGAAGGGCAGGGCTTAGTTGTCATTTGGAAAGCTGCAAACTGCCATCTGCTTCCAGGCAATTCTGGTTCAGAGCAACCAAAACCCAAAGTTATGTTTGAAACTGGTAAGGCTGCAAGGACAGTGATGAACTCAGATAACAGGCCATAGAGGGGCTAATTGTTCTGGGTTTCCTCAATCGCTCTGGAACGGTTGATGGCATGACTAGTCCCCTGCTTTGTCCCACAGGCACAGGGGTACATAAAGGAAGGGATTCTTCTCTCTTCTCTGCCAGGACTGGTGCATCTTGGTTATTTACTAGTTCTCCAGGGTAGAACTGACCCTGTTCACAACACCCTGACTTCCCATAGCCTCCTACAATGCAGCTCCATTAAGAGTTTTACTTCTTGGAGCAGCCTTTATGTCTTCATTGAGATGCTTATCCTTCCTTAACACCAGATCCTCTGTCTGTACTGTGCTTCTAAAGATCCTTGCCCAACACTGCTTGCCCACTGCAGGAGTAAGTGCACTTTGTTTTCTGCTGAAACAGAGCTGGTGATTTTTGCTGCAGCAAACAGAAGCTATTTCCCAAGTTGCTCGCTTTGTGCTGCATCCTACACAAATGTGATGGAAATCGCCAAGAATCCTTGGCTCAGGGATGGGGAAAAAAAGGAAAAGAAAGCAGAGTGAGATCCAAGATCTTTAGCAAGCTGGTTTTAGTGCAAGGCAATCAGGTAGCCCAGTCTAGTCTCTTTGGGCCTTTTTTTCACACTCAACCTCCACACTCTGGAGCAGATAAAGGGAATGAGGCAAGACAAAGACAAAGGATATGTGTGTGTTTTCCTAAAAATCAAATACACTGGCTATGTGCAAGGCAAAATAAACATATGCGCACAGGGTAGTAGCAGTAGCATGGCCTCTGCAGGCAGAAATTTTCCTGAGCATTTCCCTGCTGTAGAGGTGGTGGAACACACTGGGGGTGCTCAGAAAGTTCCTTACTGATAAATAATGCTTGAAGATTTTTTAAGATAGACCTCTCCCTGGAAGCCTGTGATTCAGCAAACATGTAAGCTTAACGCAGAGCACCAGAGAACAAAATATTTGCTGGAGGTAAGCACATCTGTGACATACTATCCATAATATGCTGCACTGATGATTGGTCTCGATAAGAAGTCTAGAGCATCAGGAAATGTCATATTCCATATATAAGTTAACGGCCCACATACAAATTACAGCAGATTCAACTCTGTCATCTTGCCACCAACATGGAACACACAGGAGTTTCAGTCCAAGTGTGGAAGAGAAGTGACAGACTGATGGGAACATGCTGAGCCTCAGCAAAACTCAACCTCTGGCCCCTGAACATAGGAAAATGTCATCAGGTTGCAGAGTAAATATATAGAGCTATGGAAAAGCTGGATCCCTTCACTTTTTTGCTCTGTCCCCTCACGGGCTTGCTCACCGTTTCCCCCTGCAGGACTCGCATGTGCTGAGGGAGCAGAGCAGGGCAGCCTCCTCGCCAGAGCTCTCCCTCTGCATGGTCAGGGGCAGCGGGACTGTCCTGCCCTCCCAGCTCTCAGCAGCTGAGATTAACCCTTTCCTCGGTTCCAAGATGATTTTTGTTCCGCCTTGGCCCAGGACTAAATCAGGTCTTGTGTGTACCTGTTTAGTTCCAATCAAAGAGAGCTGTCAAGTAATCTCATTCTGGGATTCTCTATCAAAAATGAAAATTGAGAAATCTAGCAAAAAATTAATTTTCCTCTCATCTCAGAGCATCTAGGGCCTCCTCTCAGGCACAGCTTGCTGTCTGGCATTATCCCCAACTACCTGAAGGCTATAGCTTCTTCCTGACTAGAGGTGTCCAAAGTTCAGATCATTTTGGGCTGAGGCTGTAGTGTGGCACATGAGACCAAAGAACAGCGCACTGCAAAGCACACAGAACCCAGGGTGGTAGTTGTTGGAGATATTCTGGAAATTATTCTCAATTTATTACACTGCAGAAACGTATATACCTCAATATGTATTTTGCTCATTAGCCTCATCATGTTCAGTTGCCAGCTGACAGGACATATGTCATTATACTCCATAATTCACTCCTGGAATCTGTATTATAAAAAATGTAAGAGCCTTGTGGGACATTTATTAAGCACCACTAAAGATGCTCAGCTCCCTCGATTCCTCTCAATATTTGTGTTGCGAGAACTCCTTTAACCCATCATTCTTAACTCCCAGAAAAAACGCTGCACTGATCTGGGATGGACAAGGCAATGAATGATTACCCCTTCTTCCATCTTTACACCACAGTAGACCCTACGTCCACCACTGAAGAGCTGGCTCTACGGCCAAATCTCAAGAGGGAAGTCACTGAGGCAGTACCAATTCTACAAGAGAAGGAGCATGTCTACCACCAGACAGGTTCAGCAGGACAGACTGAACACCTCCAGAATCTGCACAAGCTTGCCTCCAGCTTCTGGTTTGGAAACGCTGGACATTGCACACCATTTTTTCCCATGCCCCACACTACCAGTGGTGGGATATCACACATACATGATTCACCACACAGGCACATGCCATCTTCAGTACAGTAATTTGGGGGTGAAGGTACTGGAAGAACTTTCTCTGAGAGTATGTGAGCTGCTACTTTTGTTTACCAGACTCCATATGCACAGTTCACATGACCGTATGAAGACATGCAGGTTCTCTGGCTTCAGCTTGACACAGCACTCCGGGACTCAGCCTGACCCAACCCAGCATACATTGACTTTCATGTTATGCAACAGTACGTCAAGCACGTGAAGCCAGCACAACACCATCGGTGCCAACAGGCTGATTTCTTCCTGATTTATGTATTTATTGTGACAAGTCTGCACTCATCGAGAGCCTGATCAAGAAAATCTGGTAAGCAGGCAAGTAAGACTTAATCACCGATTAATTACAGATTAGCAGCTGCAGAGCCCCGCACGCTAGCATCCTGAGATGAGCCTAACCCGCAGCTCCTGCAGCCGCATAGCTTCTCCTCCTTGCCTCGTGCCTGGAGGGCAACGCAGCCAGATCCAGTCCGGAGGCTCACACGAGGCACGGCTCGGAGAGCGCGACCACGGACAGACAGAGCTGCGTGCGGGGTCCTGGGCGCAGCGCGGGAACCAATGCCCGGCGGAGCCCCGGCTTCGGCTTCGGCCCCGGCTTCGGCTTCGACCCCGGCTTCTCCCCCTCAGCAAAGGCCCCGCCCCGGGCGCGCCGGGCGGAGCCGAGTGAAGTAGCCCCACACGCTCCCTTTGTTCGGGCCGCGAGAGGCGCTGCCCCTTTAAATGCCCCCAGTCTGGCCCTACCGGCGCGCCGGGTGGAAAGCGTTCCGTGATTGGTTACGGCGCCTCCCTCTCATTGGCCGCCGGGAGGAATGGCGCGTCCCGCCTCT
Source organism: Aphelocoma coerulescens (assembly GCF_041296385.1). NCBI lineage: Eukaryota > Metazoa > Chordata > Aves > Passeriformes > Corvidae > Aphelocoma > Aphelocoma coerulescens. Next base: position 2,790,571 of record NC_091036.1, read on the forward strand.
CGCGCCTCATTGGTGCCGCCGGCTGCCCGTCCAGAGCGCGGGTTCCTGAGTGGGCGAAGCAGCGGTCCCTGGAAACAGTTCCGGGAAACCCCGCGTGCTGCCGGGGTCGCGCCGCCGTCCATGAGGAGAAGGAGGAGCGCGCGCCATTTGCCGTCGCTGCTTGGGCCCGAGCTGCGCCGCGTCGGCCCCGCTCCGGTGAGTGCTGGGGCCGCCCCACGGGGCGGGGGCGCTCTGCGGCCGCGCCGAGCCCTCCTGCATGGGCCCCGCGAGGGGACGGGAAGCGCGGGCTGCGGGTAGGCCCAGCGCGGGCGGGGACAGGCCCGGGGCGCTGGCGCGGCGGAGCGGAGCGGGGCGGGGGCCATCGCGGGGCCGCTCCGCGGGCTAGGCGGGCGGGCGCGGGCGCGGGAGTCGTGCTGGGGAGGGGCTGGGGGCGGGCCCGCCGGGTGGGGGGGCGGCCTGCTCCGCCCAGCCGTGCGGATCAGGGTTGCATGTGACGGGCGGCCGAGACGCGCTTTTCCCGGGCTGTGGGTCGGGTCGGTCCCTGCTCGGTCCCTCCGGGCTCTTTAAAGCCGCACCAGCCCCGGCGGCTGCGGCTGTGCCCGGTCTGCTCTGCCCGCGAGCACAGAAGAGTGCTCTCAGCAGCAAATGCGTCGCTGTCGCAGCGCGCCCTTAGATCTTAGGTAGCGCATAATGCGGTAGAGCCGGGAGGGACAGCTGCGCCCACCCGTAGCGCTCGGGTCTGCGCTTCGTACTTCCATTGTGAGAATGACGCTTGTCAAGTACTTAAAGGAGAAACTATCCAGGGTTTTGTTGTTAAGACTTAGTTTTTCTTAAATTAACTTTTGTCAAAAGCCTCTACTAAATCTTGAAGAGTTTTGCTTAAATGCGTCATTATTGCATATACTTTAAAAACAAGACTTTATTTACTCGGTCTGAGCAGCCTTGTTACCTGTCAGTATTTGAATATGCTACTTAAGTACATAAGCTGTGCTGGACTACTCTTTTTGAAACAGTGTGTTGGGTTTCTTTTCCCATGTATATGGCTCTAAAGGACCCCACCGGCACTTCGTGCTGCAAAGGACATTAATGCTCATGAAGCTGGTGCTTGGGTTTTTTGATTGGTTGCTTTTTTTCCTTTGAGACTACACTTTAGCACAGTTTTTTGTTGGTTTTCTTTTCTTGTAAAAGTAATCTAACCAGAACTTTGCATCTCGCAGTGTAAACTTTTTGTAACCTATGCAAAATGTAGTGTAAGCAGTATCTGCTTGATAATTTTGCATCCTTGAAATTGTATTCCCCACAAGCATTACGTTTCCTTGCCTCTAGTTTTTCTGTCTAGGTGAACACTATTGAAATAATACTTGAGTCTCCTGTTAACACTCAAGTTCCTAGTTCAGTCAAAAACCCGAATACTCCCTGCTTTGTTTGACAGACATCTGCAAAATTCTTTGAGGATAAATTCTTGAGAACAAAGCTCATTTTTGTTGAAGTGTTGCTTGGAACTGGAGTATCAGGAGTGGTGTTTAGTACAACCCAGACAACCAGATGAGGTATGATTTGCCAACTCCAGTGAGAAGTGAGCATGGCCATACTTTATGGTTTAGTTTAGCAAAACGTAGGAGCTATTGGTGCAATCATTGTTTTTTAATGGCACTGATGGGCACGTTGCTAACCTGCTGTGTTAAAGTCATCTCCCAGTCATAGTTGTGTGGGTACTGAAGCAGAGTTTGTTTTTCTGTGGGCTGTGCTGGTCCCTTGCTTAGCATCATACTGGAGGTTCTCAGATTTTTATTTCTTAAGGGGCTGTGGAGTGAGCAAGGCTGAGCTGGAGAGGTGAGGGTGCCAGCTGCATTTTGGCTTACAGGTAGCGAGAAATCCTGGCTACTGTGTAAAGGTCTTCAGGTTGTGATGGCTTCAATATAAATTTTCTTGTAATTCATGCTAGGAAACACTTAGCATATCATAGTTAAGTTCAGCATATCATAATCAAGCTATTAAAATGTACTTTCTGTGATTGAATAAGCTATGGTGCAAAAGAAATTACTATAATGCCTTCATGTACAGAATAAAAGGCCTGCTGTTTTGTACATGCCTTCATGTGCAGAAATGTTTCTGAACAAGTAAAGTTTTAATAAAACCTCATTTCAGTCTTTAAATGTGAATTCTTCTCCCCACTTGTATGTTTATCTTCCTGGCTTGACAAGAACCCTCTTGCAGCGTGAGGCATAACTGTAGGGACTGCATTTATTTTCTTGTGGTCAACTAAAATAACAAAAACAAACAAATGCCCCCCAAACTTCCTTTAGCGTTATTTTTAACATGGTTTAACTTAACTGCTTGACACAGATAATATATTGGTTAGGAGTAGTAACATAAGCAAGTGGAATTACTTTGGTGCAGAGTTTTTATGTATGCATTAGTTGGTTTCCTGTGCACCTGAGCTAAACAAGTTCCATTCCTGCATGAAACTAAGTTTTCAGCAGGAGCCCAAAAACAGTATTGGTGTATAATCACTGTGAAGTTGGTTATGATAGATTTAGATATTCTCCTTCTGCCAGATATTTTTTGTTCCTTCTCATTTAAGCTGTTCCTAAGCATGTTTTGAGTTAACTAGACTGAATTTATAATTAATTGGATGGAGTTATACTTAGACAGTCTGTAGGTGGCAACCTCTGTTAGAGTCATGGCATAAGATAAAGGGAATAGTAGCATCATGGCTGTTTAACCAGTGATTGTCAGATTGAGGCTGTGATCAGGTATCTCTTTTCAAGATGCCGTACACTGTCAGGATCAGATCTCTGTTAATTTTTTGTTTTCCAGAAAAATAACTAAATGAGCTGTTTGCATTACAAAACACTGGAAGCACCTGTAGTTTTAACTTCCTACTTCTCATATGAGAGCTTAGAAAAGGGACTAGTAATTTTGTAAATTACTCTTGAGATGCAGGAATTTTGGATGAAAGATAGTGAACAGCTAAAAACATGTTTTATATCATGAAGTACTTATGGTCTTCAGAAAAGCACTGTTTGCAACAACAGTGTGAAACTTGAAACAAGACCCTTCCCCATATGCACAGTTAGGAGGTGGTGAGGCTAGGTAACACCTTGGGTGCCAGTGAGAATTCTTCTTGCCTAGGTAAAATTGTCCCCAATGTCTATTTATTACTTCTGCTCATTTGGTAAGCATGGTTTTGTGTACACTGTTTTAAATTCATCCATTTCTGCATGTTTTAAAAGCAAATACGTATCCCATGTGTATTTATATACATAATTCTTTACTTATAATCCACCCTTGAAGTCTTTCCAATTCAACCAGTCTCCCTCTTTTCTAGATATTTTAATATCTAACTTAATGCAGATGAAAAACTGAGTGTATGCGGGTGCTCTTCTGCGTGGCCTGGTCTGTCATAGGCCGAGTCACATGGACACACTGTGCATGCAAACAGAGATATCACTCTCCTCTTTAAAATGCTTTTAATATTTTTTAGAGCAGAATAAAAATGTTTAAGTAATCATTGTGTGTTTTACTTACTAGATAAAATTTAGTTAAAAATATTTTTCTTGTTAGCTACAACTAGCTGATGTTACCTAGAGGGAGAGCTAAATAGTCTTTTTCAGCTATGACTTTCACCCACATATCTCTGCTGAACTCAAGAGTGAAGATTCAGTATTGTAAGAGATGCATTTTTGCTTGTTGGTGATTTCTGAGGAAGAAAAGTCAATTTAATCTCAGATTTCAGGCCAAACTGAATAAGCCATCAGAGGATCTGTTGCTATAACTGTGAAAAGAAATCTATGTCTTCTGGATGCTCTTGGTACCTGAATATTTTGGCATCTATGTCACTTCAGAATTTTCTACGGTATATTTCCTTAGGAAAACCTTTTAAATTAAGTTTGTGTGACGGGAAGTAGCTAAAATTTGAACACCCAAACTGAACATGCATTGCATTTGACTTTAGTTCTTTATGAAGATACTAATTCTTAAGCAAAAATAAACCATACAGCTCATGAATTACAAAGCTGAGTATTAATTTAAATTGCCTAAAAGCCTACTTAAAACAGCATTTGAGCTGTGGTGCTGTGTAGTAATCTGATTCTTAGGGGTTAGATATTGCTCCCCACACTGGTGTATGCTTGTGGTGAAGGCTGATATCTTTTCGTGCTGTGAATCTTGCCTGTCAGAAGTTTGAGTCACTGTACTCTAGAGGAGGTGTTTCTGTCTGGGTAAAGCATAGCTTATCAACCTTTTGTTTAGTTATAGGCAACACTGAAAAAAGTGTTAAAACTTTTGGGTATGTCACATTTGGAAGCTACTCTGGATTAACAAAAAACTGTCCTTGATTGTCGCCATAAACTCTTGTAGTTCAGAAGGTCCTAGTAATTGCACCAAGTAAATTTTCTGTATTTATGTGTTGCTATAGCCTCTCAGTTGTGGTTTGTTTGGCTTTTTTTTTGTGTGTGTGTGTGTGTACAGAGAAGACAGTATACGTGTAATGAAATTACTATATAAGGCAGTAGAAAGGTGAAATCAAAAATGCCCTCCTCTTTATTTTTTTTTAAGTGTCTCAGCTTGTGAGTTTTTGAGAAGAGGGGTTGAGCAAAGCATTTTTGGTGTAATTAAACCCCCTCTGCCCTGCACTGTTTCAAATTTGAGATCTTGCCGAGGCTATCTGGCAAGCAGACACGTAGCTGAGTTTTGCTTTCTGTGATATTTGTAACCTACAGAAAATTGATGTTCATTAGTGTTTTGATAGTTAATGCCTGTAAAGGGTCGGTAAGCATTATTGTAGCTTCAGGTAGCTTTTTTTTTTTTTTTCTTCCGTAATTAGGCAATAGTTGCTTTTAAGTAAAATGAATTGGTTAGAAAGTAATTTCTCTTTGTCAAGTAATAGAATGTGTGTGTGTGTGTATATATATATATATGCTGTGTAGCTACGGGAAACTTCCTTTCTTTTCCACTCTAATGGCTTAAAGAAGTGGCATCTGACAGAAACAGTGTGAGGCTGCTTTACATCTCTCTAAAATTGCCCGTCAAAATAATACAGCTTTAGTAAAATCATGACTGTCTGAAGAAAAATGATTGGGTTTTTTCCTTCCCTTCTTCTAGCTTTCAATCTTCATAGGATATCTTCCAGCCAGTTCATGAGCTGTAGTCTGGAAGGGCTGGGTGTACAAAGGACTGTTAGAGATGTGCTTGTGCTTGGAGACTTGTTTTGCAGCGTAGTAAATAGCTTGAGGCCTTAGCATTTTTTAAAAAACCTGTTCTTGAATCATCTTCATACCTGTATTCCAGTACTTAATTGCGTTGCTTCAACCATGCTGCACTGTCTACCTGGTTATCATTTCACTGCTGCTCATCGACTTCTGCCCTATCATTTAAAGCCTGAGGCTTGTTTCATTTCTGAACCTAACAGCTGATCATCCTTAATGTTCTCTGCTGGGTAGTTGAATTGTCTCTTGTCAGCCTTTTTATTTGAAAGCACTAAATATTAGCTGGCTGGCTAATTGAGAAATTGAAATAGTCTTTAATGAATTGGGCAAAGCCCACAGGAATTGTCTGAGAAGATAGTTGTGCATTTTTCAGTGCACATCAGCTTGTTAATTCTGAAAGCAAGTAGTTTTTTTAATATAAGAACTGAAGATGCTGCAGTCATGGCTTCCTTTTAAACCAATAAGATATATATTATTGAAATAGTAGCTGTGATTTGTACAGCTCCTATTTGAGGGAAACTGAAAGCATGGAAACTGTTGTGTTGCAGCTTCAAATGACAACGTGCATCAAAGTGCGATTTTTCTCTTTCTGTCCTCGAGTTCTGACAGCGTCGTGAGAAAGCATGTGGCTAGTCTTGTGCAGCATGTTGGGTTTGAAGGAAGACATGGCGACAAGCCAAGAAAGTGGAAATAAGTATTAACAAGAAACAAGTATTAACATTTTTATACCTTAAGCTACCCTGCAGGGTTATGTGTTCACTACATTTTAAATGATTGTTTTAAAAGTAGCAGAATGGGAAATGGAAATAGCACTAGATCTTCTGAGTCTTTGCTGAAGGATATTACTACCGTGTCCCCGTACATTCTAGCTGCTATGGTAACCAGTTAATGACAATCAGTAGATGAAGTTTAGCTATTGTTATGTACATGAAGTAAATTTTTTAAAAGTTATGTAAATTCTTCCATGTACATTTTCCACAATTTTAAGGGTTGTACTTTCTTTTGAAACTTAGATCAGCTGCATCCAAAAAGTATTAAATAAAACTTGATACAGGTGATTTTGCAGCATGTATACAAATTAGTTTAGATAAATCATGCATTGTCCTACAAACTAGTTATTTCTGGCTTATTGTAATATAGCTCCTGAATTTTTTCCAGCAGCATAATAAAATGGCTAATCAGGTGAATGGTAATGCGGTACAGTTAAAAGAAGAGGAAGAACCAATGGATACTTCCAGTGTAACTCACACAGAACACTACAAGACACTGATAGAGGCAGGCCTCCCACAGAAGGTGGCAGAGAGACTTGATGAAATATTTCAGACAGGTATAATATGCATTTCTTGTTTCTGATTGGTTATGAAAGTGAGGACATACCATTTTCAAATTTTTATAGATTAAGATTTAAAAATTCATTGTTTTTGATCTGTGTAGCTCTGAATGTTTTGCTACTTTGATTTCCCTAAAGGCAAATTGGGTTTGACATTGACTAATTACTTGACACATCCTTGGAGTTGTATGTGATATCTTAGTTGCTTTAGGGCACAGAGCACTAGTTTCTTAGACGTCAAATGAAGATGTATGTTTTCACATACTAAACTGTACTTTTTTTTTCTTCAATCCAAATCATCATTTTGCTTTTATGTTTCTACTGTCACTGTCACAGTGGTTCTAAAACACTCAAAGGCTGCATAGGTGACTTAGTGAGGGAAGCAACTAGCTTGTCTTGCCTGGGACTACATTTGAATTGAGTCTGCCTGTGGATTTTTTGTTCTCTCTAGTTCCGAGTGGACAGTTTAATCCATGTTGGTTATTACACTGAAGTGTTTAGCCTGACACTAACAAAGTTGAGGACTAAGCTATCTAGCAACTCGAGTAATACCTTGCTGGTAGCAAGCGGTCTCTGTAACTTGTAAAGAGGTTTCTTTATATACAGAGGTTTTCCTATTTTGTTTTTATAACCACCCTATTTTATCCTATAGACAGAAGCTTTCTTTTCCTTTTTAGAGTGTGTTCCGTGAACAGATTTACAAGAAGCAGTAGAACTGCTTTATGTGCTGATCTTGAATACCTGGGTGGCAAGATAACAGTTTTTGTTGAAAAGAGTTAAAATTACACTGATCAAATGAAGGCATTTCAAAACCAATACCTTATCAAGCCTCAGTGTGAAACTGGCTCATGTGGGTGATGTCTTTTGGAAGTCATTCACAGTGAGCTTTCTTCAAGCCTTTACCAGCTTTTATTGGCTTTAGAGAAGCACTTTCCAACCGTGGGTCATGATGACGTGCACTTGATGGTCTGAGAGAAGGTGTAAATAAATACCTGGGCAGAGGAACTCGTGGGGTTCTAACATGTGTTGCAGTTAGGTTGTGTTGTGAGGAGTTCTTAAGGAATTTTAAAGCTTTTCAGCCCAGAACCTGACTACCAAGTATAATTCCACTGCATGAGTAACCTGAAAAGATTTATTCACACTTCATTAATGCCACTGAAGTTTTTTGCATTGTGCAGGGGTTTGTCAGTTGAAGCAAACTACTTTTGGACACTTGAGCCAAATTTGGGTTTGAGTTTAGCAATTTTTTTTATCTGCTGAAGTCTTCCATGAAAGATACAGGTCCCTTCCAATATGCAGGATCACTTCTGAAATGTAGTCCTTGGGCTTGGCACTACTGTGCATTTTCAAAATCAAGTAGCAGTGAAATAATCTGTGTATTTTGGAGATCAAGCTGTTGCAAAGTGTGTGGAGTTTTTGGTATTTGTCCTAAATGTATGATTTTAAAAGTGTAAATCTCAGTCTATATGTCTGACTCCACAACTGATGCAAGTGCATTACAAAAGGAAAAAATTAACTTGTAAAGATCCTTAAAAAGAAAATGCTTCAGAACTGGTCCAATGTTTCTTGGGGGAGTCTGTGCCTGTAAAACTAACATTAGCTTTTTTGGGTACATAGCAGGGCTCAAAATAATAGCTTTTTGGATTCTGGCTCTTGGAACTGCATAGAGCAACAAAATGAGTTAAAAAACTCCAAACATTGTTTAAGATATACATGAAGTCCACTGACTCCTGCTTTTTTGAAGCTGGAGGAAAGAGTGAACAAATCATTTTTGCTTCCTAATATTTTGTGTGGTAGAGCTTCCTAGGTGTTTGATCATCAGTTGGGTAGCTCCTTTTTCCCATGCAATAGGATACCTGTAATGTTCACCTGTCAGTTTACTCTAGAACAGCTCAACTCAATAAAAGGAAGTGTGGAACTTAAAATGAGGGATAAACAAACAAAATTCAAATTATTAAAAGTGAGCCAGAGTTCATTGTTTCAGACCCTGGTGTGTAATACTGCTTTTATGCAGCAGATTGCATTCCTGAATGCTAGATAATTGTTACACATGGGCTATAATCTTGCACATCAGTTAGTGTTTAGGTATATACATTTTAATTTAACTTTTTCATTGTACTCATATTCTTTCATATACTTGTGTAGGAATATATAATTAAATGTATAATTCTGTTGATATGGAATGTAACTTTTTGACTTTAAAAGCAAACTGCATAGTTCTTAGTTTGTATGAAATTCTATAGAAATCTGTAACTTCTTTATCTTTAACTTTTAGGGTTGGTAGCTTATGTCGATCTTGATGAAAGAGCAATTGATGCTCTTAGGGAATTTAATGAAGAAGGAGCCCTCTCTGTATTACAGCAGTTTAAAGAAAGTGACCTGTCGCATGTACAGGTAAGGTGAGAGCTCCAGGAGCATGAGCACATAAGTATAACTAGTGTTCTGGCACTACTGGCAGGAGAGTTGTTACTTAGAAATTCATTGATGTTGCTGTATTCTTATATTTCAAACCCAAATAACAAGTCTGTCAAAAATTTCCTTAAATATGTAGGTATTTGAGCACAAAGCAAAAGCTCCCAGATAATAAAAATGCGTGCAATTGAGAAAATAGGTTAAAATGCTGTTTGGAGTCTGAGGACTTTCTCAACCTGACAAGTTTGTTCAATTAATTATTGTATTTTCCTGAAGGATTCTTTTGACATTTGATTTATTGCATTGACTTGAAGTAGTGACTTCGTGGTATGAAGTGTAAGATTCAGTGGGTTCCCAGGGCTTGTCATACACACAATTGAATTATTTTGTAAATTGTATCTACAGAACAAAAGTGCATTTTTATGTGGAGTTATGAAGACCTACAGGCAAAGAGAGAAACAAGGCAGCAAAGTACAGGAATCAACGAAGGGACCAGATGAAGCAAAGATTAAGGTAACACTGGTTTTTCTGTACTAGCTGATATATTACTTGTACGTAAACTGAATATGAACTTAAAAAGTATCAATACCACTTGGATAAGTATATTCACACTTGGCTTTAAAGAAATGTATGCATGATAGAGATTGTAAAGACAAGGGTTGTTGGGAATGCAGCTCTTTCTGATCACACAGTTGCCAAAATTTAAGCTCTATAAAAACATTGATATCTGTTTAAGAATTGTCTTAAGTTGTCCGGTGTTCTGGACTTCTTCTGGACATATAGAATGGAAAATAAGGGAAAAGACAAACAAGTTCTTTCCAGTGACCTTGTAATATTAAACAAATATTGCTGTTTATGATAGTTTTTTAGACCCACAAAACAATAGGGGTTTTTGTAGATTCTGTCTCTTCATATACACCTTATCAAGTAGGGCAAGGAGCAGGTAAAGAAATGCTTATCTTGGAATGCTTTTTTTGTTCAGTATATTTTAACCCACTGCCCTCTCCCTTGCAAGTAGTCTGAGGTTTGGTTTTTTGTTTGTTTTTTTTTTTTCCAGGCTTTGCTAGAGCGGACTGGTTACACTTTGGATGTAACTACAGGACAGAGGAAATATGGGGGACCTCCTCCAGATACTGTATATTCTGGTGTTCAGCCTGGCATTGGAACAGAGGTTGGTATATGCAGACTAAGCTGATAATTGCTTTGTATGCTTATGCAAACTCATAAATAGGAAATACTTGAAAATAACTATATTACAAATTTAATGTATTGTAGAGGAAAAGACTCTTCTATGTGTGTTTTAATCAGTCTTTCTTACTCCTCAGTATTCTGCAAAAGACAGAAAGATAGGTTAAAGTGGAGAAAAAAGAGGTGGAATATACTAAGAAAGGCTATGCAAAGTTTCTTAAAATTAAATCGTCAGACTTCATGGTTCACCCTAAAATTTATAGTCCATCGCTTGAAAAGTGACCATGGGTGCATGAGTAGGTAAACATGTTACTTGGAGGAATTTGACTATTTACAATAAATGAAATTTAAGCAACACTAGCTTCGTTTCATATAATGTGCTAAAAATACAGAAGACTTGGGTGTTGTATAAAGGTACTCACATAAAAGTTTTGAAGAGGACAGTTGAGATTGGTAGTAATTAAGGTTTTGTTTATTTGCTTTTGTTTCAATCTATATGAAAAAATCCTTGATGATTGCATGGACTGATAATGAAACTACCACAACTGCTACACTGAAAAGAGGCCATGTAGCTTCAGATTTTTGTTTTTGGTTTTTTTTCATTTCTGCATTTAGAAAGGTGACTTAGAGGTTGTTTACCAACTTAGTGGTGTTGCCGGTGATTATGTGATGTATAAAGTGTTAGTTGCACCATGTCTCACTGACATGAGGAAGCATCTTTTTACTTGAGAGGGTGGTCAGACATTGAACAGGCTTCCCAGAGAGCTGGTGGATGCCCCAGGTCTGTCAGGGTTTAGGAGCATTTGGACAGTACATTTAATAACATGATTTAGCTTTTGGTCAGCCCTGAAGTGGACAGGCCATTGGACTGGCTGATCACTGTAGGTCCCTTCCTACAGTGACCTACTCTCATGACTGAAAGTCTTTGACTACTGCTCTTAAGTATATTGTCCAGTGATGGTTTGTCTCTTTAGGAATTCGCCGGAAAGCCATAAATTTAGCTGCACTTTCATACGATGAAGAATATGTTTTTATATTTTTAAGTTTCCTGAAGCTAGAACAAGCAACTTGTGGAAACTCCCTTAATAGAAATACTTCTGCCTCGAATCAGCATTAGAAGCTATAGCAGACTCTAGCCAGCTAGTTCTAGAAATGATATTTCTACCAAATGAATGTATTGCTGGCATTTTGTTGGATTTAAGGACTGATTACTGACTTAGACAGGCTGTTTGGTTTGACAGCCTGAGATGCTGAACATGTTGCTGAAACTGGTGTATGCTCTATGAAATGTAGACTTTAGCTCCTGCTGTTGAGCTCTGAGGCATAGCGATAATTTTAAACAGGATCCTAGGATTTTGTGGTAGGTAGAGCATGTTTCCACATAAGTGATGAGATCATTGTGGGCACAGTGAGGTGGGTGGGGTTTTGTTTTTTGGTGGTGTTTTTTGTTTCCTCTTTTTTTTTTTCTTAAGCTTTTGAAGACCACTTCTCGTTCGTTTCCAACACTTCCAGTTATATAGTGGTGTATATGCCCCTTTTCCAGTGTCATGGATAAAACAAATTTTTAAAAGTATTCCTTTGGATTGTGACAGTGCATTCTTTGTATCTGAAACTTATTTAAATAATACTGAAGTGCTTGTAGCTTGTGTCAGCTCAGATATGTTGATGCAGAGCTGTCAGTCATGTGACAGTAATGGCAAACGTTTGGTTCTTGAGAACACCCAACTACTGTTACTGATTTGAAGAAGATGCATACTAGGTAGACTTCTTTCCCTGTAAGGTGCATCAGGTGTTTCTACTGTAAGTATTTGTACACCAACTAATTTTTAAAACATAAAGTGGAATTAATTGCATGTTAATTGTAGCTGTAGGTCTCAGGATGTAGGTGAACATCTTGAAAGCTAAAGCTACATTGTGCAATAAAGCTGAAGTATTAATAAATTGTGTTCTCGGTGGTCAGCATGTTGAACATTACCAGACTGGCACAGTGAACACTTGGCTGAAAGGATTAGGTGGATGAAGCAGTCCCATGTATTTTTTTTAAGTGGATGAGCTTTAAGAGCAGTGGGACTTTTTTGGAATGTGATTCTGTAATAAAAACAAAGTTACAGCTGTGCAAAAGGTTTTAAAGAAGAAAATAATGGCAATAGGGTTTGTTATATAATATTGAGTATTCCTTTTGCAGAAGGACTTGTTGCTTCACTGTAAGGTGTTTTGCTTATAGTGAGGTCCCATGATGTCAATACTTACTTTTTGGGGTGTTTATTGATGAGAATAAAAGCAGTTGTTTGGGTGTTTCCTTCTTTCATTACACTCACTTTGTCATTTGCATCTGTACACACTGAGAACTGCTTATCCTGAGGGGCTTGTGCAGTGCTCCTTTGTTCTGCTTAAAGTTTCTCTGCCTTTTCTTACCTCATGTTAAACCCGCTGTTCTTTTTAAAGTTAAAAGATAGTTGGAAGAGTTTCAAAGACTTTTTAAAAAAAATTCTTTTTCCTTCCAAAGGACCAAGTCTAGGCTGTAGGTATATTTGGAAATTTAAGATTATGATTGAACCTGTGCATTTTCCTAGCAAGCTGTGAGCAAACTTAGGTTTGGTTATGAAAATGCTTGAACTGTGTATTTCTTCACTTACCTATTCTTCAAGGTTTTAGTCCCTAGCAGATTGTTTTGTAATACATGCTCAACACTTTGAATACTCTGTCACACTGCTGCATGTCTGATACAGGAGTTCTTTTGGAGATTTTTCTATAAACCACCAGACTAGGTTTGAGAAAACGGTCAATCTCCTTACTGTCTTTCAGTTTATAGATAAGTTTTGCATTCTTTGAGATGCTGAAGCTCTTGCGTTTATTGTCTTAGAAGATGGTTAGAGGCATCACAGTAAGGATGATTTCTAAAGGGAATGTTCATACTCCATGAAGGAAAATGAATTTAGTGGTGGTGGTAAATAATTAGAATGAATCCTTGAACTGAAAGGTAATAACTGATGCGTGTACCTTCTCAAGCTCTCTGTAGGTCTGTGTGCTCTATGGTAACTGAGGTTTGTCATAGTCATGGTTTAACCCCAGCTGGCAACCAAGCCTCACACAGCTGCTTTCTCACTCCCCCTCAACCCTGTGGGATGGGGAGGAGAATCAGAAAAAGAAAAAAGTAGAAGTCATGAGTTGAGATAATAACAGTTAATAGTCAAAACAAAGTAAAATATAATAGTAATAAAGGAAGAGAGAGAAAAGAAGAAAACCCAAGAAAAACAAGTGATTCACAGCACAGTTGCTCACCATCTGCTGACTGAT